>NC_141698.1:993067465-994267465 GCF_964263255.1 Lissotriton vulgaris
GGGCATTCACTGTATGCCTTGACGTCTCTATCTGACTCTTAGTTTTGTCTTGAGACATTGTGAAGTCACTGTGGCTGGTGATTAAGCTGGTGCACTGCTGTGTGGTGTACTGGGTTTTAAGTGTTAGTATACGCGTTATAAGGATGTAATATTTTTGTAATGTATGTTTGAATTTTTTTAAAGTAATGATTTTTATGTTAATTTCTTTTTGCGTAATTGAATTCTGTAGCAAATTTTGTGGATTTATAGGGGAATAGGGTGGGAAGTAATTTGATTGTAATTAATTAATTAATTATTTTGTATTTAATCATTTGTATTGGTAATTAAGTTGATTAATTTATTATTATTATTTATAAATTGATCAATAACAATAATTAATTGGTGATTATGTTAATTGTGTTTTTTATTACTTAGTAATTAATTCGATATTAACTATTAATAATTAATTTGTAAATATGTTAATTGTGTAATTTTTTTAGGAGTGGGTTTTTAGGGGAGTAGGGTAGGAAGACATTTAGTTTTAATGTAATTTTTATTATTTTTCACATTATATGTACTAAAAGTAAATTTATTGTGTTAATTGTGTGAATTAATTTAGATTTAATGTTTATTAATGTTATTGTTAATTGTTTTTAGTTAATTAATTAATTTTTAATTTATTAATATTTTACAATATTGTTACACTTGGTGGAGTGGGAATATTAAATTATACCCACCCGCTATCCAACACTTTCCCTGCTGGTGTATTCCCTGGAGTGTGAATAGTAATTTTCACCCTCCCCCTAACCAAAACACTTCCCCTACTGTTGCACTCACTGGAGTGGGAACAGTATTTTTTACCAAGCCGCTATCCAACACTTTCCCTACTGTTGCACTCACTGAAGTGGGAATAGTAATTTTTACCCTCCCCCTATCCAACACTTTCCATACTGTTGCACTCACTGGAGTGGGAATAGTAATTTTTACCAACCCGCTCCCTACTGTTGCACTTACTGAAGTGGGAATAGTAATTTTTACCCCACCACTATCCAACACTTTTCTACTGTTGTACTCATAGGAGTGGGAATAGTAATTTTTATCCACCCGCTATCCAACACTTTCCCTACTGTACCACTTGTTGGAGTGGAAATAGTAATGTTATCCTTTCCGCTATGCAACCTATTTAGTATTGTTACATTTAATGTAGTGTAAAATATATATTTTTTTACATATTATTTTTTTAATGTTTTAACCTTATCATATTTTGTTATATTAATATTATAGATTTATTTATATATCTGTATTTATATTTTAAATTATGTTTTGTACATTTAATTAAAAAGATTAATACTGTTTTATTATTATTAAGTTAATATACATAATAACAAATAAAATTGCATGTTTATTTTTTTACATTACATTTATTATTTATAAATTATAACGTTTTTTAATACGTTTTTAAGTATGTTTTACTTAATTATATTTATTATGAACAAGTTTATATTACTTTTAAGACATTTAAAAAAGTCGATATTTTAGCAAACTATATTATTTACAATGATATTTAGGGTTTAGATATTTTTGTACTTACCTGTTTGTAGATAGAAATTTGATATTCTGTCACTCGATATTTTCTCATCGATATTCTGGCAGCTCAATATTCTGCTCCTCGATATTCTGTCAGTGATCCGTAGAATGAAAAGCATATGAAAAAACAATTTAATGTTCAGTACACAGGGACCAGTGTGCAGGAGCAGCACCCAGTGATGGAACAAGGGCCCTGCACATGTGGTAATGGAATCGTGTGCCTGGAATGGGAATGGTAAACAGACCAAAAGGATACCTCGTCATCAAACGTGTAAGAAAGGATCACATGGGCAAGAGTACGGAGGCTAGTGATGGAATTCGGCATGGTAGTTAGTAGTGAGTCAGAAAGTGACAAGGCTAAGTGGAACATGGAATAAATTAGTTGAAACAGAACATCGGGACATATGTGCTGAATGGAACCTGAAACAAACAATAGACCTTGACTCTAGCTCAGGTGTGCTAGACATGCACAAGACAGCAGAAGGGACACTGAGGTAAGAAGAGCAAGATATTATTTATACATGAACATAAAGGACTACAAGTGTATTTCAAATAATGCCAACATTTGGCATGAATAGGAAATTTCTGGTGAGACTGTAGGGTATACACCCGTTACAACGCATCTTTTACTCCGCACTACCATTACAACGCGACTTTTACAACGCATACCATTACAACGCATTGCGCTGGGGGGCGCTCTAGGATAGGGAATAAGTATAATTTACTATCCAACACCTTCCCTAGGGTCCACGGGGACTGGAGTTAGAATAGTAAATTATACTTACCACTATCCAGCACCTCAAAGCGCTATGCGTTGTAATGGTATGCGTTGTAATGGTCGCGTTGTAATAGTAGGTAGTTGTAACGGTATGCGTTGTAACATGGTACATCCGACTGTAGGTCATATAGACAAGGGATCAGGAATCAGATATTGGAGAGTTCTTTTTGTGAACATATCATATGATTTGTTTAGGTTTTAGGTGGTGCCTAGTGTTTTGTGTATAAGGAAAAATTAGTCTGTGAAACCTATCATGCAATGCAAAACGTCAGGCTGCCACCAGTTTTTGTTAAGGGGAACATTAAATGAAATGAGCAAAGTGAAAAAAGAGTTTTGAATACTATGCAAAGGAGTGTAGAACAAATTTAGGAAGGAAAACCTTGTCATGATATGCACACCGTACTCACCTACCTATATATAGTGGAAAGACACGGCAGAAATACCTGTACACGGGGTGTACAGGTATTTCACATCAGAAGAGGCTAGCAAGATATTCAGATTGTTTTAGCCGTTTGGTGTAAGGCATCAGGATGCGGACTGTGCACTACATGAAATACACAGATGGAATGAAGACAGATGAGAGTGCCTCCGCAGTGGATAGACCAATCTTTTTATGTGCAGTATTCTCTGCCCCAACTGTGGTGTATCCACAGTCTCACAGTTACTATTAAATTGTAGTTTGTTAATACTGAAAAAGAGTGAACCTACACAAAATTGTAAGTTTACTTTAGTGAATCAGGCCCAAAGGCTCCACCCCAAGTAATCATAAACGTCATACTTCAGCAAGTAGGTAGAACATATCCATATTTGGTCCAAAAACATTTATGCTTATCACAGGATGGTCCACAGCCACCACATCTCTTCCCTGTGGATCTCAGATGTCAGGTTTATGTTTATAGTGAAGGTTTTTATGAATCAGGATAGCTACCTCACATTGAGTAGGAGCTGTAAGATGCCAGGTAGCACCAGCTACACCATTGTCCGATATATCGACTGGGGTCCTCATCTTGCAGATGTGTCTCCTGTGGTAAAGCTACAGATACATTGTGTCTATCCAGGCATGCTTGGATCAGTCTAAAATATTTGGGATCATTCAGACTATGAGTGTTCCAGGTCACTAAATTTATAGATTTTGACATATGAAGAGAGCAACAAAAAACATCAGCAAACTTGTGTTAAGGATCAATAGAACAGACCTGATGTAGATATGCACGGTGCTCTCCGTAGCAGCTTCATAATGGCATTCTATAATTAGGTGTTGATTCAAAACAATGACTTCAACTACTAAAGTAAACACCTTTAAAACATTTTCCCTACCTCATCTCACCACACACTTAGTTCCCACTGACACTTAACCTGCCAGCACATCTGCCCCCATTCAGAATAAAAGAATGTTAGAATAGGAATAACAGTATTGCACAGGTGAGTGTAACCTACCTCATCTCAACTCCAGAGAGGTTTAATTGAGCACCACCTTATATGACCATAACATAATGTGTGTTGCATAATTTAAAAAAGGATGTATTATACATTGCACAGGAGACTAATTCAAGTGTGTGCACCTATGTCACTTGGTGTGCCTCTGTCAGGCTCAGGGGCATTGGACCACAGCGGAGAATTTCAGGTGGTGATGTGTTGTCTGATTCTGACAAAGTTTTGCAGAAATCAATGTTGTCTTGTAGTCATTGATGAACATTGATTTTCCACAAGTTTCAACATGGAGAATAGCTGGGTATTGCACTGCATACTTAATTCCCTTTTTACACAACAGTTTTGTAGAATCTGCAAATTTCCTCTTGGCTTCCTGAACCGCAATTGTAAAGTCAGGAAATATAGCGTTATCCGAGCCATGATAAAAAAGAAGACCCTGCTCTCTAGCCAGTCGCAGGGTCATATCCCTGTCATGATCAGGAAGCAGGTGAAGTTCTCTATCAGGAACATTGCAGTGAAGTTATCCTGGCCAAATATTGAGGTCCACCCTCATCATGCAATGGAGGCACATGTTCAGGAGCCAAACCTGAAGAAGTGGTTGCCTCCAAGGTATTATCAGGAGCTGGTGAATGATGAGGTAGATTTTTCAAATGTGATGTTTCCTGAGTGACGGATATCCCAGGACAATGTTCTGTCACCATGTGTCCCTTGAGAGCCATCGCCTGTAGAAGAGTGGTGGTGAATGGGGTGCCTGCCTTTCTTTTCGATTTCTGAATTACCAGCACTTAGCCTCCTTTGTCACAAACTGTTTCCAGGGCGTGTCGGCTCTGATCAGCATACTCTTTCATTTTCCTCTTATGAGAGGAGTCAGTGTCACAAAGTTTGTCAGTGTTCACTGACCACTCTAATGCCCACTGAGATAGTTTTGTTCTGGTGGCTCCCAAAACAACCAGGTAGCTGAGCTTTTATCTGCTGTAGAGTAAAGAGTTGATCGATAGGCCTGGCGGGGCTGGCACCTAGCTTGGCTTAAGTCCATGCCTTCCATGGACGATCATTGAATTAACCTTTTGAGGGTGCCCATAAATCTTTTCACTACACCATTGGCTTGGTGCCAGAGGGGTGCACTCTATTGGTTTTGATAATGAGTCCTACAAAAACATCTTTAAACTCTTTGCTGTTGAAGGGTGGGCCATTATCAGACTTGAGGATCTCAGAGATATCCCAGATTGCAAAGATGTCATCCAGCTTTCTATGATTTTATCATGAGTTGTCAAGTACAGTGTTTCTACCAAATGGAAACATGAATACTCATCTTTGATTACCAGGAGATGTTGTCCATTCCGTAATGGTCCAAAGAAGTCAACTGCAACACTCTCCCAAGCATGGGCAAGAAGCTCAGACATTGTCACTGGGATCTGAGTCACCGTGGGAGACAGGCAATTGCACATGTGGCATGCCTTCAATCTTTTTCCTGCTCATTCATCTAGTTGAGGGAACGACACTCTGTTTCTCAATGCTCGTTTAGTCGCTACAGTGCCATGGTGTCCTTCATGGGCCAACTGTATGACCCCTTGCCCCAGGCTCTCAAGTCTGACAATTCTCAAGTCTCTCAGTATTATGCCTTCTTGTATTACGGCTAACTCAGTCTGTACATTTTTGAACTTTTGGAATTCACCATTATCCTCCAGAGGTTGTGGGCTTTGTCTCCATGATTGTGTTTAAATGAGCTCTTGATGACAACCATATCTTTGTTTGTACTATTGACAGAAATTATTTGATCCAGATACAGAGCCACAGGTGTGCTGGACCCGACATAAAATTGAGATATTCTTCAGTGGTTCTGGATGTTAAACCTTGACAATGTAGCGGTGCTTGTGAAAAGTAGTCTGTTGGGTTTTGATCCTTCCCAGGTTTGTATACAATCTCATAGTCATACTCTTGTAGTATATTTTCCCTACCTTTCGGTAGAAGGAAGTTTCCAAAAACAGTGAGAAACACCTGGTGGCCTGATGATGACAGTAAATAATTTTCCACAGAGGAATACATGAAAGTGTTTGCGGGCCCACACCACAGCCAGACTCTCCTTCTCCGGATGAGAGGAGGCATGTTCTATTTCAGACAGGCTTCGACTATCATAGGCCAAAATATGTCTCTGAGTATTCGGATGGAAGCTGTGTTGAGCAAGGATGGCCCCCAGCCCAACCTGGCTCCTCTTTATGGTGACTTTTGTGTGTAGCCTGAGGTCGAAGTAGGCCATTTCAGTTGCATTCTCAATTGCAGGTTTACTTTTTTGAAACTTTGTTCACATTCAAGAGACCACTGAAAAGGAACATTTTGCTTTGTCGAATCTCTCAATGGGGCACTCACTGTGGCAAAATTGTGAACTTATCTTGAGCAATAAGTGTCTGTGCCTAGAAAGAACCGCTGCATGGTAACGTTTTGGGGAGGGCAGGCAGGTGTCGGTGCTTACATCTTATCTGGATCTGCAGTCATTACCCATCAGAGAATATATGCCTAAAAAAACATAGGTTTGGCTTTGTGGAATTAACTTTTTGCTGCATTCAAAGTAAGACCTGCATCAGCAAATAACTGGTATACCTGAGTAAGGCTTTGTCGTCCTTCTTGTGAGTGCTTCCAAAAATCAGTATGTCGTCACAGTAATTTAAAGTATGTGTGACAGGTTGTATTACTGTACGGATAGCATTATGGCAGCCGACAATACTCCAAAGGTTTCGGCCAGATGTACGATCCTTTCATTTAGAGCATCGCAATTTTCGACTCATTGCAAGTCGCAAATTGCGAGGCAATATACAACAGTGTTATTACACTGTTTTGCGATTCCCAATGGGGTCGCAAAATATGAGGCTTATTATTATTAATGAGCCTCACACAATTTGCGAGCCCATTGGGAATGCCAGCACTCCCAGGGATGGAGGCCTGCTGGGGTCAGTTGAGGGATAATAACCCCATGCCAGCCTAGGTGGCAAAACCAAGTAAGCATGCACTAGACGAGGTTTCATGGAGAAGATGAATGTTGGCTTGTACTGACATTGTTTTGTGTTGTGTTGCCGCTGTGAACAATCCTTGGCTTTGTAATAGTTTAGAAGCTGCCCAGGTATACACTTTCATGTCTGAAGGAGTGGGGCGAGGCACAGGTGAGAGGCTTTTGAAGTTTTCCAGTGGCATAATATTAATCAATGCCCCAATGTTGATGATGAACATAACAGAGCAACCGGTTACCTACAATAAAGTAGGACATTTTATGGTGTTCTTTTCTTCAGCTTTGGTCTTCTTCACAAGCAGCTAACCCAACATGTGCAAGTCATCCTTTTATGAACATCGTTAGCAGGCACCCCTCTTCTTCACCTGCACTCTATAGCGATGTTGAAGAGTCTTTATGCAATGAACTTGACAACAATTGACTTTGCTTGATCTCTACTTGGCGTAGTTCATATTGCTTTTTGTTTCTGCGGGTGCGGCGACTTACTGAGTTTGCAATTTTTTTTAAGTGCAGCAAGTCTTTTACCAACCTCATCTATTGTTTCACCAGTTGGCGTTCTTTGCTGAAGATACAACTTGGCATTGCATTGAATTTGGCTTCCAGCACTTCTTTCACTTTTTGGTGAACTTTCTTTACCACTTTATTCACTACATCACCTGCAAGGTTTTTCAAATAGTTTATGATTTTCTTATGATCTTCGTCCTCAAGCGCATCTATAAAGTCATTGAATCTTTCAATCCACGCAGTCCACCTGGCACCAATGTTTTGTTTCTCGGCTGTGTTGAATGGCGGTGGGGGCTTTAAGAACAAGGCTTCATTGCATTGCATCAGCCATGCGCAGGAGCATGTGTCTCAGAAAACTCCATTCGCTTAGGAATGAAAGTATGCTCTCATTGTTTTCTATTTCTTGTACTTTACCAGTGCTATGGTTACTTTTCTTATGGTATCTGAATGGTTGCTCCCTACGCTTGTGCTAATACTTCAGCAAGTAGGGTTTAACCAATAGTTGAAAGAAACCTGAATTATAGACCCAGGCATGATATTGCATACCACATGGTAGGTCCCATACATGAAGAGGGAAGGTTAATACCTAAAAAAGTCTTAATAGACATAAAGTCACCCTGACAAGAAGCAGTGATAGTCAGTAATATTGAAACCAAGTATGTCATTAACTTTATTTATGCACTTTGAAGCAGAAAGGGACTTTGGAAATTGGGGTTCAAATATCAAAATACATAGCTCCTTTCCTAAACACCAAAGGTATAAAACACAAAAAGTAAGAAGTAAACATGTTATCATCCCAAACCTAATGTAATGATAAAGAGGTTGATCAAAGTTATTTGAAAAACTATTTGTTATCCTGGGGCAACAAGAAAGATTGGGGAGACAAAGTAAAATATAATGTGGTAATGTACAGACTTAAATCCAACTCAATGCACCAGCATTCACTATTAATCTTTCACATTACTTGTATTTTATTGACACTACTGCTATACTATACGTGTGCACCAGCGGGTGAGTTTCACTGGTTCCTGTGCTCCTTTATCTAGCCCAACAAGAACTATCCCAGTACTATTACAGCCCCACTCTGGATGCACTACTGTATATGTGCCATTCAGGCAGTTCCTATTTGTTACACATTGTAAATTCAATTCCTTCAAAATTGTATTTGGTGGTTATTTTCGATGTCCTTTATTTGTATTGCATTGTTTCAACCCAATCCTCAATATAATTAAGTCAGATTAGACTGCATAGGTTTAGTGCTGGATTAGGTCTCAGGGCCCATAGGAAAAATCTTTTCACTCTTTTGGGAAAATGAACGGTGGCTTGGAATGTTAACCAGAGTGATTGGCAGTGGTTAGAACTATTGCAAGCATCCTCCTACCACTTTTTTAATGTTTGATTTACTACTGTAAGTGGCCAAGGGCATCCCAAGGTGTGGGCCTCTTGCTCAATGTTCCATTGGAACCAAGCAACATCCAACTGAAGCGCCCCAATCAGGGCAAGCCTAATCTTTGGTTGCTTGTTTTCTGGTTCAAAGATGGACTGGCTTTGCAGTTCAGACTGGACTGTTCTTATTGGAGTAGGGTCAAGACTGATATGCATTTGGCTAAGTTTAATCTGAAGTGACCTGGTAGGCAAAAAAACAAAGGACTGGAATGATACGCCAAGCAATTGCCAGTGGTTACATTTATTGCAAGCATCCTCCATCACCTTTTGTGTGGTTGAGGTTACATGTCACCCAGATATTTGTGCAAGATATTTGTTATGTTTTTTGTTTTGAGAGTGCTGAAGGGAGACTCCTACCTAGGGTCTTCACTTACATCACGAAGTGCAGTAATGGCAAAACACTGCAGGAAGGCCAAGATCCTCAGAGTCAATATATGTGGAAAGGTCACATATATGCAGCAGGAAAGACAAGAGTTGCAGCGAGTCTCCACCCAAGGAGCTGCTCATAGCCCAGGAGCTGCAGAGAGGTCTGTAATGTTAGTGGAGGTTTGGATCAGGAGAGAGGTTAGTTGGATGTAATGGATAGTCTGGAACTCCCGGAAGGGCTGTAGTCTGTTAGAGCACCAGATGCACTGGGAGAAAAAAATAACTGCAGTGTAAGTGAGAAGCAGCTTGTTGCCATGACGTGTGGTGAAATGAGAAGCTCTGTGGCAACCAAACACAGCAGTTAGGCAAACAGATGATGGAAGATCAAGGTCAGGAACATCCATATTAGGACTGGTGGTAGACGGGGAACAGAATTTGCAGGGTCACCAGCATCTACAAGAAAATCTAATTCCAGGAGTTGCAGTGATGCTGGGATGTAAAGGGGTCTCTCAGCTTAACTTTGATTTCATTTTATTTACTATTTATAAAGTGTGGAGATCACCCATAGGTGCATCTCGTTGTTAAACACTCTCAATGAGAAGCTTCTCTTAAGTAAATTGACAAGAAACGGGTCCCTTTTGAAGTAAGTAATTTTCATAATAGAAAAGCTGCAGCTTTTTTTGAAGGTGAGGGTATCTTAAATTTGCTATGGTTGTACAGCTAGATGTTTCCAAAGTTTACGGTTTAAAGAAACTACGGGCAGATTCACCAACTTACATGTTCTTGGTCCAATGATTACATAAACCATTAATTTAGACAAGATGATACATACAAATAAAAGGCTTTATGGGTGAAATGCAAACTCTTGCACATGATCCATTGCCAAGCAAGGAGCTACTACAGCCTATGTTATATGATTACGTTTCATAAACTACACCATCACCCAGACACCAACGTTATGAAATGCTGTAATTTGGTAAAGGTGCAATCATGGGACAAAGACTAATATTACAGTCAAGTCAAACAGGATGACTGCCTTAGCATGATAGCATGTAGGGAGGAAGATTGAAAATCACATTACTAGAAAAAATATATTGTGAAACAAAAATATAATTGACCTAATTTTATAAATACCCTATGTAAGATATAGCACTATCAGGGAGAAAATAATATTGTCTTTAACATATCATAGATGCCAAATTATTGACTGCACAAATAGTTTCAATTTCCAAATAGCTTAAAGGGACAATTTACAATCAGTGAGAACAAAATACAATGCACAGAAATATCTAAAGAATATAGATTTTTGATATAAAAAGTAAATCCAATGATTTATATATAGAACTCCCAAAGATTATAAACTAGCATTTATCAAGTAAAGTATAACTTTAGAAACATTTAAAATAATTCCTTAAAAAAACACATTCAAAATCAAAACAGGTAACAAATAGGAAAGCATTACTGAATATTGACTGGTATAAACAGTAGAGACTGTAAACAATCAATTCTCCTGTACAGCTGCGTGAGGAGGCAGACGATTGGTACTCTGTCCAACAGAGCAACCTTCAAGCTAAAAAAACCCAAAGTTTTTGTTTTGCCTATATAAACTAAGCTTAGTGCAACACCTATGTAAATATCCTCAACTATAAATATCATTCTATTTACGCTTAGTTATTTTCCTTTATTATATCTGCAATGCAAATCGAATCAAATCAAATCAGGGACATTTGTGCAGACCACATATCACTCTGAAGTCTCCTGGCGCTTGCAGATGGTTCTGATATAACCACTTAAAAGCCTTCAGCCATCTTTCACCACCTATCAAAAAGGGAAACCTCATCTAATCTATATGGGATATACTTACATTAAAGATAACACCACAAACAGGTGTACACATTAGAAGTGCATCAGAAGAAATTCTAGTGGATGCTATGCGGGAGCAACCACTATGAACAATGCCTTAGAAAATGTTAGTGACCATAATCATCTTCACTCCAATTCAAAGATAGAAGTACTCAATTTAGTACAAAACATTAAGGAAGCCTTTATTAACTCTATAGCTCCCACTGGCACAGAGTAATGGGCCAGCTGAAGCCAAATACCAAGCCTGATACCTACAGGTAGAAAAATAAATGCAGACCAGCAATTCACGCTGACAATTGTAGCATTGCTGACATAGATATCACTTGCACACACACTGATGAAGAGTTGAGCCTGATTTAGAGTATGGCAGATAGGGTACTCCTGAAGGTGTGCCCTGTCTGCTAAACTGATGGGCTGTGAACTCTATTTAGAGTCATACAGATTGTCATGTTTGCTATGAAATGTGTAAGGTACACTATCACCCATGACTGTATGTTGGCGATACCCTGTTTCTGGCGACAGTGACCCTGTTGGTCAGGCTCGGTGGCCAACCCCATGGTTGTGTAGCGCAGGGGATTTACTGCCCACGGGGGCTAGGATGCACCAATGGACGTGCATGACTGGGGTTTGGCTTTATGTATGTACATAAAATATGACTTTATGTTTAAAAAAATTCACTGAATGAAACTAAGGTTAAAATTATGCTATAGAGAGGAACCGTAATTATATCTAACTTTGACCTCAAATAAAAACCTTGAATATTCACTGACAAACTAAATGTTAAAGGGATATTAAAGCACTGAACTTCACCAGGTGTAGTTATGTCAAGTAACTATAACTTGTGTCCTAAAGTAACTATAACTCGCATCTTTGCTGTAAGAGCATAAGTTATAGTTACTTTAGATAAGCCTAACAACTTAACATCTAAGGACTTATTTGTTTAAAACAGTATGTTTTAGATGACATTTTGACCTATCTATAACATCTGTTTTGCGTTTTGATAAAAACTGTACCTCTGATTGATGAAAGTTTCCCAAAACATTCATCCACCACAGCTTCTTCAAGAAACGTTTTGAGGTGATCTGACAAGCAAGAAAAATGCTGGAGGACCTTAAACCCAATTTTCCTCTGCAATTGGCATAGGCATATATCCATTCAGTAGTTTTTAAGAAATTAAGGTTCAACATGTATAACTATATTCACAATAGGGCCTGTATTAAAAAAAAAAATCAAGCATCCTGATTGACTGAGGGGTTGTTTTTATTTTTTACAAGCACCCCGATTGGCTGTCCACAACAGGAACAGAAATGTTGCAGAGGCCATTACAGGGCTCGCTGAGTCAATCCCTGTGTCCTGAAAAGGTTTGAAAAAAGGCCATAAGGTCATAGGGGGCAGGGTATGGAAACTGGGAATGTGTCCTTGAGGAACTGCCATGACCCTATATTAAAAAAAGGGAATTTAATTACAAAACAAAATGAGTGATTGATGTCTTTGGGGAGGTTAAAGGCAGGGCCTGGCTGCCATGCACAGCCAAAGGCCGTGTGTGGTGGGTGGTTGGGCGCCTTATGAGTGGTGAACCCAGGGCCCGGCCACAGGCCAGCTTGTGCGCCTAACTCCATGCTGCTCATTCCCAAAGGTGCTATTTTCCAGCAAGAACACATTCAACGACTGTATCATGGGCATTCTCATGCATCCACCCTTGGGTTTTGATGCAAATCTCTATACACTTCCACTGTAGACAGAGATGTGTGCTAACTATTGCGCCTATCAAGGCAGGTGTAACAGGGAATTAAATGTTAAAATGTTCTATACTTTTTCCATACTTTTCAAACTTTGCATGTGTGCTGCATTTATAGCATCTGAAGGCTCCCCTTCTAGTACAAAACCTATGCTTGGTAAAAAGTACATAAGCTTGGTATAGCAGCCCAAATTGGGCCAGTGATAAGGAAGAGGAAAAACAGTGGTATATGTAAATGATTTGGCACTGTTTTTCACTCTCCCTTTGACGCAATGTAGAGCAGTGACATTGGTTGCTTTACTGCATTGCGCCAATTTTTAGTAAATGTTCCCCTAGGAGTGCTAAATTAATCAAGAAGCTTTGGAAACAGAAATATTGGGTGAAAACAACGAGCTCAAAGCAAAAAAAATCAAAAGGTGAATAACAAATTAATAAATAAATGTGGGTACTGACTACGGGTCTGCATCCCTAGCGTCAAGAAACCGCTTGGTAAACGTGCGCTCTATAAATGTTTTAAAATTCAAATTCAATTCAAAATGACATGTGGGAACTGTCATATTGCGCTAATAATGTAAATTTTATCATGATAGGGATCACTATTTAAATAGGCAAATGCATTAGTTTGCAAAAAAGTTTGAACTCCTGTAGTAATTGAAACTTTCAATACGAAATTTCATATGCAGCGAGATCCGAAATAGACTTGGCTCCAAATGACACTACAGAACAACAAGGCCAAAAAAAATGAAATTCACTTTATTAGACGAAATGCACCTTATGAACCTTGGCCAAAAACAAACAGCAGAAGAGGCTAACAAAGAGGAATATGAAGAGGCCTAAAATGGAAACAATAAAAAATAAGATTTAAAAGTACTGCAAAAATAATTAGAAAAGGTGGTAATCAATCTTTCTGAGTACTGAGATTTGAATGTCCCCTACATAGAGTAAAGTTGTGTTCTCTTGCCTGGAGTGACCAACTGTAAGTATCTGGTATTCTGTTTTTAAATATGTTTGCCCAGCCTCACACTCTGGCATGTGCATGAAGGTCTTATACCTGTTTCTTGACATGAGCGAGGCACTGGACCTGTCTTTGACCTGGAGGGACCCACCAAACATATTCCCATTTATCTGACCATCGGCTGTCATTTCTGTCATTTGCTGAAAAGTGTGAAGGCAGCATACCATTTTGTGATTCAGTAGTTATGTCCAGTCCTTTGTATCTCTTTTTTGATCTCTTATTGTGTTACACGTGTGCAGCCAATGCGGTGCAAATATTGAATGTGTGAGTGAGCCAAAGCACAGGGGCTTGTAGTTTGGTTTTGTAGCCCCCTAACCTGCCCATATGCACGAAGGTGGAGGTGAGTTTGTTTTTCTAGACAGGGGACGTGTATTACTGACATTCCTGAAGCACAAGGGAAGCTACCTAGATAAAGAAGTGGAAAAAGGAGTCAGGCCCACTTTAAAAAACCGATAATGGTATTTAAATAAGAGGAGCTGCAGATTAGACTTCCTGTGCATTGCCACTTGGTACATGGCAGTGGTGAAGGGTTGGAGTGTAATCATTGATTTTCAGAGTGTGGAGTGTCCTTTAGGTGAGGTCAGCCTTTTGTCTCTTGCTTGAGCACCATTCAGTGTTGCTAATGGTAGCCATGTGCAGAAAGCCAAAGTACTTAAGTGACAGCATTGCTTTGGTGTCTGACAGATCAGCCATGTGCCCAAAAGGGATGGGACATCACCTGAACTCTAACCTATTAAAAATAGCAGGTCTCTCTCAAGGGCCTAGAAGATGAACTGTCTGCTGTAGTGAAGGAGTGTATTTAAATTAATTTAAATATTTTATTGAAAGTTTAATGTAATAATTATTTTAAACATGTTAATTATTATTCTTTAAAATTAGAAAATATGTACTTTTTAATTCAAGATAATCCTTAACACTTAGGGACTTATTATGAGTACAGCAGACAGCAGTCCAATACTATTTTGGCCCCAATATCTTTGACCCCTCTGACCTGCCCAATCCGTATTGTGAGACCTTGGAACCGTTGTGTGCCCACCCTCTTGCGCCTGGAGGTCTGTTTCAGTAATCGGAGCATGTAGGGAGCTCCCCAGGCACACTGGCTTCATACTTTGTGGGGTACTACGCGGCATCTAATTATTCATTACTGTTGACAGCTTGGAGTCACAGTGACTGGCACCCCCTTCTATTATCTACTATCCTCTGGTAAAGTGCGCTGATACCTCCGGGTCTAGCCAGCTCTACCGTCGATGGAACTCTGACGATGCCCCATTGGCGGAAACCGAAACTGTTTGTACCTACCTTGGAGACAAAATACCCTTGGCCACTGCCCGATGGAGCTGTCCTAAGCAGCTACAGAGGAGTCTGGTTCTGGACCCCTTGGCCGTCACCTACCCAGCAGGACATCGGACATTGTTTTTCACAGTTCTTCTTGGTTTATCTGTCTTTCACACTGACTGCTTGGTTCCCCCTGATGGACTGTCCCCCTCCTACCTACCTTGACTCTATCAGCATTCCCCTCCCATGTTTTCCTTTCCCTCTCTCTGTTCTGCCACACACTAGTAATGCATACTACTGTGCTATTGTGGTTTCATCAGGTGTCCTCATATGCTATTCGCTAGTAACTCTTGTTGTTACTATGTAATCACTGTGTAACTTATGTAAAATTTGTAACTTGCAACTCGCTATTCCTTATGTAAAGTGCTCTGATACCTCCAGGTCTAGCCAGCGCTATATAAAACTCAAATAAATAAAAATAAAATAAAAAATAAATAAATAGGGCCCCATACTCTTGGTGGCTGTCCGACCACTGCCACACTGCGGGTCAACCCGCTGTATTTTGAGTGTGGTAGTCGGACTGGCAAAAGACCGCCACATCTGCCGGGATCCATGAAAAGTGAAAAGGGGCACGAATATGCACCTCGGAGCATATTTCAAGTCACATATCAACCACCCATTTTATGGCAGTGAGTCTGCCATGAAAAGGGTAATGGAGATGCAACTAAGGGGCCTTGGATTGTAGGCAGGGGGCACATGTTGTGCCCCTCTGAAATTGTACCCCCATTCCTGCACGGTGTGACATGCATGACATGCTGCATTCCACACCTTGCAGGAACAAGATGGTAGTCTGCTGTTAAGGCTCCATAATAATAGTGCTTCTACTCTGTCCCATTAAAGATAAAGTGTTGCCTTACTTTTCACTATCCCACTCATTGGCAATACCATCATGATGTAAAGCACAAACAAGGGAGCCCACTTATGAGTAACTTGTTGACAGTGCATTAAAGCCTAGTGTACAATTTACCCATGGATAGTATTCTATAACAAGACTTTAGACTTTTTCACTTAGAATTGATTTTGAAGGTGTCACATATAAGTGGGATTATAAACAAAGGTTATTATACCCATTGAGATATTTACTATGTGATTAAGTATATTATGTGGTAAAGAGTGTGGCTAGTATCATGTTTACTATGATGCCCTGAAAAGATCATGTCTTTTGCCCAACCCATTTGAGAGTGGTTAATTTGTGTGTCGTCACTTACAATATACCTTATCCCATATCCTATATGTACTAACAAGGCTTGAAATCTAATACGTAATGTAACAATCCACTACAATTCCCATCACACTTGATAATGAACAGTAAAGAAACACTTACTGTTGAAGCCATGAACTACATTTTCAATTATGTTTGACAGTGAACATTAGGAAAGATTATATATGTATTAGACATGAATAGAAGTACTATTACTTCATGTGAGAAAGACTGATGTCAGTTTAATTAAGGAACAAACTTACTGCAACATGTGATTTTCCTTACCATGTATTAGAAATATGATTTGCTGGCTATACAGCAGTCAAGCTCCTCATACCACATGGTTTTGAGTGTGACCAGATCCTAGATGCTAGATCTTCAACAAAGCCAGGTGGCACATGACTGCAGGCCAGGCTCTGGCATCTTGTCTAAAAGGTGCCAGGCCACTCTGCTAGGCAGCGGATGGTGGGGCAAGGTAAGCTTCCCCAGCTCCTCCCGCTGCCAGTATCAGTGCCTCTCTGCTCATTCAGATTATGGTGGTCACACAGGAGCTTGCGTCTAGCCTGAAAACAATAACAGGCAAATCAGATTTGTGTTTGACAACAAAATACTCAGGGCTCGATTCCGATCCGGTAAAAAAATCCACCGTATGATTCGTATTCGTAGCCCTTACCGTACGAATCATACCCGTCCGTCCGAGTCGCGTAGTACGATTCGCATTCCGTGAGTCCGTCCGAATCGTCGCGATCCGTACGTATTGCAAGGCTGAGACTGTGAACCGTACGACTCGTACACACGCCGTACGACCCAATGAGTACAATCCAGACCGGGGAATCAGGACGCGATTCGTACGGTCCACGTCAGGTAAGGGCGATTCGTATGGAAAAGCGCACGATTACATACACCCCGTACAGCTCGTACCCCCCATGATTGCAGGGGTACAGCACGTACCCCTGCGATCATGGGGTGTACGAGGCGTACCCCCATTGTACGATCGGTGTACGATCGGTGTACGAGCCGTACCCCCATTGTACGATCGGTGTACGAGCCGTACCCCCAACGTACATGGGGTACGGCTCGTACACCGATCGTACAATGGGGGTACGGCTCGTACACCGATCGCACATGGGGTACGGCTCGTACACCGATCGTACATGGGGTACGGCTCGTACACCGATCGTACAATGGGGGTACGGCTCCTACACCCCATGATCGCAGGGGTACGGTGCGTACCCCTGTGATCATGGGGGATACGCACCATACGGGGGGCATTCCGTACCTGTTTCGGCACGTACTCTGCTTTTACGGCTGTTTTCAGCTCCCGTAGAAAAAGGGTTGTACGGTGCGTACCCAACACGTATCGTACTTGCTGGGACGTAAAAACCAGCCGCGAACCGTACAGATGTCGCGTACAGCAGGTTCCGAGGGAGAATCGTACGGAGATTAGAGTCGTACGGTGTCTTGTACGACTCGTACGGAGTACGGCTCCTGGTACGAATCGTACTTCGTCGTACGTACGGGGGACGTTGCAGGGTACGATTCGTACGGGAAAAACGCTCCGAACGGCTATTTGGAGCGGTTTTTCCCAAATCGGAATCGACCCCTCAGTGTGACACATGGTATACTGAGGCTCAGCTTCAGTTTGGGTGATCATGATAGCCTGCAGGTTTCACTATGCCAAAGTTACTTTAATCAGTGGGCTACATAAGTGTAAACATTTATTATATATATATATATTTTTTAAATTATTGAGAAGAACAAAGAACAAAAAAATAACATAGCATTGGTCATCAGGGAGGAATAATACTCCTATTTCCACATATAACGCACATATCGTATATCATATATACATGTCACCTATATCATATGTACAGTTAAAAGGTGGAACCCACCAGACCAGAATATACACATCTTATGAAGAAAAAAATCAAAGAGTCCTCGACACCCTAAGTTCATAAACATCAAGACATCAATTAATTACCCCCTTTGCATCTAAAAACTACCTAAAGTGACCAGTACCGGATAATCCTCAAGAATACAAGCAAATCAGTTAGTTCATCGGTACCTTTTTCCATTTGCCAAATCTCGGCATTATTACTACAGTACAAAACCTTTCCTTGGAGTTAAAAGTGCAGTGCATTAAAGTGCTAAAGTGCTAACGTGCTAAAGTGCTAGAAATCTTCTAATACCGCCAAGTTGTCAAAGAACTTCCAGACCACTGCAAACCTTTTTGTTGCACCAACCCATTTAGTATATTCTTCCTCGAATCTCCTTATTCTTGCCATTTTATTTACCCATTTAAGATAAGATGGAGGCTCCTCTGACCTCCAATTTTGGAGGATTAACGAGCTTGCCACTGTAGAGCAAATAGATATATACATCTCTTCAGTGCTAGTCAATTCTGACCTAGATTTGGAGAGTCCAAAGAGAGCCACCTCTGTCTCGGGTTGATCTTTTTTTTAATTGACTGGCTCATTGCTAGAAAAATATTTTCCCAAAAGTTCTCAAGATTCGGGCATGTAAAAAATGTATGGAGCCAATCTCCCTCACCTTGGGAAAGGCATAAAAAGCATTTATTGTCTACTTCCGATGACAATTATTTAGTTTTTCTGAGTATAATAAGCCAGCCATCGCGACAGGAAGGCCATCCTTTTAAAATTAGCTGCTCTTAGGGCCTTGCTTCCTAATTGGGCTATAGCCTGCCATTCCTGATGTGAGAAAACAAAAATTCATCCACCAAGGGAAATGCCTTGTGTTTCATAAGTAAGGAGTATTAATTTCCCACTCCCTTTAAATTTACTTTATTAGCGCATTAGCTAAGGGATTTAAAGACCCGCTTACCGGGGATATATATATTTTTAATACAATTTGTAATCTGTATATATTCTAAAAATCCTGGCATCCTTCGGCTTCCTACCCTGCCTATTACACCTTCTCAGGGAATCATTTTATTACCAATGAGAAAATGATCCAAATACTCAAGGCCAATGTCTTTCCATACCTTAACATGACTTGAATGAATATAAAGGCCGAACCCCCTACATTCATCCAGTTTCAGAAAGGCAAATCCAGAGACATTAGCTTGTTTAAACAACAATTGAAGTTGATTATAATAGTAACGCACGGTCTTATAGCGCGACTTTTTCTGTAGTTTAGATGTGGGGATTTGTGTACCGGACTCAGCAATCATCTTCTTAAAAAAATAGGTGTCCATCTGATCGTTCAGTTCCACCAAGGTTGCCGTCAGATCTAATAACGCAGCTTCATAGTATGTGTGGGTGTTTGGTAGGGCTAAGCCCCCATGATTAGTCTATAATTGTAGTATAGGCAATTTGACCCTAGCCGCCTTTTTATTCCAAACAAATTCCCTAAACATAGTGTTGATTACCTTAAAATATTTAACATTCATTTTTAAGGGTACACAGATGAACAAAAATATTAATAAAGGAAGGATTGACATTTTTAGGAGAGCAACACGCCCAATCAATGTCAAAGGCAAAAGGGACCAATTTTCTAATAAAGTTTTAATTTTAATTCTCCCAGCTGTATAGTTTAGATTAAATAATTGATCTACATGGCATGAGACATTAATGCCCAGGTATCTGATTGGCTCATCTTTCTGGGCCTGAGTTCTTAAAAAAGTCACCATTTGAGTTAAATAATAACACCTCCGTTTTGTTTTGGTTTACCTTATAGCCTCCTATTTGTTAAAATTTGCTAAATTCTAAAAGGGCTTCTTCCACATTCTGTTTTTCCGGGGAAAGGTACATGATTATGTCGTCTGCAAATAATTTTACTTTTGATATCCCTTCACATGGAGCTCTAATAAGGGAGTTTCCACGAATTCTTACAGCAAGGGGTTCAATGAAAAAAGTAAATAAAAGAGGGGGCATCGGGCACCCTTGTCTAGTACCGCAATTTATTTCCATGGTCCCTATTGGATCTCCATTGACTATCACCCAAGCATGAGCACCTTGGTAGATATTTTTAACATGTTTAGCACTTGAGCCGGAAAACCAAATGTACCTAAGCCAAAAAAAAGTGCATCCCAATTAACAAGGTCAAATGCTTTTTCAGCATCTACCAAGGTAATAAGAGTATGTATGTATGTATTTTATTATTTGTTACATAATCAAGTGCTTGCATAAAAAATCGAGTATTAGTAGACATGTATCTCCCCGCAACAAACCCGGTTTGATCACAGTGGATAAGCTCCTGGGCAATAGGCGTGAAGCGTTGTGCCCAGATTTTCATTAATATTTTAAAATCTGCATTAAGATGTCTAATAGGCCTGTATGAATTAATATCTTTACCATCTTTAGCCTTTTTCACAAAGCTAACCAATATAGATTCCTTAAAATTTGAGGGAACACAACCTCTTTGGGTGAATTTGTTCAAAAGATTTACCAAGAATGTGGTCAGCTCTTTGGAGAAAGTTTTAAAAAAACTCTATTGGAAAGCCATCAGCACCGCAGGACTTTGCTCCTGAAATAGACTTGATAACCCCTACAATCTCTTCTTCAGAGATATCTAGCAGAAGCTGTTCCGCCCTGAACACTGAAAGAGAGGGAAGCTCGACTGCGTCATAATAGTTGCTAATTTGACTTGCTCCAGCCGGTGCACAGACATAATATCGAGTCTAAAATATCGATTGGACATAATATCAAGTTTTTAATATAGACTGGACAAAATATCGACAAGACAGAATATAGACTACAAAAATATCGTTTTTATGGTAAGTGAAGTAATATCGACTGTTAAAAATATAGATAGGTAAAGTATCGAAGTATATAATATAGATGGTAAAAAATATCGATTTTTTAATAATATATAATTTTTATAGTGTATTTTTAAGTTATAATATGTGTGAAAAGTGTGTATTTATGTTATAAATAATTATATTTAATGAATTTTGTTTTAATAATTATTGCGTAATTTAATTCTGTAGCAGGTTGTGGGTTAATAGGGGAATAGGGTGGGAAGTAATTTAATTATAATTAATTAAATATGTAAATTTAATTATTGATAGTAATTGGTAATTAATTGTTAATTAATTTATATGTGTTAATTAGTTTATTTGTAATTGGAAAATAATTATTATTAATTGATTAATTGGTAATTATGTAAATTTTACTAATTTAATTCTGTAGCGGGTTGTGGGTTTATAGGGGAATAGGGTGGAAAGTAATGTAATTATAATTAATTAAATATGTAAATTTATTTATTGATAGTAAATAGTAATTAATTGTTAAATAATTTATATTTGTTAATTGATTTAATTGAAATTGTTAATTATTTTATATTAATTGATGAATTGGTAATTATGTATATTTTACTAATTTAATTCTGTAGCGGGTTGTGGGTTTATAGGGGAATAGGGTAGGAAGTAATTAAATTATAATTAATTAAATATGTAAATTTATTTACTGATAGTAAATAGTAATTCATTGTTAATTATTTTATATTTGATAATTAATTTAATTACAAGTGTTAATTAATTTATATTAATTGATTAATTGGTAATTATGTCAATTTTACTAATTTAATTTCTGTAGCAGGTTGTGGGTTTATAGGGGCATAGGGTGGAAAGTAATTTATTAATAATTAATTAAATAATAATACTAATTAACATTTTTTATTTAGAAATAATTGTAAAATATTTTTAAATTATTAAATATTTAATTGTTAATGTTTAATTAATGTGTATTAATAGGTGATTAATTGAAATAATTATTGTTAATTCTTTTTTTTAATTAATTATTAATAGATATTCATTTTTAGATTTTCGAATAATATATGAATTATTTACTTTCCCTAATGTTGTATTCTCTGGAGTGGGAATAGTAATTGTAACCCCTATGCTATCCAACACTTTCCCTACTGTTGCACCCACTGGAGTGGGAATAGTAATTTTAACCCCTACGCTATCCAACACTTTCCCTACTGTTGCACCCACTGGAGTGGGATTAGTAATTTTAACCCCTACGCTATCCAACGCTTTCCCTACTGTTGCACCCACTGGAGTGGGAATAGTAATTTTAACCCCTACACTATCCAACGCTTTCCCTACTGTTGCACTCTTTGGAGTGGGAATAGTAATTTTTACCCCTACGCTATCCAAAGCTTTCCCTACTGTTGCACCCACTGGAGTGGGAATAGTAATTTTAACCCCTACGCTATCCAACACTTTCCCTACTGTTGCACCCACTGGAGTGGGAATAGTAATTTTACCCCTACTCTATCCAACGCTTTCCCTACTGTTGCACTCTTTGGAGTGGGAATAGTAATTTTAACTGCTACGCTATCCAACACTTTCCCTACTGTTGCACCCACTGGAGTGGGAATAGTAATTTTAACCCCTACGCTATCCAACGCTTTCCCTACTGTTGCACTCTTTGGGGTGGGAATAGTAATTTTTACCCCTACGCTATCCAACGCTTTCGCTACTGTTGCACCCACTGGAGTGGGAGTAGTAACTTTAACCCC
Organism: Lissotriton vulgaris; assembly: GCF_964263255.1. Taxonomy (NCBI): domain Eukaryota; kingdom Metazoa; phylum Chordata; class Amphibia; order Caudata; family Salamandridae; genus Lissotriton; species Lissotriton vulgaris. Next base: position 993,090,196 of record NC_141698.1, read on the forward strand.
CTACGCTATCCAACGCTTTCCCTACTGTTGCACCCACTGGAGTGGGAATAGTAATTTTAACCCCTCGCTATCCAACACTTTCCCTACTGTTGCACTCTTTGGAGTGGGAATAGTAATTTTAACCGCTACGCTATCCAACACTTTCCCTACTGTTGCACCCACTGGAGTGGGAATAGTAATTTTAACCCCTATGCTATCCAACGCTTTCCCTACTGTTGCACTCTTTGGAGTGGGAATAGTAATTTTTACCCTTACGCTATCCAACGCTTTATCTACTGTTGCACTCACTGGAGTGGGAATAGTAATTTTAACCCCTACGCTATCCAACGCTTTCCCTACTGTTGCTCCCACTGGAGTCGGAAAAGTAATTTTAACCCCTACGCTATCCAACACTTTCCCTACTGTTGCACTCTTTGGAGTGGGAATAGTAATTTTAACCCCTAGGCTATCCAACGCTTTCCCTACTGTTGCACTCTTTGGAGAGGGAATAGTAATTTTAACCCCTATGCTATCCAACGCTTTCCCTACTGTTGCACCCACTGGAGTGGGAATAGTAATTTTACCCCTACGCTATCCAACGCTTTCCCTACTGTTGCACTCTTTGGAGTGGGAATAGTAATTTTAAGCCCTACGCTATCCAACGCTTTCCCTACTGTTGCACCCACTGGAGTGGGAATAGTAATTTTAACCCCTATGCTATTCAACGCTTTCCCTACTGTTGCACTCTTTTGAGGGGGAATAGTAATTTTAACCCCTACGCTATCCAACGCTTTCCCTACTGTTGCACTCTTTGGAGTGGGAATAGTAATTTTAACCCCCACGCTATCCATCGCTTTTCCTACTGTTGCACCCACTGGAGTGGGAATAGTAATTTTTACTCTTTTGTTATTGTACGTTAATAATATTGGCTATTATTTAATTATATTTTGTTACTATATATATATATGTTTTAAGAATTATGAATTATTTTTTTTTTTTTTACTTTCATTAATTATTTAATTATTATAAGTTAATTTAAGTATTTTTAAGTATCTTTTAGTTCTTAGTTTTTAATATTAATTTAATTTAATAGTGTTTTTTGTAAAGTCGATATTTTTTAAAACTATATTTTTGTAAACGATATTTTAAACTCGATATTTTTGTACTTACCTGTTTGTAGATAGAAACTCGATATTTTCTCTGTCGATATTTTCTCAACGATATTCTTGCAGGTCGATATTTTGTCTCTCGATATTATTTCAGTGATCCGCTCCAGCCTTATATCTAGTTGTATGTCGCTGGGCGTAATGATCTAAAGAAAGCTTGAGCTATCTCCTCTTTGCCTTTTACAGGCAATCTGGTTTTAGGATCCATAATTTCTGTAATAGTGGATGCCTGCTGTTTGGTTTTCAAAGTCCCAGGGAGCATCCTGCCAACCATCAGACTCTCCTCATATACCCGCTGTAAGTAAGTCCTCGAGCTAGCAATCTCTTCCAAAGTAAAAAACTCTTTTAACTCGAATTTGGCCCTATCTAACTTTGCTTTCGCATCCCCCAAACCTGCTGACTGTGCAAATCTAGTTTTTGTTGCTTCTGCTACGGCCTGCTGGAGTTTAAAAATGTTCTCCCTTATAGTTTTAACTAGAGAGATGGAAAGTGCAATCATTCGCCCTCAAAGGGCAGCCTTGAACGCCGTATTCAGATTAATCTTAAAAAATTCAACAATCCACTCTTTGGTATCTGCCACCCATTTATGATCCTGTAAAAGGAGCCGATACATCTGCCACCTGGATCTTGGCCTCTTGTTTACCCCAATTTCTATACTAAGTAGAATGATCGGACAATGGAATCATTTCTATGTCCGAGGTTGTACAACCGAGGGATTGTGAAATTTTAAAAAAATCGATTTGAGAGGCCGTATGAAATTGATTGGAGTGGCATGAGAATTCCAATTTTGATGGGTTGGCAATTCACCAGGGATTAATTAAGATATGCTCCTGGTTTAAGGCCTCAATCACCTATTTAGTTTTGTGTTTAAGCTCTTTTTTATTTTTGTTAGAGGTATCTTTTTTTAGGTCCTGGATAAAATAAAATCCCCTCCCATAATCAATTTCCCAGGTATCCCCCTTAACAATTTGCTAATTGTACACAGGGCAATCGTGTAATCTACAATAGGGTTGTAATAATTAATGAAATGCAATCTTGCACCATGCAATTTAGCCTCAACCCCAATCCATCTCCCCTGAGGATCTCGCTTCACTTGGCCAAACTCCCATGGGAGACCCCAACAAAAACAAATCGCTACTCCTCGCTTTGCCAGACCCGCAGAAGAGAAGAAGGCATGAGGATACATTCTTGAAAGAAATATTGTAGGGAAATTAGTTTTTAAATGTGTCTCCTGTAAAAATAGTGCTTGGGGTGCAAATGAGACTAGCCATCTAATAAGGGCTCCATATTTTTGTTTGTTCAAAATTGCATTCATATTAAGCTGAAGAATATTACATTTACTCATCATTGATCAACTTATGTCTATAAGCAATGGCAACTACAACAGATCTTTGCTTGCTCCTACCTCTTATTCCGATCAAATCCCTGCTACCGCTCATTTTACAACTGCTTACTCCCCTTACGCCCTTCCCACCCCAAAAAGTAAAAACCCACCCCTTGAAATGTGGAAAACCCCTACCATCCACGCTATCCACATTTCTCCCCTCCTATCTATCTTTCTGGGTGTCATGAAGTTACACCCTCAGTGACCCCGCTGCCCCTGACCCCCAGCAAACATTTTTTTTTCTTTTTTAAATAAAATAAATAAATAATCGATCTGCGTGCATGCCGCGATTGCATAAAACACTCATTATTACTATTGACAGTTATCTATCAATATGTGCATTCCCTAACCCTCCCGGATTGTATCTCTAGGGGGGACACCCTTAATATAACCAATACCACTAGTAATTTTCTATGCATTCTGTGTTCATGAACTGGACCCTGCTGGTAAATACAGGGGGACCCCCTTTTTTCCCATTTCATTTACCAACAGGTTAGCTCCTACTTATTATACACAGTTACCTATATGTAATACATTTCCTAGCCACCCCGATGTGGATTTCTTGCGAGGGCACCCTAAATGTTGCCGTTACTACTGATAGCTCCAATAAATACCAGTATTTAAACACTGGACCCTGCTGAAATCTCCTTTAACAAAGCCTGGGCCTCATCAAGGTCTGAAAACTTTAAAGAACTTCCCTTTGACCAAAACCCTTAGTTTAAACTGTTGGGCGATTGATGCCTGCACACCCTGAGCTTTAAACAAATGTGAAATTTTAACAAAATCTTTTTTCCTGCAGGCGGCCACAGCAGTCATGTCAGAGAATATCCGACACTTATTCGTCTCATTCATAAAGAACTGTCTCTGCTGAATAGCTTTGGTCAAAATCCTTTCCTTTATTCGGAAATCCGCAAAATTCAGCAAGATAGTTCTTGGTATCGTGGAGGTTGGGAAAGGTTGTGCGGGGACTTGATGGGCTCTTGTAATAGTGAGGTCGCCCCCAAATTCAGGCAGAACATGCTGTTTGATGAATGTGTTTACCCAAGCGAGGGGCTGGGAACCTTCTATTCCTTCTGGGACCCCGACAATCCGGAGGTTAGACCTCCGAGAGTGGTTTTCAAGTTCCTGCAGCTTGTCCTCAAGGTAGTTCTTCCTTTTAACCGTCTCTTTTGCCTCCCCCATTGCCAGGTTCATTTGATCTTCCAGGACAGAGATTCTGGCTTCCGCCTCCTGCAGTCTAATGGGAAATCCGGTCATCACTTCCTCGATCTTTCCCAATCTCTGATGCAAAGCCGCAATTTCCATTTGCTGGGTTTTTTTCATTTCGCGGACCTCTTCCAAAATCAAATTCAGCATTTCCCTGATATCTAGATGAAAGACCCCCTGTTCCCCTTATTCTGGCCAAAATCACTTGGTGGGCCGTCAGCTTCAGTAGTCAAATTTCCTACTCCTGGGTCCACCTGGGCTAGTACAACTTCTGGCGGTGCTTGCCCTTGGGATCTCAATTGGGGTTGGGATTGGGACTGAGACTGCAACATAGGCTGCAACAGAGGCTGAGACAACATCGAGCTCACTGAGGTATCCATCACACTCCTACTGCCTTCGTTTCCCAAATCTTGAGCCTGAATAGAGTCAGAAGTCAGTTCTTCTAGAGGTTCTGCAAAAGCCAATCCTGGCCTCGGCGGTGAAGTACTCAAAGATTTGGAGGCTGCATTTAGGTTTGGTGAAGAAGACTGTGACAGTTGTAGGATAGTTTTTTTTACAAACAGCGGAAAGTCCTTTACTCCTTTTCCACCTTTCCTTAAGCCATCCTGTACTGGGCTATTTTTAAGAGCCATTTTAGGCACAGGGCTGTCTTGTGGAGATATTACTGATGAGACGGCGACTTCAGCCGGCTCCGGTGTGGCACCCGCTTGATCAACTATTAATTCGGGCAGCCCTTCACGTTGAGGGGAAACTGTGATGGATGGAGGCTCATCTCCAGAACTCTCAGGGGTACTGTTAAGACCGGGGGAGCTGGAATTATTTCCCTTATCCGTTACCTTATTAGCTCAAAGTACGGCATTTTTAGCTCGGGCCTGGCGTGCTTTAGCTTTAAGGCGGGCAGCAGCCTCTGCCTTATTTGATTTAACAGCAGTAGCGACATCCTTCTGGGGTTTGCCCATTGTTTCACCTAGATTATTTTGCTGTTGTTTCACTATGCAGTCACCTATAAATTTCAGTGGGAATTTTCTTATCTCGAAATCTGCGCTTTTATAGCTGAAATGCTCTTCAACAAAATAACAGCATTTTCTTTCCCAGCCGTTTGAAGCACTCAGAGGGACTGGGGGTTGTTACACCAGTTCTCAATGCGGAGTGAAGCTTTGTATTTCAAGAGTTTTTTTTTCCTGCCCTTTAAGTACTGGAATGCTGAATACTGCGCCCTCGGAGACTTACATGCAGGCAGTGCAGTGCAATACAGTCACAGCAGAGGCTGGGGCTAATTATTCCACAGACCCCATCATATACCGAATATACTAAATGTACTGTCGCAGTGTCTCAATCTTTACTTTAACATAGGCCCCCACGAAGTCACAAACCCCATATCTTTTCTCGCGGCCCAGCCTTACGCTGCCTCTCCTCTGGGTTTCCGCGTTTCACTCTCTGAGTTCTGTAAATCAAAGCGGATGCCGCCGCTGCAGCATGAAGCCCCCACCTCTCGCCGCTGGGAAGGCGCAATTTTAGATCGAGGAGATGCCGGTCATTTTAACACTTTGCCGCAATTCAGGGAAAACTCGTCTGTGATGCTTGAAGGCGCTTTTGAAGGAGCTACTTGGCGCTTTAGCAAATTTTTTCCTTGCTGAAATCTGCTACTTACCACTCTCTATACACTGTCATGAGGTGCTAGACCCCCAGGCAGATCGCGGTATAAGTAGCACTTCAAAGAAAGCGGCTGCTGCATATACTGCTTCCGTCTCTGATTCAAATTTGACTTTATTTGGTTTTTCACAACCTTAAAGTATACATGTAAAATAACCATAATTATAAAAACAAGATAAAATTACATAAATCATCAAGACTTTACAGTTCCTAAAACACGATCGCTTTCTAGATTCAAAATTTGATCCGTTTCAATTTTTGATAGTAATGTCTCTACAAGAGTCATAAATTTTACTCCACGGCATATTAGAATGTTCGAAGATGCACCCAACCAACTTGTGACCGCCTGCCTACAGGTGCGAATTCCTAAGACGTTTAGAACTGATTTCAGCATAGTTCTTCTTTCGGCTTTTACGGTCTCGCAAGTGCACAATAGATGATACAGACTTTCTGTGTGGTACCCACAGAGGCGGCATGTCTTTTCTTGCTTTTTTACTTTCCAGGTTGGGATTAGGTCCATTGAGCAATGATCGCCCAGTCTATATGCCATGAATTTCTTTTTTAGCGATAGCCGGAAATGAGCTTCTAGATAAAATTGTGGTTTTAGTCTTTTATATGAGTTAATTACTGTCCAGGCATGTCGGCGATTAGCCAAGATTCTTTTGTCCTCTACCAGGGATAGTGACTTTGCATTTAATTTACAAATTTTGTTGAATGATGCTCGTTCCATCTGACTATTCCAAACTTCCTCGATGTTTAGTTCTTCGAGGGCAATTCGCAAATAGGTACCCCAGGTGTTTGGTTCTTTTTCCTTGTATTGATTCTCGATCTCTCGCCAACAGAGGTTGTTTAGTGTACCTATTTCCGATGCTCTAAGTTTCCAGCACCATTTTGCAAAGATAGCTTTCCTCTGGTAGACTAGGTTTTGTAGGCCGAATTCCAGGCGTATTTGTGCTGGGGATGCTCCTTTGAAAAGATTAAACACAGATTTGTATACTCTTATCTGTAATTTATTTAATATGTCGATTTCATTTCCGTGCCATATTTCTAACCCATAAGACAAGGTAGGTAACACTTGGGCTGCCATTACTTTTAAAATGTGTCCATATTTGGGGCATTGTAGTTTCTTTTGGAGCAATTTATAAGCAAAAATAAGTGATTGTGCTTTGGCCGTGATATCACGATTTTGGTCCACCATGGACATATTTCTGCGCAGTTTAACGCCCAAATATTTATATGTGGGTATCTCCTCGATTTGAATATTCTTTGCGTATCATTTAAAAGATCCTCGGCTTGGGCCCGCTAATCTCACGACCTTTGTTTTTTTATCGTTAAGTTCCAAACCTACTAGGTCGAAGTACTCTATTAATTTATTTATGACCCGCTGCAGGCCAATCGGTGTGTGACTTAAGACCACAATGTCATCTGCATATCGTAGAAACTGAATGGATTCGTTTCCCAGTTTTGGTGGATGACCATTTACCTGTTGAAGGTGGCTATTTAAATCCGCTAAGTATACGTTAAAGAGACTTGGGGAAAGTACACAGCCTTGTTTTAGGCCATTTCTTATGTGTATTTGTGATGATATTATTCTTCCATCTCCCAATTTTACTTTAGCCCATGTTCCACTGTATAAGGCCTTTATTATATCAGTAAGCTTCTGTGGGAGTCCCCAAGCTTCCAACTTTTTCCATAACCGATCTCTTGGTACTCTATCAAACGCTGATTTTAGATCGATATAGCATGCCAGTAATCCTACCTTCTTTTTTACAGCTCTTTCTGTTAACAGCGCCAAAACGGAAAGATTTGTAGTGCATCCCATACCTTCCCTAAAACCTGTTTGGAACTTCAGGACTATTTTGTTTTTATTTATCCATTCCTGAAGATGCCGTAATAAACATGATGAGAAGAGTTTTGCCTCTACATCAATGAGGGCTATCAGCCTGAAGTTCCGTCTCATGCCATTTGACATCCTCGTTGTCAGTCGCATCTCGCCACTTTTCGCACTTGCTCTGAGTACAGCCAGAATCCTTCAGGAAGGTTCAGAGGTCGCCACCTTCTGCACGCCAACATGCCTAAAACGATCCGCCATTACGGGGGCGGGGTAGCGATCACCTGTGGCTACGCAGCGTGTAACACCCCAGTCATCATCTCCCTATATACATTTATTATAACAAGTGATACAGTTTGCCTCTCCAAGCACACTGGCATGCGTCAGCGCAATCACTAATGCTGTGCAGCAGAGCTCCTGGAGATCCCCAGGTGGTTGGCAATGCTTTACGTTGCATAACCAATGCATTTTAGTGCAGTGATGCAGACATCATCAACAAAATGCCTTACTCTAACACCTGAGGAGTGTTTGGCATAGCTGCAGTGGTGGTTTGGGAGTAGAAATAGGAGACAGGCTTCCTAGACCATAATAACAGTGCTGTTTTAGAATGAATGTGTCAGAGAAAAAAGTTTGATAATTGTCGGAGTGTAATATTTAAAGATGTGCCATGGACACTAAAATCTGAAATGCGCAGGAGTATAGTTCTCCATGTACCACAAGAGACATCTGTTACTCAGAAGCAATAGAGCTCACCAGAGAGTGACTCAATTAATAAAGGTAAAGCTAAATAAAGCACAACAAAGACACTGGTTTTGCGGCTGGCCCCTAAAGGATTTTATGTTTTTTTGCAGAGGAGTATGGTAATAGACCAATGAAACAAACCGTACATCAAAAGAGAGATGTTGCCACTCATAGTCTACCCTTCTGCATGAACATCTAGTGTGTGTGCCGTGTCATGGTGACTTACGACAGGAGTTAACTGGGACTATGAAAACATATCAAGTGGCCCTTTCTTGGCCAGTTATCAAGTCAGTGTTAGAAAGGAAGCAAATAATTGTTATAAAGACTGAGTGTTCTTCCTTTTGGATAGTCAGGAATCATCTGAAGAGGGCTCTCAATGTTAGAGAAAAGTCCTCACATGACATTCAATTGCAAGGGGAAAGGAGTCAAATTGCGTTTTGGAGCAGCAGTTCCTGTTCTGACATTATGACTCTATCACATGACCCCTTGGCCATCAATCAACATTCATGGCAATGGAGACAAGGCAATTATGGCTGCTAGATGTAGGTTGGTAAGTATGTAAGTAGTGGAACCAGAAATCAATAGTTGGAAAAAGCTAAGGGGGCTCAAATTAATTGTTGCAATGCATTAGAATATCTCATTGTACATTCAGAAACATTTTTCTATTGCGTAAAATAATTTCCCAGCCACCATTCAAGTTGATAACTTGAACCATCTCCAAGCCTGTTGAAAAGAGACATGCGTGTAAGTGAGTCTCTTGGAATGAGATGGATAGGGGATCCTAATTTGAACACTTGTTTCAAGAAAGAACTGAGACATAACTTTCAATCCTGTGATTGCCAAACACTCTAGAGGTCGAAAACAAACAGGAGTTTGCAAATAATAAAGAGCCGGTACGTGAAGAAAGTGTATTCTACAATATGAAGGTGGGAGCAAAGATACCTTGGTATACACTTACATCAATTTGCCTAAAATTTTTAGGTTTAGCGCTATTCGGATTTTCAAAAATAAAAAATGGACACAACACCAATTTACCTAATGCATTGCTGATTATAGAATTAGTTCACAGTACCATAATACCCATTTAGCTTTTAATTTGCAATTTCAATAAGTTTCAGTCCCCACTTCTTCGCCAAATTGGAGTAACCACAACACTATAAATACCACATGCAATCAGAAATCTCCTTCTGACCAGCTTCTAACTAGCTTATAATTACCCAAGGCCTCAGTAAATTAGCCCCTTGATCAATTATTGGTAGCTGACAATGACAAGTTAGGCCTAACTTAGGAGAAAAGAGTGTGCTGCTTTTAAAAACACCAATAAATCAAATAAGTAATACATAATACACAATAAAAACACCAAACCAATTTATAAACATAGTTATAATGTTACTGAATAAATAGACACCAAAATGACAAAAACCCAATGTGGGATACCAGAGATATGAATTTTTAAAGATGAACAACTTTATAGTACTAAAAAATCTATAGCGCCCCTCTGTGCATTTGGTAGCGCTTGACCATGACAAAGTTTCAGGCCAACAATGATGGAGCCCTGGTCGGATACACTAAGCAGGAGGTGCTGGTCAAAATGTTACTTTCACCCTCACCAGCAGGCTGGATTCGAGGAGGGTTTGCCAGCTTGACTTTTCACAAGGATGCAGTCAAAACCTGGAAGTAAGGAGCTCTGGAGCTTTCAGCGGGAGGAAGCTGAAATCCTGGCCAGGTTGCCATTGAAAGTAGTCGGTCACCTTATGGACCTTTTCCCTCCAAAGTTGTCCAAACTTTAGGAGGTGATTCCAGGAGGTATCCTTGTAGGTTTAAAGTGTCCAAAACACTCTAACGGTTTGGAATCTCCTGGATGCTCTCTGGAAGGTCTGGACCACAATTCCCACAATGCACCTGGCAAAAACCTTAAGATATCCACTGGACCCACATCAGGATGGGGAGTGTTGGTGGAGATGATGTATGTAGGCTCTGTTAATCTGTAGCTGCAGGGACTCCACTCCTTAATCCTTCTTGAAGCAAGGCATGGTCCCCAGGGCTGTAGTACCAAAGTGTGTAGCCGGCACAGTAATTCAAAGTGCATGCTTTTGGGTAACAATTCAGATTCCAGCACAAAAGTCCTTACTTTGCTTGTAGTTTCAGACAGCAGAACTGAGAGGCTATGCAGCTCTCATATATCCGTGTTCTGTGGCAACAAGCAGGGAGCACCTCTTTCCAATAAGATGCTATGTGCCACCCAAAAGCATGGCAACTTCCTCCAAGGTGTGGCATCTTCTTGTCCCACATAGCACTGCACTTCCAAAATCCAACATGGAAGAAATCTTTCCAGAGGAGTGAGAGCTAGCTAAACCATCCCACAACTCTCATTTCCATTAGCTCTCCTCCCCCTAACCCCTGCAAATTCCTGTCCTAAACCTGCCATCTGGCTGGGGCACAGGGAGGGAGGAAGGTGGCCCTGACAATCCTTACAGGTCTGTTTTCTCTTTGGGCTCAGTTTGCTTTACCCAGTTCCAACTGCAGGGCCCATCCTCCCCAACTGCAGAGCACACTCCATTAGACAACCTTTGCTCCTGCCAGGCCACTTAACTACTCAAAGCAGCCTGGCTAAGCCTGTTATGGCTGACCAATCAGCAGAGACCACTAGAAGTCTGGATTTTGGCTTACAGAAGAGAATGTTTCCTAGCTTCTGTTCTGTACAAATTATAATAAATCCAACAGTGGCAAAATGTTGCATTTATCAAAACCAATCTTTTAAGTCCTTGGATTATATTTTGACTCCTTTCCTAGCAATATTAATCTCTACTTAAAAAACTGCAATGTTAGCCTATGAAGCAAAGTATCTACAGTGGGAAAAAATTAAAAGAGCAGTTTTTCACTCACCAGGCCCCTGTTTATAGTTACATGGCCACCATCCTTAGGACACCTAGGGGAGACCGTGGTGTTACCTAATATGTAGACATAAGGTAGATTATCAAATGTTCATACAAAGTCGAGTTTACAGTGAATTTAATTGTAAAAGTAGGGCTGCTTTTAAAATTACCAAAGGCACTCAGCAGTGCACACATGCAAGAGCAAAGAAGGCTGCTGGTTTCTAAAGTTCAATGCCCTATTATGTACTAGGGTCTTGTAGATAGCTTCAATCCCTCTGCCCTATTTTATACAAGGGACATATATGGTAGGTCTTGCCAATTGTAAGTGTACCCTAAAACATAGTGCACCCTATAGATGCAGGTGTTAAAACATAGCCCTGGCCTGGGCCGGCCAGTAGAGCCCAGTGCACAGTCAAAGTCAGTTACCATCAGTATCATTCAGCAAGAAAATGGGGGTTAGCCGGGCAAAAGGTAGACTTTTTAACAATAAGTTCAAATGTATTTCATTAAAAATCTGTACTAAGTGTGTAATACATAAAAGCATGTATCAAATGTCCTCATTGCATACGATTTGTGTTGACTGTTGTCACGGTTATAAGAAAATGACTTTGTTCGGGTATAGCCAGCCTGTTCTCTAATAACAGCTACTTAGGCTCAATGAAAATCATCCTGAGATACTTTTGTTATTAGTGCTGCAGTAGTGATTGCATCAGACAAGATTACTTTAGTGGCCACCACATGCAAGATTACCAGCAGTGATCACGGCAATGTGTCAGGGAGGATTACCAGTTGTAATTTCAAAAAGGCTTTGCCAATTAAGAATGCCTCTGCGTGGGTAATACATAGCAGCCATAGTTGTAGTGTCTCCGGCACCAGGTTAATAATATTAGAAATAAGCTTCCCTACTGCAGTAAAGCTTATAACTCAAATATAAGTTTTAAATATATTGTGCAAACTCAACTATTTTTGTCCAAACATCAGCATGTGAGTTCTGAATAGAAACACATTTTTATCTCATATACATACTTTTAATTTCAACAACCATGTTTAATTTAGTAGGATGAGCTTCACACCTGAGATGTACTTACAGTTTAAACAATAAAACAAAAACTGGCTTATTTTCCAAAAATGAACGAAGATCAGCAGAACATGTATTGCAATTAGTTCAATGTGTGCATGCAGTTCATTACAAGAAAGAAACCATCTCTCTGCATGTTAATGCTCTTTTTTAATTCTCTGTGTGTTGCTACTCATTCTGAGCTACAGCTCATTTAATTTCATTTACATTAAAGTGATTTTAATTTGCATTGCACAAAATCACTTACTGCTTTTTGGTGTGTTAATTTTGTACTACAGATTCTGTTTTATTCTTCATATCTGCAACCATGCTATTTCTATCATATGAAGGCGCAAGACCCAAGTATTTAATCGGTTTGTGTCAAAAACTGAACTGTGATCATTTACTATAAGATATAAAATGCCCCCTCTTGTATGTTAAAATTACATGAAAGTCACCTCAAATTTGTATAACCTTATTTAGGAACTCGTCCTTCGGTATTGTTCCTCTATATGGTCACACAACTGCTTGGTGACTTGCAATTGCTTTGAAATTAACAGCACGGGATACTTTGCCCCATGTATCTTTGCCAATTTCAATTATTACACCATTTCTGGTTTCCAACAATTCTATTTGATTGCTTTTCGCCTGCATTTGCCTGTTCGAGTAAACACTTCATTTTTATTTTACAGGCAGCCCATCATTCATGGTTAGTATGTTACTACCTGTTGCCAGTTAACATTTAAACACACTGCCTTCATGTTTAATGTATACAGTCCCCATTTAAACACATCTTGGCTAGTTGTGTAAGCCGGTGAATATTAGTCCCCAGTTTGCAAGTTCTAGCCAAAAACCAGAAAGCACACATATCCTTTTCAAAATGAACTATTGTTAGTCTCCAGTTAATACTCATCACAAAGACCTAGCAAGCAAATGACAGGCAGCATCCAGTAGGTCACACCACTATCATCATATTTTGATTTTATGAGAAGGTACATTCTAGATAAGTATTTAACAATAAAGGTATGTTGTTTCTAGAAAATGTAGAAGGAGAGGAGTGGTTGGTGTGGGTTAATATCACAAAAAGGGGAAAAGGTGTCTCCCACTTGTGGGACTAGGGCTCTCACACACCTGGCTGGGTGTCATGCTTCATCATAGGGCATGCTCCTTGTCAGGCCAGCGCTGCAATGCCTGATTTGCACCATATGAGGGGCTATTTCTCAGAGATCTATTATTCCCGATGCTGTTTGGTGTGATGCAGGTGTAGGGAATTGTGGTGTAGATTAGGGTAAAAGATGTGGGTGCAAAGTGGAAGTGCAAATATTTAAATAAGATGTAATGGTACTCAAAATAATTGTAATCAGCAAGTCCACTAATCTCAGTAAACAACGATGATGGCACTCTACTGATCAATCAATCAATCAGAGTACTTGTAGAGTATAGTGTGAGCCTCCAGCCACAAGTAAAACAGTAAAATCAATCCTAAATATTATAGCAAAGGCTATGAGGTGCCTAACAGCAACATTCCCTGTATTAGTACAAAATAAATAATTTATTACTAAGCAATTGAAAGTATTCAATGTTCATAAAGCCAATGCGCAGTACTCTGTGCCACAGGGCACCCGGGCAGTGACAGATTGACTCTAGTATAGCCACATGATACCGTCTGTAACACGTATTACCTCCTCGTTAGTCTTCCTCGCCACATGATTTACATAGTGAGCTTTAGCTCCACAACAGAACCCTCCAAAGCAAAAAGAAACCACCTCCCACCCCCTCCCAACATGGCCGACCAGTCCCACCTGACCTCTATAAGAGGCGGGCCGGCCCAACCAATCAGCCTGGTTTTTTTTGTTCTGCACGATCCTCTCCAGAACACGGTTCAGGTAAGATGGGCCGGCGTGAGCTGGCCCTTGGGGTTTAAGGTGGAGGACCTGCTATAGCGGTCTCGAGTGCATTATGCCTTGAAATCCCCCCCCCTCTTCCTTCCCCCGGTCCTGTGGGGCCGGTTAGGTACTGCTATAGCATGCCAGTGGTTTACAGGGGGGGGGGGGCGGCGGGGGATATGGGGTGTTTGGACATCCCCGTGTGTCCCCAGGTCGTTACTGATGGGTCCTGGCCACTCTGTGGGCTTTTTGGGTCCAGCGCAGCAGACGCCCATCGTGTGCATTACTCCTGGGCTCGAGCTGCTGCCCTGTTACAGTAGTTATATGCTGAGTGACGGTTGGGCTGGCTTATCAGGTCAGTTCCGCCTCGCTCTGCTGTGTTTTATGCAGAGCTCTGCCTTCTTTCCACGTGTGGTGGGAAGTGCTGGGTTAGCTCGGTCAGCTAAAGAATATGTATTTTATTGCATGCTCTTTTGCGCTGCGTACGCTGGCGACATGGCCGGCGCTGGGCTTTCCCGGCATGGCACGGGGAGTCGGTTGAGCCTGAGACCTGGACTCCACTCAGTGCAATAGACGCTGTAACATACATCAAAGGTAGGACATTCCAGCGTTTGTTTTCTGGTGCTCCGCACATACCCTGCCTATGAAGTCATGCGTTCAGCGGTGACTTTCGAAACGCCTGGTGAACTCGGGTACAATGTGGGGCCCCCTGGCCAGTCTTACCTCGTGTCGGCGGGGGCTCCACGGTCCGGGTCCGGAGGCTCTCCTCGGGTTTCTCTGGTGCGCGGCGCTGGGCGCTGCCGCCTCCCTCCGTGATGATTGGGCCCCTACGGGCCGCGGCGATTGGCTGTGCGGGTGTTTGCTCCGGCTGCTCCCCGCCCCTCGGGGGCGGGGTTTGATGGCCTCCAGGTGCGTCCGAAGTGGCGCAACAAGCGGGATGGCAGGTTCCGGTGCATAACAGTTCTGGTCCCAGCACTGGCGGCGGCTCGGCCGTGCACCCTGTAACTCTGGGCGATAGCTTGCTACATGACTCGGCTGTTTCCGCGTGGTTGGACGCAGCAGGCAGGGCGCAGCTCGTTCCTCGTGGAGGGTTTTTTTCCTCAACCAAGGAGCTGGGGCTCAAAGGTGAGGTTTGTTCCTCTGGTGGGGACGACCCCCGCGGGACCAGGGTTCGAATCCTGCCGGGGCTGTGGATGTGTCCCGAGGTGGGGTTTTGTCATTCAGTGTACATTTTTAAAATTACCCGCGAGGTCAGTGCCGTGTCGCAATTGCGCCTGGCTGGCTCGACTCCGCGATGTGCTCATTTCATCCCTTGGTGGAGCTAGGGTTTGGAAGTTATTAATGTATTTGAATTACTGAATGTGTTAATAATGAATAAACGACATGATTTTGGCCGTGTGTTAAGAAGTCTCTATATACTCTGCCTATAGCGCATTTTAAGAGGGCCCCGTGTTGGCGGACTGTAGCGTGCATCACAGGGGTAGTGTTCTTGTTGTTCATATTTAAATCCGATGATTCTGTCATCGGTCTGGCACGAGCTGGATACACTTACGTCTTGGCTTCGCTGTGCACACTCGATTGCGCGCGGTACTTGTACGGCTGTTCTTATTCTGAACCAGGCCGAGGTTGTGAAGTGGACTCTAGGGTTTGGACGGCGGACCCTGAGGCAATGATCTTGCCCGGGTCCAGTGTTCGAGTCCCCGCCTCGGCGAGCCTTGGGCTCAGTTTTTCTCCGGACCGGTTTTTCTCGGGTCGGTGCCAATCCCTTTGAGGGAGTCACACCTTGCACCTCCGCGACGCGGTGGAGGCCTGGCATCCGCTTTCGGTGCCCTTTCGTCAGGTGCCTTCTGGTCTCCTTGGGGAGGCGGGGGATCCCTCTGCGCCATCTGCGGGGTCTCCCTGTTTGGCGACACTAGCCCTTCTGACCGGACGCGACGGGGGCCCTGAGCCCCTCCTCGCCTCCTCGGCCTCTCGCCCAGGGGGTCGTGTGCGTCCCCGGTCCTGGGGTGTCGGTGCCTGTCCCACTCCTGGTGTCGCGTCCTGCGGCTCTGGGCAATGGCTTGTTGTTTTTTTTTTCTCCCGCATCGGCCCCCTCCAGGCGTCAGTGGCCTGGCCTCCACCTTGGAGGTGTCCGGGGTAGGTCGCCTCGGGGAATTGTCCAGGAGGGTGTCCACATCGGCGTTCGTGCAAGCGCCTTGGGCCCTGGCGGATGTGTTGTGTGCTGTGGCGTGTTGCGCTTCGGTGCAGTTCGAGAAGGGCTCCTGCGCGCGGGGGGGGTCACGCGAGTGCGTGTTTCGTTCCACGTGAAACGTGACTTTCCCTCTGCCAGCGGCAGTGGTGTGTCCCGGGGTGTCTCGGGGTAGAGTCTCTGCGCTGGTCGCCTGACTCCCTTCCTCTGCCTGCGTCCGTTGTGAGGGGCGTTGGGGGCGCAAGGCTGGCTCGGACGTCGGGTCTGGCTGCATCCTTGCCTCCGGTCTTTTCATACCCGCTCCCCCGGGCGCGGCCTTCCTTCGGACTCCCCGTCCGCCTGTGGGTGTGGTCGTCCCGCCCTTGCTGGGGTGGGGCCCTTCGGCCTTTCCACCCGAGGTCGATCTTCACGGGGTGCTGTCGGGGTGGGCTTCCGGGCCCGAGTGACGGCTCTTCCCGACCCGTCCTGGGACGTGGCTGTCCCGGACCTGGGGCTCGGGGTCCGTGTGGTGGCCTGTGGGGCCGGCCTGCGAAGGGGGGGGCCCCACTCTCGCTTCCTCTCGGCCTCGTCATTCACGTCTGGCGGTGTCTCTCACCCGTCGGCTCCCTGACCTAGGTACGGTGGTCCCTTCGGTCCTCGTATCGGGCTTGTCCTCCTTCGGGGGGGCGTGTGCCTGGCCCCGGTACTTCCCTCTGGTTCATTCAGGGGGGGGGGGGGTAGGCGTCCTTTGGCGCCGGGTCGTTGGGGGTCGGTGGGATCTCCGGAGGTCACGCTACTCCTCGTGCTTCGGAGTTTGCTGTATGTCCTCCTGACCTGCCATCGTTTTTTTTCTGTGCTCGTTTCAGCCGCGCATTGACTATGATTGGGGGGCTTTGGGTCCCCAGGTCTTGGTCGGGTCAGGTGTCCTGGTGCTGTGGGCGTTCCCCCGGGGCCCGGCTTGGTGAAGACGGTTCGACGGTGCCGGATCTATTCCTTCGCTGCCTAGGTGCCTTTGTCCTCGGAAGGGGACTGGGCCCTCCTGCCCGGGTTCTACTCCTCCTTCCGGGTCCTGGGGGTTGCCCGGCCTGTTGCCTGGCCTTTTCGGTCTGTGGTGCGCGTTCCCCCGTGCCCTCTAATATCGCGGCTGGACCCGCTTGGGCAGGGCCCGGGTACTCCTGGGTGCTCGCCTCGGCGGCGCTTGGTCTTAGTTTGGTACGTGGCAGTGTAGAGGTGCCTGGCACCCGCGCGGGGTTGCCACGCATGTCCTGGGGCATTCCTGTTTTTGGCTCCCGGCGGGACCCTCCGCCCCGGGTTCCCTCTCCTTGGCCGAGCTGGCGATTCGAGCCACCTGGCCGATCCCGGCTCTTCCCGTACAGTGATTGGGTCCCCCGCTCTCGGCGCCGGTGTTGAGCCGGCTCTTGTCGGCTGGCCTGCCTCCTTGTGCAGGCCTGGTTCTGGAGCGGAGGAGGCTGCTTGCTCGGGGGTTGTGGCTTTGCTGCTGGGTTCCCGCGGTTGTTCCTGTGCTCGCTCCGGCGGCACGTATACATGATTTGGAAAGATACAGAGAGGATTGCCACGGCTCCGGCGCAAGGAGGTCCCGCAAATTCGTGGAGCGTTCCATGTTGGTGGAGCAGTGTGGCTCAGGGGTTGGAGGCGGCAGTCCCGGTAACTGAGATTGGTCCTGGACCTGGGTTCGATTCCCCACCTCGGTGGGTCTTGGGCTTACATACTTCCATGGACTCGAGAATTCTCATGCCGGTGCCTACTCGTCTCACGGGTTCACACTCTGCAACTCTGGGCAGATGCTTGCTTGTTCTCCACTTGGGCCCCTTGCGGCGGGATGCCCGACTCTCACCTTGTATCCTGCAGCCTACGGCCATACCACCCTGAAGGCACCTGGTCTCGTCCGATATCAGTAGTTATGCAGGGTCGGGCCTGTTGGTACCTGGATGGGATATCTCACAAGGGGATACCGGGTCGGGTTCCCAAGGCACGCACCTTGTTGCCTTTGGGCGATACGTACGCTAGGCACATCGCAATACTCTGGCATTCTCCCTCTCTCGTTCTACGAGCTCTTCGGGGCCTGCCCTTTTGGGACCCGGCCCTCGGTGGCGGTTCCTCGCCTGTCAGGTTTCCCTGGTGGCGATGGTGTCTGCTGGGCGGAGGGGAGTGCGGGGGTCGTTCCTCCGCTCCCCGCCCTTCTTGCGGGTTTTGCCGGACGGGGTTGCTCCTCCGGCATGTCCCCCGTGTCCTTCCCGGGGTCCCTTCCCTGGGGCCTCGGACTCAGGTGGCTTTGCCGCTTTTCCCGGCCAACGTGGTTCCTCCCTTGTCCGGGCTGGTTGTTCGGCGTGCGGTTTTGGCGTCTCTTAGCCGCACGTTTTTTCCTTTCCCGGTGGGATGGCCTGGGTTATGCCTTTGGGCCCGGTTTGTTCGGGCCGCTAGCCCTCGTTCCTCCTTGGTTCGCGGGCTTTCACGGGCTGGCATCCTTCCCTACGCTTCGCTGGGTTCGGTGGATCCGGCGGGGGCCCTGGGTCGGTCCGCGAGGTGTGGCTCTGTTCCTTGGGCCCCCTTCGTGGGTGTCTCCTCTGTGGAGTATTGGTCTGACTTCGGCGTGGTCGTCACCCGCCTGGTACGTGGGTCTCTAGCAGTCCCGGGGGGACTTCGCTGGGGCCGTTCTGAGTGCTGGAGCTGCGACTCCTGGTTGGCCTCCTTTTCCTGGAGGTCTTGATTTCAGGTTTCCTGCGGGCCCTGTTTTCCTTTCAGTTGTTTACATCAACCTTGGGTTGGTTTCTCTGCATCACCATGTGGTGTTGTGGTTATGGTGGTCAATGAAGCCTTGTTGGCTTGGGTATTTGCTCACTATGTAAATCATGTGGCGAGGAAGACTAACGAGGAGGTAATGCCCCGGTTACTTACCGGTAATCTTCATTACTCCGAGTATAGTCTTCCTCGCCACATGAGTTCCCTCCCCCCCTCCCTGTCTGGCTATCGGCTTCATTGTTTGCTTGGTAGATCAGGCTGATTGGTTGGGCCGGCCCGCCTCTTATAGAGGTCAGGTGGGACTGGTCGGCCATGTTGGGAGGGGGTGGGAGGTGGTTTCTTTTTGCTTTGGAGGGTTCTGTTGTGGAGCTAAAGCTCACTATGTAAATCATGTGGCGAGGAAGACTATACTCGGAGTAATGAAGATTACCGGTAAGTAACCGGGGCATTATTTCCGAGTGGATTCCCTCCAGCAGACCGTGTGGCCATTCTAACACTTGAATAGTGTCAATTGTGAACAACAGAATCATTAGTAGAACATCACATCAGCATTGGTAGAAAGCAGCCAAGAACACAATGTCAACTGTTGACACAACGTCCCTCATCGTGAGGTTCAAAAACTTTGCAATCGGCAATAGAGTGACACACTATAAAAGACTACTAATTTGCTGTAACGAAACCAATATTTGCGCTGATACCAACAGAGGAGAGTTGCGTTGGCCCATATGCCAAAGTCCCCCAAACACTCCCTGCGTGGGCATACGTGCAGAAGAATAAGGGCACGTGCAAAACAGTATCACCCGGGCAGGGTCTAAGCACATTCTATCACTCTATCAATGGAAAATACCTTGATAGGTATCCTGGGCATCTCCCCAGAGTCCAATAAGTGAAACACTTTTTACGCAGCCATCTCTTAATTTAGAACAGCTGTTGAAAAGTGGTTGCAAAAGGGCAGGATTACTAATATAGACAACACCTTACATTTCAGTTCAGTTCAAAAGACTTTATTTCGATCACAAAAGATCAAAAAAATACAACATAAAAACAAACAGTTACAAACACAATAAAAACGTAGGCATTTACAATATGCACATATTATCCATTCATTTTTAGGACGGGTGAGACGCAGTGGAAAATAGTAATGTCATATGGATAATCTCACCAAATGCCTCAAATTCAGGTGGGTCGATATTAGATCTACTTAATAGTTACCTGATCACGATTTTGTAATCACTATTAGTGGTTGAGAATACAGCGGCCACCTTTGAATAGCAAAAATTAACAGAATAATGTGATGTGCAACTCGAAAAGATATATAATACGGATCATGTACAACATATATTGTGAAACAGTCACCAAAATCGCATTGATTGTGTGACCCAGAGCTTCCAGTTCAAGTGGAACAATATTAAATCTACATAATAGAGTTGCATGACTGCAATCTTAAAATCTCTAGTATTGGCTGAAAAGCACAGTGGCAATCTTTAAATCTCAAAAAACTCAACAGAATGATATGATGTAATGCTAGAAAAAATCAATAACAAGGCTCACATATACCGTATAATGTAATAGAATCACCAACGTCACATCAATTGTGTGGCCAAGAGGTTCCAACTCAAATAAACCAGTGTTCTATATACATGCTGGGATATAATAAGAGCGAATTCCAGATGACTTCTGACAAAAATGGGGCGGCCATCTTGAATAGAGAAAGCCAAAAAACTAGAGTAATGTAACACTTGAAAAGACAACCCATCATAAGAATATTACTACACACGATGTGTACAGAGTGTCCAAAGTGACCCAGTAGAGCAAGATTGATAATATCACATTGATTATGTGACTAAGGGCCAGATGTACGGCAACTTTTTGCAGTTGCAAATGGGAAATCGGCCCGTTTGCGACTGCAAAATTGGTCTGCCCCATGTACAAACCCTGTTCTGTGAGTCAGTAAGCTAATACCGACTCGCAAAATAGGGTTTGTGATTTGGTATTAGGAAGGGGCATGCCAAGGGAGTCCCTTCCTAATAGAGACTTGCATTTCAATGTACGATTGTTTTGCGATCACATTTGCCACTCACAGTTTACCACCTACTTGAAGTAGGTGGTAAACCCTTTCCCCTTTGTAAGTGTGTGCGAAAATGGGGAGCAGGCAGTGGTCCCAGGGACCACTGCCTACTCTTAAAAAATGAAACAGAAACGTTTCATTTTTCTTTTTTAAATGCATCCCATTTTCCTTTAAGGAAATCAAGGCTGCGTTTTGTTTTTTAAACTGCTTTATTACAAAAACAGTCACAGACATGGTAGTCTGCTGACCCCAGCAAGCCACCATCCCTGTGAGTGGTGGCCATTCCGATTAGGGTCGCAAATAGCACCAGCCTCATGAATATTAATGAGGCAGGCAATTTGTAACCCCATTAGGAATTGCTAACAGTGTCTAAGACAATATTGTATATTGCATTTTGCAAGTAGCAAATTGTGAGTCACAAAATTTAAGGGTCGTACATCTGGCCCTTTAAATCTATGGCTGGAATGGACCAATAATATATATGCATATTAAGGTCATGTGGTCAGCAATTCTATATAACCACGTGTTACTTAGAAGGCAGAGCCCTCTTTGAATGCAAAGAGTGTGCAAGATAGTATAATGTAATATAAAAAACAAGCTTACACAGTTATATTTTATTTTTTTACAGCTCACAAAATTACAATATAAATCACAGGCAAATAAAGCAGGATGGTGCTTTATTACCCTGTTTTTGTCAAGAACAAAGGACAAGCTAAGAACCCAAGTCTTGGGCTTCAATTAGGTTGACGAAAATCAAACAGTAAGAAATTGGGGTATTCGTTTTGCACGATTAGGCCTGCACAAGCGATAGCAGCATGTTTGTCTCCTTACTAGGAACCAAGTACTCCATTGTAGCACTTGACGCTCGCAGGGTGGCGTGGCAGAGCAGTCCCAGGGCCACTCAGACAAGGTGGGGTAGGCTAGTAATCTCCATCCACTGGCATCCAAACACAACACTTAATAAATCATTGTCCAGTCAGTGTTTTTCTTGGAAAAGTACATGTATTGCACACACACACAAAAATAAATACTATGCATTCATTTGCAAATATGTACATAAGGTAGATGAAAAATATCTTTGGTGACATTCACACATCCCATGTGAACCCCATATTCACAACACTCCCCCACCTACACCAGATGCAACATCACATTATGAGGAGGTGTCATGTTATAAAGCAGGTCTATTGGCTTTGTCAAGGAGTCACCCCATGTAAATCAGGCCGTCTTATTGGCTTTGTCAAAGTGTTTCTACATCAATAAAAACATTCCACAATGTTACAAATTAATATTTTATTAAAATCCATTGACTGAGTTGAAATACAATCACTAATATGTTTTAGCATCACACTATTCACCAATAATCTTTGTCCATAAAAACTTTAAACAAATCACTGAAAATTAAAATAACATGGGTCAGAGCATTTTCTTGGCACATTCAGGCCACAAGAAATACAGCCATGGGACCAACCACAAGGAGTTCCTGCACCCTTGATCCTCTATACAAATGTATAGGCTTCAGGAAGGCCTGAATAATGGTAAACAGTCTCCCTAGGCTGTACATTCTATGAGCTGGGTGATATAGGGTTTGTGTTCCTTGAAGTTTCAGAGTAGGGCTGCTGCACCCTGTGCATCCTCAGACACTTGGCGAATATGTTGAGGGTGCCCTGCATCTCCTTGTGGTAGACACACTCAGTTCAATTACCATGAAATTACTGTGGGAGAGACTCCCACAGAAAAGTTCCAAAAAACAGTGTGATCAAAAGCAAAACATCCTGGTGGACTAAATGGGCAGACCACATTTGTGGCACGCACAATATTTTTATCAAGAAGAAAAAACAAGATAAGAACCCACGTCTTGCTTTGCAAGGTCAGCAGTTTAGCCACTGGACCTCACCTTTTCCTTTACTGGAATGATCTCAAACTAAATATTCCTAAACAGTTCAAGAAACGACAAGCATTTTTGTGGGGGCTGGACTTTATCAGCCAACAGCCCTGCAGCAAGGAGGCAGGCCTCTGATTCACGTCAATAAAGCGCCTAAATAGCGCCTAAATAGCGGACATCTCTGTTGGCCAGAAAACTGAGGCTCTTGTAACTAAATGTAAATGCTGTTATTGTTTTGAGGCTTATCTGTGTTTCCCCTGTGTTGGATCTGTCGCTTTCCCCCATTTTATTTTGAGCGGTGCCATAGGGAAGTGGAAAGTTGACTTATTGAATATGACAGACTAACAGCCAAGGACCAACAAGACTGTTTTTTCCTTTGTCAACATTGCTGTGGGCGTCCTTTCAGAGGATATTTCGAGTGTGGAAGATTAGCTGGCCATGAATTGCTGTGAGGCTAACCCTTCTAGGAGTCAAGCAGAGGCCTTGCCTATTGACACATTATCTGAGGACACTTGTTGTTCCCCTCATGGCTCTAACTCTGAGGGCTTGCCTGGCGACCATCTATCAAATTTTACCCAAAGCCTGGAACTCGCTATGTCCCCTAAACTCTTCAGTGCCTGTGGGGAAGGCACTAGGCCAAAAAACAAAAGCTTGATCTCCAAGCTGGAAACAAACCAGGAACGGGGCATATAAAGGGAAATTTGGCCCAAGACTTTGCACCAGCTATGGGGTCCTGTAGCCATCATGATATCTTTCGAAAATTGGAAATGCAAATTTCAACTGCTTTTGATGTGCTCGAGCTATGAATTTCAAAGATGGAGGAGGTGGTGGAGAAATTTGGTGAATTAATCTGTGGGATCTATTCACACACAAATGACAAATTTCCTGAGTATAGCAACCTCTTTGACTTTTACTCCCCACAGCCGTTCTGACCGTTCTCTGTGGAATCATCTTAGCAGGCACCTCCCACTTTGAACTTAAGAGACTGAAATCGGGTCCAGGATCTCCGGCTGTACAGCCGATAACATAGTCGGAGCCACTCTACCACCATTTGTCTTTCATTTAGTGCCCCATGGGGCAGAGTCTAGCACTCTCAAGGGTTCAAACTCCCTCTACAAAACTAGTCAGAATACAGATCAAGGGAGACCAGGGAGGGAACCGTACAATCCCGTTGAGGTCACCGTGAGGGACACGCCTTGCGGTTGTCAGCCAACTTCCTCCTGCATCTTCCCCATATGTCCTGGTAATAGCCAAAGTACAAGGAAACTGAAAGCTACAGGCAGCTCAAATATAAAGTTACAGATTGGCTGTTTGGCAGAGTAAACATTGACCTGGGTCTTTATGAGGAGGTCATCATAGTTGAGAGAGGGCTGGTTAGGAAATTCCCACAAAACTTGATCAGGGGACTGCATAATTACAAATTTCCGCAATGCTTTGAGGGTGGGCTTCACCCTTAACAATGTTATAGCAGCATTACGCTGAGCCGTAGGATCACTGGACTCCTGTTTTTTACTTATAACCCCAAAGGCATGGGGCCATTGTCTAGGGAGGGGGCCGTTCCAGGTCATGGTGAGGGTCCCGGCCGTTTATCCCACCTAGGATGGGACCTTAGCTTGTATCTCAGCAATCGTTTTAAACCACTAAAAGGGCTAAATGACCACGATTGAGTGGCCTCTTGGGCTGGTAATTCTGCCATCTTTAATGATGTGTGCCCCCCCCCCCAGATATCTCAAAGTGATAAACTGGAATATTGCTGGGGTCCTTGGTAAATTAGGCAATAAAAAGTGGATTAAGATGTTAAGCATCAGTCTGCAGGAGACCGGGGACACAGAAGGGTTTATGTATCAAGACGGATATGCTACGTTTGCCTCACGCGCTACTTCTTCAACCTATTGCACAGTTAAAGGGGGATTAGTGATGCTAATAAAACAAAGTTTATATTGTAAACTGAAGGTGATTGTCTCGAATCTGCCAAATATTCTTGGTACTCTTCCGACCTTCTCTAACACATTTCTTTTTTGGGCTGAGAGTGTACATAACTCTATTTCAGTCAGGGAGGAGTATGTGGTTGTCAGGGACATCAGACAGTTTTTCGATGATATAGTCCATCGTATGCCCAATTTTCCGGTGTTTATGTTGATGGGCGATTTAAATTTTCACCCCTACATGGATTGTGATATGTATGGTGATATTCCTCACATATATTTTTATAATGATCAAGTACACCTCAAACACATTGAGCAGGGGGCTAGATTAACCTGATTTTAGATCAGAACCTACTTAATCTACGTAATTTTGGGAAAGTTAATTGCCGTAGAGAACACACCGACATTTACAGGGGTGGTGCTAGGTCTATAATTGGTTATATTTTTGTCTCTTGGTGCATATTTTCTTCCCTTATAAACTTTCATTTGGAATGGGACACACATAATTACCTTAGACCCCGTTGTGCCACTTTCCAGTGAGATTAGATGCCTGCAGAAGTTGGATATTTATTTAATAAATTAGTAAGCTTAAAAGACCACTGGGTGAAGAGTGAAATGGGCCAAGATTATACCTGCTGTTTTTAATTATATATGTATATCTACTTGTCAATCTGAACGTTTGACCTGTTTGAATGAGGAAGCTACTGAAGCCAGTATGTTGGCAGATTTTATCAGCCTCTGTGGTTATATTACGTCTGTTCTTACCAGGTATGTGGCGGCGCCTCCCCCCCCGCCCCACTAGGTGGTTTGACAAAAAGTGCTCACTGGCCCTTAAAGAGCTAATGGAGACTCTGCAAGAGAAACCCTGTGAGAGGGATAAGGTGAGGAAGGCTGGGGCCACATACCAAGTGGTAGGAAATGAATGGCAGAGCAACTTAATAAAGGAGATGAGTGTGAATCTATTGGTGACAGTGCTTCCCAGGAGAGTGTGGCCTTCTGCAGGGGGAACATCCTTTACAACGCAACTTTTACCACGCAGTGCCTTTACGACGCAACTTTTACAACGCAAACCATTACAACGCATTGCGCTGGGGGGCGCTCTAGGATAGGGAATAGGTTTATTGTACTATCCAACACCTTCCCTACTATCCACGGGGACTGGAGTTGGAATAGTAAATTAAACTATTCACTACCCAGCGCCCCAAAGCACTATGCGTTGTAAAGGCATGCCTTGTAAAAACCGCGTTGTAAAGGCATGCGTGGTAAAAGCATGCGTTGTAACGTCATACATCCCTTCTGGAGGGTAGTAAACCATCCATTCATTTGCTCAGAGCAGCTGCCAGACCAGGCCTTAGCCTTTCGAGCTCAGGCTTGGACTGATCATTTTGCGGCCATATATGATATAGAGGGCTCTGAATGATCTACACCTTATGTCCAGGTGGACTCGAGAATCGTTTTCGGGTGGGGGAAGTAAAAAAAAATCATTTATGTCCTTATTTGCAGCCAAGACTCCTAGACACGATGGGGTCCCAGTGATTTGTACAAGTTTCTATTTGATCTGTTCAATACAGCTTTTGAAACAACATATAAATGCAGCCATTCGGGATTTGCTACCACCCAGTTGGCGTAAATAATAAATATGTGATTGTATCTCTGTTTAAAAAGGGGAGCAGAATAGACCCAGCCTGTTACCGGTCCATTTCATTGGTGGACTCTGAGGTCAAAATTACAGGTCAGGTGCTCTTGGACCATCTTGCTGAATGGGCAAAAGATCGCATTATTTTATTCAGTATGATTTCAAACCTGGCCAGTGCACCATTGAGCTAAATCACAATTTATATTTGTTAATCATCAAGTAAATGAGGGCAAAGCGGGGGCTCTATTCATCTGGCCCCAAAGACCTCAGTTCTGCGTTTGATATGGTTAACAAAGCAAAGCTCTGAGCCGTACTCAGGTCTATGGGGGTTGAGCCTGCTTTTGTTGCCTTCTTGTGAGATTTGCACGATGGCCTTATGGCCACGGTGAGGTATGGCCTCAATGGGAAATGCACACAGCAAGCACTTTAGTCTGAATAGAGGGGTTTGTCAGGACTGCATTCTGGCCACCATTCTCTACATTCTTTACATAAATTGTCTAGAATCTGTTTAAATTGAGCATGGGATGGATGTCCCAAATGTGGGCGGTCATCCGCTGCTCGCCCTGTAAATGAAGACAATGCTCTCTCAGGTGCATTTACAGGCAGGGGTTTGCAGCGACTCCTCGATCTTTTTTCAGTTTTATGGATAGTCTCAATCTTCAGACCAACTATAAAAATCTCATTTTATGGTGGTGGACCCTAAAAACACTAAATCTCAGAAATTCATGATAAGGGGCCAACATATCAGCAGTGTTACAAATATCTCATATTTGGGCATTTTACTTGACTCCCACATTAACTGGAACCATAATGATTTTTGAAAAGGCCATTTATAGCATTGTTGATGTTTCACAACAGTTCGGGCACAAATCAACATCTTCGAAGCTAAATGTATCCCTTTAGCAAGTTTTGGTTGTGAAATTGTGGGCCACACGTCCATTACACCTATTCAGGTGGTGGAAAATATTTTTGGGAGAGGCCTTTTAAATGTTCGTCAAGGAACATCCACTTAGATAACACACACACAGCTGGGGATGGTGTATGTATTGGATTTTATAAGCCGTCCTCCCTTTTTACTAAGCCTCTCAGTTTGGTTGAAGGACAAACTAAACGTCAACAAATCAATTGTGCATGATTGTATGGGTCTGGATAAGATGCTACGTATTCCATGGTTATGATACATCTTGCGTAACTTGAAACAATTAGGAAGGCCAGAACTTTCCTTTGACCCTGTCTGCATTGTGAAAGGGGATATTGTTTAGCTGAAGCATGCCTTTACTCAGAATAGCCGCAGAGAGAGAGGCTTTTTCTTTGACCAAACTTTCAATGTGTCAGATTATTCTAGTGATATCTGTAAGTGGGATGCAACCATACTTGAGCTTCAACGTGTTTAGCCATCTTCGCAGGCTGCTGACCGATTTTAAGTTAAATTACATTCATTATTTTATGTTTTCGAATGGGGGCTGGATACAAGAATCTGATTTGCCAGTATGTGTTTGTGATAATATTTCAATTCCAGACACCCTGCAAATTGTTATAATCAACCATACTAGATTTAGCAATATAGGAAATAAATGTAGACGGCCCCTCCTGCTACCCATGAATTTTAGATGAATCAGACCTGTGCTATTGTTTTTACAACTTGTTACTGGGATATGAATTTACCTTGAAAAAAAACAAAAGGCAAGAAGCTGTTGGAACTCCTGAAGAATGACAGGACTCAGAAGATAGAAAGATGCTTGTTTAATGACCATCCACTCTCAGGGCACAACAGGGCTAATTGTAACACATCTCCCTTCCTTATAATGAGGACCAAATAACTCTAAAGAACGGGATGAAAAGGTGGCTACTGGAACAGCAGGAGTAGCCAACAAACAGTTTAAGGTTGTACATTTACAATGTTGTCAAAACTCCTCCATTGACCATTTTCAAACTGGACCGTATTTTTCAACACTTTAACAATCTTGCTAGGAGAGTGAAACTTGCTGAGAGTGGTCCCCAACTTGGTGTTCCTTCTAGCTTGCGCCATGTCTCCCACCTCCCACCTTCCACGTTCGGACCTTCACACCATGTTTTTGATCATACCACTGTTTATACTTGGTGGAGACGGCATGGGGATAACATAAGTATCCCACGGATCCAAAGAAGGATTATCTGGTAATTTGCCCTCTTCTACTTCTTCATCCGAATAAGTATCCGGAGTTTAAGTAGGCAAAATAGGCTGCTGAGGTTGTCTGACCTTCTCTCCTGCCTCCTCCAAATCTACTTCCCTGACACCACCACCATTGAACCAACTGGGATTGAACTTAGTACACGGTTCCCTCCCACGTAAGGACACGAAAGGAGAGACCCCAGTTACTCTATTGGGTGACGTGTGATATGCCCACAGACATTCCCTCAAGGAGTTTTCTACGTCATGTCCATTGATGGCAGCTAGCTGGATATTTTCTTTAATGACCCTGTTTGCTCTCTCCACCAGACCATTGGCTTTCGGGCAATACAGGTCTGTGGTTTCATGCTTTATGCCCAAATTTTTCAGAAATTCCTGCATGTCCTCAGAGGTGAATTGTACCCCATTGTCAGTGATTAATGTGGAAGGTATACTTTCCTCATAGAACACCTCTTTTATGAATTGAATCACTGATTTGGTGGTGATGTTATGCACAAACTTTTGCTTGATCCAGTGTGAAGTATAATCTGCGCAGTTCCGTCGTCAGTGTTGGAACTCCTGATGAATGACAGGACTCAGAAGATAGAAAGATGCTTGTTTAATGACCATCCACTCTCCTCACTGGAGAGCACACCAACATTCTACGGGGAGCTTCAGGATGGGAGAATCCAACAGGGGCAGGGGGTAGGGGTGGACAGATTGTACCAACAAGGCTAATTGTAACAGAAGTGTTTGGCAAAACAGGAACAGTTAGTTTAATTAAACGTTTTGGCTGGAAAACATTAACAGAAATGGGTCTGAGGACTGTCTCAACATACATTCGTTCTGAGTGCCATTATATACAGTCTTTGGAGCATTATAACAATATTTAGAGCGTTATTTTAGAGAAAGGAATGAGGGCCTACTCATAGGGTATAAATTGGGCCACCTGGAATGAAGGTGGGTCTCTACCTTGCATGGACACAATGAAGGCCAGTAGATAAAGTGTCCAGATGTCTGGTATGGAGGACGCATGATCGCTGTGTGTACAGTTTGTGCTGCGCTCTGATTGGCTGAGTGTTCCTAACTTCATGGGGCATCTAACTTTATGCTGTGTTGGGAACGCTCGCACCAGTCGGGCCATATGTGCTATATTGGGGCCAATCTCCTGAGTCCATTGTGGTGTTGCTGTCAATCTGTGGGACTAATCTGGATTTTTGCTATTCGTGTGTTTGTCTGGCTGGTTAAGTGATACCCCACCTGTGATCCGTCAATCAGTCGCCTCAGGCCTAGGTCTCCGGGCCTGCCTGACCAAGTATTTCTTACTCATGGTTGATGGAGAGGTCATCTCAGGAGATTTGACAACAGTGACTGGATCTCGTTTTGGAATATATATATATATATAGCGTTGCATAGATTGACATCAATATTAACAGACTACCAACACCTAAAGTGTGGTAATTCTTTTCATGCTTTTTATCAGTTATATTGCATGTGAGATGGACAGGATTACCTGAATTATATGCTGTCCCTCTTTTCTTTGGTTTTTATCACGTTTTTTTAGCTTTTGTTGAATGGAAAGCTTATTTGTATGTGTATCCAAAATGCTAAATTTCTTGTTGATATATTTTTAAATATGTACATTCAGATGCTGTTATATGAATTGCCTATTTGCGTGCACTTTTAGGATTTTCATGAGAAAATCTTTTAACGTTTATATTACTGCTGCTAAACAGTTCAGTAATCACATTTGGTACAACTAGACATTATGGCTGCTTTGTGACCAAACGCAGCATCTGAAACAATGTTACAATTTGAATTATCAATCCATGAATTGGAGGCATGTTTTGTTCAGCAAAAGCTTCGTCATCGTCTGTTCAATCCTGTGGTGATTTATAGTAATGCAATGTCACTTGATTGTGGAATGTTTTGCACTGTGTGCAGCGTTTCAGCTGATGTAAACTCCACAATTCTTCATTGTATTGTGTATGTCACACATCCATCATTTATTATCTTACTTCAACGAGGGCCACTTCATAGTAGGTGGTAGTTTGGATAACCTTGCTATGTGGTCTGCAATTGTGCAACTTCTAGTCTATGCCAATGTTAAAAAGAAATGGAATTTCAGTCAGTGTTAGAGATGATGAGGAAAGTGGTTTTATATTATTCTTGTGCACAATCTCATATGTTATAAATATGTGGTCATTTCAATGTAAAAATGGGCTATTACAGCGGGGCAACTGACTGGTAAACAAACGGTACCTTGCATTGCCTATTCCATGTGTGCCACACCATTGTTCATCCTATGATGCAAAGAGCCAGTTGCTACAAGAATTCTGTTCATCTAAATGCCTTATTTAAGTGCGATCCTTCAAATAGGCCAGCTTTTTACACAAGATGTGCATTGACTGTTCAATAAAACAGAGGATTTGGGTACTACCAAAACCTCCGGAGCACTTTTGAAAATCATAGCCCAATACTGATTGAGAGGCAATTCAGCTGTGAAACACAACTGCTACCAATTGCTACCTACTCATGATATGGACTGTGTTTGGAAATCTCAGTACCCTACCGGCAAAACGAGTTAGTGGAATATCATGAGTATACTGTAGGCCTTATTTACAAGCGGTGCAACACTTTTTATGTGGGACAAATTGACATACCAGTGGCGCAAGGGGGTTGTAAGTAAGCCCTAGAGTTTTTTGACATAGTGAGGCCACTGATTCTGGAAGATGTCTCCAAAGGTACAAAATCCATAATTCACCTAAGACGTTGCTAGAGACATTATAGTCAATTGTTATAAGGAGTGTATTGCAGACAAAGTAACGGAGAGTACTGCTCAGTTATGCAGTCTGATGGTATGATGAGGAATGTGCAAAGGAAAAGAATGAACTGCAAAATGCCATACAGCGGATTTGTCATCTCTTTTGATAACGATAATGAAAGTAAAAAAGGTTTACAAAACAAACTGGTGTAAGTGAATGTGAAGGCGGTTTGGAGTGGTAGATGAGACATTGTGGAAAAGTTGGTAATGAAAAATGATTCTCGCAAGTTTTGAAACTGCCTTGCCTGCGGCTTTTGGTTTGTCAAATCGAACATTAAAGCAGAAATTGCCAAATACACATGAATTGACGATTTTAAATGCATATTCAACAAAGAACTTACTCCTAAGAGCCAGCAGGTGATATAAGTGTCTTTCCCTGAGGTACAAAACACAGGTAATTGAACAAAAAATGCCTGTTCATTCATTGTCATTAGCATAGAGGAGGAAATAGATCAGATTATGATAGAAAAACCTAAGAACCCAATATGAACCCTCCAGAGTATTCCTTTTTATATAGTCATGGTAAAATCGAAATCGGAAAGGCTACACTATTACATTTTAGCTTTAGTGAGTGTCCCAGAAAATGAAAAAGCAGTGCTATTGTTCAGGTCTACAAGAACAGTCTAACTCAAAATTACAAATTGTATAAGCCAATCAGTTTGTTTGATGTAGATTGTAATGTTTAAATCACATCAATCTTCCCCTGCTGTTACCGCCTGCTCGCATTTGCCGCCTTTTGCTCCCGCTGTACTTTTGCCCTGCTGCTGTGCCCCTGATTGTGTTTTCGCTCTTGTCCTCCCGCTCTGTTTCTGTACTTCTGATTGTGTCCTCGTAGCGTCATAGTGCCTTTTGCTCCCGCTGTACTTTTGCCCTGCTGCTATTGCCCCTGATTGTGTTTTCGCTTTTGTCCTCTGCCCCTGATTCTGTCCTCTGCTAGCGGATTCTTCTGGCCCCTCGCCCGCAAGTCCACCCCGCTCCCTGCCGCTGCTTCCCCGCGGCCCGCCCCCTCTCCTTCTGCTTTCCTCTACCCTCTCCCATTCGCCACCCCGCTCCCACCTCCCAGCTGCTCCTCCCTCCTCCCGCTCCCCCACTCTCCATTTATGGCAGAGTCCGCACGTACGTGCAGTGGGCGCGCCGATTGTGCGCCGAAGGCGCGCCAAAGGCAAGCCCGTCTGCGCCCGTCCGTGCCTGGACCGCGCCCAGTGCCAGGACCCCTGGCCCCTGCATATGCCAGCCCACCCGCCGGACTTACCACGCCGCCACCCTCAACGCACTCAACACCGGCCGGATCCCCGGTTGCTACCGAGCCACCCCAAGACGCACCCACGGACCCTTCACCTGCCAATCCTGCAAGTTCTCCTGCATCCGGGCCTGCACCGCACCCACCAAGCCGAGCAGCAGCAGCAACCACCTGAAGTGCATCCTGCTCAACACCCGCTCCATCCAAAGACACGCCGTGGAACTCTGGAACCTGCTCGACACCACATCTCCAGACGTCGCCTTCCTCACGTAAACATGTATGAACGCCTCATCAGCGCCCGACATCGCCATCGCCATCCCGGACGGATACAAGATCACCCGGAGGGACCGCGTCAACCAGACAGGAGGAGGCATCGCCTTCGTCCACAAGAACACCATCCCCTCACAGCCGCCGAACATGTTCACTTCCAGATACACACCGACCCCAAGACCACACTCAGAGGCACCCTCATCTACAGACCCCCAGGACCTCGCACACAATTCAGCGAAGACATTGCAGACTTCATCAGCCCACACGTCCTCGCCTCCGCTGACTACATCCTCCTAGGGGACCTCAACTTCCATCTGGAGAACAACAATGACAACAACACCGCCGCCCTGCTGGACAACCTCACCAACCTCAGACTCAAGCAACTGGTGAACACCCCCACCCACTACGCCGGACACACACTTGACCCAGTCTTCTCCTCCAGCAAGCACATCTCCTTCAGCCACTCCACCGGACTCCACTGGACAGACCACAGCTGCGTCCACTTCAGCTTCAGAAGGACCACGACTCACCGCCACCCGCAACAGGTTCCCCGCAGGAGCTGGAACAAGATCACCCCCGATCAGCTCACCACATCACTGAGCCAGAACCCTCCCGCCAGCTCAAGGACCCCAACCAAGCAGCCAACAATCTTACACAGTGGATCACCAACTACGCTGACGACCTCGCACCTCTGAAAAACCATCCCAGCAGGCCCGGCAGCAAGAAAGCCTCCTGGTTCAACGACGACCTCAAGAACTCCAAGAAGAACTGCCGTACCCTTGAGAAAGCCTGGCGCAAAGACCCGACTACAGACAACATGACCGCCCTCAAGCACGCCTCCCGCAAACACCACCAGCTGATCCACACCACCACGAAGACAGCATTCAAGGAAAGACTAGACAACAATGCACACAACAGCAAGGAACTCTTCAGCATTGTCAAAGAGCTCTCAAACCCCAGCGCCGGAAACAACGACATCACTCCCTCACAAGACCTCTGCGACTCACTCGCCTCATTCTTCCACAGCAAGATCGCCGACATACACAACAGCTTCGGCGCACAGACCACGCACCCAACCACCAAACCGACACCACCACCCTCCGCGCCTGGACCCCGGTCAGCACCGAAGACACAATCCACACGATGAACACCATCCACTCCGAATCACCAACCGACCCATGCCCCCACCACGTCTTCAACAAGGCCAACTCCGTCATCGCACCCCAACTCCGGGACATCATCAACTGCTCCTTCAACACCGACACCTTCCCGGAGAGCTGGAAGCATGCCAAACTCAGCGCCCTCCTGAAGAAACCATCTGCAGACCCCACCGACCTCAAAAACTACCGCCCCATCTCGCTCCTCCCTTTTCCTGCCAAAGTCATCGAGAAGACCGTCAACAAACAGCTTGCCGCCTTCCTCGAGACGAAGGGATCCCTCGACCACTCGCAGTCCGGCTTCCGAGCCAACCACAGCACCGAGACTGCCCTCATCGCAGCCACTGACGACATCCGAGCCCTGCTAGACAATGGGGAACCAGCTGCCCTCATCCTCCTGGACCTCTCCGTAGCGTTCAATACTGTCTGCCACCGCACCCTAGTGCAGTGCCTCAGCAACATCGGAATCCAAGAGAAGGCACTAGAGTGGATCATCTCGTTCCTCGCTGGAAGAACCCAGAGAGTCCGCCTCCCCCCGTTCAGATCCGAGGCCACCGAAGTCATCTGCGGCGTACCACAAGGATCATCACTGAGCCCCACCCTCTTCAACGTCTACATGAGCCCCATCGCAGCCATCGCACGCCAACACAACCTCAACATCATCTCCTACACCGATGACACCCAGCAGATCCTCTCCCTCACCAACGACCCAGCCACCGCCAGAACCAACCTACATGAAGGGATGAACAACGTAGCCGAGTGGATGATGAACAGCTGCCTGAAACTGAACTCAGACAAGATGGAAGTCCTCATCCTTGGATCATCACCCTCTGCCTGGGACGACTCCTGGTGGCCCCCTGCCCTGGGCAGCGCACCCAAACCAACGGACCACGCACACAACCTGGGCTTCATCCTGGACTCCTCCCTCTTGATGACCAGACAAGTCAACGCCGTCTCATCATCATGTTTCAACATCCTAAGCATGCTCCGAAAGATCTTCCGATGGATCCCCACCGAAACCAGGAAGACGGTCACCCAGGCACTCGTCACCAGCCAACTGGACTACAGAAACATCCTCTACACCGGAACCACAGCCAAACTACAGAAAAGACTCCAACGCATCCAGAACGCCTCCGCACGACTCATCCTGGACATCCGCCGACACAGCCACATCTCCGGACACCTGAGAGACCTGCACTGGCTCCCCGACAGCAAGAGAATCACATTCCGACTCCTCACCCACGCCCACAAGGCCCTCTACGACCTGGGCCCCAAGTACCTCAACAACCGCCTGACCTTCAACACTCCCACCCGCCAGCTACGATCGACCAGCCACGCCCTCGCCGCCGTTCCACGCATCCGAAGAGCCACCATGGGAGGAAGATCCTTCTCCCACCTGGCAGCCAAGACTTGGAACTCCCTCCCCATCCACCTCCGTCTGACCCAAGACCACCTCTCCTTCAGGAAGCAACTCAAGACCTGGCTGTTCGAGCAGTAGCAGACCCCCCTCCCCCAAGCGCCTTGAGACCCTCCGGGTGAGTAGCGCGCGATACAAATTTCTTGATTGATTGATTGAATCTTGGAGACGCTACAGCTGTAAAACAAAGAATGAAATGTCATGTCTGCTTCAAGAGGCTGTCAAGGAGGACTGTACATCATCAAACAAATCTTTGTTCTGATCCAGTTCATGCACAAGTATGCCAAAGTAAAAAAGATTAAACTAAACAGCTTTCCTTTTTTTGTTTTTTCATCTCCATTCATCCCAGTGAACATAAGTAAACTGTAGAAAAAGGTGAAGAACCAGAATAAAAAAAAACAACTTATCATTGTCATAACTGATCTCTACTATGAGACTTGTAGACTGGTTTGGATCGATTTGAGAGGAAGAACTATGGATACATTAGAAAATCTAGGGAGTCAAACAAAGATATGTTTTGGCACCCACATTTGTTTCCTTTTCCAATAGGCATTTGTTTCAGATGCTGTTAGCAGTCTCACAAGACCTCCCAAATTCAACATATGGAGGTGCTTGAAGACTTTGACCCACTCGCTCATCTCCAGTCAGAGTTGAGGCTGCTAGAGTCCTGTTGCAACTCTAACAACCTAAAAATTAACATCTACACATATAAAATGACCTTTAATCAATTTCAGTTACAGAAGCTCTCAACCAAGTTTGTCTTGGATAACAAACATCTGGGGGATGTGAAGGTGTACTCATATTTGCGGGTCCAAGTGGCGAACATTTTAGACTGCAAACCCCACAATAAAACCAGCAGCAGCAGGTAACATGATCATCCGATTTGCCAGGAAGCTTAGCAACCTTCTTTCTGCATAAGTGGAAGATGTTCAGCCGCAAAATAAGGCAGTAATTTGGCATATATTTGTAAGATCTGGGCATTTGACTCACAATTGTAGAAGTCTGGAATAAGTGACAGAGTACCATGGAAAACACAGCTGAGGCTTCCGAAACTTCCAATCTGTGCTCGTGAACAACATCTTACTCTTAAATTAACTGAAAGTATGGAACAGAAAGGCTAGGTATGTTGTGAAATGAATGGTAACTGATACAGATCTCATGACTGACATCGCTTGGGAAGAACATTTTAAATTAGACAATAACTAAAAATCTACCTTACCCTCAAGTGGGATCTCTGTGCTCTGAGGATAGGAACCTTGATGCCTCCAGAGCTTTGACACAGGGAAGATGGCTCAAGTAGCATCTGAAATGAACCAAACAACACCTGGAGGAGAAGTGTGGAAACAGAAATGAAGACCCTCGGACACAGCTGGGCACCGTAGAGAAAATTGCTCAAGAAAAGCAGAGGTGGAGGTTCTTTGTTGCCAGGCTAAATGCCAGCCAGCTTAACTGGCAATGGTAGCAGTGGCAATCCCAAGCTTTGAGCACACAAGAACAAAGCAGGTACTTTCAAGACTTCCAAGATCACACAG
Organism: Lissotriton vulgaris; assembly: GCF_964263255.1. Classification (NCBI taxonomy): domain Eukaryota; kingdom Metazoa; phylum Chordata; class Amphibia; order Caudata; family Salamandridae; genus Lissotriton; species Lissotriton vulgaris. The sequence goes on from NC_141698.1 coordinate 993,127,005, forward strand.
CTATCCCACAGAAACGAAAAACAGGACTGCATCTGAGAAGTCTTGTGTGATTGGGCTGGCATGATGTCTACTCCGTGGATAGTAGAGAGAGGAAGCTATAGCTAGAAATCAATTATTTTGAACAACTGTTATCTTAACTCAATACCCTTTAAGGATGGAGAGGGAAGTGGAGAATCGTATTAAAATTGTGAAGCTAAACAATTAAGTTAATTGCTAAGTGACGACTAGTGAAACTATAACATGTGATTGATTCTAACTGTCTAATAGTAGACTTGGGGCCAGATGACGGAGCCAAAATACAGGTCGGTAACGGCCGATTTCGGCCATTACCGACCGGTATTAAGTATTTGGCATGTAGGGGCCCTGTTTTACTGATTCGGTAAATACCGATTCTTACAGGATCAGTAATTCAATTACCGATTCTACCTAAATCTCCCCCCTTCTATTTTACCGATTCATAAATACCGAATCGGTAAAATTCGGTATTTATGAATCGGTAAAATATACTTACCTACATCTGGCCCCAGGTGTAGAAGCAATCCCCTCATAGACAGGCTATGAGAATAGTTATTTAGGAAACAAGGGACCCCTATATATAAACTTGCTATAACATAGGGAAATAAATCAGAGAGAGGAAGTTATAGATAGAAATCAATTATTTTGAACAACTGTTATCTTAACTCAATACCCTATCCGTGGATAGTTACAAACAGCTTTATGTACATATGCTGATGAACGCTCTGCAAAGACTGCTGTTTGTCATAGCAATGTGCAATGTGCTGCCCTTAACAAAGAGCCTGGTGTGTTGGAATCTGGCACCATAGAAACGTGTACCTGCCATCAAAAATATGAAGAACATTTACAACATTTGATCTTAATTTCTCCCTTCTATAAAGCAATTAGAGAAATAAAGAATCACTCATTGAGTGAGAAGAATGGGGGGGTTAGGGGGGTCTGGAAAAAAACATTACAATGTTGTTTCTTCTTTTAGACCAGAACACACCTTATACTAGCATTGTGGGGTCATTTCTGGATGTACTTTGGAAGCAGTGCACAATACTTCACGACATGACTGTGAACAAAAAAACATAAAATTCACTTTGCAGAATTAATGTAATGTAACCTTCTTCTGCCATTTATTCTTGCTCATGCTAACATTGTCCACAGGAAGTGTCCTTCTCTGGAATTGATGTGCATTGCATTTTGGCTCCTGAGATGTGAAAATAATGCAGTAGCTCACTCAGCCAAAAGCTGTTTAGATTTGTGTGACTAGTGAAGGTCGTTCTCAGTTCTCACAAACTTAGCTAAGCAACTGGCCATGCGTGAGAAAATTGTGTCATGCATCTTCTTCTTGAAACTTGTGTATGTTGGGGTACAATTTTGAATCTTTCCGGGGAGACCCCACTTGATTGTCCCTGTGATTCTTAGACTTTTCATGTTTCTTTTCTCATAAAACCCTTTCAGACTCTGAACTCAGTGTCTAAGAAGAGCTCTTTGATTCAAAGGCCCTCATTGCGAGTGACCTTGAAAATGGGATGGATACACCCTTCCCCCAGACTTATCGACACCAGAGGTACCGGTAACACCAATGGTTTGGTAAATCTGGCCCCACTATGACTTTGTCCCTAAGGGTTCACAAAGAAATTAAGAATAATTGGAGAATCAGTAATTTTATACCCAATATCCTAGATTACTGCTCCTTTTTCTCTGGATGTTCGTATGGATTTAAGCTGGTTTCAGCAGCTGAAACCTCTGTGTGATGGTAACACATATATAAATATACAACGGGGTCAGCAACACTTGCTACCGGGCCCATCAGACTTAAGAGGTCACTTGTCATGACGGTCTAAGTAGCAGAATGTTGCACAGAATAATGGGGCATATTATCAAGGGGGTTTATCTCCGCTTTTTTGGCTTTAAAAGCCAAGAAAGCGTAGATAAAATTATCTCCCTATTACCTAGCTGCCGCTAACACCAGTTAGCGACAGCTAGTAGGAGATAGCGACCATATTGGGCCACACTTTGCATGTCAGTGATATTTATCACTAATGACATGCAAAGTGGGCATGTGTTGAAATCAAACAGGAAACAAATGTTGAAGTAAGAGGATTTAATGTCCAGCACAGCATCAGCAGGTACACAGATCAGATCCAAGGTACAACTGACTGACTAACACTAAACCTTCTAGAATTCCAGGTCTTGTTGGAATCATAACATGATATGCAGAGCAGACATCAGAAGAACAGAGTGATGTCATACAAGCATAAATAAATAAATAATTGGCAGAGAAAACATAGAATGTAACAGCATGCCAAGATGTTAGCGACTGGAAACAGTCGCTAACATCGCTATCTCCTATTACCAACTTTTGGAGATATTCGCACTAAGCGCAAATATCTCCAAAAGCTAACACCTGCCCCTGAGCAGTTCTTAGCCATGTTATCCAATGGTAGGTGGATAACATGACTAAGAGCATTAGCTCGGTAATGCATGAATATCGCTGACTTTACAGCGATATTCATGCATTTCGGCCGATTTTTATCGCTTAGGAGATAAACCTTGATAATAGCAAGGTTCCTAAGCGATAAAAATCGCCGCATCTCGGCGATAAAAATATCGCCGCTAAACCAACATAGCGATAATTATCGCTAGTTGTTGGTAATATGCCCCAATGTTCTACTAGGCAGATGTTCAGATGAGGAGAGAGTGATAATTTCCTAAACACATAATAACAGTGCAGAATTTCTCAGCTCATAGGAGAAGTGCATCACTAGATTGGGGAAAATATATGGGACTACAAGACAGTGAAAGTGTGTGGATCTTCTGAGAACATAACAGCATTGCAACTGCATACTGTGCAAAGTTGTGACTGTGCGCTATTGCTTTTAGTTGTATTTCATAACATTGTATACCCACACTGTGCAGGGTCTGGGAGTGAAATGTGATTCATAGTTCTATTTGAGCTTTAACATTTTTTTCTTCTCTGTATTTGCTTTAAAAATGGTTGAAATATCTTAAAATCTGGCATATTTTAATTTACATTTTTATCTTGTCTGACGCCTTAGGTGTGAATGATGCCTCACTAGTCAGATTTGATTCACAAAGCATTTCCATAAGTTGGTTTGTCTTCCTGCAGGCTAAGGTGTGACTCATGTAATTCCTCCTGGTTTCTGTTGCGAATCATCTCTTACTCTTGGCAATTACTTACAGAGAAATGCTTTTTGCAGCTGGCCTCAATATTCAGACATAACCCACATGCAAGATAAAAGTAAGACACAATCACTCATAGAAAAAGCTACTTGGGGAATTGAAGTCACTCTATCTCTGTACTTTCTGTTTTCTATTTTAACTGCACTTTCTGTGCAGTGTAATAAAAGAAAAATATATTTTCTACTAATATTATTTTGTGGAGGAATTATTGCATTATTGCTCTTGGGTTGTTAAGAACCCCACATTAAGGCCCGGATTCCAAGCTATGCTGTACAGTGGGCAGGGTAAAATCGCATGTGATTTAAAAAATGACTACCTTGTAAAAAGACCCGACTACTGTGCATTTCCGTGTAAAACACAGTGGATTGGCGAATTACCATGTGGGACCTTCTTCAGGTCTTAGCGCCACACAGAAGCCCCAATTCCACATAGTTTTACCACATAAGTGTACCACTTGCTTAGAACAGGTGGTAAATACATGCAGTGGTAAATGCATGTGCTGGCCTGTAGAAGAGTAGGGTTGGAGAGGAGGAGGGTCAGGGGAATTGGGGAGGAAACCGAAGCTGTTTGCTAGCAGCAGGAAGCATTATCTGATGCTCATTTCACACACAAAAAAACAAGAATCGAGGCTTGTTTAGTTATTCAGCCTAATTCTCATGCAATTTTTCCCGCTCGAATTACCTTGACGGTGTGGAAAAACAAAACATCTCATAATTGTGTGGAATGAAATTAATGCATAAAAGCATCTGTTAATTTCGTTCCTCATAACTTGCAATCAGGGCTTTAGAATTCACACCACAACAATGCAAACATTCTGTATTATTTTCCCTTGAAATATTGCCTGGCATTTTGCTTCCAATATTTCTGCAACAGTCCATGTTCAGCTTGTCCCTATGCTTTGCCTGAGGATTCTTCAGAGGGTAATGCACGTATTTTACTACCTATTTTTAAATTGTAGGCTGTTGTTTTCAAAGAAAGTCAAAGCCAGCGCATATTAGCAGATTATTGTTCTCTTGGGACTGCAGTCACTATAGTGATTGTAATTACATGGCTTCATTAACTTTCTAGATTTTACCTGTTATGGGGGCTTCACATTAAGGAAATTTGCATTTGCAGGAAATGAATGCCATTTGCGAGGAGCTAATGTCATTAAACATTTAAACAGCCCCAATCAAGCACGGAATTTTCCATGTAATATCCTCTGAGCCTGCTTTCAAATAAATACATCCACCCGGTTTTTGTTTATAACACAGTGCAAGAGAGCCATTTAAATACAGGAATGAGATAATATTAGGATGCTCGACAAATGCTAACAGATTGCATTGAATGGGAACTATTTCTACCAGGCTTGAGATGCAATTAAAATTCAACATGGCAATTCGCCTTCTTTACTGTACCTACAATAGTAACGTACCACATCTGGTCGAGGTTTTTCAATTAATTAATGTATTTGCAAGGAAGGCAACAAATTCCAGAGGAGGCTATTTTCGCGTCGAATGGTGCATTCAAAGTTTGTCTCTATTTTTGATTCCAATGACACTTTAACCACATAAGACTTCAAGGAAAACTTCAGAATTACATTTAACAAACTATATGATAAACTGAAAAAAGGGAAGTCAGAACACTAGCCATAATATCCTATTCTTGTCTCTTAGATCTTGGAGTGAAAGCAATTGTGCATTTAAAAACCTACATTTGTATGCTCCCTCTCTCTGCCTCCCATACGTGCTCCTTTAAGACTGGTTGTTGTGACCCCTTTTAGTTACGCGCTGGTCTTGATTTCTTGTAGGGTTTCTGGGGCATATTATCAAGGGGGTTTATAGCAACAGCTAGTAGGAGATAGCGACCATCTTGGGCTCCGCTTTGCATGTCAGTGATATTTATCACTAATGACATGCAAAGTGGGCGTGCCAAGATGTTAGCGACTGGAAACAGTCACTAACATCGCTATCTCCTATTACAAACTTTTGGAGATATTCGCGCAAAGCGCGAATATCTCCAAAAGCTAACACCTGCCCCATAGCAGTTCTTAGCCAGTGGTAGGTGGATAACATGGCTAAGAGCATTAGCTCGGTAATGCATGAATATCGCTGACTTTTCAGCGATATTCATGCATTTCAGCCGATTTTTATCGCTTAGGAGATAAACCTTGAATAGCAAGGTTCCTAAGCGATAAAAATCGCCGCAGCTCGGCGATAAAAATATCGCCGCTAAACCAACATAGCGATAATTATCGCTAGTTGTTGGTAATATGCCCCTTTGTCTTTTACAATTCTGCACTTCCCCATATTTCATGGCATTGGCTATGCCGCTAAGTGGTGTTCCTCACACCTTTGTGGCTTGTTTGGGTTAATGGTGTTTGGTGGCTTGCAGCTTTGTGGATTTGTGAGCAGTGCACCTCCCTTGCAGCTGTTTCTCGGTGACCCTTCACGTTGTTGCTGTCTTCACATCTTCCTTGTAGTTTTGTGTTTGGAGTGTGCAGTTTGATTGCTTTGTGCATCATCGCATGCTAGGACTGTAATGAGGAAGGACAACCAAGTACTAGTAGCCCGACCACTTTCCAGTAATCAGAGTCCGGCCTTTCTCGTCAATGTCCGTCGTTCCCGCCTTCCTCAAGCTTTGCTTTGATGTAGCTCTAGAGATTATCTGTAAATAACCAGGATACATCAAAGACCACTGTCATCTGCTGAGACCATGCCCTGCTGCAAGAAGCAGGATCACTGTCTAAATATGTGATGGTAGAACATGGTGCATGTAAAATGCATGCATGTCTGTAAACCCCATGTTTTAAATATGGGGAAATACATTTTACCTCCCTTTCATTGCTTCTTACATTGGTATCTGTATCCATGTGGATTTTTGGTAGTATACAAATATGATGAGTTAGGGTTGTCTACAAGTCCACACACAGAGTTATGTCATTTCATACATAATTCACAGCACGTTGACTAAATCTGATGGAGTCCGAATAATAGTCCCATGGGAGCTACTATGGAAAAAAGCTCAATAAATTGTCTTTGTGGCCTCTGCCTCGCAGTGAAATAATTTAGTCCGCTGCAAATTGAATCTCGTTTAATTTATCACAAACCACTAGGAAATGGTCACATGGTGCATCGTAAAGAGGAAGGTTCATTTGGAGATAGTATATTCTGAATGATTTGCTATTTAGGAATGATTTTGAGCAGAGCTTCAGAGGAATATCTTATTCTCTTAATTGTTACATCAAAAATGTAATTAAAAGTCATGTATTTGCGTGTACGATATAGTAGCACATTTAGTTGTGCAAATAATCTACTTACTGAAAGTAAATAATCAGGGAGTGTTAATGGTGAAGTGAGAGACAAGCAGCGCAACACATAGAAAGAGGTTAATTAAAGATTAGCAAACAGCAGTTATACATTCATTACTTTTAGACCCTACCTACACACAATTGTATCTGTCTTCCCAGATCTGTTGTTATCATATACTACACAATTTATATCAAAACATATAATACACATAGACATACACACACACACACAGAAGCACATTTCCTTTACAAATACATCTCCTCCTGTAAACTATATAAGTTTACCTTTCAAGAAACATTAGTGTTTGTTATAATAATGATCCATAATGCTGGAGCAAGTGGTGCAGTGGACTAATGCATCCACTGTAGGGCCCTGTGTTCAACTTCATGGTCTCAGGTTCTAATCCTGGCGGGTCCACTCAGCCTTTCATCCATCTGAGGTCGATAAAATGAGTACCATTGAGTTGGGTAACTATATACATCTGTTATTCAGCGCCTTGAGACCTTCGGGTTATACGTGCGCTTTACAAATGTACATGTTAAAATGACCAAAACAATTGTACAACAAAAATATTGTTATAGAAATATAGACTACAAAAATGAAGGCCTGATTTAGAATTTGACACAAAGGGTACTATCTCACAACGTTGAAGGAGTACCCAGGCCACCAACCTGAAGGTCCGCCCACCTCATTTAGAGCCAGGTGGACCTTTAGTGTGTATGCATACAGCAGAGATTACACTGTCTCTGCCATCCACATACACCTCTGATGACGAGATGGAGTAAGGGCTGTTGAAGGTTTGGCTATTCATCCTCCCGCCCTATTCAGAGAGGGCAAACACTTGGCCTGTTTTCACTGTCCATCATCACCAGGTGAAACCTGGTGGTTACAGATAGTGAAAACAGCAAAATGACCTCCACACCATTGTAGAATTCTCTCCTGGCAATGTGGCCATGATTAGTTTTTATTTTCAAAAATAAAATCCACCTTTGATAATTTCTTTTTGAAAATAAAATAACAAGTTGAAAGTTTGATTTACAGCTGCATCATACTGAAGGAGCCATTGGTTAAACTTTCAATGTATGTACAGGAACCACCATGACAGCAGTTCCTGTATTTTTGATCTGTCAGCCATAGGGAAGTATTTCTCCCCAAACGTTTTGTTTTACAAATATTTTTATTAACAAATCAACAAAAGAAAACGATCAGGTGACATTGACCAGTTACACAATTGTCCAATATAGAGATCCATACTTCAAACAATACATACAAGATGGTGACCAAGGGATCACAGGGACTCCTGCACCTCCTCTTCTTCCGGACAGAACGTACAAATGTCACCACGGTAGCGATTGCAGTCTGCCTAAACCGTACCCCACTTTTTGGGACAACTTCTGGAAACGTAGACTGACCTCTCCCTGAACATGCACCAATCCATGTCTTCTGCCCATTTCACAACCCGGGGTAGCTGTACAGCTCCCCACAGCTGAGCAATGTTGCGCTTGGCAACCCTGCATGCTAACGTTACCCACTGTTGCTTATACGCACGCAGATCTGTGGGTTCCCAAGTATTTAAATTACACCTACGTGACTCTGCCCATATCTCTACCCCCAGGACATCCCGTAGCCTATCATGGATCTCTACCCAATAGACCTGTACCTCCCTACAGTGCCACAACATATGCATGAACGTTCCAAGTTCTCCACACTCCCTGCGACATTCCCCACTCTCTGATCTACCCATTAGGACCAGACGAGGCCCTGTGACATACGACCTGTGAAGAATCTTTAACTGCACTAATCTGAGCCTCATCTGTATTGCCACTACACATGGAGAGGAGACCGCCTGCCGCCAATCCTCGTCGTCTAACTCCAACCCATCTGCACTCCACTGTGTCCTGATAAGTACCAGCGGGTACTCCATATTATTGATGATTTTTCATATATTAGGGAGATGGTCTTTTCCGGGAGAAGACCATCCAACACCCGGTCTTCAAGGGGAGAAGCGTCTGGAAGTAGCGTGCCTACAGGGATAAGTGTAAGTAATGCATGTCTGATCTGGAGATAGCGGAAGTGCTCCCTATCATGAAGGTGATATTTCTGCGTGAGGGAATCAAACGTGTGAATTGTGTCTTTCCCCCAGATGTCCTTGATCTGTGTAATCCCGATAAGTTCCCACTTGTCGAACCCCTTGGACGTTCAAAGGCTTCCTGATCTCTCCGAACTCAATATTGGGGTGGCGAGTGTTAGTCTCCCCTCCCACTTGAGATGTCTATTGGCCGCGTGCCACACCTGTACTGCGTGTGCCGTAGGACCCGCAAGGGGAAACCATCCCGGTCTGGCATACAGTGCCCTAGTGAAATCAACCCCCGGCACTTGCCAGCGCTCCATAGCATAACCGGGGTCCAATGGGGCCCTGTATATAACATGATTCACCGCCACCAACTGGGAGGCCCAGTAATATTTTCGTAGGTCAGGCAACCCTATTCCTCCATCATACCAGGGGAGGGTGAGCTTGAAAAAGGCTATACAGGGCTTACTATCCCAAAGAAGCTGCCTCTGGAGAGCCTCTGTTTCCTTGAAATAGGACGCTGGTACGGGGTCCATAGCGTTCTGGAGCGGGTTTAGGAATCGGGAAAGGGCCATCATCTTGAAGATCACTGCTCTGCCCAGAAGGAAGAGCGGAAGTGCCTGCCAACGCGCCACGTCTCCTTTAAATCGAGTCATAGGGGGTCCCAAATTGATAGCATGTCATAATTTTGGGTCAAGTGTGACATAGATACCTAGGTATCAAAACCCCATAGGCTCGATTTGTATCGGGCAGTTTTCCGGGATCACCGGCGGATTGCCTCTGAGGACAAAAAGCACTGACTTTAACCAGTTGATTGCAAACCCGGAGTACCTCCCGAATATGGCAATCACATCCAGGAAACATATCAGGGAGCCCCTTGGATTGTTGAGATAGAGCAGAATATCATCGGCATACAATGAGATGTTATCCTCCCAATCCAACGTTCATAGCAGTCCTCTGATCGATCGGTACGACCGAACCCACGCTGCAAGTGGCTCTAACGCTAAAGCAAACAGCAGCGGGAATAAGGCGCATCCCTGCCTCGTGCCTCTGCCAAGGGGAAAGTCAGCAGACTTATGATTATTTACCACTACTCTAGCGAGGGAGTCGGCATACAATAGACACACCCAATCGATGAACTCTGGTCCGAAGCCCATCTTTCCCACGACAGCAAATAAGCAAGGCCACTCAACCCTATCAAATGCCATAGTGGCATGAAGCGACACCAGCACCGCTGGCTCTTGGATCGCCGGGGACCTCCCTAATACTCGGTGTAACCTGCACAGGTTAAGAGCAGTATTTCGATGTAGCATAAAGCCGGACTGGTATGGATGTACCTAGGTAGTGATGACATTAACAAGTCGTGTCGCCAGCAACTTCACTAGAACTTTAGGTTCAGCATTTAGTAACAAGATGGGCCTATAGGATGAGCAGAGTGTCTTGGGCTTACCTGCTTTGTGGATGAACACTATATTTGCCACCCAGTGGTCATACGGGAGCTGACCCTCTTCTTAATCTCTGCGAACATGGACTGAACAAAGGGGGCCAATTTGTTAGCACTCAGTTCATAAAGTTCTATAGAGATTCCGTACGGGCCCGTGGCTTTCCCGGTGAACCCCTCTAATGGCCTGTGCAACCTCGTCATTAGTGAATGGGGAATCTAAATATTCCCGGTTGTCATCTGATAGATTGGGCATCTGGATGTCCTTGATCATTTCTACGTTGTCTGCCTCGGAGTACATCCCGGCGGTGGTGTATACCCCCCTATAGTATTCCGAGAATCCGTCTGCCACCTCTTGTGGGTCCCTTATCATACTGGAGTTTTCCCCTGTATCTCCGGCACAAGCTGCAACACCAACTCCCTGTTCTCAAGCCATGCTAATAATTTTCCGGCTTTGTCACCATGCTCATAGATCCTGCTCTGTGTCTCATCATTTTGTGCTCTGGCGTTATCTCTAGAGAGGCCCCTATATTCATCCTGGCACAGCTTTAATCAGTGCATATCAACTGGGGCAGCTGCCCGAGATACCTTCTCCTCCAACCTAACCACTTCCGCCTCTACCCTGTCCATTTCAGCCTGTCGTTTCTTCTTTTTCCCTGCGACCAGAGACACTACCTCCCCACAAATCACAGTTTTGAATGCTTCCCACAGAGTCTGTGCCGAGCCCACTGTACCACTATTTTCTTGGAAATATCTTTCCGTGATTTTAGCGACTTCCTTCTTGGTGGCCGGGTCTTTCAAAAGCCACACATTAATTGGGGCTACTCTTCCTACATCTGCTAGGCCAGTCTCCACCCGCAGCCAAATCGGGGAGTGATTGGAAAATCCTCTTCCCAGGTGTCACACCTCACGTACTGCGGTGGCCTGAGCTGCTGGTAACAGTATGTAATCTATTCTGGACAGGTCGTGGTGCACGGCGGACACATGGGTGTGATGTATCTCCCTTGGATTCCTTATCCCCCACCCGTCAACAGGCTCTGTTGTTTCTAAGAAGTCGGGGAGCCATCTCTGCATCGGCCTCAGTGTTCGAGCTGGGTGTCTATCTAGTTCCCCATCCACTACTGCATTGAAGTCTCCCCCCAGCACCAGGATACCCAGCGGCAATGTGAGGAAAATTGTGCCCAGGTGCCGGAAGGTGTCTGCTTGAAGACCAGGCGGGACATAGATGGACATAAATGTAACTACTTTCCCCTCCCACTGTCCAGGTATCCCGATATAGCGGTCACTCTGGTCTGACCATGTGGCCTGAATGCAAAGGGGAAAAGAGTTCTTAACTAAAATACCGACTCCCCTAGATCCCGAGGTGGATCCAGCATGCACAACCAACTTGTAACCCCCTCTGTGCAGGGCCATGCTCCAGCTACCAATAAGATGAGTCTCCTGTAGTAATACAACATCTGGGGAGTATCTTCTAATTAGCTGGTTCACCATTCCCCTTTTAAGTTTATCCCCGAGGTTCTTCACATTCCAACTAAGCACAGTCATCCCTGATCCCTGTCTAACACATGGCATTGAAACGGTATGGATAAAATACAAGCATAGCTCTGTCACCCAATGCGAAAAAGAAAAGAAACAAATTCAAACAGATCCACAGACCCCCAAACCCACAAACCTTCCAGCCTCCACCCCCCACTCCCTGCACCCCTGCTCACGGCTACCGCAAATCCCCAAGTAGCAGTGTGCCTGTCACCCCAAGCCCAACTACTGGCTAACAAAAAAGTAGAAAATAGGAGGAGATCAGACCCCCCCCCAGTCCCTTTTAAGAGACAACCCCACCCTCATCCTGCACCACCTCTTAGTAAGATCAAGTAAGATGAGGCACTCGTGTGTGTAACCCACTACCTGTCAGACTCAATAGTCATTTACACTGCAATCTCCGTCACCTCTGTTCCTGCATGTCACCACCACCATCTAGATCTTGTCCCTCCAGCCCGCTCGGGGGGCGGCTGTTCAATCATTCTAATGCAACCTCCGGATTGTCAAAAAACCATGCTCTTCCCTTGACCTCCACCCTCAAACGGGCTGAAAACATCATTGCATATTTTAGACCTAAGTCTTGGAGCTTCTTCTTCACGCCAAGGAAACTTTGGCACTGCCTCTGAATGGTCTGCATGAAGTCAGGAAAAAAGGAAAGAGAAATGTTGTCATATTTCAAGGGACCCCCAGGGCGAGAAGCCTGCAGGATAGCGTCTCAGTCCCTAAAATTCAGCACCATCGCAATCATTGGTCGGGGGGGGGGCGCTCCAGGCCTGGTTCTCCCCCCCGGGCACCCTGTGTGCCCGTTCGATCGTGAAAAAGTTGCCCAGACCCATGGGCTTGAGATGATTGAGAATAATGTCTTCGACAAATAAATCTCGGGCCGTGCCTTTAGCCTTCTCTGGAACACCTATGACACAGACGTTGTTCCGTCTGGCCCTCCCTTCATATTCATCCAGTTTCTGAACAGTGAGGTCACGCATCTTATGCTGAATCAAAGCCACATCATCCGTTAAACTTGCAGTCTTGATGTCCAAAGACTTGACTTTCTCAATTGCCTTCGTGAGGTCAGCACGGATGAGATTGACCTCTCTGGTGACGGTGTCCAGTTTGTTATCCATCAATTCCATCTTCTATCCAAGGGATGACTTGACGCCGTTGATAGCCGCCATCATGTCTAGCAATGTCGGTTCAACCAGAGGGCCAGCGGTGTCGCCCCACAGTGATTGAACCTTCCTCGGCTCCGTTGGGGTCCCCCTTGGCATCTTGTAGTGGTCCAACTTTTTGATCTGGATATGTTTGGACCCCTTGACAGATCTCAAATGCTGCTTGTCCGAGTCAGGTTTGGTCGCCATCAGAAATGCCTCTACAGGGGCCTACGGGCCCTTCCTGCTCCCCAAAGCGCAGCAACGTCACACAGGCAGTCCAGAAATGGCCACAGCGAGCTTCCAATCAATGCACTCAATAACTGGAGCGCAAGCGAGGCACCGAACAAGACCAGTCCCGGAGACTGCGGGGGCCCGGGGGCCCGGGAACCGACAAAGCCCACCACAGGAGAGTCACAGGTCCAGCCAATTGCTGCCAGATCCCGGCCACACAGTCCCCTAGAGGAGGAACCAAAGGTGCCCGCTTGAAGTCACGAGCTGCACAGATCCTTCTCCAGCGCCACAAAGGCAGTCCGCCAGTAACCCGGCTCGGGGCTCCCTCTGGTGCCAAGAAAATACAGTTACCAAGTCACCCTTGATGTGCCTCCTAATGGAGGGGAAGGTCCCTCAAGGGTGGCCATGCAGGAAGGCGTGACAGGGGCCCACTTCCATGCACCAGGTCATCAGCCAGTGTCTGCACCCCCTGGCGCAACACAATAACAATCCGGCCAATCTTCCAGGCTGGGTCCCTCTGGGTGTCAGACCAGGCCCGCGAACAGGCAGTAATAAACCCAAAGCGTGTGGAGAGCAGGCCACGGCACCACACAGTTATCTTGGTGTGGGCTCCAATGCAGACCACGTCCTCAGGGCCAAATCACGTCCCGGCACGGCAGCGCCACTCCCACACCGCAAGGGGCCCTCCTGATGGCCGGCGAGGGGGGGAGTCCAATCACAGCAACAATGGTCCTTCAGCACCGGCGGGCCCCTTCAATAGCGTAGCCTTACAGGGGCGGTCACCACTCAGCTCTCTAGCTGCCCCCGAGATTGCTCGTGCCCAGGCGCCACGCGCGCTCTCACTACGGGCGCCACTCCTTAGATGCACCTCTGCTCCCCGTGCAGGCGGCAGGGGCCGCCCTTCCAGCAGCCACACGCCGCGGTGAGTATTTCAGTGGCTCCGGAGCCCGGCTGGTAAATCCAATGCCGGCCCCGGTGTTGACAGCTTTGCGGCCGGCTCCTGTGAAAATCGAGCCCCAGGCTTCAAAAAGTTATTAGGCCTCAAGTGACGGGCGAGTTATCTCTGGCCCTCGATGGCTCAGCGGGGCCAGAGTCGCGTTGTCGATCGCAGCTGCACCTCAGCTACTCAGGCTCTGGGATCAGGATGCATTACAGGATGTTGGGGCTTGGGAATGGTCCGGCGGAGCTGAACACTCACACGGCCATTTTGGACTGGTGCGTGGCTCCTCCCCTCTCCCCAAACCTTAAGCTTACTTACCGCTTTCTACTGAAATTCACGGCTTGTGTGCACTGCCCTAACAAGGTTTAATTTGTTTACATCTGATTGTCCTATTTAATTTACTTATAAGCCCCTTGTTCTGAGGTATACCGTATACCTAGGACCTGTAAATTAAATGCCACAAGTGGGCCTGCAAAAACAACAGTTGATGGACAGAATGCAGAACAATGTCATACATTCACCGCAGTACAGACATCTGGGCCTAAATCCATCGTTTTTTTGCACTCCACACCACCCCAGTTTAGACATGGGCATATGCAAATCAGCCTTGACCCTGTGCCTCATGGGAACAGTCCAGCCCGAACTGCCAAACCATGTTTTTCCTGGACCGGAATCAAGCATCCTAGGACCTGTTTCTGGCTATCAGCCGTCTTCAGCCAGGATAGCTTGACTCCAGTGGTGTGGAGAGCATGGGACTCACGTCTGAGCATACCCATCCCTGCAGCACATATTGTGACACACACTTAAGTAGCCCCATAAAACATGTCTCAGGTCTGCCATTGCAGCCTAAATGCAGTTTTAAACAGCTGATGCCAATTACCAATACAAAACCCCTTGCCAAGCCTTAAACTCCTATTTTATTGCATAAACCTCAGCCCTAGGGTAGGCCCTAAGTATCCCATAGGGCATGGTGTATTGTAATTAAAATGTTGGACATGTACATTCAAGTTTTACATGTCCTGATAATGAAAAACCGCTTAATTCATTTTTCATTACTGTGAACCTACCTGTCCTTCAGGATAGAATTGGGTAGCCTTAGTACATTTAACAAGTGCTAACTTTTAATTGGGACCAGGATATTATTTCATGTTTGGTATCTCTGATATAGTATTGAAAAATCATATTTAATAGTAAAGTCAGATTTCAAATTAGAATTTTGAAAATGCCACTTTTAGACAGTTGGCCTTTTCCTTTCCTTAGCAATTTAGTACCTGCAGCCTCCTCTGGGTCACATGACTAGGTGTAGCTGACAATTAGACTTTATTAATTCCTCCCAAACTGTCACACAATAGAGGGATTAGGTGTGCCTAAATGAGCGATCTGCTGCCCTAAAGGGGGCGGAGCTGGGCACAGCCCCACTTGCAACTCAATAGGATGTGCTCTGTATTCAAACAAAGGGCTTGTCACCTCTCCATTGTCACTGCAGACAGCTTCGAGATATGGCATGGGAGTCAGGAAATTCCAAGCACTCCAAAGAAAAACCTCTAGAAACTTCTCCCAACTTCAAAGGAGGCACTAGATATAAACATTGAGCCCTCAGACCCACTCTTCAGTTCACCTTCTGGACATGCAGAAGGACTCTCAAAGGACTGCCTGCTACTGTGGCCTGCTGTGCACTCTGCAATCCTGGAAGGACTGCTAGGCTACCTGGAGCCGGCCAGGAACTCTCAGAGGCCAGCCCCGCTCTTTGAGGCACAAAGGATATATTGAGTAAAATTTAAGCAACAGCAATGAAGGACTTGGGCTGTGGTGAGTTGGCACTCTCATTTCATTAAATTTAGTTTTAGGCTGAAACATACAGCATAAAGACTTTTGATTGAGTCACTGGAATGCATAATTTAACGCATGCATACATTGGAGCAGCGGGTCTATTATGTTGCCAACGCTGTAGTCCACAGTACGGGCAGATATCTTTGGAGGAGAATGGATCTTGCATAATGCATCTGTGAAAAGTGGCGCCGCTTCAGGTTGCATTGAATGGCATGGCAGTCGTTTAGAAGATCAACTGGTGTCACAGCAAACATCATTGGAATGCAGACTGTCTTGCGCTGAATTCCAAGAAAGTGTGGCCATGTCAAATAACATTGCAGCTGCAAGATCCGACCACTACACTGATCCTCACAGCAAATGGAAGGACGAGCAGATCATTTACAAAATACTTACTTCTTAGCCACCTCTTAATTTTGTGTGCACTTTCATGACACAAGTATGTAATTGTACTTCACCCCTGATCGGCACAGCTTGTTTGTGTATTGCACTGTTGGAAGGTGGATTATTAGTAGGGGTAAGTAGGCACCTATCACTAGCATTAAGGACACCAACACAATATAAGGGTCAGTCAAGGTTTCAATACATTAGCCACTGGCTCAATCCTTGGTAGCTGGCTGCAAGCAGGCAGGCTTAACTTAGGAGACAGATGTGTAAAGCAATTAAAAACACCAACACATTATGTAAGTAAAACAGAACATACAGTAAAAATCCAGAACGAATTTATAAACATAGTGAATATTTTTATGATTAAAACGACTCCAAAATGACAAATATCAAATATAGGGAACAAGAGATCTGAATTTTTTAAAGAAGAAACATTTTATGGTGCTTAAAAACATATAGCGCTAATTTGGGACATCTGGTTGCGCTTGACTGGGATAGAGTCAAAGTTTGAGGGCGACCACAAAGGAGCCTTGGTTGGATGCACTAAGCGGGATGCCTCAGTCAAAATTTTACCTTTGCACTTAGAAACGTTTCTGGAGGATTTTCTCTCAACGTCGATTGGGCCTCTCCAGCAGACTGGATTTATAGAAGCTTCATTGTCGGTAGTCCAGTGTCCAAGTCTTGTGAGAGACCTTGCGAGAGAGCGCGATAGCAGCAACGGAACTGCAGGGAGGGAGGAGCTGCGCGCCATGACCCGCATCAGGAGTCGTTATCCTTGAGCTGCTAGTAGCCGTGGGGAGTGAGGTTCCGTGAAAATTGTAAGTGGTGTTTTCGACTCGCACGAATATGGTCGAGTCTGGTATCTATGAACCGCAAATGACGAGTTTAGTGGGTGTATGCGTTTTCGCAGTGCTAGCCTAAACCGTTCGTTTGTTTCGTGGGTTTCTTCATCTGAACCCACGGGTTCCATCTTAGATACAGCATCCATTTTGTTTCTTGCCCTCAAGTAGCCAGCGAACGGACGCTGTCCGCTTTGCGACCCTGGGATTCCCAAACTCTTGCGGAAGACACGTGTTCCTTCGAAGGTGTCTTTATGATAAGGGGGATGGCACTGTAAGGCAGATGGCCCCGCTCGGGGCTCATCTTGCCGTGCCGGTCTATTGTCTTAGTTGTGCATTCATTAGGCACGTCCCCTTTGATGCCTGCAACTCGTGTTTCCTGACACCACCCCTTTTTCCTTTCTTCGATCTGTTCGCTATCCTCGTCTTCCTCTGCACCTGTTTCTGTCTCTTCCTTGATTCGTTTACAGCCGAACGGAATGCACTAATGGTGGGAAGATGTACTTTTACAGTTGGGAACTGCCAAATGCTACTGTAATTATGTTCCGAGTCCTGAATACATGAAAGCGACCCCCTATGATATTTACTGTGGGAACCGGGTTGTAAACCTTTGTCTGTTATGTTATCCTATGATAGGAAACTGTATAAAAGGAGCGATCCACAGATACAATTTGAAGCAGGCTCCGTGAACTTACATGCTATGTACTTCTCGTGACTTCTGTGTTCCCTGCAGTAAATAAACGCTTAAATCTTTGACGCCGAAGGAAGTGTCCCGTGTCTCTGTCATTTGTACGCCGGAACAGGTAACCCACAAAGGTTTCAGGTGTTATCCCTGGCACCGCTGGGTCTTAGAATAACCCAGTCCTTCAGGAGACAGGAGACGCAAGCTGCATCATTAGCCATCAGGAGCCCTGAGTAGCCGCGGGGAGCCAGGGCACAGCACAGCACAGTGTCACGGCGCTCAGCTAGCAGCAAGGGGGTCACAGCACATAGCATCGGGTGAATTGAGCGAGTGAGTGAGAAAAGTGAGGAAAACCTGAAAATCCTGAACTCTCACCGCCCCTCCCCCTACCCTCACATCCACCTCACATCCCCCACATAGCCCGGACCCTGCACTCTCTGCTCAAGCCCACCAAAATACCGCTGAGGAAAGAGAAAGGGGAGAGACTCTCACTAGTAGGCCAGGAGGAGCGCAGGACATCTGGCTAGTGGTCTCTGGCTAACGGTTGGGGCTTTGGAGTGAGCAGCGAGAGTGAGCAGCGTGGCAAGAGAGCAAGTGGGAGTGCACGCACGCACAAAGGGACAAATGTCTATAGGCAGTCCGACAACGGAGAAGGCTGAGGAGCCAAGTCACTAAGCTTTTCGCTCTGCTTAACGTCGTGGTGAGGAGTGTGGCCTAGGCAGCGCACGTAGGAGAGTGCACACAGGAAACAGTCCAAAAAAAGAAGGGAGTTATTTCTACAAACCCCTAAATACCTTCAAAATACCTTCTCCTAGTGCAGGGAGAATAATGCTTAAGGGAAAACTGATTAAACCAAAGAGGATGGACGCTGACTCTGATAAAGATGCCCATAAGTGTTGAACAACTTGGGTCACAAGGAGTACGGCAAGAGACAAGATTCGCACACAGTGAGCCCCCTTTTACAACCTCCTCAACAAGGGCTCAGCACCCATTATTTTCAGATGCTGGGCAGCTCGCCACCCACTGGTATGCCTGCCAGGGGGACAGAAGAGTCGGAAGAGGTCACTCTGAGTAACCCCCAAGAATCGTGACCTGGGCAGGCACCTATCAAGCAGCTCAACATAAAAAACCCCATCTGGGGGAGGAAGCCACCACCTGCCTGAAGAAGGGGACCAGGACCGGATATGGGAAACAGGGGTACAGGGAGGTCAAAACTTGCCCCCTTCTAGCGGGCGCAAAGTGCGAGACGCAGAGGAAAATAGTATAATATGTAAAGAAAGGATTGGTGATTCTGACCCCGGGCGGCTCACAACAGTCGAAGGGATTGGAAGGAAGACCATTGACGCGATGCACAGCCTTTCAGCAATCAAATCCTTCATCCATCTGGCCCAGGAGGAAGATATGCCGGACGTCATCGAGGGCAAAGATCCAACGCATACCAGTCTGCAAGACATCTCACGATCAAGCTCAATGGCCTCATCTACTGGACGCTGCCATCTTGACTCACCAGAGATAAGAGATCTCACCAATTCCTTTTTACAAAAATTAGAGCAGACAATTGAAAGGACTTTGGACCTTACCCCCCTCCTTATTGGGAGAGGGGACGTGGCAGAAAATCTGGACAAAGTACGAGTAGGGACGTCCCTATCGATCAGCCAGAAAGATCGAGATGAGCAAGGTGAGCAAGAAGACACCACCCTTTTGACAACCATCAGAGAAGAACAGAAATCAATAGCCAAGGCCCAGATTTGGCAAGCAACTAAAATGGAGGTTCAAGTTGACCTTCTTCAATCAATAGCCCAATGCCTAGTGAATCAGGGCCGCAAACTGGACGAATTGTAGGTAACAATCAAATACAATCAGGCAATGATAGCTTGGACAAGCTCATGTGCCGATATAATAGAAAAGTGGGCCAAATTGCCAGAAATACTGGGGGATATAGTGGCACTAACCAAGAGCAGAGGCGAACCATTAAAGATACCAGGACAATCGAATCACTGGAAAAAGGGCAATCTCAAAGTGGCCTCCAAGGGTGAACACGGCTGAGCAAGGGAAATGGAAATAACAGCCATAGAGAATGAGAAGAACAACCAAGAGACTCTGGCACCCCAACAAAGAGTGATACTGAGGAATTTCTGGCAAGATCTGTCACAAAAGAACGAAGAGCAGAAAGTGACAGCTGAAGAGATCAAAAATTAAAAGAAGATCCATCCTGCCGGCACTGCTGAACAGCCATAGACCTGAGGAGAAAAGCAACTCACTGCCACTCTACCCGATTTTTAATCCCAAACAGAAGTTCAAGAGCAAGCGCTCACCGGCAGACATAGAAAAGGCTGAAGAAAGAGATGGTGTAAAACAACAGGGCAGGGTTCAGGAAAACCAGGCAGACCAGGTTGACCTACCACACCCAGCAGGGTTAGCATCTACGGCCACCCAGGTGACAACTAACAGGGTCAGCATGGGTAAGGAGGACACCACCACACAAATAAGGCTCTATGAGCTACTGGCACTGGAGGGTCGCAAAGGCCCCATGGAGCACACTACACCCGCACCGATGGAGCAAAAGCAAATAGCTAGCACACTGGGAAATAACAACAAGGCAGAAGATGAACAACATTGGCAAACCTTGATCAACCCCCCCATAGTTTAAGATTAAGCAGAAAATGCAATGGGGGGGTTATACAAACAATAAATCTTGCGGAACCATCCACATTACACGGGGTGGCGCTTACCCTCAGGTACCATATGGAGGGCATCAGGACATCTTAAACAGAACTAACATCCTCCAACTTCTTGGCCATGTCATATCCCTGTCTCAGATCATTTCGGAAAACATAGAGTGGGTAAAGTTTAAAAGGTCCCAAGGACACAGCCACAGTGATTTAACCCTCTTGGGCTTTAGCAAACACTCTCTCCAACGGGTAGTTCTTGGTGAAGCCCAACAAAGTTGGGGCACAGAAGTTACAGAACCCACTCAACCTAATTATCCCTCATACCTCAAAAAGAGGGGCCGGGGCTACATCAATCCTGAAAGGCACCACCCACAACAGGAAACGAGGAGAAAATATCAATGAACACCCTAAAACACCAATAAATGTCTCTTCTTTTCAAAAAAACGACCTGCGAAGAATGCTAATGGGTCACACGAAACAGGCGCCAAGAGGCGAGAACTGGCAACAGCACCCCTAGCCAGAACCAAGCCCTCGATAGAGAAGGAAGGGCAAAGTTTATGCGGGAAGATCAATACCAAGGCAAAAACTCGGACCGCCACCAAGAACTAACCCTCATACATGGAACATCGCAGGGTTAAACAAAAAAGCAGGGACCAAGGAAGTGCAGGACTTCTTTGCAAAAGGGGACATCATTTGTTGCCATGAAACTTGGTCAATGACATCAACACCTATAGTGGGCTTCGATGAATACCAGATAAATGCAATAAAAAAACAAACATCTTCTGACGTTCATCTTGGGGTCTTTCTATCTTCATAAGCCATGCGAGAAAACTCAAGCCCAAAGAAATAAGAGTATTTATTTATTTTATTTGAAGAGTTTTATATAGCGCTAACTAGACCCGGAGGTATCAGAGCGCTTTACATAAGGAGTGGGTACAACAGAATATTGTTACATAGTTACATAATTTCCTAGAATAAAAATATAGCACAGAGAAAGACATTGTTACAAAAATACATCTGTTACTAGAACATACAAATAAAATAGAAACAGGTCCAAGGGCAAGGATGGTAAAGGGGTAAATGTAAAGGGTTAAGAGTACATAGCAAGTCAGGATGACCGGCAATGGAGAAGAGAACTTCTAAGAATACCAAAAGTCAGAAGACAAGTTAATCAAAACCGGAGAAGGTCCAGGGATCCACAAACAAACCGGTGCTGGACCCATTACTGGGTGGGGTAGAGAGTTGGATGTGGACCGGGTGTCCCACCAAGCCGAAACACAAAGAGCACGGTGAAGCCGAGCAAGAGGGGTAAAGACCAAACAGAGACAGAGGGAGCTGGCTAGTGGCAAGGAACAGTCCGGGGCCCACCAAAACAGCTAGATGGAGTCACCAAGGACTCGGACCCCAAGAGTTACAAAGACAAGATGGCGGGGCTGCGTGAATGTAAAAAAACAACCCAAAAAAAGTTCAAAACCACCCCAAAAGCAGAGCTGAATGGGGAAGGCAGCAGCTTGGAACTAGAGGGAGGCAAGGTCGAAAATCGCTGCTCTCTCCCGGGTAAACCACTGCAGGAGAAGAGAACACGGGTGTCTAGGCAGCAGTCCCAGGAAGGGAAGAGGCAACCGCCGGTCAGGAGGACGAGCAACTCGGGAAGAAAGGAAGCAAGCTCTGTGGTGCAGGGCAGCAGTGCTTTGTGGCTTTCACCTCTGCACAGGCGTTGGTTGTTGTTCCAATGCAGCAGGATGATCGGCAACCTCATCTTCAATCCGGAAATGCAGGTGATGGCCAGAGGAGAGCGACCCCGCCAATTCCCCAACAGCCACCATGGAAGAAGGAAACCTCTCATCAAGGCATCACCAAGAAAACAGGGGAGGAGGAAGGCATGCAGGAGAGGCGAGGAGAGACGATGCCAGATACCCGGCTGGGTAGGTGACGGCCACGGCGGCGAAACCGAAGCCAACCTCCACTACAGCTGTCTTGCAGCTCCACCGGGCATCGCCCATATTTGCTCGGGCTGCGCAGCCTGAGAACAATATCCTGCAATCCTCAGACAATCTCGAGCCTGTATGCGGCAGATTAGAGAAGATGAAGACCGCTGTTGAGCAGGACCCCAGGTGAGCAAGAGGGTCCAGGGGAGGAAGAAATCAGGGGACTTAAGCCAAAAAGGCAATCCCTGGCCCGGAGCTCCCAGCTGGAGCTCCTCATCGGTCGGCTGTTTCTTTTGTAAAACTCCCCAGACCTGCAAGCAATGACAAACTTTGGGTTAAGGGAGGGCCACCTGCCATTTAATCTGCTGCTCATAAACTGCAACATCAACCTGGCACTGACTGCTGCCAGTATGGAATCTTTTACCAACATGCTGGAAGATATATTACTAAAATGGGAGCACTACAATGTAATCATCGCAGGATATTTTAACTTGAGAGGTTTAGAAAGTGCCCGGAAAAACAAAACAAAGGGCACAAGACAGGCCCATTGCTCAGTCTTCTTAAAAATGTTAAACTCTACGCACCCACTTCCGGATGAAACTACGATCACCCTTGTGGTGCCCCAAACCATTGTTTTGGAACATATCCACTATAGACTATATCTTAATCAACAAGAAAGAATTCAAGGTCGATTATAGAGGGGAAAGTGACCACAGGCCTCTATGCACAAGATTTAACTTAGGAATGGAATCAGCAAACCTACAGAAAATGATGGGAAAAACCACAGGGATGAACTTTTCACAGCCATTAAAAGAATAAAATGGACAACCTCTCTTGAAGGGAAAATGGAGGAGTGGGCACTAATGTGGCAGGCTCGAGGACCCCGGGAGACACACTCAGAGGTGATTGGTCTCTGGGAAGAACTGACAGAAGACCTGTGGCAGAATCTGGGCAAAAATCACTGTAAAAAATCTCTTTGTCACAAGGCCCCTTCTTCTAAGAACCCACAGGCACCGAAGAGCTTGAGACAATGTGATGGAGCGCTAGTGAAGGCACTTAGAAGAAGGAAGAAAAGAGGAACATCAGCAGAGGGGGCCTCCATAGTTGCACTAAGAGCCGCCTTTAGGAGGAAAGTAGGCAAGCAGAAGAGGAAAGGGATGGAAAAAAATGGCTTACAGTATTTGCCCTGTTAAAGGAAAAGAACAACGCTAAATTAAGGAGGTATATCAACCGCCTGAGCTCTCAACCTAGAAGCAAGGAGAACAACGAGTGGGAAGTGTATGTAAGGAGATTATATGCTAGAGGTACACCAGCTACTGAGCATGCCTCTCCAAAGAACATCTGGGAAATAGGCACCCACATAGCCACTCTCCTGAAGCATACAGATGAAGCAGGACAAACAATGCTTGAGGGTGATGGATTTACGGAAGCTGAAATAACGATGGAGATTAGGAAAATGAGGAACGCCGAGGCCCCAGACCCCAACGGCATTCCAGCCCAGGCTTTTAAATCAGTCCAAACATTCTTTGCCACAGTCCTCACCCCCTTAAACAACCTTTCTTATTCAATGGCAATCATTCCATATTCATGGAAAGGATCAATCCTCTTCCCTATTCACAAGAAAGGCAACCACTCCAACCCCGCCAACTATAGGCTAGTGGCCCTGCTAGATGTAGAAGCCAAAGCTTTTGACAATCTACTATTGAGAGATCTAGAGGACTAGGCTAATAACAAGAGAATACTCCATTCTACAAGACCGGATTCAGGAAAAACAGCGCAACAACGGATAACATCATGGCCCTGGCCTACCTCTCAAAACGTGCTGTGAAAATCAGGCACCTGACATTGTTCTGCTGTTTTATTGACTAGAGCACAGCTTTTGGTAAAGTCGATAGGCGCAAACTTTGGGTAAAACTGTCAGCCTAGGGATACCATCTATGCTGTCAAAAGCCATCATATCCCTTCATGATAACGTGGGTACAAGTTAGGATAAGCCCCACAGCTCTATCAGCAAATGTTGAAACTAACAACGGACTGAAGCAGGGCTACGTCCTGGCCCCCCTACTATTTAAAGTTTACACAGCAGACTTGGAATAAGCTCTGAACGAGGCAAGTTTAGTTCCACTGAGACTGGGCACAGTGAGAATGGCAATTCTTCAGTACACAGATGACACTGTAGTGATGGACCATCCAAGGGTGGGCCTCCAAAGAGCACTAAAAGTGCTGGGGAAGTACAAGGAAAATCACCTGACATTTAACCAAGGCAAAAGAAAGATAGCGGTATTTGACAGATACCCGCACAAAAAACAAGCAGTCTGAAATTATGGAGATCACCAAATTGGGATCACCACAGCCTATAACTATCTGGGGTTTTGGCTACACGAGAGGACAACATCGGCAGCTCATACAAAACATCTAACTGCTAAAATCAACAGTGTCATCCTATCAATGAGACACCTAAGTCAACGCTTGACTAGCCCCACAGCCGACCCCATGCTGAAGGTTCTTAGGGCAAAACTAATTCCGGCCATTAACTACGGTCACTTGGCTTTTCCAGGACCTTTAGACAAACTTATAGCAGCAGCGCAGGTCAAAGCTCACAAGATCGTGCTGCAAGTGCCCAGGAATGCAAGGAACACGAGATTACGGCTGGAATTGGGGCTCAGCAGACCCGAACTGGCCCTCCAGGGGGATCTAATAAAGTATTATATTAGAGTCCTTAAAGCACTGCATAACTCTCTCAAACATCATCTTGTAACAATTTTCAGAGTAGAGGACTCTCCCTGGCACACTAAGCTGCGCAAAGCAATAGAGACCCTAAACATAGAACCCAATAGTCTTTCCCTAACAGAAATCCCGCAGAAGGCCTGTACAAACATCATGAGACTGCAGGTCCGCTCCATTTTGCATGAAAAAGATGTAACCGCACTCTGACAAAACACCTACACAAAGGCATTGTACAAATCTTACACCTTGGAGAAAGCCCAACCATACATAAGGGAAGCACAAGGGGCCCAGACGCGCAAGAAAATCCTTTTCATGAGGCTAACTACCCTTCGAAATGTGGACTTCAATCTAGCATGGGCACGAGTAGACGGAGGCATCTCATGCCGCCTATGCAACTACCAACTGGAATTTTGGCTCCATTTATTATGTTGCTGCCCCAAATTTACCAGTGAACGACAGGGGCTGCTTTGTTCTGTTCTAAGAGACCTTGGCATCAGAACATGCAGGGAGGTATTACACAGATGCTTCTTGGAAATAAAAACACACCACCTTGCAAGAGCGGCAAAATTCATTTACAGATCCTACAAACTCTTGAAGCTAGTGTATAAATGATTTTCCTCAAAATCTTGAAATTCAGAGTCAGATTAATGGACCATCAAGGAGTTTCCGTAACATCCATGGGCAAGGAAGAGCTTGTTCGTCGCTCCAAGTGCTTTGACTGGATGATTGCCGCATCAAAATTAAGTTCTCGGATTAAAAGCAGAAAGGACCCTGCAATGCAAGATTGACTGTCGGAAACTGGTTTAAAAAAAATAAAATCTCACAGGAGGTCTGGGGAGGGGTTGGAACGGGTGGGTGGGCAAGAGTGGTTGCGTTCTAATTTTAGCTTTTTGCTGTAATGGTTTTAAATAATCGAACAATTAACAATCAATTAATCAATCGTCTCGGCTCAGTGGCAACCCCCCGTCATCTTCTGTAAGTCTTAAGGCTCCAGAGCTTTCAGCATGATGAACCTGAAATCCAGGCTGGGTCCCGGTGTGATGTAGTAATTTGACTCTTGACATTTGGGTCGGTCACCATATGGAGCTTTTTCACAAGACTTATCAAAAGTACTACACATTTTAGGAGGTGCTTCCTGAAGTTCCTTTTGGTGGTTGAAAGTGTCCACAAACAAATTCCAAGGTTCCAGAATTCCTGAGTTGCTCCTTGGAAGTTGGGACTACAGTTCCTACAATGCACCTGGCCAAGTCCTGCGGAAGGTGATCAGCTGGGTCCTTCTTGTTGCGATGAGGCAGGGAAAGCTCTTTTCACCTGTTAATTTAAGGAAGTTCGCTTCTTCTCTTTTTGAAGCGAGGCATCTCACCACTAGGTATTTCCTGAAGGTGGCAGAAAACAAATCAGATATTTCATGCTAAATAGAGTGGGTAGTGTGATGGCTTTACTCTGACAACCCCTAGTTTGTCAGGCTGTCAGAGGTAGTTTTCTGTTAACACAGCCAACAGTGATTCTATAAAAAGAAATCTGGCAGTTCTCTTAAGCCTAAATAGTATGGGCAGACCATCAGTTCACAACAGGCTACTTACACACGTATGCAACTTAGTACCATCTCTGAAAATAAATCTCCAAATGATTACCTTAGTCTCTTTTTGGGGCTCAAAATCCTCCATTTCGGCAAGCATGGAAGCTGTTGCTGACAAAGTCCTCTTGGAATCAGGCACCTTTGGTGTGAGGTTCCTCTAAAGTTCCAGAAACTTTTGCAAGTTCCACCTTATCAAACTTTCTGGAGAAGTTTCTCTAAGGATCCCAGGACCTCTGGTACAGCACTTAAGGGCCAATATTTACTCCAGCAGAAGCTACCTGTGGGGTCCGGTGCAGAGTCAGTTGATACAGGTCAGGAAGTCCTCTAGGAAAAGGGCCTCTTATAGCTTATTGTCCTCCTTAGCCACAGCATGTCAGTTAACTGACCCCTTGAGTCCACTTCTTAGTTTTCTGTACAATTGTGGAGAAGTGTGGCTCAATGGTTAGAGCGGCAGACCATGATGCAGAGGTCTAGCCCGGGACCAGGGTTCAATTCCCGCCTTGGCGGGTCTTGGGCTCAAAATTCCACAGACCTGATAATTCTCGCCTCGGTGCCTATTCCAATCATGGAGTCCCACTCTGCAACTCTGGGCAATAGCTTGCTTATCTCCACAACGGCCCCCACAACGCTAAGGATGCCTGGCCTCCACCTTGGAGTGGACGCCTCACAGGGAAAGCCAGGAAGGGTTCCACAGCGGTATTCGTACAAGCTCCTTGAGACCCGTGCGGGTGAGTAGTGCGCTATACAAGTATCAATTTACATTTTACATTTTACAATTGGCAGCAGGTACACCCCCTCAGGTCTCTTCACAAGTCATAGACAGCAAGTCTCCTCTGTTCTTCGACAGGTCCAGATGATTAGCTGTGGGTGAGGTTCCACTTTGTGGGATTCACTAGCCAGTGTGTGAGAGTGACTCTGGGAAACCCCTAATCCCAGTGATAAAGTTCCATGGATAACCTTTCAACCTTTTCCAGCACATCCTGTTAGCCTCAATACTAGCTATCCCACAATGCATTAGTCTGAGTAAAATCAATCATGACATCCTGCTTCGGCAATTGGAGGGTTCTGATGTTCCAGTCAGGAGGGTGTTTAGGGAAATGAGGGAATACATTCTCTTCTCATCCCCACCAAACCAGTTCCGGAACAGCTCCCACTCAACAGAGCTGGTTCTAAGCTGGCTACAGTTGTCCCAGGGAGCAAGGCTTTTTTCTCCCGGTCTTTCCTTACATTTAAGTTGTTAAGTTAATCAACTTCCTGGACCCTTCCTGGCTGCCCTACCTGAGCTGAGAGGAATCACATACCCCCCACCCAGCTATTCCTGTCAAAAGGCCTATATTTCTAATTAGCCAACTGGAGGTTCAGGCAGAGAAAATCTAACCTCTTTCAAGTTACTTTTTCCAAATTATTATCCAAAATCCAACGACACCACTAAATTGGATTTATAAAATAAAAATAGTGGTTTAATCATTCTGGTAGGTTATTCTAAACCCTAGTTGGCAGAAATAGTATTTTATTAGTCACTTCAGTTTTTCTCGTAGGACCACTGCAGCCTTTTACAGTGAAGATAGATTTTGAAGACTTGTCTTGCTAGGTACATGGTAACACTAAATTCTGGCATGCATCACTTTTAAATAAGAGATGTCCTGCCCTGTAGGCTTGTCAGGTCTGTCAATAAAGAATCTAATGCTGCTCAGGAATAACAAGATGCAAAGAATGGACCTACCGCCAGGCAGCACTGGATTACTGAACAAAACTAACACAGGACTCCTGAGATGCCAGATGAGGGGAATGAGGAGGGAAAGGGACTGCTGGGAAAGAGGTCTGAAATGACAAATGTAAAACATATTAGCATAGTATGTGTATGTCTCAAATTCAATCTTCATATGTATTTGTATGCACTTATTATGCCACTGGTACCTTCAATAAATGTCTTGAAAATCTATCTTACCACAGGGGAATTGGTTACCTAAAATATGGTCCTTATTTATCTTTCAGGAAACATAGAGAGAGGAGAGGTGTAATACAATTGTTCTTTTTCCACAATGTCTTCCCATATCAAAAAAAGAACACATAACTTTCACCTTCTAGCTATGATCACATCTCAATATTGTCTTCTCACAATTGAGTGCACTTTCCTCTGCATTATCAAATAGTTATGTTTGAAATTCTTCACAAGACCGCGATTACACCAGCGTTTGTGTATTCTTTTTGTCTTTGAAACTCCAAAACAAATGTGCTTTTTCTTAGCGCTTAATGCTTCATTAATAGTGTTATAGTTCCCCTGAATTGCGCTTTCCTCAGCACTTGCTAATTTAAATTGCAATGTCAATGATACTTTTATCTGAGTTAGTATTTGCCAGGAAACTATGTATATTCATGGAGTTCACCTTTGTAAACAAATAATCCTTGCACTTTCCTAGAGCTTCCTAACAAAGGGTCTTATTTTTCTTGAAGGGAGTTAATTGTTAGTAAAAAGTCTTTTAACATTTGAAACTGAATGCAGTTAAACGGGTTCGCTGCCAGCCTCAACAATTACACATTCCTCGAGCTTCCTGATAAACAAGGTGACTCTTATTTTTCTTGGAACAGTTAGTTGTTGATTAAATTCGTTTAACTTTTGAAACTGAATGCAGTTAACAGCATTCACTGCCAAAGAAGATGAATGCACTTTCCTTGAGTTTCTTGATATACAGAGTGAGCTTTATTTTTCTCATAAGATAAAAGTCTTTTAACATTTGAAACTGAATGCAGTCAACAGCATTCACTGCCAAGAAAGACAAATGCATTCATCCCATACTCAAACAGAGAACAGAAATCAGGTATTTCAACAATAAAACTATGATTTCTCCATAACAAACGTGCTTCCACGGAGCTACTTACCACACATCACAAAGGTTTAACAGAGGCCCGACTCACTCGGGTGATTCATGAGCGACTGGGCCACACTAGGAGTCTGATTGCTGAGAGCATACAAACTCTCATTCCAAGGTTCCATTAGTTTGTCAATTGAAAGTCAGAGAGAGAGCACTCCTCCTCTCCGTCCAGCGAGGGATTTTTCAAATAGTAAGCGTTAGTAACTGGGTGTGTGTACCTTATATACAGGAGATGCCCAGCCTGGTCCGGGAAAAGGATTATGGTACTTGAAGTTCTGTAAATAAAGGTTTTTCCCCCTTGTTAATAGCATTGTCTATGGGAATACATATGAAATGGTCATTATCTTTCATAATCATGGCAAGGATGAAAGAGCTATTGATATCTGACTCATTTAATTTTTTAAATAATAGTTCTTTACTATTAAAAAGGATTAATTTGACAGATTTGCCTCTGGGTTTAAAAACTGAAGCAGTAAGGCTGCATAAGCCTGAAGCCCTGTTCTCTTTGTTGCTGTATACCACAGCATGTGCTGCAGTCCACAGGTGACATTTAAATTTCCATGCCATGGGTGTATTTACCTGCACTATACACTATCACCTTACTGGAAAATTTTAACATTCCAGTTTGCAGTTATGCAATTCTGTCATGGTAGGGGTCAGAGCACATACACTGGGGCTTGGATAGCAGTTCCCGAGTTTGAGTTGTTCAAAACCTAGCAGCATCAATTCAAATAAAATGTATTTGCCCACACTAAAAGTGGTACTTTCTTGCTGGTAAAAGTGGATGAGTTATAGACTGTTTTTCATGCATTCTGTCAGGCCTTTCTCAATGCATTCAGATGTACACATCCAGGTCCTATATTGTGAAGCACCGTAAGATTCTATACTTTCACCAACATCATTTATTTAGAGCTTGTGGAAGATTTGGTGGATGAATTTAGAATTTCAATGCACAATTAAATGGGATGACTCCTAAATATATACTTACTAGTTTAATCTCAGGCTGAAATCATATGCCTCTAGCACTGACTTCAGGTTGTCAAATCTTGTATGGTAAAAATCAGACTTAAATGTAATTCTAACATGACTAAATGTGAATCTTTGTCTTTTGCAAAAATGAAAATCTAATTTTCAGGCTTTTCAAACTATGGGCCTGATTACGATGGTGGTGAACCCCGCATCCGCAGCCTGCCGGTGGCGGGTTCACCGCCATCATAAGGCCATTCTCCACCCACCAGCTAAGGATGGCGGGCAGTGTGCTGGCGGAGGGAAAGCCCGTCCACCACGGGTCCGACACAGGCAATCATTACGATTGCCTGTCGGACCTGGCCAGCATCCCTAAAAAGGTGGCTGCGCCTAGCAGGCACCGTCCACCACATTAGGATGCTGCATCCCCTCCGGCCTGTGTATGATGGTTCAACCGCCATTCAAAGGCTGGTGAAGATTGACTTTGGGGGCCCATTGCGGGTCCCCGTTGTACAAGGGCACTTTTGTTTTGTACTTGGGAGGCACCTTTGGTCCCCCCCTACATTTTACCTGCACCAGGTGGCAGGCACCTTGTGGTGCCTTAAACAACAAAGATATCGGAGGGTCTAGCACACCTGAGTTGTGAACGCAAAATATGAACTAACAAGAAAAACTAGATTATGCCATGTGTATACCTATCCGAGGTCACCCCTACAACAAACCCACATAGTGGTCAGGCAAGGATGCCCATCAGTCACCACACGGAACCGCCCTTCGTCATTTGGGTTTCCTTTAAGACCACCATCAAGGGTGCCCCTATGCTTTCACGGAGAGGGCCCAGATTTTAAGAAAGCCCTCACCCGATCAGACAGGTCTTCCCGTGGTCTTACTACTCAATTAAGAGGATGTTAGAGCAAAAGGGGGGACTGATGTCGCAGTGCACAAAATGGTGTGAAAAATAAGAAAAAAAAGTGTGCTAAAATTGGATGAGGGGGTACTGAAAGTGAATTTTATTCTGGTGCTACCCACTCTTCCAACATTAAAAACTAGTCAGTGACAATCACAATGTTTTTGGACCGTCTAGATGTACTGTGAGGTCAACATGTTTCAGCAATTAACGACACATTATGTCATTGCTTTCTTCAGGACCAAATATACTGATAGCTACTGCAACTAAGGGATGATGAAACAAAACAGTGCTCAAAACCATAATATATAAAACTGATACAGAGATCACCTGAATCCACTAAGTGTCCGCATCGTTTTTCCTCACTCTTCCAAGTCATTGGAAAATTCTAGGAACAGTGAAAACATGGGAGTCTTGTGGTGCCTGCCACATAGTGCAAGGAAATGCACAACATGCATTTTTATCATTGCGGTGGGTGCTGCACATGCACAATGTGACCCCACAGTTGTGGTTGCATTGTAATTATATGTGCGGGAACGCGACCCAATAGGCGGCGGGTACCAATTCCCGAGACAATGGCAGACGGACTTAAGTCCGTCCGCCATCGTAATCACCCCCTAAGTCCCAAATTATGAGTTGAACAGTGCTGCTGGTGTGGTACCTCTGCACTATAATCACTTGGACATTCGGTTACAACATGCCAGTGCCTTTTTATTCCAAGTTATTACCCAAGGAATAGCAGATTGGTTCTTAACCTGTGGTCCAGGGACCCCTTGGGGTCATTGAAGCCTTCTCGCAGGGTCCATGACTGCTTAGAAAATGTAATAATATTACCAGATTAATAAAGAGTATATAAATAAAGAAGCACAATTTGAAATACAGTTTTTGGACATGTTCTGTAAATTCAAAGGATTTGAAATTGGAGGCAAAAATGAAGCTAGTAACCTCCAATTGGTTGTGGGAGCAGTGCAAAGGCACGAAACATAATATATTAGTAGTATAGTAGTAGTGGTCTAAATTGAATTTAGAAAAGCTCCAACCTTCCCATTAAAACTAAATTTTAGTTTTATTATATATTTGTGTGTGAAATAAATAAAATATTTCATAATTTGTGTATTTCTTTTATGAATGTTTGTTCCTCTATTGTTATATATATTGTTTTGTGGTTCGAATCATCAAAAATGCTCTGCCAGGGTCTTTTGCCTTGAATGATAACTTTTTGGGGGTCGCCGGGTTCCATTAATAAGTAAGAAGGGGCCATGAAAGTTAAAATGTTAAGGACAGCTAGAGTAACAAATAACTTTGAGGAATCAATTTTACAGGGAATAATTGTTTATGGTATACCTTCAACTGTGGGGATAATGCCTAAATGAATCTCATGTTATGAGTAAGTGCTAAGTGTGAGGGGGAGGTTGGTGTCGGTGGTCAGTGAAGATGGTGGTACGATGGGAGTAGAAAGAAAAGATTGTTACTTGGAAGGGTGCATCATTACATATTCTCATTCCACTGTACTCTGGAGGGGTGGAAGGGAGTCAAGTGTGGACCTAAGAATGGGGCTTAGCAGCACTGCGGCTCATATTCAGGGTAATTTTATTGTATATATTTTCCGGCTAGACAAATCAAGTCTGTTGTTCCTGCACCCTGTAAATACAGGTGCAAGAACAACAGCCCATTCATGATTTAGGAAAATTGAATTCCACAAAGCAATTCCATTCTACTGAATTTATAATCAAGAGCTTATTGATAAGGGTTCTCTACCCATGGTAAGTGATTCAGCTAGATCTCCAGCTTCTCTTCTTGGTGATTCTAAGCTTGGCATGTGTAAATACAAGTACAAATAAACACTAACTGCTCTCTCACTTAGAGACATTCTTTTTGCCCATGTGCTGGGCTTTACAACAGCATTCTAATCAATGATCTTGTCTCACATTGACACTTGTAAAGGATTTTTGCACCACAGCGATGACCATCTGCAATCTCTGGCATGCTTTTTGCACTACAGCGATGACCATCCATGACGCTTTCCCTGCTCTTCACAGACTCCTCCCCCATGAGCAGGACTCCAACCCTATTGTGCAAGGTTGTCTGTTCTCTCTCTTTCATGCTACACGTTGTATGAATTAATATTAAATGTGCCCACAAGTGTCTTGCTCACCTTGATCTTCCTCTCTTTACAAAATCATTGACTGCCAATCAAGCTTTTTCATCTGCTGCACCTGTGCTCATACGGCATAATTTAAATCATACCTACTTTTTACAATGTTATAAAGCAGCTAAAAATGTGTTTGGAAGGTTTTTTTTGGGTTCTGTTACAGTTATTTGCTTTGTCATGTGTATTATAGCTGATGCCAATGCATGTTCTTGTTTTATTTTTTTCTTAATGTGTAATTGGTTTTCTACTTTTATATTGTACAACAATCCATCAGCCTTTGGGATGGTCCATTCTAGTTAATAAAAATAATAGGCAATAGAAATAAGCAAGCAAATATCAGCATATTCCCAAATATAGGCCTGTATATGTTTTTCAGATCATCTTATCTACAGTTATTATATAGCTGTTTCCTGGCTGATATATTAACTACATATTTTGTTAATATATTAGCTAGGCAACATTGTGGCAAATAAAATGTGTTTGTTGTGCCATTTCTGACATGGAAGTCCTCTGCTGTTTGATCTTGTCTTCTAGGACTCATTGCCATATAATATAGAATTACATTTTAATAGAGTAGTATCTACAGCCTACAAAATGTGAGCTGTAAATCCTATTTCTTGCTACTTCATTAAAGGCTCTTTTCGGGTTGTTAAGTGAGAATTAGAATTTGCTTTTGTAAGTGAACCTTGCTGGGCCCAAGAAGGTACAAATTTAATCTATGGTCATTTGTGTTAGTTTCTATCTGAGAACCATACTGAGAAGGCGTGATAATCTCTGTGTCCACAATACATTTGACTATCATTCTAAAAATAATTTTCATGAAGTTTAATGTGTATGCATAATTCTCATTGGCCTACAGCAAGATTGATCATCCAGGTCTTCTTTTATGAAAATAATGACCACATTGGTCTGAAGCCCATTTGACAGCCAACACTCGGCATAGACTTGAAAGTCCAAGGGACCAGCAGACTCCAAGGGATCAAGGCTCCTCTCCGAAGCCAGAACTCTGAAGCTATTGTTTTATGGCCGCAATCTGGAGCCCTAGAAACATTTAAATTATTACTTCCCTTCTGGGTTATTGTTGCTGGTAGTTTACTGGCTGGAGTTCCCAGGTATGAGAATGATCCCCTACTTGTGGTCTCACTCAATATTGGTCAAAGGTGTGGGACCCCAACAAGGATGCTTGTTTTCGATCTGGGGAGGACCCAACTTGGCAGTTCAGGCTGGACTGTTCCCATGAGAAGCAGGGTCAAGACTGATTTGCGTATGGCTAGGCTCAAACTGGGGTGGCATAGTGAGCAAAATAATGACTCATTTAATTCAGTTCTTTTGACTAGGGGGTTAATGTTTGATTCATTCAGCATTCTGTCCATCATTTGTTTGCTGCAGGACTTTTTAAAAGTCTGGATTTTTCTGCTCTATTTGGTGACTGCAGATTGTTACTCGGTCACATGCCTGGGTGTCGTTGACAGATGGACTTTTTTTTATTTCTCTAAGACAGCCACACAATAGAGGGATTAGGTGTGCCAGGATGGCCTATCACTGGCAGGTTGGAGGGGGCAGAGCTGGGCACAATCCTACTTACAACTTAATATGCTGTGCCCAGGCTTCACTTAAAGGACTTGTCACCACTGTATTGTTCTTGGAGCCAGGGCAAAGAAGGCAGGAAAATTCAAGACTGTCAAAGAGAAGTCTCTAGAAATGTCTGCTACTTCAAATAAGGTACCAGCTATAACAAGCATTTGCAATGCAATCAGTCTTGCATTTGTGAATTTTGAGTTTTTGGCATAAATTATTTTGTTTCTTATTTATGTTTTGCTTTTTGCAGTGGAGCTGATGTATGTTATTTGTTGTGGAATTATGCACTTTGAATTGGAATTGTTAGTTGTGGAATTGTGTGGGTTGGGATTGTGTGGTGTGTAGTGTATTTGTGTATTGTAAACAAGTGGTATAGTGAATAGATAGGGGTGAGAGGTTTATACATTAGAAAGTAAGAATGAGAGGGATGGCTAGTTTGTGTATGAAGTGGTGAAGGAACTGTAGACAACATAGTATAAACAATGTGTGAGAAAGAGAGATAGAAGGGGAGAGAGTGTATAAAGAGGCTGTGTTTGTGTATGTAGAGATAGTGAAAGAAGAGAAGGAGAGAGTGTGTTTGTTGTTATTATTTGAAAGTTATGGTATTGAAAGTGTGTAGAAAAATATGAAGTGAACTAATAGTATATATGCTGGATTAATGTGTGTGAGAGCGAGATACTGGTGTGAGTGAGTATGAGAGAGAGTTGTGTGCAGTACATGAGTTACATGAATTTTTTTAAACAAAGAAAATGAAAGATGAAAGGCTAATGATATGTAGATATGTGGATTAAAATAATGTAGAAGTTGTAAAAAATGATAAAGCATTCCAGAAGATGGGTGGAAACTGGAAACAACCATTTAATTCGATTGCAAACAGTTTTTTGATTTATACCACAATGGGCGTCACTGGGCATTCACAGTTCAGAGGTACAGATATAGGAAAGCCTTTTAAAGGTTTCAATGTATTGTACAAGTGTTGACATTCTGTCCACTTTGATACCTGGAATGGGAATTGCCAGTCCATACCTTTTTATTTGCTGTGCCACAAATATCCACTGAATCTGATTTGGATTTTTATTATTTACATAGGCACATGGGCGGAAAGCAGTAACACTGGACAAACTTAATGGTGTAGAGGACACACGTGGCATGACTGTGCGAAAGCACTTTAGGAATGCTTGCCAGCAAAAGGAGCTTGGGCTGGTCTCTACCTGACATGTTTAAGTTGCAGTGAATGGTGCCCTGCCACTGAAGGTCATTGCTCTTTCAGCTGGGGGGCAAGTGGAGACAGCGGGCGTGAAGGGTCTCTCCTGTACCAGACAAAGGAGCAAAGAAGCAAAACATTCTACGGACAAAGCTTGGTGTCGTCATGATTAACAAGATACAAACGTTTTTATGCAGTTGTATATAGCACGGAAGGGATTGCAGTGCTTTACATGAGCACTGCTTACATTACACAAGAACAATTCTTTTATTTTTTACTTGTGTCTCCCTCATTATTTCACTCCCAGATGCTCTCTGCGATGATGCAAACAATGAGTATGCTTGGTAAATACAATTAAAAGTTTACTACTCTGCTGTAAATTCCACATCACCAGGTACGAATCGTTTCTACAGAATCCCTAAGAGGAGTATGGCTTTCGGAATGAGTTGAACTGTCTATGAGAAAGAACAGAAGACACGTGTTAGTTAGATAAAAACACCAGCGGTAACCAATACCCAGTTCTAAGAAGAACACTGATCTTGTCAGATGTATAACATTTTCCTGACTCAATCATATGGTTCTGCAGATAAAGCAGTGTGTTAACCAGTCAAAACTGGCGAAACAGAAAGAAATGCCACTATAAAACTATCTGGGCAGATAGCTTGCTATTTACATTTCACATATTAACATAGTGAAGAACAGGCAGATTTTTTTTCTTTCCAGCTCTTTCACTAAACTGCTTGTCTTTTTCTTCAAGAGGACATATCCAGACAACTAGAACCAGAATAAATTGCTTGAAACTTGGCAACAAGGGTTTCCATACTGCAAATAGTGGGTGACTATCCTGAATTGCGCCTCACGCGGATTTGTGAAATTCTTTCATGCACTTTAGAACATTTTCTGCAAGGTAAGTAGATGTGTGCCAATAGCTACTGCGCGGTGTAAGAAGTTTACTGAGCACACTTTTAATCCGTGTGTGTTTTAGGATGCAGTCCTTGAGAGAGGTGGCAGCGTGGTATCCCTGGGAGGTCGGGCTGCCGAGTAATGGCAAAGCATGACAGATGCCACCCACCAAAACACCCTACAAACTAAAAACTTACAGGACTCGGGCGGTGTTGCCTGAGAGAGAACAAATCCCTGAAGTCTCCTAGCAGAGCTGACAACAACCACTTCAACCCACATTGCATCTGACTAAGGGCAAATGTTACTAATCTGCTTGCAGGAAGGACGGAGGTGGACATGAGTGGGAGGGCAGAAACAGGACCCCCACACAGTCGGAAAACATATCTAATAACCATAATTACATTTTAAAAAACACCAAGCGGCTATAAAGACAGGTGTCCGAGATCTTCCTGACCTGGATGGAGCCCCCGTGCCCGCTGGATATCTCCAGCGTCCTGAAATGGACCATTAAAAATGCCAAACAACACCCTTCAATATTTACAACAGTCAACATGTGAAACAACCTCACAAGGTACTGGGGAGGTGTTGGAAGATGGAATAGCATCTGACAGGAAGTCTCCCTGGCCATACCAATTGCTTTTGCTGACTATTGTCATTCCAACATAAGAGAAGAATTAAGTTTCTACCAAGAAAATTAGCAAATGCCGGCTCCTTTAAAGCAACACGTGAACCTACTGAACAAGCATTTGCAATGGAATAGGACTCGCATTTAAGCGAGACCTAGTGCATCGCATCACAGACAATGGGAGGGGGGCATGGACAATGGGAGTGCGGACGGGGGAAGGGGGAGGAGGTACGGACAACAGGAGTGTGGGTGGGGGTGGGGGGAAGGGGGCGAGAAGGCATGGACAACAGGAGTGCGGGTGGAGGGAAAGGGAGAAGAGGGCGAGAAGGCACGGACAACTAGAGTGCGGGCGGGGTTGAGAAGGCATGGAAAAAAATAGTGCTCACAGTCTAAATAACACATACCATACTGTGTAGCACTTGAAGTGAAGGGAACAGTAGCCATGGGAGGGTACAAATGACGACAGGGCCATAATAAGGAGGGACTGACAAGCCTCATAATCAATCGGTACACAGCATTTACGAAGGACAAAGACACAAGCCAATACAAAAATGTGCGGGCAGTGATCGGGGCTTCCCTCATGTAGTGAACTACCACAGATCTTCCCTAGAGCAGCGCTTGCATGCTTACTCTAGGCTCGACCTAAAAATAGGACACTAAGACCTACTCTTCAGTTCACTCTCTGGATCTGGCAAGGCACTCTGAGAAGACTGTCTTCTGCTGTGTACTTCAGACACTACTTTGCCTCACCTTGAAGGGCTACTTTGCTGCCTGAAACTTGCCTGTAGCCCTGTTCCACTTCTTGAACCAGGACTACTAGAGTGACTGCAAGGGCTAGTGGTCTGGCTTCCTGATCAAAGCCTCAAATGGACCCAGACTGAGTGAGCCCTAATTTCCTAAGTAGTGACTCTCTAGTCCTGGGCTCTTGCTGGTGGTGTTGAAGGTGCCAAGACAGGCAAAATCCAAAACTTGGGACTTGGAAAATTTTGGGCTAACAATTGCTGTGAGAGCCGAGAAGAGACTGGGACCAACCTGTTCATCCATCCACCTAAGACGCATTGCCAGCGACAGCAGCTCCTGCTACGAGAATGGCCTTACGTTCTTAGCTGCAGCAGGAACTCTTGTAGAACTCTCATTGGCTACAGCTCCCAGGTTCATCCTGATGGAGATTTTCAACTTCCAAAAAAGAGGCTCCGAACGTCTGACCATAGAAATCTTCATTGCGACTCTATCCAGCGGCTCCCTGACAACAACTTCTCCCCACCAAACACCCTCTGCAGCCTTAAGCTGCTGAAATTACACCTTCTCAGGGACTTTGGATTCCAAAGGTTAGCACCAATTGGGTCCAAACCAATTTTGTATGTGGCACGCATTCATTACCGTTAGCCATATTTGTTTATTCTGCCGCAGTCTCGGAAGACTGGATGTCGGCAGTTGTTTAATTTAGTGACTTTTGTACTTCACCGTGACAGAGATTTTGGCTGTTGCTTGAGCAGGGTTAACACGCCACTCAACCAAAAAATCTATTTCGAACACCTTGGAACATGAATTAGAAGCCAGAATCAATAAACTATTGCAGAACGCTGATGTGATTATATTTCTTCAAAAATAGGACACTTTCTGGCTCCAAGACACCAGGCGTACAAGCCCATTGCTATTACATTTTTGCCAGAGATTTTGGGCCTCATTTACTAGAATTGGCGCGTCACTGTGTGAAAGCAGCGATGCGCCCTTCTCAGTGCACCCTCCTTGCGACAGCAATGAAGCGTAATATTTACAGTATGACGCGTCATGTTGCAAGGAATGACAGATACATCAGTATAACTGACGGCTCTGTCAGCGCAAAAAGTGGTGCGTTGCTGGAGTTGTTTCGGAAGCCTGACGCAACTCCAGCAATGTTCTTTTCACATAGGGCAAGCCCCATATGAAAGGGTCTGCGTCACCCTTACGCCTGCCATGAGGCAGGCGTACGGTTTTGACGCATTGGTGTCCTAGAAGAGGCGCAGCGAAATCTCATAGATTTTGATGCACCACTCCTACGACCCTTTCTTGCGGGGGAACGCCCACCTTGTATACATTATACCTGGTGCAGGTATAATGTAGCGCAGGGGTTTACGAGGTGACTCATCTACCTAGATGCGTCAATTCGTGAATATGGCGCAACACAGCGCATTTTTTACACCACTGGTGCGTCACAAAAAGTGATGCACCAACCAAAGATGTAGACTGTGTGATTCTGAAAAGAAAAACACTCAATACTCCTAAAAGAATTGAGTGATGCACGGTAGCATTATAATCCATGTCTAATTACTGGGATCACATTAGAATTGGGTTGCATTGCTAAATTCTTACAGCTCATATTTAGAAAGCTCCCACACTATTCTTAATAACTTCTGAAGTGGTTTTCAACCTTTTGCCTTTATACTTAGGGCAGACTCGTCGAATTTTGTATTGTTCTCTTTTAACTTGTATATGAACCATCAGCGAATGTATCTATTGTATTTTGTATTTACGAAAATCATGTTGTTTTCAATGTTGGAAATTTGAGTAAACTCTTCCACTTTTGTGCTTGTAATGATTGTAATTATTCTTGTACAATAAACGTGCTTACTTGCCTATTTAAAGGTGATTGCACATCTCACCTTCTTCCATTCAAATGGGTTCTCACTCTCCAATTCTACCATAAAATACTTGTACCCCTATTGAGCAATTTCTTCACATTATGTTATCATTATGCTGATGACACTCAACTTTACATAAGTCTCCAGATCAGAGAATATTGGTTACAAATCGAGTGCCTGTTGAGATTGAGACGTGGATGACTCAGCATCATCTAAAACATAAATCCTTTAAAACAGAGTGTTTACTCATTACTTTGCCTTTCTTCGCCCTTCTTTTAGAAACTATGCTCGGGCAGCAAACATCCGAGACAGTGAACACAAAATTAGTGAACGATCCATTTTTCGTAGGTTAAATTTAGACAAACATCTCCACCCCCACAAAACAAAAACAGGGCAAAAATGCCCAATATCAGCACAGACAAATTAGAGAGATTAAATGTTTACTATCTGAAATAAATCTGATAAAAGTTCTAAAATTAATGGCCGTCCTTTGACCTATTTGGACCCCATTAGCTGGAACAGAAACTTAAAATCTTCAGTTGGTTATGATATCCTCTCCGTACAGATAACTGAAATTTGGAAGCCCTTCTCTTTAACAAAGAAATACAATTCAAAAAAAGAAGTCAATGGTAACATTTCCAAAGTCTGAAACTCATTTGTCCATCGGTTCACACAATGTCACCTCTCTCCAGATGCAACCGTGAGCTGAAGCTTCTTCCTTTCTACCATTACTTCCCATCTCTAAATAAATTACCTGCCTCACCTGGATAAATGAGACCTGCTTGTTTACCTACCTGTAGAACTCCTGGAGGGACCTTCGCCTAACCTCGATATATAAGCCCCCATCATAATATCCTATCCTTGTCTGTCTGCAAATGATCTGTTTATGGAGAATGAATCAAACAGCCTCGATGTATCTATCATATTGGTTTTGTCTCCTTCTCTTCTTGTGACATCTGCTTTGTCAGTTAGATATGTATATATTGTCAATTAATATACACTTGTAATTGGATTTTATTTTAATTGTTATTGCATATATTAACCTGCTATATTAGATCCATTTGTTTCTCTGCTATTTAATACCTTTTCTCTAATTATTCTGACTGTATTTTATGCCTTCTTGCCAAAGTGAACAGTCACCATCAGAACAAACATTGAAAATATATAGATATCTCCATATCTGGGATCACTGACAGAATATTGAGCAGCAAAATATCAACCTGCCAAAATATTGAGGAAAAAATATAGAATGCCAGAATATCGAATTCCTATCTACAAACAGGTAAGTACAAACATATTGAATCCAAAATACTGTTGTACATAATATAGTTTGTTAAAATATCGATTTTTTTTAAATGTCTTAAAAGTAATGTAAAATGAATGAAATAATAAATATAATTAACTAAAGTGTACTTAAAAAATCTTAAATACCCTTAAAATTAATACATAATTAATGTAATGGTCTCCCTTGACCACTCAGCGGGATCATCTTCCACCTTAGGTCCCTGTCTAGAGGCTGTTGCCAGATGGATGCAATCCTCATACCTCAAGCTTAATGGGCAGAAAACAGATATTATGCTGTTGGGCAACCCCCCTCCATCTGCCCTAGCATCCATCTGGCCTCCATCTCTTGGCCCGCCTCCTCCTCCCAAACCCCAGATTAAGAGCCTGGGAATCTGGCTGGACAAAGCGCTTGTTTTTTCAGCCCAAGCCACTAAAACTGCCTCCACTTGCATCTGGATGATGAAAATGCTCCGTAAGGTGCTTCCCCTGCTCCCATTCCAGGCTAGGAGGATCATGGTCCAGGCCCTGATCCTCTCTCGCCTGGATTATGGGAATGCCCTTTATATGGGAGACCCATAGGCTTCAGGTCACACAAAACTGTGCTGCCCGTTTACTGTACAACATCCCCCGCTGGCAGTTAGCTAAGAAAGCTCTGAAAGAGCTTCATTGGTTCCCAGTAGTGGCCAGAGTGCAGTTCAAGCCATGTGCATTGTGCACAAATCTTTTCACCGCACTGGCCCGGCAATCCTGCACCCTATATCTACACCCTATGCACCGTCCAGAGCCTTACGCTCTAGTTCTCTGCAACTTGTAACCGCCACCAAAATTAACAAAGCCCGTTGGGGTGGTCGTTCCTTTTCTCATACTGCGGCTAGGCTTTGGAACTCCCTCCCCCTCTCCCTTCGAGAAATCAATAACCACCTGTCCTTCAGAAAGGCTTTAAAAACGCACTTGTTTGCAAAGACTTGCTGATCTACCCTGAGCCCGCCACCAGTATTCAGTCTAAAGCGCTGCGAGGCCTCCGGGTAGTTACGCGCTATATAAGTGCAATTTTCATTTCATTTCATTTCAAGTGAAAAAAATAAACATGTATTTTTATTTTTGAATACATATATATTAACTTATTATTAATATAAAATATTCAATATTTATAGCGTAGGATGGCAGGAGGGTAAAATGTACTATTCCCACTCTAGTGAGTGCAACAGTAGGGAAAGCGTTGGATAGCGGGAGGGTAAAAATTACTATTCCCACTCTGGTGAGTGCAATAGTAGGGAAAGCATTGGATAGCGGAAGAGTGAAAATTACTGTTCACACTTCAGTAAGTGCAACAGTAGGGAAAGCGTTGGATAGCGGTAGGGAAAAAAATTAACATTCCCACCCCAGTGAGTGCAACAGTAGGGAAAGCATTTGATAGCAGAAGGGTAAAAATTACTATTCCCACTCCAGTGAGTGTAACTGTAAGGAAAGTGTTGGATAGAGGGAGGGTGAAAATTACTATCCCTACTCCAGTAAGTGTAACAGTAGGGAAAACACTGGATAGCGGGAGGGTAAAAAATACTATTCCCACTCCAGTGAGTGCAACAGTTGGGAAAGCGTTGGATAGCAGGAGGGTAAAAAACTACTATTCCCACTCCAGTGAGTTCAACAGTAGGGAAAGTTTTGGATAGTGTAGGGGTAAAAATTACTATTCCCACTTCAGAGAGTGCAACAGTAGGGAAAGTGTTGGATAGCGTAGGGGTAAAAATTACTATTCCCACTCCAGTGAGTGCAACAGTAGGGAAAATGTTGGATAGCGTAGGGGTAAAAATTATTATTCCCACTCCAGTGAGTGCAACAGTAGGGAAAATAATGATTTAATATTCAAATAAAAATAAAATGATTATCAATACCAATAAAAAAAATATTTTAAAGTAATTACCCATTACAAAAATATTAATAATTAATTAATTATAAATACCAATAAATAATATTTACTAAAAATTGATTACAAGAACCAATTGATTTTAAAATGCCAAAAATGTATAAGTAATAAAAAAATGACCAATAATTAATTAGTTAACAGTAAATTAATTATCAATACACAAAAAAATTCAATAATTACTTAATTACAATTAATTTACTTCCCACCCTATTCCACAATAAACCCACATCCCGCTCTGAATAATAAATAATACAATGAATATCATTATCAATTAATCAATTGAAAAAATTACCAGTGAATCATTACCATTTAATAATTAATTAACCATAAATTATCAATACCAAAATATAAAAAAATCATAATTACTTAATAACAATTAAATTATTCCCACCCTATTCCCCTTTAAACCCACAACCCGCTACAGAACTAAAATGCAAAATTAAATTAAAAATAATAATAACTCCAAAAAATGAATATTTAATTTACTTTAATTAAATTACTTCCCACCCTATTCTCCTATACACCCACAACCTGCTAAAGAATTAAATTACGCAAAAATGTAATAACATAAAAAAGCATTACTTTAATAAAATTCAAACATACATTAAAAAAATAGTACATATTTTTAACACATATACTAACACATAAAACACAAACAAATCGATATTTTTAACAACTATTTTATGACTGTCTATATTACTAACTTCGATATTATGAAAATCGATATTTCTTATCTGAATTTCGATATTCGGCACCACTATATTTTTGCAATTCGATATCCTGTCCATACTATATAAAAACTTGATATTTTGT
The DNA here is from genome assembly GCF_964263255.1 of Lissotriton vulgaris. NCBI lineage: Eukaryota > Metazoa > Chordata > Amphibia > Caudata > Salamandridae > Lissotriton > Lissotriton vulgaris. The sequence continues at coordinate 993,171,363 of NC_141698.1, forward strand.
CCAGTCGATATTGATGTTTCTATATTGTGACTGTTCACCACCTCCATGATACGTATTTGTGGAGTTAGGAATAGTAAACATATTCTTGCCTAGATATAATTACTATGTCTATATTGTGCTATCTGATATTCTCCAGATGATACTGCTGTTGTTCGATATTTGTGGCTTTTGTATTCTGACATATAACCATTGCCAACAATTACTGTATGTAGTGCACTACAAATCAACAAAATATTATACAATGCATTAAATAGGACACTTAGTTATTAGCTAAGTGGCCTGCAATAAAATACAAAGTTTGTAGCATATTGAAAATGACATTATTCCTCAATCGGAATACTTTAGATCATACTATGAGTACAAACAACAGAACAGCACCACATTTCGTGACATGATGTATAGTATATGATTGCATTGTCATAGGAAATAGCAAAGCTTACAAACATTTTGCCATGAACAGTGGGAATTGGACTGCACGCCATGGATGTAATGTAATAACAAGGAACAGAAGACATTAAACAGCCCAGACATATATCAGTGTGCAGGGAACACTGAGAGGCATATTTACAAGCCCCTTGCACCCCTTTTACGCCCCGGTTGCGTCACTTTTGTGACGCAGCGACGCAAAAGAAGCGCCATGGTGCGGGGTACTTACAACGTGAAATATCTGGGAGATTCATCACGTTGTAAAGCCCTGCACCAGAAGGAGGCGTTCCTGTGCTGGGGGAGTGGGGAGGGGCGTTCTGGCGCAGGAAGGCCTCCTAAAAGTGGCTGAGTGAAATCTACAAGATTTCACTCAGTCACTTTGGGGCCCATGCTGCATCAAAACCCTGCGCCTGCTTGAAGCAGGTGTAAGGATTGATGCAAAATTAACAAGATAGGGCCCCCCCAGAGCCTTGCTAGAGCTTTGCGACGCAACTCCAGCAATGGGCCGCTTTTACGGCACAGATGCATGATGCATCTGTGCCGTTTTTGCCCATTGGTGCGGCGCATTGTAAATGCGGCGCATCAATGGTGGCGGAGGCATGGCGCACGATTAGTGGCGCATCCCTGCTGGTATGCAGGGATGCGCCACTTATTGTAAATCTCCCCCTGTGTTTGTATTGTTCCCCTGGTGCCAAAAGAATCCAAAGGTGAACTGCAAGCAAAGGGGCAGCACACAACTGTGAGGGCAGACATATGTGGCATGGATGGACACATACCAGTGAAGTCAATCTTGTGAATGTATATATGTATGACCAGATGACTAGATGGCACAATGAACCTGGTAAGACACAATACAAAGCACATGATTTTAGCAATTGCAAATCCATCACAGTTAGAGGAGGTGGGTGAAGGTTCAAAGTGGTCTGCAAAATCTGGGAACTTTTTTTGCAGCCCATTGACCAGAATAGGGACCGATATGCTGCTCTGTGGGTGAAAAAAAGCCCTAAACATAATTGTTTTCAGATGCACTGTAATGATTAAGAGAACATATTGTCTGAGCCCTGACAGTGCACTTCCCACTTCCAGCAGGGAGGTATGTGTGCCATGCCTGCCCGTACAGTCATCCTGGTGCCTCGATAGACACCACACACAAGCTATCCTGCTGAAAAAGTTGATTTGAAGAGCACTTGTAATTGTAATTCACCATTCTGCGGTGCAGATGTAAAGACCCGCAGAATGGTGAATTTAGACAGTATCCAGTACCTCCCTAAACAGGAGCGTTTTGAGTTGTTTCCTGAATGGGAGGAGGGCCGGTTCTTTATGCAGGTGGTCGGTCAGCTGGTTCCAGAGGTGTGGGAGGAGTACTGAAAAAGCTGTACCCCCTTTAGATGCAGTATTGCATAAATGGATGTCCTGATGGCAGGCCTCAGAGGACCGCAGTATGCGTCCGGGGACATCATTCTTCAGGCATTTCTTAATATAGGCCGGGGCTTTGCCATAGATTGCTTTATGGGCAATGCAAAGGCCTTTAAACTTTACTCTCTGCTTGATGGGGAGCCAGTGGATTTTGCACAGCAGAGGGCAGGCCTAGGCACGTCTAGATAACCTAATGATCAGCCCTAGAAGCCCAATGAAAGTGCCTACCACAGTAGTGACTTGGTTAGCCATGGAGAGCTCTTGGTCCAATTTGATGCCTAGGCTTTTCACTAAGAATGGGCGAATTTTGCGAATCTGGCATTCGTGAATTTGCGTATTTGCAAACTCGCAATCCGCAAAATCCGCGAATTCTCGCGAATTTGTAGGGTTTTTTTTGTGTTCGCAAGGGTTTCTGCCAGTTCGCGAGGGTTTTGTACCAGTTTGCAATTGCGAACTTACTTGTCGGCTCGCAACGGTTGCGACTATGTTGTTTCTACGTCTGGTTCATTATCACAGGTTCACAGCACCCTCTGTTTCAACACTGCCACCCTGTTTCACCCATGCCACCCTCTGGTACATCAATCCCACCCTCTGGTTCATCACTGTAGATTATGGGGGAGAAAAGCAAGCACACCTGCCCTGCTTCAACTGACATGAATTAATTTGGGGTTGATTTATTATTGTGTCACTGTTTTAAAATTCCAGTCTGGCACCTGCTTCCTTATCTGTAATTTGCTTTCTGTTGCAGTGCAATTTTTTTTTCCAGGACCTTTGTGGCCTACTTGTAGCTATTCTATGAGCCTGCTGTGAGGGTCAGAGAAGGGTCATACAATTGTTGCAACTAGCATCTGATCTCTGGAGGGGCCCCAGTCAGGAAGCACTACAGGGAATGGTTACTAATGATGAGTTTGAACTTTTGCACCTGCTGAGTGCTTTCAGTTTTGCAAAACTCGTTTTTCTGCAATTTCGCGGGATTCGGGGGGCGCGAACTTGTGCGAGATCGAATTCAGAAGCCGCGAATTCGTGCGAATATGCGATTTGTTTTTTTGCGGCGTGTTAGTTCGCAAGGTTTTGTGTGTTTTAGCGAGCCGCTTGTAGCGCAACGGCGCAAAGTTACCCTGACGGTCGTTCACGGGCGCGGCCATCTTGTTTGCATGACGTATTTCCGTTTCCGGGCGCGATGTGTAATCTCACAAAGTGTGCGGCTCGCTAGTACAATTTCGAGTGTGTTCGCGAGGAAAATCTTGCGTGAACTTACCCACGCGGTCCTGAACGGGCGCGGCCATCTTGTTTCTCATTCATTGCTATGGTTCTGGGCATGCTTTTTGTATCCTCTCTGAATCTCTGCCATCTTTTGCTTGTTTGAAGTTTTTTTTGATCTATTTTACTTATTATCTATCCCTCTATTTTTCTGGCTCTATATTTTTGTGTTTTCTGCTACTTTTGGTTAATTTTAAACTACATTTTCAAACTCTTCCTCCCTATTCTATTTCTTCTTTATTATTTAGCTTCCTTTCTGCCCAGACCATGGTAAAGGGAGCCAGGAAGCATCCCGAGAAGGGGAAGGGTCCCGCACCCCGTGCCCGGCTCCTGTGCGGGCGTTTGAGGGGGGAGCAGGTCGCACCCCGGGAGATCTTCAGCCCGGAGGAGGTGGCCGCACTAATTTTTTAATGTTCAGCGCCGCCGCCCCAGGACCATCATGGCAGGTGGCAAGATCACTAGCGGGTACGGGATCCAGGAGCACCGGAAGCGGTGGGAGAAAGTGTACCGGGCCATGTACCAACACTCTCGGGTCCGGCGCACCTACAACCAGGCCACCCACCGTTGGACGGATGTCCTGGACCAGGAACGCGATCTTCTCGACCTGCTCGGCCTTGAGATACCCGGGCTTGGTGAGTAGTAGTAGCTATTTCTTTACTACTCTGTTTTCTCCTGCTCTGTGTGTTATTATATTGCAATTTTTTGTTTTTTACCAAGAGCATTAATGCAGCTGATTACATTGTAGGTAAATTATATTTCAAAATGTTCTGTGCGTTTCAGGTGCACTGCTCGCCTTCTCAGTAGCGGTGCTACTATGCTTATTTGTTTTCGATTTTGTGTTCATTTCATTGGCCTGTGAAATCATGTATGAGTGTAGTTTAAAGAACTGCGTAAAGCTAGACACTAAGGTTCAGATTTTTAATTACCGGCGCATCCCTGCAAAGAAGCAGGGATGCGCCAGTAATTGTGTGCCACGCCACCATTTACAATGCGGCGCACCATGGGCCCAAAACGTCACCAAAGCGTTACGCATCTGTGCTGTAAAGGCGGCGCATTGCTGGAGTTGCGTCGCAACGATGGCGCAGCTCCAGCAATGCTCTGGGGTGCCCTATCTCCCCAATGCTGCGTCAAGCCATACGTCTGCTTCAAGCAGGCGCAGGGTTTGAGTCACACATCATTGTCCTCAAAGTGACTGATTGAAATCTTGTAGATTTCCCTCAGCCACTTTTAGGATCCGTTCCTGCGCAGGAACGCCCTCCCTTGCTCCGGAACGCCCCCTGATGGCGCAGGGCTTTACAACGTGATGCATTTCCCCTATGCATCACGTTTTTAATATACGCCGCACCATGACGCCTCTTTTGTTCTGCTGCTGCGTCACAAAAGTCACGCAACAATGGAGCAAAAGAGCCGCAAGGGGCTTCTAAATCAGCCCCTACAGACTCAAGTCCAGTCCTTCCTTTGTACACATGGCGATAAGAAGAAATAGTGGTGGTGGTTTGATAGTTTGAGTATTTTAATGACTGGTTAACTGTAGTAGGAAACTTTTTAGTGTTGTCGCTGATCTGCAATCACGATGGACTTTGTCTGTCACTTTGCGTGCTGCGGACTGCTGCCTGCCAGTCCTAGGCAAACCTTTTTAGTAGTTTGTTTAGTGAGATACATAAGAACTTTCCAAGTCGACGGTCCGCAAATCAAGCAATACTAATAACGTAATAGACCACATGAGATCGGTCAATATATCCCGTGGAATAGTTGTCTATTTGCTATTTCACCAAAATATTTTGTTATTGTTCTTTTGAAATGTTTGATTTGGTTGACAAATATCATCCATGTTTTCTGGTCTTTCTTTCTTTCATGTTGTACATCGGCTCCCCCCAGGGGCAAGAGGACACAGGATGAGGTGGCTGCTGTTCAACAGGATGCAGGCCAGGATCGGGCAGGCGAGGGCTCCTTTGCTGGCACCGGTAAGTTTTAATTTTAATATAGAGTACCTATTTTTCCTAGCGTTCCTCATTCGATTTTTTCTAAATCGTCTTTGATCTTCTTGTAGACTGTATCTAAATTCTTATCCTGCCTCGACTATGACTCCCTGTGGTATTACTAGATTATTCTTATTAGTCTCTCTGTGTAGCTAACTAAGATTGCACATTTGGCAATTCCATTGGACTCCCATTCTAGTCAGCAATAGCTCTATGCACTGAGTGCAGTCCTCTGGGATTGTCCATAATGTCTTTTCAAGTCTTCTAAATGTTTATGCTTTGACAATTGCCAACAATAAAAAGGTGAATGACCACCAAGAAAGAATAAGATCCTACTTTACTTTTGGTTTGGATAGGAGGACAATCCATTCTATTACTGTTGCAGGGACAAATCTGCACAAACAGACCTATGGACACTAAATAATGCATTGCTTAGCTTATCAATTATAATAGGCGCTGTTAGACTTTCCACATACCTCAGTGATAACAGACTTTGTAGTTGAACCCCCAATCTCCTTACTGACTAGATAGTGTGGCAGAGCCATTTAGTTCCCAAAGTCACCGATGATTGATCCCCAATGATGATTATCCAACGCAGGACAAGAGTACGGAGTCAGAGTCAAGAAGTGTCAGAGGCACGGACTCATGCTTGCAAAAATTGCAAAACCTTTAGCTCAGCCACTCTAGTCTGGAGGACCGAAAACCACAGAGTCCATTTAAGTTTAAAAGCTTTATTAAAAGTGAACACATTTATTAAAATCAAGTTTGTCATAAAAGTAAACGTTTAACTGAAAATAGAATGTGCTTAGTACTGACGATTAATTGAACACATTTCTTGTGGTCGAGCCAAGCTCTCACCTGGTTTGAACTTGATCTTGCTTGTGTTCTTAGAAGTCAAGCTTCTGTCTGTTAGGAGAAAAAGTGGTGCGTGTTAAACATAAAAAGCAAGCATTCATCAGTTGTGCCAAAAAGTGCAGCAAGACAACAGCCTTCCCTGGAAAAAGGGACATTTTTACTTTAGAGTAGACAGTCACAAATTATTACATTGTTTTCTGTTTTTTTCACATTTCTTTATTCCTAGACCAAATATTATATAGTAGTGAGTGGTGTATTCTAACATTCTTAAATGTACTTTGTAGGTGGAACATCTGGTGGCGGGGCCAGCGCGGAGGTGATGGTGCTGGATGAGGAGAACACTTCTGAGGAGGAGGCGGCGATGCAAGTGCCGGACGACACCAATGTGCCTGTGAGGGTTCACACGGTGGTGGCGGGCAGAGGTAAGCTATATATTCCTTACTTATTGAGATTGAAGACTGCAGAGTGTGCTTTCTGCACTGGTGTATTATAAATCAACCAGGTAGTAGCCTCCTCTAAATGTGCTTCGACTTAGCTGTGAAGTTTTTGGCGAGAAGAATCCCAATCAGATCTGAGATGAACTTGATGGATGGGATGAACGAAAAGCGAAAGAAGGGTGTAAGTAAGTGTGGAAGGATGAGAAATGTAATGATGACTGGCAAAGAAGAATGATATGTGTTTGCTTGGTCCCCGAGGTGGCTGGGAAGGAAAGAATATGGTATGGTGCATGGCTGGGTGAAGGATGAAGCAAGGATGGGTGGAAGGAGAACAGCCTGGGTGGGTGAAACAGAAACTGTATGTGTGCATATACTTTGAATGGATGGATGCCTGGATCATGGTACTATCTGACTCTTAGATAGCATATGTGTATCTAGAGAGAGTAGACGGTCACTGGATGAACTAAGTGTTACTTTGAAGAGCATGTAACACCGCACCCGCACGTCCGTTCCAGTGTAGGAAAGGCAAGGAAAAGAAGTTGTAATTTTGTCCAAATACTACCATGAATAGTAGCAGTAGTTTGTATTGCAACTGCAAGCACAGCATATATCCGGTTATTACGGTGGACACTCCCTACCTCTCCTAATAAGTTTAGTTTAGTAGTAGTACGTCATTCATGTGTGGGTGTATCACTGTTCACTCAATAAAAAGCAAAGCACCTAAAATCATCCCATATGTAATCAAATACATCCCATGTGAAGTGATAGATAATCAGATTATTTAGCTTCTTCATTTTCCTTTTCTAGTACTCATTTGCACTGTAGGGTGAAAGTTAAATTAATTAAGCAGTAGCCCTTTTAACAGAGTATTCTCAGTGCCACCCGTAATAGAAAAGTAAGAGCTTCACCACCTGCATGTACTGGACCGTTACAGTAACGCAAGTCTGTCTCACTCATCATGGTGTGCTTCTGTTTTTCTCGGGTGCAAGTTCACTGCGCTGGCATTATGACGGCTTGCATAAGATAACGTAGCAATTTTCCTAAACAAGAGAGAAGAAGAAGAATAAGACTGGTGTACTGTCATAGTCGACTGTAATGGAAGTCCATGGTGCTCGTTGAATTTGTTCCTTAAACTCCCACTAATGTTAGAGCAAGGATGAAGAAGTCGGAGGTTAGATAGATACTGGCCTCAACAGTTATGCTTTCAAGTTGCTAGTTGTACTGTGACACAACTTTCTGCTCAATCATTTTGTGTTAATCTTAAGGAGCATTGGTTAGAGAGTATGTCTTTCTTTCTTCATATAGTTGCTCCTTCCAAATCAAACAAACCAACAAGGAAGGAGCTGGCTCGAATGGCCCGGCAACGGAGGCTGGATGCCACTGTCGCCGAATATCGGCGGCTGGTGGCTCTGGAGGAGGAGGACACGCAGTCTACTGGTACATCCACTGGGACAGCTGCATCCTCCTCCGTGCCCCCACGGGCTGCCAGCCAGCGCAGTGCTCCAGCGGTATGGAGCCGGGCTACCAAAGCCAACCACCACCGCCGAGCAGCAAAGACAGCAGCTGCCCTCCACAGGAGTTGCAAGGCACTCCATCACCGCTTATGCCTCAGAGTGTCCTACCTGGAGCAGGAGGTCCTAACATATAAGACCTTGGTCGAGGGCCTCCGCTCCGACCATGCCACCCTCCGCAAGGAGTATGATGCCCTGGCCGCTAAAGTGAACAGCATCCTGCCGTAGTGTCCCTTGCCCCTTTTTTTAGAGACTTTTGGGGGGTGGCAATTGGGAGTTGGGTTGTTTTTGGGACTTTTGAAGGACAATCGTTGGGGTTAGGGAGGGTCTTGCGGGAGATTATTTTGTTAGGGCTACACAAATATACTTTTTGAAACTTTATCTGAGCATACCTGTATTTTACTGCTTTTGAGTCTGGTGGGTGGGGTTTTAACAGTAAGTTTGTTTTCCTGAAACTTAAGTATGTGTCATTTTCTTCCTTTAAGTGTAAATTGCTAAATGTTTTCAACACTAAGTGCCTCTCACAGAGTAAGTGAATTCAAGAGTCCTAGGACTTTAGTAGTACTACCGTCAATCTCTCGTCTATCCTAATACTCGATTATACTACCTCCGACCAAACGCTTATCTTACCAGTAATTTGTGTTTGAAAGTAGGGCTCGGCCCAGGGCTGGCTCCACGGGAAATGGCGATTAAGGTTGGCAATCCTGGGTGGATGAAATGTCCTCATTGCGGTGGTACTAGTGGTGTGACAAAGTGGCAGTTGCATGCCTATGGAAAAAAAGAAAATGAAACCTGCTTTTTCCTTACTGGAGCATTACAACGGTACAATAGAGAATATAGCAGGTGACAGTACACTAGAACAGTGCCACAATGTAGCCTAACAAATGGTAAAGTATTGAAAGTATAACTAGTACTTGCGTTGAATTTCTTTGACATTGGCTACTACTACAAGAAATAGTACTGAAGCTGAGTAAGTCTGGAATATATCCTCGGATTCCTTCACCAGCCTGTTGCTACGACCTTATCCTCCCCAGCAAGTGTGTGGAATTATTGCTGTCATTTAGTCACACATCAATCAAAACCACACAGCCCGGGGTAAGAGGGTTAGGGTTTGGAAAATGGATGGGAATGGGGGTTTCTTTTTGGGTAGGTTTTGTTGAGAGAAGAAAAAAAAGCACAGCATGGACAAACAATAATTGAAGATAAAGAAATCTTTGGGTACAAAGCTAACCATAAATCTTTTAAGTGACATAAAGGAAGTGCATGCACTACTGCATGCATTGTTACTGAAAAGTAAGTAGTACTTTCAACAACCGTGAATGACAGAATGCGACAGTACAGGGCTGCAGCGTTTTCACTTGCCTATCTCTGCACTCAGAGAAACACTTTTTACATTAAATTAGGTTTAAAAAATAGCTGAAGTAAAACCTATAGAATGGCTGTAGGGATCAATTTAGAAGCAGAGAGAGATCCAAGAAATGCAGAGTCACACTCATAGAAGTTCACAGCAATAACATTATTTAAAAAATCATTTGAAAACAATGGATTCTGTATCTGTATGTTGTGTTGTAGTTGTCCTGTTGAATTTGGTAAGTAAGTTGCGCGCATCAAACCATTCCTCTTATTAGCGGCACTCCTCCATTCCAGCTGACGCTTCGTCCATCAATGTTGGTGACCAGAAGACACCCTGTCCACTGCCTGTCTGGCGGATGCTGAATTGCGGCTCGCTAATGTGAAGCCTGACTTCATCTTTTTTTCCTATTGCACAGACTGAAACCCGGCCTGTATTAATTGATGGAAAAACAGGAAGTGATATTAGAACACCACTGACAAATAAATATAAGGTATGTACGCTGTGTAGTGCAAAAAGCCACACTTTGAGTTTCCTAATAGACAGTACAATATTTTTGAAAGTGCGTACTCTGTCTGAGTCTCCTTTTGAAGGATAAATAAGTATGGGCAAATTAATTTAGCGGATCTTTCCCCTCAAGCTAGGTGTACTATAAACTGTGTTTTAGAACAAAATTAGACCTTCCCAGCAGTGCTCCCACCCAGACCCTTACTAAAGCCAGTCGCAAAAATGTAGAAGACCCCCAATCAGATCTCAAAAAATGAGGCCTAGTAGAAAACTGGTGACAAAACGTAGTTTGAAAGTAAAAGTAGGCCCAAATACCCCCTTACCCACCGTGGATTGTATTCAAACCACTTGCAAGCAAGCAAAAGTATCCATACCCAGCATCGCTCCAAGACTCGCAAACCCCCCACAAACAGCCCCCCACCCAAACACATGCAATACAAATACTGGTAACCCTAACGAGCCCTAAGTTAAGAATAGTGGCAAACGCTTTCTTTAACTATGCCGAATCCCCCCTTTCCCACCATGGATTTTCGTCAAATCACTTGCAACCAAAGTTACACATTCCCACGAGTGCTCTAAGACCCCAGAACTCAGTTGCAAAAATCTAGAACACCCCGCAACACATGCAATCCTGCTGCTAGGGCTAACCCTAACGAACCCTAAGTTACAAAAAGTGCCAAAAGGCTTTTCCGCATGGATTTTGTCCAAACCACTTCTATCCGGTATTAGACCTTCCCAGCAATGCCCCAAGACCCGCCAACCCACCCGCAAAAAAGCACAACACCCCCAAACAGCCAAAAAGTAAAATCTCATACTTACAATATTTATCGCCCTTCGGTCCAAACGCGCTGTGCAGCTAGGTCATAACTCCCGTTTTCCACCACAGATTTCCTGAAAAGCAAATGCAATCAAAATTAGACTGTCCTAGCAGTGCTCCCAGACCCCAAAACCCACCCACAAACACCCAGAACCCCCCCAAAGAGCACCTCAAAGGCAAGCAAGTCAGCAAAAACGCAAACAAAATTTTGCCTCTGATTTGGTCCAAACCACTTTTATCCGGTATTAGAGCTTCCCAGAAATGGCCCCAGAACCGTCAACCCAGGCGAAAACTTGTAGAAGACCCCCAAACAGCCAAAAAGCAAAAGTACAAAAATGGGGACTTAGTCATTTTCATGGCAATTTCCAAAATCACTCCGTGCGCGCTCTGCAGTTAGGTCCTAACTTCCCTCTGCCACCATGGATTTGCTTCAAACCTCTTGTAATCAATAGTATCAATAGCCAGCAGTGCTCCCAGACCCCGAAACCCACCCACAAACACGAGGAAGCCCCCCAAACAGGCCCCCGAAAACGCTACATTGAGCAAAATGTCAGAAATAGCAAAAAAAATTCATCATGGATTTTGTCCAAACCACTTCTATCCGGTATTAGACCTTCCCAGCAATGCCCCAAGACCTGCCAACCCACCCGCAAAAAAGCACAACACCCCCAAACAGCCAGAAAAGAAATTCTCATACTTACAATATTTATCGGCCTTCGGTCCAAACGCGCTGTGCAGCTAGGTCATAACTCCTGTTTTCCACCACGGATTTCCTGAAAAGCAAATGCAATCAAAATTAGACTGTCTCAGCAGTGCTCCCAGACCCCAAAACCCACCCACAAACACCCGGAACCCCCGCAAAGAGCCCCTCAAAGGCAAGCAAGTCAGCAAAAATGCAAAAAAAAATTCGCCTCCGATTTGGTCCAAACCACTTTTATCCGGTATTAGAGCTTCCCAGCAATGGCCCCAGAGCCGTCAACTCACCCGCAAAGAAGTAGAACACCCCCACAAGTGCAGAGTCTTTCTTCATTGGGCATAATCCAGCCCTCTGCTTTGAGGGAAATAGGAGTCTGGAGGAGGAGGATAGAGGAGCATGTTCTTTTGAACTTGTGAACCTGAGGAATGCAGACTGCGGCACCTTCAAATCAATAAGCAAACAAGTGAGTACAGTTCTGCTGATGGGCTTGTTTTTGTGATTAGGTGATTAAAGGTTTAATTATATTAACTGTGCAAAACAAAGAAAGACAGACACACAGGAATAAAAGTGAATAAGGACGAAAAAGAAATGTATTGATTAACCGTCTCATTTTCAGGGCTCGGTGTCAGGGAATAAGAATAAGAGTTTGCCCTCATACTCTGCGAATTCAGGCAGGAGTAGGTCAGTGTCACCTAACAGAGAAGAAATTCCCTCATCTACGTTGCTGTCCTCCTCGTCTTCATCCAGCGTGTGTTCTCGTACTTTGTAATCTGGTAGTATGAGGTGCTGATTCGTCTTGATCATTGTTAACCTCTCCACATTTTTGGGCGAGAGGCGGCTCCGTTTGGAAGTTACAATGCCACCAGCAGCACTGAAAACACGTTCAGAAGAAACGCTTGCGAGTGGGCAAGACAAGTAGTTTATAGCCAGGTTGGAGAGCTGTGCCCACAATTCTTTTTTCCCATGCCAATACGCCAATGGTCAGCATTAACATAGACCTCTGTTGAGTCATTCAGATAGTCCTGCACCATCGACTCAAAGCATCGACTCAAAGCATCGCCATCATCCACAGGGACACCATCCACATCTCGACCAACACCGACGACACCCTGAAAACCGCCGAACACCTACACTTCCAGATCCGCACCGACCCGAAGACCACCCTCAGAGGCACCCTGATCTACCGACCCCCGGGACCACGCACACAATTCAGCGAGGACATCGCCGACTTCGTCAGCCTGCATGCCCTCCCCTCCGCTGACTACATCCTCCTGGGGGACCTCAACTTCCACCTGGAGAACAACAACGACCGCAACACAATCACCCTGCTCAACAGCCTCGCCAACCTCGGACTCAAGCAGCTGGTGTCCACCCCCACCCACCTCGCCAGACACACACTCGACGCCGTCTTCTCATCCAGCAAAGACATCGCCTTCAGCCACGCCACTGGACTCCACTGGACGGACCACAGCTGCGTCCTCTTCACCTTCAGAAAAACGACGATGCACCACCACCAGCAACCGGTTGCTCGAAGAAGCTGGAACAAGATCACAGCCGACCAGCTCGCCGCTTCCCTGAGCCAGCACCCCCCCGCCAGCTCAGCGAACCCCAGCCAGGCCGCCGACAACCTCACGAAGTGGATCAACAACTGCGCGGATGAACTCGCCCCACTGAGGACCCAGCCCAGCAGACCCGGCAGCAAGAAGGCCCCATGGTTCACTGACGAACTCAAGAGCTCCAAGAAGAACTGCCGAGCCCTCGAGAAAGCCTGGAGAAGGGAACCAACACCGGACAACATGACCGCCCTCAAGCTTGCCACCCGGAAGCACCACCAACTGATCCGCGCCACCAAGAAAAATGCATTCAAGGACCGGCTGGACAACAACGCACACAATTGCAAGGAACTCTTCAAGATCGTCAAAGAGCTCTCCAACCCCAACGCCGGAAACAACGACATCACCCCATCGCAAGACCTCTGCAATTCCCTCACCTCCTACTTCCACAACAAGATCCCGGACATACACAACAGCTTCAGCACTCAACTGACGCACGCCACAACTGAACCACCGTCCCCCACCACCACCCTCAGCGCCTGGACTCCGATCAGCACCGAAGACATCATCCGCATGATGAACTCCATCCACTCCGGATCTCCGACCGACCCCTGCCCTCACCACGTCTTCAACAAGGCCGACGCTGTCATCGCACCCCACCTGCGGGACATCATCAACACCTCCTTCGACACCGCCACCTTCCCGGAGAGCTGGAAGCACGCCGAACTCAGCGCCCTACTAAAGAAACCTACAGCGGACCCCACCGAACTCAAGAATTACCGCCCCATCTCGCTCCTCCCGTTCCCAGCCAAAGTCATCGAGAAGACCGTCAACAAACAGCTGGCCGCCTTCCTCGAGACAAATGGATCCCTCGACCCCTCACAGTCTGGCTTCCGAGCCAACCACAGCACCGAGACCGCCCTCATCGCTGCCACCGATGACATCCGAGCCCTGATGGACAACGGAGAAACAGCGGCCCTCATCCTCCTAGACCTCTCCGCGGCATTCGACACTGTCTGCCACTGCACCCTAGTGCAGCGCCTCAGCAACGTCGGAATCCAGGAGAAGGCACTGGAATGGATCATCTCCTTCCTCGACGGAAGAACACAGAGAGCCCGTCTACCACCGTACAAGTCAGAGGCCACCGAAGTCATCTGCGGCGTCCCTCAAGGATCCTCGCTGAGCCCCACCCTCTTCAACGTCTACATGAGCCCCCTCGTGGCCATCGCACGCCAACACAACCTCAACATCATCTCCTACGCTGACGACACCCAGCTGATCCTCTCCCTGACCAACGACCTCGCCGCAGCCAGAGACAACCTTCACGAAGGGATGAAAGACGTAGCCGAGTGGATGACGACCAGCCGCCTGAAACTGAACTCAGACAAGACGGAAGACCTCATCCTGGGTTCCTCGCCCTCCGCCTGGGACGACTCCTGGTGGCCCCCCGCCCTGGGCAGCGCACCCAAACCAACAGACCACGCACGCAACCTGGGCTTCATCTTGGACTCCTCCCTCACCATGACCAGACAAGTCAACGCCGTCTCCTCGTCATGCTTCAACATCCTGCGCATGCTACGGAAGATCTTCCGGTGGATCCCCACCGAGACCAGGAAGACGGTCACCCAGGCCCTCGTCACCAGCCGACTGGACTACGGCAACGCTCTCTACGCCGGAACCACCGCCAAGCTCCAGAAGAGACTCCAGCGGATCCAGAACGCCTCAGCCAGATTCATCCTCGACATCCCACGACACAGCCACATCTCCGGACATCTGAGAGACCTGCATTGGCTCCCCGTCAACAAAAGAATCACCTTCCGCCTCCTCACCCACGCACACAAAGCCCTACACGATCAAGGCCCGAGCTACCTCAACAACCGCATCAACTTCCATGCTCCCAAACGACATCTCCGATCAGCCAGCCACGCCCTCGCATCCGAAGAACGACAACAGGAGGAAGGTCCTTCTCCTACCTGGCCGCCAAGACCTGGAACTCCCGACCGACCGACCTGCGCCTGACCCAAGACCACCTCTCCTTCAGGAAGAAGCTCAAGACCTGGCTATTCGAGCAGTAGCAGCACTCCCCCCCCCAAGCGCCTTGAGACCCTCCGGGTAAGTAGTGCGCTCTATAAATGTCTGTGATTGATTGATTGATTGATTGATTGATTGATTCTCCAAGGTTCCTCCACTTTGCTTACTTTTTGCTGGGACCTTTTGAGAACCAAACCCAAGGAAAGTTAGCCAATCCTCTTCTTCACCCAATGTTACTGTTGTGTCTGGTGCAGATGATCCGGTTGCCGGTGTCTTTAACGGCTGAGAGGTCACTTGTGCCACAGCCACAGGTGCAGAAGTGGATTATTTTGACTGGGGATGGCCTGCTGATGCTGATGTACTGCCTTTTCCTTCAATTTGCTGCCGTTCTCTTTCAAACCTCATGGCTGACAAGGCTAGCCAACGTTTGTACTTTGTAACATCTTCATCATCAAAAGGAGAAAATGCTCGGCCTGCCAGCCCCTTTTTGTAGCGTGGATCCAGAATAGTAGCATAAATGTAATGCTGTTCTGAGTGAATCATTTTAAGACGTTCATCGCCAAGTAGGCGCTCTAATAATTTCTCCGCCAAAACAAAAGCCTCTTTCTTTTCTTCATCTTTTTAAAACATAGAAGACACCGCCTTCAGTTGGTGCTCCAGCATGCGCAACAATGGGATAGCTTTTCCCAAATTACAGTCCTCCCTGCTGACTGCACGCGTGAAGACCTCAAAAGGACGAAGCATGTCTGTCAGGCTTTTAACTAGCTTCCATTGCGCCGCATCTAGCCTCAGGTCCTTCTGAGCTGTACCCAGTGTAAAGAAATAGTGATCGAGTACCGTATACTGCTCATACAGACGCTCAAGCATGTAGAAGGTTGAGTTCCAACGTGTTGCCACTTCCTGGATGAGTGCTTTCACTGGCATTCGACGTTCATGTAGCAGGCTCCTCAGATGCTTCCAGGCCTTAAAAGAATGGCTGAAATGGTTGCACATTCTTTGGCAGGTGGCCACTAACTCGCACGCTGGACTGTCTTCACTCAAGAATGTTTTAACAACCATGTTTATTCAGTGCGCCAAACACGGCACTCTGAAATAGTGACCCAGATCCATGGCCCTAACTACATTGGCGCCATTATCCGTGGAAACATAACCAATCTGGCGTTTTTTTGGGGACAGCCAGTTAAAGACCTTTGTGTTAAACTCATTCAAAATGTTTTCTGCTGTATGACGTTTCTCCAAGCCAAACATGGCTAGTGTTGCATGTTTCCGAGCAGCTATAAAAACTTGGTCCGGGTCAACACCTACGTTTACCTTTGCTTTAACCCCCGAAAAAGAGACCCAGTGTGCAGTGATACACATGTAATCAGCACCTGCGTCTGGTCCACATGTCTGTTGTCAGATGTATAGTGTGAACAGCACTCTTCTGCAAAGCTGCCCTAATCACCTCCAGCACATCTTCATGTAGTGCTGGAACCGCAACTCGGGCAAAATAGAACCGGCTAGGAACCTTCCATTTAGGGCAGAGTGCTGCCACTAATTCTAGAAAACCGACCACTTCTACAAAAGAAAAAGGGAGAAGGTCCAGAGCTAGCATTTTAGCCAGCTTAGTGTTATACAGACGCGTCAGTGGGTGGTTGCGATCCTATGGCGCGTCTGAAAACAACATGGTTCTAATGTTGCCCTGGACCATGCATTTACGGGATGATGATGACTTCTTCGACCCAGTTGTGCTCGCTGATGAACTTTTTCGCATTGGTGTCTCACTCTCTCCCACACTCTTAGTGTGGCTCACATGGAGTGTGCTGCTGACAGGGGTACTGGGTGTAAGTGAAGTGTTTGACACGTCTTCTTCCTCCTCGTCATCATCAGATGAAACATCAACGTTTTCTTGACTTGCAATTCGGGCTTCCTTGATCTCCTTTAGGTGCGCAAACCATTGGACAGCGTGCTGTCTCTTAAGATGACCTCTCTGGCCTCCGGTACCATAGTTGGTACCAAACTTACCACGACTAACTGCAAGCTTACAAATGCTACAAATGGCAAAGTTTTCCTTTTTTGGGCAAACACTAAAGAAGTCCCAAACTGCGGACTTGAAATGTCTGTGGGGGCCGGAGGAGGCGGCGATACTGGTGGTGGTCATGCTTCTAATGCCAGATGCAGTGGAGGATGAGGATTGTCGAACTTTACTACGTTGTGCACTTTCACCACCACTAATTGAGGTCGAGGTGGATGGAGGTCCCTTCTGGCGAAGAAGAAATATGGAAGCGGTAGGTGTTGGTGTACTTGTTAACTCCAATGATTGTGGTATTTCCATTGCCTCCTCGTCGACAACATCATCACGCTCAGCAGCTTCTCGGGCTAGGGTCAAAATGTCTGTTTGCTGCATGCCCGCTGGGGCTGCAGTGACCTTTATGATAACTGGGTCGTCGTCGCGAGAGTCTTCATCAGCAGGAGTAGTATACGCCACTTCTTGTTGAGCCTCATCACACTCCATAACTATGAGACTTTGGACGAGCTTCCTTTTACGCTTAACTACCTTTGTCAGATCATAGTGTGCCTCACTCTCAGACGGCTGTGGTGCTGGTTCCCAATTTTGATCCGTATCATCAGAAGGAGGTGTGCTTGAAGAAGATGTAGACACCACCCTTGATCTCTTCCTTGCTAGGGATGTGGAAGACAATGAATGATCATCAGGAGGAGTGGCTTCCTCAAATGATACCTCGGCTTGATTGTCGATTTCCTGATGTGCCCCTACTTCGGGAGGAACAACGATTGTGGGCACTTGTGACCCTCCATGCACCTCTGCTTGCGCATCTCCTTGCGCTGCCTCTCCTTCCACTTGTACTTGGGCTTGTACTTGCACATGTGGTTGTTGTTGCGGCTATGGTTGTTCAACACTCGTCAGATGAGTTACAACAACCAGTGTTGATTGAGGGACATTGCTGCTACTTTCTTGCGATGAGCCAACATCACTGGTCGATGGTGATTGAACAACTAGACTAAGTGCCTCTGCAGCACTCAAGGGCTTGGACTTAAGTTGGCGTGGTGGTGGTGGCACTGAGCCCAATGGAGCGGGGGTGCTGCTCCCATCTTGGTCCCCAGCAGATCCCGCTGCTGCTGCAGGCGTACTTTTTTTACTCCCAAAAAATGTGGCCGCCGGCACACCAGTCTCCTTGGTAACTTGCTTCTTCTGCTCCTTAATGGCAACTTTCTTGCTAGAGGAGCTACGGGGAACTTTTTTTGGGGCCATCTTCTTCAGAGGTCAGAACAGTAACCCGCAGTTGCACGAGTTGCAGAGTTGTCTGTGGCCAGACATGATGTCGCGTGACGTTATGCTGCACACACACACCGCTGCAGGACTTCTTCCTGGCACTGGTGGTTCTCTTGAGTCTTGTGCACCTAAAAGCCATGGAAGACAGAGGAACATCAGTTCAGTTATACACCACAAAACTCGAAAACCACACAAAAATCAGCACAATCCCATGCCATCCATGCCCTCAAAGATGTTTAAATTCAAGACACCCCACAGAAAGACTAGGCCAATGCACCACTCAGTACCCCTGGTCAAAAGGCAACAACAACAGCCCAAAAATCGAAAAAACACAGAAAAATCAGCACAATCCCATGCCATCCATGCCCTCCATGATGTTTAAATTCAAGACACCCCACAGAAAGACTAGGCCCATGCACCACTCACTACCCCTGGTCAAAAGGCCACAACTGCTGTAATCAAAATTCTGCCTCTCAGGGGTGTCACTAATATGTAGTCCATAAAGCAGTAAGAGACTGACACAGAACTCTGAAATATCAAAGGACAGTTTATTACACTCATATGAAGTGAGGCTGCATCGCCCAAAGGCCATGGCAAATGAATGAGGCAGTCTGAGGAATTCAAAAGGCTGACGCCTTATATACATTTCAGACTTACACAGTAAGCATACATGAAAAGGGGCAGTCTTGGCTCCTGTGAGCACACAAAGAATACCTAATATGGACATACAAAACCAAGTGGGAGGAGCTAACAGTTTCAGAACGTAGTGAACCCATTCCTATGTAAAACTAATCAGTAACAGATGCAGTCTGCATTACCAGGCATTTCTGAGCATGAGTGGAAGTGGAGGAGGCTAAATATATCTTGTTACTAGGCAGACTTCAGGCGCAGCTAAAAGGAAGGTAGGACAATGCACATAGTGAGCACATGGCAGCACATGGTAGCCAAGATGGCCTCCAGAAACTAAAATGCTAGATGGCTTCTGCTAACGCTAACCCATTTATGCTAATTTACAACAGACGGCCGTTTTAGCGTTTGCTGAAGACATTCGTATGATCTAGTAGGAACATGGAGAACAGGTGCTCATTAATTTGCATACAATTTCCTAATTCATTTTTAAATAAGCAGTGTCCATCCTAATCATTTCAGCAAGGGTATGACCAGGAATACTAAAGAACGGGACATTAGGTCATAAGCATACATACAAACAGTAGGAGAAAATAATGACCACTATTACAGAGAAGATTAGTATTTTCACAACCCTAAGCAATAACAAATCCTAAAATCTTTCAGAAAACACTATATACTTATATGAGACAGTGGCAATGCAATCCTTCAATGCTCTCAAATGGTATAAGGATACTTTCCACAGAGAATAAACTTCTATTCTACCTGTGCTAAAAAGAATACTACTCTAAAATACTGCAAGCAAGATAATAAAAATTAATTCCACAACACCCAGTATCTTAACTTTTCAGGAATCACTTCTATAACCACGACTTATGCCCAGAGTCCATCCAAGTCCCTCTGGCGGACTATTATTGTTCATCGACTCTCTTCTTCCATCGCTGCATGGGCCTCTCCATTTCAGGCCTTCCATAGAAATGTATCTCAGCATCCGTTGGAGTGCCCCTTTTGGCAAACACTCATAGTTCAGTTGAAAGTCTCAATGTCTCAAAGGCAGTGCACCAGTGTCTCTCATCTGCGGCAGACACTACAAATGATGTACTCTCCGTGATCAAGGGCACAAAGCATCTCGTGCAGATCCAAGCACTGTCAAGAAAAACTCCTTCAGCAAATCAGCAGCACTTTCAAACTCCAACACGCCTTGTTCAGTGTCAGAGGACGCTCAAGCTGCTCTCTCATGGGCACCAGAATGTAGTGCCTCTTGTCAATCTCGAATTCTCCATTTCACTGCTCTTCCGGTAGGCAAAAGGGGGAAAGGGAACGATGTTGCCAAACTCAGGCAAAGACTCAGGCCAAGACTCAGACAAAAGGGCTCAAGGGGCTCAGGCCAAAACTTAGGCCAAGGACTCAGGGGGCTGTACACTGTCAGAGGTTGCCAGTACATAACAGGTACCTTTTTGCTTTTTTTTTTCAATTCAAATTCTGTTGCAAGACCAAAGAGACTCCTTTTTCTTCTGTCGTGGAACGCTGGCTGATAAAGTGAACAAAGAACTTGGAAATACCATTGATGGCGTGCAGATTCCTTACTGGGTGCTGGGACTATAGACCAAAACTTCCTGCTTTTATCTATGGCTGTCAAGGATAGGAATTCGAATTCATCTTTGTCATTCGTTCTGCAGGTGTCACTCTCTCTTTGACTCTGTAATATCCTGCAGAACCTAGTGATATAGGAGATGTGACACAATTGTTAGTTTCCTTCAATTTAGCACAAAAAACAATTCAATATTTAACAAGGGGACTGCAAAACAGTTTGTCTGCAATGTTCAAGAGAGTGGTCATATGCCATGGGACTATCATGATCTAAGATACACTATCATTCTCATAGAAGGCAAAACAATGACTCTAGCCTCTTCAATTGAGTTTCCATATGAGAGCATGTCTTCTATCATCTAAGGGTAGATAATTACATAAACATTCTATCTGAATGGAAGTCCTTACATATAGGGGCATCATCTAATGGGCTAAACATTTTCCTCAATGAGAAAATCTAAGTGGTCCTAAATCCCTCATCTAGAACACTTCAAAAGCGAAATCACATAACACAGATGATCAGGGACATTCAGAAAAAGGCTAATTTATCAAAATGTGAAAACAGAGAAAAACAAGAGTAAAAAACTCCTAATGGTTCCATTATTAGAACACATGTGGTCCATCAAATATTAAAACAGCAGCTAAAAGAACTGAGAACCTAATTAGAATGGGCATTACATTTTCACATTTCAAACATGAATATACAGTGTCTCCTATTGAGATGGGATACTTTTCTTACTTTAAATCAATGAACCAGTCTATCACTAAGCTGACAGTCAGACTGGAAAGCATAAAAAAATATAGGCCTAAAGAAAAAGTCTTAAGAGAAAGAAACAGTCTGGTCAGGTCATACTAAAGGGAATTATACATAATGTGGATGTTCCTATTACATCTCTGCAGTCTGGACACAATGCAACATCTGGGGAGAAGCACTACACCATATACAGTAGTCTCAGCTAATGGTCCAGTTCCTTCTTCAAGGGAAAAAATGAAAAATTTAGAAAAATGAAAAATATAGGTCACCTTTTAACAAGAGCCACAAATCTATAATTGCATCCTTAGGTCCAATCAAGGATAGGTATATAAATCTAGGCCTGCCTGTTCCTTGAGGGAGAAGGGCAGTATTGTGGTGTCCTGTATATCTCTTTAATTTTACTTCAATACTATTATGGTCAAATTTTAACATCCACTGGTGAGGCGAATGAATTTCATGTCCACAGTATGCAAACATCATATCTGTGAAATTTAGTATGAACGAAAATATTAACCACGTGGTGTAGAGCGACACATACCGTCATACATGTCTCTTCACAACACAGGCAAATTTGTAATAATATCAAAAAGCAGCTCAAATATACATGCATATATAGTAAGCACAAAAAGCATAGACAAAGCACAATGGCACTTGTAATCAAGCAGAAACGCATGCGTGCATGCGACCCACAACCCAAAATCCAAACCTGCTTAATTTGTCAAAATCAAAAATTACACCAAAATTACGCTTTCATTTTACTCACACCCCGCTTTTGCCAGATTATCACCAGTTGCTGGTTATCAAAACTGGCAAATACAACTTACAGTGTCGCTTGTGACCCATAGGATGAGCAAGAACCATTCATAAGGGAAAAAATGTAAAATCATGAAAAAAACACACAAACATTTCTTATCAAAAGGGTCATAATAAAACACATCTCTTTTCAACATACTGCTAACACAGCACATAACATATTAAATCTCAACTGTTAGCCAACCACCCTTCTTTGAAAACATGCTAACCCACTTTAATATTGACTGTCCAAAAACAAAGCTCTTTCACAGACATGCACTGCGTCCCGTGCACCAGCCTTTCCTTGCGGCCCTTTTTGACCCTTGGCCCTCAATGGCCTGGGAGCCTGGAGCCCCTCATGGCCCTGGGAGCCTGCAAGGCCCTCATGGCCCTGGGAGCCTGCCAGCCCCTCATTGCCCCCTCTCTCCCCAAAGCCCCTGAGGGCCTGCTGTTTTCCTTTCTTCAAGGCTGGTCAAGAATGCACTTCTCAAAAACAAAAGCCTCGTGCAACCCATCTAATGTGCAAGCTTGAGTTTTCTGTGAGACAGAGAAGCTTGCACCAAGCAGTCATTGCTCCATCTGTCTTCACTTACTCCTAAACCCCCTTCTCACTGACCTTAAGGTCAAACTCTGCCAGGCGAACCGTGCGGTCCTTTCAGGCCCCAGATCCTATTTCCTCACTCAAACTGACAAAGCCAGAAACCCTTCCCCACTCATTCTAAGCTACAAAATCGACCCTGTTGAAAAACACATGTTATTTAAATGACTTCTTTTAGGGATAAAATTCATTGAGTCCTATATTATGAAACATTTACTGTGAATAATTTACAGAACAGAATAACATAGCATACCAGCATTATTTTAAATGTTTGCTACCACCCTATGCAATGGTACTCATTTATCAACCCTACAAAGATAAGAGACAAAATAGGCCCTGCCAAAATTTGAATTTTCAATCCTTATATTAAACATAAACCTCTGCACCGGGCACAGTGGCTCACTAAGCTATGAAGAACAACCTCGAATAATAACCTGCAAGTTTGCTTTATACACAAATATGCATTCTCTGAAAGCCAGAAACACTGCAAGGCTATGGGCAATTACAAGAGTGCTATGTAAAAAGTCCATTTTAACTGATTTTCGACTTTTGACTTTGGGGCACTTAAAAATGAAAATCCTACACTTGCATTACATATTAATCACCCTTAGAATGTGCTTTACATGTTGCAAAGCGCGAACATGAGGCATAGGCATGTGATGCCTTACAAAAATGTGCTGTTACGCCTGCGCCAAGTGAAAACCCAACATGCAAATGTGCGAATTATGCAGTCATACATTACTTAAATCAAATTTTAATTTTAGGAGGTCATAGTATGAGTATGAAGCTTTATGAATATCTAAAAACGATTTTAAAAAACACATATTTTTTTTTCAAAGAATTTTTCCATGTTTAATAATTTATTACTTATTTTTTTTTTTCTAAACCCAGTCCGATTTGCTAAATCCACATTTAAAAACCAAACTGCATCTTTTGCCTATCAATTTAGATGCAGTCATGTATGAGCCTACGCACAAAAGCCTAACTTAGAACAAGACAGATTTTCGCGCCAGCTAAATTCATACCGTGTTAAACTAACGCCTAGGCTCTGGCTAAAAAAAAACATTCCAATGTCATTTTATGGCCTTTCAAATAACAACAGCTGCCGTTCTCAAGGCAGGGAAAGAGGCCTGCACAAAGCTGACCCCAGAACTTTCAGTCTTACAGAAATTGTTCAGAAATGTGTGTGCCACAAGATGCATTTACGTAGCAAAATTCACTTTAGCATTTTACATGTATGAAAATGCATGTAAGTAAAAAAAGGAAACAAATTCGTTTTTCCTTCAGAACACACATTTTAATTTTGAGGCCTTTCATGTTCCTAATGAATGCAAATTTTAACTTTATCTAATTTAAGCATTTAACATTTTGAACATATGCGCTTTTGCTAAGTCTATAAATTAAGAGGCAACATATAGCTATTTTTACAGGTAACATGGCAAATTACTGCATTCTTATTCAATTTCCACCTAATATGAATTAATCCAACATTTTCTTTAACAGACTGAAAACATCAAAAAATCCACAATCACGCATTGAGCTCATTTCACACAGAAACAGAAAGATTTCAAACATTCAGGACACACAATACAGCGCTTAAGGCATGTGTTTCATAAATTCGCGCCAACGCTATTCACAAGCAGAAATTACACTAACAGGAACAAAAACCCCACATTTAAACACACATTGAAGCCACAGATCAACACATAGGACTGAAACAAAAAACAAGCCACAAACAGATCTTAAACCAAACCAATTGTAAATGCTAGTTGTACATCATATTTACAAGGAACGTTTGGCAATGATTTTTCAATTCACAAGTTTTGACTGGCCAAAGAATCACTCTGCATTCCCCATTCATAAAAGTGCACAGAACCAAGGATCCTTACATGTATTATGGCCATATTTTAGTTCCCTGGGGATACAAAATCACCAAGGAAGAAATATGTTTTCACACCTAAACCTATTTAGGTATCCCTTCTAAGGGAAGCCGGCTCATTTACTTCACATCACATTATGGTACCTTTCACAGAAGCAACACATTTTAACATGTGAGCTTAACCAAAGACAACAGGCATGCCAAAAATAGTGCAACATATACACTATTATCAAAGGTTGAGGAAATATCCTCGCATGACCTGCCTATATGAGTTGCAACACATACATATCAAATCAAATCATATCAAATCATATTCATATCATATTCTTCAAAGGTCAAACACAATCCAAAGTAGACAAGTCTATCTCAAATTCAAATATGCCAACAAAGGCATCCAAACTTAGAACAGGCGCCGCAAAATTACTTTTACCAAACATAAGCTGTCCAAATTCTAACTGCCAAGTTTTATCTAACAGTCTATCTTTTTATGTTACATTTTAATACTCACGCCAAAAGTGTTCTCAGCCAGGGGTGACATCCTAGGGAGGATCAGAGATCAGGAAGGACAGAAAACACACCGAGCTGCAGACACAAGGAATCACCAGAGGCGTGCCGTGCACAGTATACCTCCTTTGCAGAACCCAGTCCCATGCTGCTCAGTAGTCTTCTGCCTCCTGGCAAGTTGATCACTCCTCCAGATTGTCACCTCTCTGATGAGTCCCTTCATCGTGGTCGCCAATTGCTGTAATCAAAATTCTGCCTCTCAGGGGTGTCACTAATATGTAGTCCATAAAGCAGTAAGAGACTGACACAGAACTCTGAAATATCAAAGGACAGTGTATTACATTCATATGAAGTGAGGCTGCGTCGCCCAAAGGCCATGGCAAATGAATGAGGCAGTCTGAGGAATTCAAAAGGCTGACGCCTTATATACATTTCAGACTTACACAGTAAGCATACATGAAAAGGGGCAGTCTTGGCTCCTGTGAGCACACAAAGAATACCTAATATGGACATACAGAACCAAGTGGGAGGAGCTAACAGTTTCAGAACGTAGTGAACACATTCCTATGTAAAACTAATCAGTAACAGATGCAGACTCTACCAGGCATTTCTGAGCGTGCGTGGAAGTGGAGGAGGCTAAATATATCTTGTTACTAGGCAGACTTCAGGCACAGCTAAAAGGAAGGTAGGACAATGCACATAGTGAGCACATGGCAGCACATGGTAGCCAAGATGGCCTCCAGAAACTAAAATGGCTTCTAAAAAGCGGATAAGATAACTTCTAAATGCTAGATGGCTTCTGCTAACGCTAACCAATTTATGCTAATTTACAACACAACAACAGTGCAAAAAATCGAAAAACACAGAAAAATCAGCACAATCCCATGCCATCCATGCCCTCCATGATGTTTAAATTCAAGACACCCCACAGAAAGACTAGGCCCATGCACCACGCACTACCCCTGGTCAAAAGGCCACAACAACAGCCCAAAAAATCAAAAATCACTGAAAAATCAGCACAATCCCATGCTATCCATGCCCTCCATGATGTTTAAATTCAAGACACCCCACAGAAAGACTAAGCCCATGCACCACTCACTACCCCTGGGCATAATGGTTGAAAGCTAGGCAAAATGGTTGCAGACCTAAGAACACTGCCTGCATTCAAAATGGCCCCCTGCCTCCCAGCACATGGCCAGGGCCTGCCTGTACCAGCACTTAAAATGGCCCCCACCCACATGGCCTGTCCCCATGAACACCCCAAAAAATCAAAAAACACAGAAAAATCAGCACAATCCCATGCCATCCATGCCCTCCATGATGTTTAAATTCATGACACCCCACAGAAAGACTAGGCCCATGCACCACTCACTACCCCTGGTCAAAAGGCCCCAACAGCAGCCCAAAAATCGAAAACCACAGAAAAATCAGCACAATCCCATGCCATCCATGCCCTCCATGATGTTTAAATTCAAGACACCCCACTGAAAGACTAGGCCCATGCTCCACTCACTACCCCTGGGCATAATGGTTGAAAGCTAGGCAACATGGTTGCAGGCCTAAGAACACTGCCTGCATTCAAAATGGTCCCTGCCTCCCAGCACATGGCCAGGGCTTGCCTGTACCAGCACTCAAAATGGCCCCCACCCACATGGCCTGTCCCCATGAACACCCCAAAAAATCAAAAAACACAGAAAAATCAGCACAATCCCATGCCATCCATGCCCTCCATGATGTTTAAATTCAAGACACCCCACAGAAAGACTAGGCACATGCACCACTCATCCACCCCTGGTCAAAAGGCCCCAACAGCAGCCCAAAAATCGAAAAACACAGAAAAATCAGCACAATCCTATGCCATCCATGCCCTCCATGATGTTTAAATTCACGACACCCCACAGAAAGACTAGGCCCATGCACCACTCACTACCCCTGGTCAAAAGGCCACAACAAAAGCCCAGAAAATCAAAAAACACAGAAAAATCAGCACAATCCCATGCCATCCATGCCCTCCATGATGTTTAAATTCAAGACACCCCACAGAAAGACTAGGCTCATGCACCACTCACTACCCCTGGGCATAATGGTTGAAAGCTAGGCAAAATGGTTGCAGGCCTAGGAACACTGCCTGCATTCAAAAGGGCCCCCTGCCTCCCAGCACATGGCCAGGGCCTGCCTGTACCAGCACTCAAAATGGCCCCCACCCACATGCCTGTCCCCATGAACACCCCAAAAAATCGAAAAACACAGAACAATCAGCACAATCCCATGCCATCCATGCCCTCCATGATGTTTAAATTCAAGACACCCCACAGAAAAACTAGGCCCATGCACCACTCACTACCCCTGGTCAAAAGGCCACAACAACAGCCCAAAAAATCGAAAAACACAGAAAAATCAGCTCAATCCCATGCCATCCAAGCCCTTTATGATGTTTAAATTCCAGACCCCCACAGAAAGACTAGGCCCATGCACAACTCACTACCCCTGGGCATAATGGTTGAAAGCTAGGCAAAACGGTTGCAGACCTAAGAACACTGCCTGCATTCAAAATGGCCCCCTGCCTCCCAGCACATGGCCAGGGCCTGCCTGTACCAGCACTCAAAATGGCCTCCACCCGCATGGCCTGTCCCCATGAACACCCCAAAAAATCGAAAAACACAGAAAAATCTGCACAATCCCATGCCATCCATGCCCTCCATGATGTTTAAATTCAAGAGACCCCACAGATAGACTAGGCCCATGCACCACTCACTACCCCTTGTCAAAAGGCCCCAACAACAGCCCAGAATTCGAAAAACACAGAAAAATCAGCATAATCCCATGCCATCCATGCCCTCCATGATGTTTAAATTCAAGACACCCCACAGAAAGACTAGGCCCATGCACCACTCACTACCCCTTGTCAAAAGGCCACAACAACAGCCAAAAAAATCGAAAAACACAGAATAATTAGCACAATCCCATGCCATCCATGCCCTCCATGATGTTTAAACTCAAGACACCCCACAGATAGACTAGGCCCATGCACCACTCACTACCCCTTGTCAAAAGGCCCCAACAACAGCCCAGAATTCGAAAAACACAGAAAAATCCGCACAATCCCATGCCATCCATGCCCTCCATGATGTTTAAATTCAAGACACCCCACAGAAAGACTAGGCCCATGCACCACTCACTACCCATGGTCAAAAGGCCACAACAACAGCCCAAAAAAGCGAAAAACACAGAATAATTAGCACAATCCCATGCCATCCATGCCCTCCATGATGTTTAGATTCAAGACACCCCACAGAAAGACTAGGCTCATGCACCACTCACTACCCCTGGTCAAAAGGCCACAACAACAGCCCAAAAAATCGAAAAACACAGTAAAATCAGCACAATCCCATGCCATCTATGCCCTCCATGATGTTTAAATTCAAGACACCCCACAGAAAGACTAGGCCCATGCACCACTCACTACCCCTGGTCAAAAGGCCCCAACAATAGCCCAAAAATCAAAAATTCCAAAATTTTAGTTGCAGCAACTGTAATGCCCCAAACAAACTTACTTGTGAAATTTCTAATCCAAAAGTGATCCAAAGAAAGTCAAAAAGGCCTCAAATCCAAATATCCAGCAGCATCCACAAAAAGTAATCCTTCCAGGTCAAGAATCCGAATGAAAGTGACCAGCACATGAAGAAAGCACTGGGAGGAGCCTGCTGGACAGGAACAGGAAGTTGGAGACTGTGGGGCACTTCCTTCCTCCCACCCCCCCCCCAAAAAAGGACTCCTTGCAAAAAAAAGTGCAGGCAAATGTCAACCTGAGGAGTTATTCTGATAAAAATCATCGTTTTCAGAAGGTTTATGCTGCTTGCTGGTGGATTTCTTGTGCAGAATTTCAAATTTTGTAATTTTGCGAGTGCGTGATTGTTGCTGCTCGCCGCATCGACGTGTTCGCAATTGCGAACTCTCGCGATGCCTGCTGTGCAAGGTGGCAAGCCGCGATTACGTAATCGCGGTCGCCAAACTACCGTGGGATCCCGCAGCAAGATCCAAAATGGCGCAGCACTCGCAAAATATCGAGAAAAACAACTAGGCAAACGCTGAATGACAGTAAGTGAATGCCGCACGCCGCAATATTGTATCACCAAGAAAAAAAATCCGCTGCGTGCGAATTTGCGGATTTTTGGTAAATTCGCGAGAGTTCGCTGATTGCGAATTTACTGAAAATCCGCAAAATCCGCGAGCAAAACGGATTTTACGCCCATGCTTACTTTTCACGGCAATGGCTGGGGAAGGGGTGGCACCCAGCTTCTGAGGTAAAAAATGATCGCTCCATGGATTTCCTTTTGTAGGGAAGACAAGGACTTTTTTTCCAGGTAAATTTTTAATGAGTTTGCAGTCATCCGGTTTACAGTGAATCTAAGAATATGTTGTGCCTTTTCCTGGGCATAGGTGGAGTTGTCAATCTGGAAAATGAGCTGGGTGTTGTCTGCCAAATTGAAGACACCACAGTCCATATGAGCAAGGGCTGTCACCAGAGGCTGTAGGTAAATATTAAAGAGGAGCGTGGAAAGTGCAGAGCCCTGGGGGATGCCACAGGTGAGGGCGCCCTTGTCCGATACTCGTTCCCCCAACTGAATCCTCTGAGACCACCCTGTTTGAAAGGATTCTAGCCACTGGTGTGGCGACCTCTGAATACCTAAGGCTGTTAGATGATCCGGTAACTGGGTATGGATGACCATATCTAGCTCTGTTGATAAATCTAATAAAATAAGGGTGCTCTGTTTTTTTTTTATCAGCCATGGTTGTGAGGTCATCTAAGACAGAAAGCATCACCAGTTCTGTGCTGTGGTGTGCTCTAAAGCCCACTTGTCGTGTTTGGAGTAGTTGGTGTTCCTCCAAAAAAAGTGAGAGAGTTTTAAGAACATGTTGCTCTACCACTTTTGAAAAGAAGGGGGTCTGGGAGATAGGCCTATAGTTCTTAAGACTGGCCGCATCAGCTCCCGGTTTCTTTAGAAGGGGGATTACTCTGGCTTCCTTCAGGTTAGAGGGTAGGTGGCCGGTAACCAGGGAATTGATTAATAATAAGAGAAACTGGTTTATCAGGCCAGGGACTTTTGGAAAATCCTCGGGGGCAGGGGTCAGCAGGGAAACCTGATTTGATACAATTCATTAGTTGAGAGAATAGCCATTGTAAGCGTTGTACTGCAATTACTATTAAGGTAATTACATTGTCAGCCTCTGATAGTTCCAGTCCGCACACAAATTCTTCGTTTGGTGTAGAACAAGGTTTTCTTTTTTGTCACTGAATTTTTTCTGCATTTCTCCTTTTTGGGTTGAGTCTGTGCAAGCGCTGCTCTGGCGATCTGTTGTAGTAGAGTATGGAATAGACTAACCCTGGGTTGAGAACTACGCTCCGTTCGCGGAGTTTGCGAAATTTCAGCAACTTCGCACTTCGCTGCGAGTGCGAAGCTGTCGACTACTTCGCAATCAACAGCGTAGCGTAGTAGTTTTTCTTCCTTGCGCGCTCAATAGCATTCTCGCGTGCGCGGTAATGACTTACCGTGGTTCTGCGTTCGCTTTTTCGCTTTTCTCTCCCGTTCGCGTTCGCTACGATATTTGGAATCCGGCCGCACAATCCCACCCGACTGTGAGAATGCGATAACGTCATTCCGATGCGCGAACACTTCATTAGGACGCGCGATCTTCCTTGCAGCGCCATGTAGGTAATATCGCGTTTCCTAACACGCAAAAACTGCAATCTGGCACAGAATATCTCTCGAGCATGTTAAAACCTTATCAAAAATTATCATTTTGCTCAGGAAAACCCCTCAGATTGTGATTTGGCTGTATTTTGTTGGGCAAGGAGTCCTCTTTGTGTTTCTACTTTTTTTTTCAAGAGAAAGGAAGTGCCCCTGAGTCTCCAACTTCCTTGTCCTGTCCACCAGGCTCCTTCCAGTGCTTTGTCCACGTGCTGTTCACTTTCATTTGGATTTGGAGCTGGAAGGATCACTCTTTGTGTATGTCTGCTGAATCATAGCATTTGATTGGATTTATTGAGGACTTTTGGATTTGAACTTTTCTTTTATAAGTAAGTTTGAGAGTTGGTGTACTGTAAATGTTTGTTTGTTTTGGTTTTTTTTTAACTACAGTTTTCTGTGCTTCTCAATCTTTCTTAAAAATTAGTATTGAGGGAGGCCTGTACTTTCATGAGGGGCCAAGTTGTATGTCTTTGAAATTTCATCCAGTCGGCCTAGAGGTACCCACGGGTCCAACCATGTTTCTGTGGTGTCTGTAAAACATCATGGATGGCATTGGATTCAATTGCAAACTCTGTTGTAGTGGAATTTATTTATTTTTAAATAAAATTAGGTAACCCTAGTAGTTCATGTAGTTAGTGTAGGCCTGCTTGAGTTCATTTACTTTCTGTGGGTGGCTTGGCCAGGTGGTGGCGGCCTTTTTGTGTTTTAAGCCACTGTGTTTTTGCCATAGGCCTCCAAGCTTGTGGCTTACTCTGCCAGTAGGCCCAAGGGTACTATCAGAGTCATCATCTTGGGTGCATGAAAATTATTCAACTGTTATTGTGGTGTTTAAGTTGTAAGTGTAACATCATGTAGGTCATGGATGGCTTTGGATTGATTAGCAAAAAGTGTGTTTGGTGTTGAATTGCAGGTTTTGGGTGTGTGTTGAATAATATGGCTTTTTCTGCGCACTAGGTAACCCTAGAATTCAGCTCGCGTAGTTTTGGTAACTTTGCACAGTGTGACAACGTGACCTTACAGTTTTTGTCTTCTTCGCGCGCTCAATGTGCC
The DNA here is from genome assembly GCF_964263255.1 of Lissotriton vulgaris. Lineage (NCBI taxonomy): Eukaryota > Metazoa > Chordata > Amphibia > Caudata > Salamandridae > Lissotriton > Lissotriton vulgaris. The sequence continues at coordinate 993,203,018 of NC_141698.1, forward strand.
TGCTCGGGCACGCGATAACGTTGTTTTGTACAATTCGCGCTGCCGAACACGCCGATTTTGCAATCTCGCGAGCAATATGTCTCGAGTTGCATAAAACCTTGTCGAAAATGTTGATGCTGTTCATTTTTTGCTAAAGAAACTCCTCAGGTTGTCATTTGGTTGTAGTTTTTGGAGCATGGACCACCGCTCCACGTGCCAATATGGCGTCCATTCCCGCCATTGAGCCGTTTGTAGTGGACGGCGCCCCAGCATCCCTGGCGCCGCGCTGGAAGGACTGGACAGACCGTCTGCAGATCTACTTTGAGGGTGCAGGCACGGCGAGGGAACGCCGCAGGGCGCTGCTTCTACATCTGGGAGGAAAAGATATCCACAGGATTTAAAAGACCTAGTGGAGGCCACACCAAAGACCTACATCACACTCCTCAATGCTCTTAATGCGCATTTTGAACCAATGGCCAGCAAAGACTATGAACGATTCATTTTCCAGATAAATAGGAGGCAGAAGAATCGCTTGACGCATTCCATGGCAGGCTAACAGAACTGGCCAGCACATGTGGTTTCCGCGACGAGCAAGAGGAGATACAAGGCCAAATAAATCAGGGGTGCTACTCGTCAAATCTGAGAGTGAAGATCCTGCAACAGGACGGATAGCCGCTGGCAGATATTCTGAAGCTAGGGCACTCCAAAGAACTGTTGCAAGCTAGAGTGTCACACATGGAGGCGGCTCTCCACCGGCCAGTCAAGGCGGAACAGGTCAACACGGCTGAACAGGTCAACGTCGTCCGACCAAAAACACGCCAATTTGGTGGGAGGAAGCCGCAAGACAGGCACAGAGAATGTGGATACTGTGGAAGCCAGGCCCACCGTGCTCAGGACTGCCCGGCAAAAGGGAAAAGATGCAGCTCATTCGGACGGATGAACCACTTTGGGGCAGTATGCAGAACCGCTAAGTCAAAGAATGAGGCTGCCCATGCCATAAGGGAAAGTCGGGACAGTGAAGACATGGACGATGACTCCAACGACTACCCGGTCCACTACATGTTCGCCATTGACCAACCGCAGAGAAAGAAGAGGCGTCTTCCGAAGTGTCGCATAAGGATACATCAGCAGGAAGTGAGGGCCACAATCGATACCGGAGCCTCTATTGAGCTAATGGCGGCGAACGTCTATAATCAGCTAAGGAGCAAACCGACTCTACAGGCAGCAAGAATCCGAGTATTCGCATACGGGCAGAAGACACCGATTCCACTGATCGGTTGCTTCCAGACAGAACTGCAGCATCAAGACCGGAAGGTCCCGCTGACCGTTTATGTCACCAAGGAAGGCAGTGGCATGCTCATCAGCGGGCAGGCGGCAGAAGAACTCGGATTGATATCGTTCGCAAGGGCCGTTTTAACAGAAGAGCTAGATACGATACTGGAAGAGTTCGAGGACACATTCCGAGGTATTGGATGTCTAAAAGGAAAGGAGGTGCCGCTCCATATTGATCAATCAATCCAACCTGTCGCACTCAGACACAGGAGAATAGCATTCCACCTCAGAAAGAAGGTTGAGGAAGAGCTAGAAGCCCTTGAACGACAGGGCATCATTTAAAAGGTCAGTGGGCCCACCCCGTGGGAATCCCCAATTGTGGTGGCGAGCAAGCCCAAGCAGCCGGGCCAGGTCCGCATCTGTGTGGATATGCGCATACCCAATGCGGCGGTCAAGAGAGAAAGGCACCTGACCCCCACAATCGATGACATTTTGGGAGAACTAAACGGAGAAAGGTGGTTCTCCAAGATGGACCTCCGGTCGGGCTACCACCAGCTGCCCCTCCATCCATACTCCCGCTACATAACCACCTTCTCCACCCACGTTGGCCTCAGACGTTATCGACGTCTCAACTTCGGCATCTCCAGCGCCGCTTCCAGAATACCATCCGGGAGGTCCTGAGTGGACTCCCGGGAGTCCTGAACATCAGCGACGATCTGCTAATATATGCAAACACGATCGAGGAACATCACCAGAGATTGAGAGGCATGCTACATAGAATCAAGGAATCCGGCCTGACCCTGCACCGCTAGAAGTGCCAATTTCTCTAAAACAAAATCAGTTTCTTCGGCTACACCTTCTCAAATCAAGGAATAGCCCCTGACCCGGACAAGGTGAGAGATGTACTTGAGGCACCCGCACCCTCCAACATATCGGAAGTGAGGAGCTTCCTGGGCATGGTGAATTTCTGTGTAAGATTCATCCCGGACTTGTCAAACCTCACCAGGCCTCTCCGAGAACTCACCAAATCATCCACCCCATGGCAGTGGGGCGAAGAACAGGAGACGGCATTCCGGGACACTAAGGCAGCATTGTCTGCAGACAAGACCCTATCGTACTTTGACCTGGCGAAGCCGACCAACATAGCCGTGGATGCCAGCCCTTATGGCCTCGGAGCCGTGCTGACACAAGGCCAAGGCGAGGATGACTGGGCACCTATCGCCTATGCCAGTCGGTCTTTAACAGAGACGGAGCAGAGATACTCCCAAATAGAGCGGGAAGTGATTGCAATTCACTGGGCCTGCAGACATTTCCACGTCTATGTGTACGGACACCCATTTACAGTGTCAACGGATCACAAGCCTCTGATCCGGCTTTTCCGAGGGTCAGTGTCCAACCCGCCACCCCAGATAGAGAAGTGGATCCTCCAACTGCAGGAATACGACTACCAAGTAGATTACAAACTGGGAGCGACAAACCCAGCAGACTATCTTTCCAAGCATCCCCGAGGGGCCAACAAAGTGGAAAAAGAAGACACGGAGGAGACTGAGGAATACGTGAAGGTCGTGCTGGAGGGATCAAGACCCCTACCGATGAGCTTGGAGATGATCATCGAAGCAACTCGTAACGACGAAGTACTCCAGCTGGTGATGAGTGCTCTACAAGCAAACGACTGGAGAACCGTACAAGCCTCGCTGAACAAGAGGACACCACAAGCAAAAAATTCCCAGGAAACGTTCCTGAGGGTAAAAGAAGAACTGTCAGTCGACAGCCAGGGATGCTTACTGAGAGGACCATGGATCAGGATACCTGAAAGCCTGACCCGACAAGCGGTAGAGCTAGCACACCGCGGACACCAGAGCATAGTAAAGACCAAGAGCAGGCTCTGAGCCAAAGTGTGGTTCCCGGACATGGACACCAGGGTGGAACAGACGGCAAAAGGAATGCCGATGGTGCCAAGCCGCGGGACAACCCGAACGTCCGCTCCCGGTCCTCACAGAAGATAACCAGCAGAGTGAAAGTGCGGATTTCGGGCACCTCCAAGATGGAAGATACGTACTCGTCATCATAGACGATTTTACCAAATACCCTGAGGTGGAGATCGTAGCAACTCTCACTGCCAAGGAGTGTAGTGTCTGTTAGTTGAATAAAACAGACTGAAGAGTAGATGATTTGAGAGCAAGCTTTAATTAATTCCTCAGCCACAGGTCTAGCTCTCAACTGACAAGAAGCACTCCGTGTATTCCAGAATCTCACACAAGATCGGAATCACAGAAAGAGGTGTTCCAACAAATTAAAGACACAGTATAAGAAATACAAGTACACCATTACACATCTCCCCACTAAACAAAAGCATCAATTGGTAAACTTTACAAAAAGAAGAAAAACAGAGAAAAGACTTACAATAAATAATCTCTTAAATAAACAGGAGGTCTACGTACTCTTTGACTCCTAAGGGAAGATGAGGAAAAGTTAGAATCATTAACAAAATGAGAAGAAGATGGATGATGTAACTCTTGGGGAGGAATTTTTGACCTAACTACAACTACTCTACTCCTATTCCATATCCTCCCATCTTCCGTTTTAATGGCATTCCTGAAAACTTTCACCACAGTTCTTACATCAGTATACTTCGACCAGGATCTACAACCAACGGGAGCTTTTATTCTCACAAGAACTCCCACTAATATCTTTTGCACATTCACACAATTTCTTTTATCAAAATACTGCTTTCTTTTATCCAACTTTCTTTCTTCCTTGTAACGCCATTCACCAATCCCATTATCCACCAAACCCTTTTCAATTTTCATCCACCCTGGACACAACCAAGTGTTGGGAGCTCTCCCTTTAAACAACTCAAATGGAGTTCTCCCAGTTGTTGAATGTGGCGCAAAGCGATAAGCATTAATTCTCTTCTTAAGAACAGACTTCCAGTTCAGGCCTGATGATCTAGCTAACTGTATAGACTCCTTCAGAGTTTTATTAACCCTCTCAACTGCTCCATTCGACTCAGGATGGTACAACGAGCATCGCTTATGTACTACACCAAACTTACTCAAGAACTCCTCAAAAACCCTCGAACAAAATTGAGGCCCATTGTCCGAAAGAAGATTGTTGGGAAAACTCTCCTTGCTAAAAAGAGTATCTAGAAACTTAATCACCTCCTCCGAGGTAATCTCGCTAACAGCATAGACCTCTATCCACCTCGAATATAAGTCAATTAACACCAAAAGATAAAGCGTATCAGAAACACCTGATAACGGACCAACTATATCTATTGCCACCTCATCCCAAGGATGTCTTGGTAATAATCTTTTCACCATTGGCATTTGCTTCGTTTTTAAAATCTTATCACTTGCACAGCACTCAGGACAATCTCTCACTAATCTCTCAATCTCTAGGTCCATTCCAGGCCACCAAAATCGCATACGTAAAATCTCCTTAGTTTTAACAATACCAAGATGTCCTGAATGTGCATGACTCAACAATTTCTTCCTAATTCCCAAAGGTGGAACCATTTTTGTTCCACGAGTCAAAAACCCACAATTCATTGAAAGCTCATCAGAAACTAATAACCAAGGCTTTTCCAAGCGAGAACTATTACTCAGAGACAACATGACTTTTTTAATTTCTTCATCCTTCTCCAACTCATCTCTCCACTCTTTCTCTTCAATTGCCCCCTCCGTAATCTCACACACACTTATACTATCATCACACTCATCAAAATCATCTTCATCATCAAAATTCTCCTTACCTACCATTCTCGACAAACAATCTGCTGATTTGTTTGACACACCAGGAATGTAATCAACCACAAAGTCAAACTCTTGTAAAGAAACTATCCATCTCCTAATTCTTGACGAGATTGCATCCAAGCCCTTTTTATCAAACATCTCTTTCAATGGCTTATGATCTGAAAATATAAACACCTTCGTGCTCCAAATCAAGTTATTTAATTTTCTCAAAGCCCAGTAGATAGCCAGAGATTCCTTTTCTATAACAGAATAATTCAATTCCGATCCTCTTAAGCACCTTGATGAACAACATATTAGATAATCTTTCCCATACCTTTTTTGAACCAGGACAGCGCCAAGTCCTTTCTCACTCGCATCTGTAAACAAAATTGTAGGTAAACCCGGAACAAATGCCTGAAGAGAGGGCGCTCTATTCAACTCAGATTTAATGCATTCAAATTCTTTTTTACAATCATCCGACCATTCAAACACAACATTCCTAGAAGTTAATCTCCTCATACACTGAGTTTTATCAGCAAAATTACAAATGAATTTACCGTAAAACTCTACCATACCAAGAAAGGATACTAATTCCTCCTTGTTCTCAGGTTCTTTCACTTTATTAATAGTGTCCACTAGCTCTTTTTTTGGATAAATTCCTTCCCCAGTTATTCTATGTCCCAAGTAATTTACTTCTTGCACACCAAACTTGCATTTACTCTTCTTAAGTGTCATTCCTGCATCTTCTATACACTTCAGAACCGCGCATACTCTACTATAGTGTTCTTCTAAACTATTTCCATAAATCAGTGTCATCCTGATAACATCTCACACCAGTCATACCTCTCAAAACTCTTGCCATTATCCTTTGAAATACAGAGGCCGCAGATACGAGACCAAAAGGCATTCTTTTATATTTATAAGTGCCCATGGGGGTGATAAATGCTGTCAGATCTTGGGAAGACTCATCCAACTCCACCTGATAATAAGCGGTAGCTAGATCAAGAGTGGTGAAAAACTTGGCCCCCTCTAACGTACTCACCATCTCATCAATATTTGAAAGTGGAAATCTATCCACTACTACCTCTTTATTTAATGATCTCAGATCAACACAAAGTCTAATCTCACCAGTCGGTTTTTTAACAACAACTACCGGAGCCAACCATTCAGTAGCTTCCACCTGCTCAATCACACCGTTTTTCAACAACTTATCAATCTCCTCCTTCACTTTCTCTTGTTCCATCAGGGGTATCCTCCTTACTTTCGCTATTACCGGAACAGCATTATCTCTCAATCTAATGTGATGCTTATATCCCTTCAAACATCCCAAACCTTCCTTGAAAACTTTTGGATATTTTCTTGCTAATTCTCCTCCCAAATCCATTTCGTCTACTTTCTTTTCATTTACATCCACTTGATGAATTTGAACTTGGGGATTAGCATTCGGATTTAAGCTCACTCCAAGTTGACCCTGATGTACCCAACCCAATAATATATCACCTTTCTTTGCAACATAAATCTTACCAACTATAATCTTATTTCCAAGTTCTATTTCAGCCATAAAACAACCAAGCATCTTAATTGGTTTATCACCATATCCAAGTGGTCTTAAATCTGATCTCATCAGATTTACTTTACCCTCAAAATGTTTTTTATACAAATTTTCATCGATCAATGTTATTCGTGAACATGAATCAAATTTAAAGTTTATCATTTCATTTTCCACTTTCACCAGATGTGATGGATGATCAGCCACCTCACATTTTATTTGAAAGGTTACTGTTCTTACTTGAGGCTGATTCCATCTTTTCTTTGTTATTTCAGGCCTAAACAACTTAGTTCTACAAAAGTTTGCGTAATGACCTTTCTTTCCACATGAGTTACATACAATTCTCAATGCAGGACATATTGATGAATTTGCCAAATGACCTATTTGACCACATCTAAAACAGGAAAATGTGTTGCTTTGCCCAGCAAATAAATTCTGACTTGCGAGATTAGATCCGGTATTTTCTTTCTCTGGATTATTTGAAGTCTCATTTTTCTTTGCTAGACAAACCACTTCTTCTACTTTTTTTTCTTCTTCCTTTTCATTTAACAATCCCTTTTCTTTCTCCTTCTTCAATTCTCCAACACATTTAGTCATATGTTCTACCTGTTTTGCTATCACTAACACTTCCTCAAGAGCCGGTTCATCCTTCAACCAGAGTTCCTTTCTGATATCATCATGTGCACACCTCAATACAAATTGATCCCTAATACGTTCATCTAAAGTCTGACCAAAGTTACATGAGGAGGCTAACTTTCTTAATGAGGAAACATATTCTTCAACAGTCTCTTCCTTTTTCTGTTCCCTCAATCCAAAATGATACCGTTCCATAATGGTACTGACTCTTGGCAAATATTGTTTATCAAGTTGAGCAATAGCAATCTCATATTCATTCAAGTTCCGTTGCTCTGCAGCTGATAAGTCAGGTAGATGTTCCAGTACTCCCCCAGACAATGAAGAAGAAGAGCTAACTTTCTTTCCGCACTCAAATTAGTTCAGCACACCCTTGCATAGTTTGCAAATACTTTCTTCCATTTTTTCCATTTTACACTTGGTTCTCCTGGACTTATTAGAAAGAAGGCTGGCTGAGTTACATTCTGCATATATATATATATATATATATATATATATATATATATATATATATATATTACTCTCTTTATTTTATATTTATTTTCAAATAAATGTGTCTCACCTTTACTTTTATTTATTATAGTTTTCAAAACTAACCTTCTTTTCTCATATATATATTTTTTTATATATTTAAATAGTCCTTTTGACTTCTTCCTATAACTTTGCTCTTCCATTCTTTTCTCACTTATGATGTAATTATCCAAAGTAAGTACAATTTCTCTCTTTCTTTTAAAAGAACATACAGCTTTGTGACTTAATAATTTAGACTTTGATCCTTTGCGCACATATTTTCTTTTCCAAGCTTTGTGATGTAATAATACAGGCTTCTTTTTCTGCGCGCGTTCTTGTATTCTAATTCTGACTCAGTCTTTGTTTACTAAATGGAACGCAATGCTTCCAACACTGTTCTTGAAACGTGGACGCAAGGCATCAGAGCGTCAGCTGCTCTTGAAATGCAAGCGTTAAAGTCTTGGAACGCAAACAGAAGACGTCAGAAGCGCACCGCTTCTGACGTGCAGCTCTGCATCAGCTGGTCGCGAGTTCTTCACTTCACGAGAGCAAGCGCGTGAAACTAATGCTTTCCCAATTTCCTTATCCTTTATATATTTTCTTTCTTTTAAAGTAAAAATCCGCACTCCCAACCATACTCCTCACTGCATAATCTTCTGCTTTGCAGAATATCAGCCGCAAGGAAGACTTCGCTTCCTTTTAATTTAACCGCCGCTGGAGGAGCAGGAGCATTTTTCTTTTCAACGCCTGTGTTGCGGTAGGGTTCACCCGATCGTCGCCAATAAATGTAGTGTCTGTTAGTTGAATAAAACAGACTGAAGAGTAGATGATTTGAGAGAAAGCTTTAATTGATTCCTCAGCCACAGGTCTAGCTCTCAACTGACAAGAAGCACTCCGTGTATTCCAGAATCTCACACGAGATCGGAATCACAGAAAGAAGTGTTCCAACAAATTAAAGACACAGTATAAAAAATACATGTACACCATTACAAGGAGGTCATGGCAAAGTTTGAAAAGACCATAGCAATGCACCGCATCTTCGAGAGCATCAAGACGGACAATGGGCCACCTTTTCAAGGACAAGAATTTGCAGAATACATCCAGAGCTGGAGAATCCATCACGGAAAGTGACCCCCCGCTGGAGAGGTTCATGTGCACGCTGAATAAAGTCATCAGAATCGCCCATGCAGAAGAAGCTCCCCTGGAAAGAGCAATCTACACCTTCCTGAGGGAATATCGACTTACACCTCATCGTACTACAGAAGCAGCACCAGGTCCCTCTGCAATGGGGCGAATAGTCAGAGAGACTCTCCCTAGTCACCCTAGCTGGGCTCCAAACAAAGTAGACCCACGGAAAACTCTATCCAACAGGGTCCGGTCCAATAACTATGCCAGTTTTCGGCGAAGGGCCAAAGAACCGACAATCCAAGAAAAGGACTGTGTATATGTGAAAGACAGATATCCGGGGAGCAAGTTCCGACTCCCATTCGAGCCCCGACCGTGGACGGTCATGCGCCGCACAGGCACTATGGTGACGGCTCAACGAAGGATGGAAACGGTCACCCGCAACATATACTTCTTCAAGAAGGCTCACCCAAGCTCCATAGGGCCCCAAGGGCAAGAACCGGAAAGGGAAACATCCAGCCAACCTGAAGGACCGAGCAGTCCAGGAAGAAGCGAAAATGATACCCAGGGCGAGGACATGGCGGCAAGCCCCTCGACCACTGAAACCCCTGGAATCAGCAGTCCCCAATCCCCGTACGACCCCTGGGGTGCCCGAGGGTCCCCTCAAGAGATCCCAAGTAGGGCCCCCTCCCGAGGAAGCAGCAGGATATGGGCCAGCTCCGTCTTCCCAGCTGGCGGACTTTGCTGTAGGCTGACCACGAACTATCCATTCATCATACTGGTAACCGGCCGGATGGCCCAGCATTTTTCTTCTACTGTGATTCTGAATGACTTTGAAGTATGTTTTTTTTTGTTTTAAGTAAAGGTTAAAAGGAATGTAATGTTCATGACCGTGGGTTAGCGGTCTAGTTAGCCTTGCACCGGAGGGTGCGCATACGCGAGCGCCTGACGTCATGCGCTCGCATATATAATAAAGGAGGCGTGGCCGACTACCCCAGTCCGGACCAAGCGGTGATCTAAGCTGTGTGTCCCGAGTCATTATTCATGCCGCAGCGCCGCTACTACCATGCGCCTGTGGCCTTACAACTCCACAGATACCTTATCCCATATTCCACCAAGAGTTTGGAGGTGTACCCTTTTGTTTCACTCATCAAAAAGGCTTTAGTCCTACCCTTATTCGAAATCAATTTCTAACTCTTTTTGTGGTCAGAATGTTCTGAAAAAAAGTACACAAGTATCCGTAAACATCGGAGTTCGTGAAGCAAAAAGCGTTCCATCCCTGGAACACCCGCTCCCCGTCACAAGGTTATTTCTAATCGCCCACAACTATTTGTCCAAGTAAATGCATTTAGGAGTGCAGGAGTGACTTTTGAGAATTTCAGAAATAGTTTTCATTTGTAAAAATCCCTTTTGCATGAATAAACCAGGCGTAGACGCCATAATACGTGTGGAAATCGAGCCCTGTGAGTTAAAGCAGTTCTGAAACCTTATCATAAAAACTCGAAGAGAGTGGGATGGGGAGTATGAGGAAGTAAAATAAAGCTACTAACAGAAAAGTTGATGGTATCTATAAAAAGATAAACTTGCTCTCAGTGCACCTACTTTCATTTGTTATACTGTCTCATATATTCGGTCCTTTTCAGGGCTTTTTTCCTATTTGAGTTAGACATTCAAAATGTTTAAATGAAATAAAACGTTGAATTGTCAGCCCACTCTGAACAGTATTAAAGAATATTATAAAGTTAAAAAGAAATACATACTGTCAGCTTCAGAGTGATAGAAGCACAGCAGTGAAGCCTGGCGCTCTCTTGAACATTGATATGCCTATATTGCATGTCTCCCTTCACTTACACGGCTGCGCTGTGCCATGGACCATTGAAAGTAATAAAGTGAGATTGCCCATGCAATTCTGTTCAATTCATTGAGTCAATTGAAAGTCTTTTTTTTATACCCTCAGAGAAATTAGAAAGATATGGATTTCATATAGCATCCTGAGACAATCAAGATGGCACGCGGCACCTCCCGGAGACGAGATGAAAGCCTATCTGTGCGCCTGGGTTAACCTCTCGCGTTCAGCTTTCAGAGCAGAAACCCGGTAGTGAAACATATCCCATGGAGAATTTGTCTGAAGAGAATGGGCCGCAGTAATTGTGCCAGACAATCCCCGGCTCCTATGCGAGTGGAAGCCCTTTCAATTTCGGACAATGAAAGCAATCAAGGAGGGACTTCCATTTCGGAAGTCCTAGGAAGCCACATTTTTCTCCTAGAACTGGGGTCAGGCTTTGAAGAAGACTTGGTCCGATATTGACAAACATTGTAAAAAGAAGTTGTAGGCTAGGAAAAGAATCAAGCAAAACCAATCAAGTAGCACGTGGAAAACTATTAAAAAGAAATTACTCTAATATTAAATGTCAACTCGTTCTTATCAAGTGTGCAGCTCAGAATCTCAATTCTTTTGTTACAAAGTTCAGTTATTTTTGAATTCAGTTGCACATAAAATCATTCAGAATATTAGAAACATCCAAAATTACAAGGCAAAATATTACTATATTCTAAACACGTGTTTTAAGGACATATACAGGCTATTCGATTTGTTTTGAATGAAAAGTCTGCCTGTTCTGAGCACTGCATACTTTTGTCAATGCTTCTTTTTTATTTTTGCACTTTTAATCTGGGAATTGTCAAGCAGAGCTTGTCTGGGTGCTGTCATCTTGTCAAGATCATGCAGTGAAAGTCAGCTACATTTTACATCATGAAATGAAATGCCATTGCATTTTCGCAAAGTTTGTGATAAACAGGCCTCTTCAAAGTGAGAAAGACAAGTACTAAAATCTAGGGCCTGATTCCAGTTCCCTAAACAAAACACTGATAAAAGCTCACTATTTATATGGAAAAGATTTCAAAATCTATCATTGCATTCCCTGTCTTTATAGAGTGTGGAGGTTACACAATGAACTTCTCATCTACAAATCAATGGCTTATTGTGATTAGCGATGGGCGAAATTGTTTCTAATCTACAATAAGTAGATGAGAAACTATGTGAAATATTGTAGTTTAAGCATCGGCCCCATATTGAAACAAGCATTGGCATAGCCAATAGGTCTTGCCTTTGGGACATTGTAAGTGCTTAGCCAGAGCTACTGGCTTTGCCAATGTTTTTAGCTATGCTGTAGGGCATTGTGGCTGTTCTGCAACATGTTAAAAAGTTACAATAAAAAATTCTAACAACCATTTTTGTTGCCTTATATATAATCAAAAAGACATTGTGTTGAACGACCCAATTAAAAAAGAATAAATATAAAAGCTGTATTGTAGTTATTTTGTCCTTGCAATGCTGGCAACTTCTTCCTGTCAGTTTTAACGTTGAGGTGGTGCTTAGTGATGCTGAGGTGGTGTTGAGTGATGATGTGGTGGTTCTGAGTGATGCTGTGGTTGTGCTAAGTGATGCTGTGGTAGTGTTTAGGTGGTGCTAAGGTGGTGCTCTTTTGGTTGGTGTTGTGTTGAGGTGACACGTGTTTGATCCTGAAGGGATATTGCACTGTAGGATATATTTTTTAAGAGATTGTATGAATTACACAATAAATCATTTAAGCGGCGTAAGGCAAGCTCAAAAGAAAGCACCTCCTCCTACTAAACCTTCTGTATTGCAGAAAAACAGAAATGATTCTGAAAAGCCTTAAAACGAATTTGCTTGCAAAACACCTATTTTTCACTCAAGATCCACAACCCATAAACAGGACCGGACTGGCTGTAGCAGGTGGCGGAAGGTGAGCAGTGAGGCCCGGGTGTTCATGGATGGACATGCTCGGATGGGCTGCGGGAGGAGCTGGGGTGCCTCTGCCTGGATGTGCATGGGCCGGCAGGCGATGTTGTCTTGTGCAAGTGTGTACTGTGCCAGTTCCGTCATCTGGACTCTGTTTCAGATGACAGCTCTGACTCTGATGTGTTACCTGGTGTACAGCTATACATACCGGCAAGGGTCTGGAGACACACCAGTGGAAGCAGGTGAGCAGTGTGGCCTGGGTGCGCAGGGGCGGCACTCTCTGTCTCTCTGTCTCTCTCCCCCTCTCTTCTTCTCTCTCTCTCTCTTCCCCTCTCTTCTTCTCTCTCTCTCTCCCCCTCTCTTCTTCTCTCTCTATCTCCCCCTCTTTTCTTCTCTCCCTCCCCCTCTCTTCTTCTCTCTCTCCCCCTCTCTTCTTCTCTCTCTCCCCTCTCTTCTTCTCTCTCTCTCTCTCTCTCTTCTTCTGTCTCCCTCCTCTCTTCTTCTCTCTCTCTCTCTCCCCTCTCTTCTTCTCTCTCTCTGTCTCTCTCACCCCTCTCTTCTTCTCTCTCTCTCTCTCCCCCTCTCTTCTTCTCTCTCTCCTTCGCTCTCTCCCTGTCCTTTGATGTGCGCTGGACACGCCTTTACATCATGTTTTTTGTCTTACAGGCTGTGACTTACGAATCATCCCGAGGAGAGCCGCCATGTGTCTTCATTTCATTTCAGTGTTCATTTCAATAAAGTCCTTCAAAACAAAAAAGGAGGTACCCTCTGAACCAATAAGGGACAGGGTAAACAAGATTAAAAAGAAATAAAGTCCCTAAACAGAAGAGGATACTTTCTAAGTCGTAATACCGTCTGCCACAGTTATACTATAGGAGGCAGTAGTCGACTTACAAGTAACCTCAAAACCAATTTGAACTTTCCTTACTGTAAATATATAAGGGGTACAAGTAACGTCAGTTTGAAGCTCCGTGTAAATAACAATAAACTAAAAAAACAGTTAAAACAATATACTATAAGAAACAGTTAAAACCATCAGTTTATTTTTAAAAAAAAGTTTTGAACAAACCAAGGCTTTGCTTTGGAGTCAATACATGATCCAATGATTTCATACAAATATATATACAAAATACACATTAAAAACCAAAAGTCGACGCGGCGTTTCGGTGCTTTGTAAGGATGAGAACACCTTCTTCAGGACGGTTTTTATCTCTAAAAAGAAATACAACAATTAAAATCTACATTACACAGAGTCCTAATATTTCCTGACATTATTGATTACCTTCTTACTCGTAATACATGATCCTATGTGGACGCATGGGACAGAATCCCTTAGTTTGTATTATTTAAACTAAAAAGACATTGTCTTTGACCAATTATCAACCTCTTTCTAGTGTCTTTGCACATGAATGAGAAAAAGGGGTAACGATTATAAACATATTTGTACACATGGAACTCCTATGTGTTTTTCGATACCCCACAGCATACCTTACACAACTATTTTACCGTACATTATGTATGCAATCCTTACAATTCCCCCATAGAGAGCATACCTCTAGTTTTGAGAGAAAAAGGGGTAGCTATTATGAACATACTTGCACATATGTAACTCTTATGTGTTTTTCGGTACCACACAATATACCTTAAACAACAAATTTACCGTACATTATGTATGCAATCATTACAATTCCCCCATAGAGAAACATACCTCTAGTTTTGAGAGATTAGTATGAGAATTACATACGGTGAGGAAACGATACGGCTACTTGATCATTTAGCGTTGTATCTTGCAGTTGGTGAGAGTTTTTTTAACATCCATCTAAGGCATAAAATATGTCGAGGCACTTATTTGGATACATGTTCATGCCTGTCATAATCACATTATCAACTCCTATATTGAGAGGCCAAGTTAAACCATACCTGTGGTTAAGAGTTTCATTGGTGTAGATAAATGCTGTACCAAGGGTGACCACCGTATAAATAAATGGAAGTCCGATCAACACGATCGTACTAAATAGACAGAAAGACACGTTGTTTGTTTTTAGTAAAAAAGTTTTTAGGAATGTCCTGGAGTCTTTACATAAAGTTAAAGGACAAATCATAAATCAATAACTCTTATTGGATTAACAAATACGATCCCATCATGGAGTCACACAGTTGAGAAATCGTCAAACTGATGGAAGGTTTAATCGAGGGAACGCCTTGATGCTTGTTACCTCTGATGCTATATGTATCTTCGCGTTAAGGCATTAGTCTAAGAGGAAAAAGTTACCTCATATTAATATTAGTACTGATGTCTTGTATACGTACCTAAAGACCCCGTGCTTGTATCCACTTTTTTGTGTGGGAGTGTCTCTGTTACACCGGACAATATAGTGAGCTTAATGCGCACAAAGTCGCGAAACCCATTATGGCATACCTCGCGGCTCAATGGCGTACCCCTTATATATTTACAGTAAGGGAAGTTCAAATTGGTTTTGAGGTTACTTGTAAGTCGACTACTGCCTCCAATAGTATTACTGTGGCAGACGGTATTACGACTTAGAAAGTATCCTCTTCTGTTTAGGGACTTTATTTCTTTTTAATCATTTCAATAAAGTTACATTGGTTGCTTCAAAAGTGAATGTGTGATGCTCATTTCTGTGAGGACACATGCATGTCACCAGTTGTGATTGTGCGACATAAGGCGGATTATGTCGTACATGTTTAGGTGTAGCTGATGTGGCATGTCTTTGGTTCGGGGGATGCCAGGGAGGGGTGGTCCTGGGTGTGGTGTTGGTGGGAGTTGTGGCCTTGTTGGGGGTCCGTGCTGCATGTTCAGTTGCTCCATGGCATCTGTTTGTCTTCAGGTGTGGCTCTGGGCTGTGCTCCCTTTTGTGGTGCAGGCTGTTGTCCGACTTTACACCAGGTCAGAGCAGGTGTTAATTTCCTGCTGTTAACGCATCTTATCATGTGTTTTGTGATCTTATCGCTGATCTGGCTGGTTGTTGAGAATGTTGAGGTGTCGTGTTGTCACGGCTTTCTGTACAGGGACGTCTACTCTGCATCTCATTAGCAATAACTGCAGGGGTCCTCTGTTGCGATGTTTTTTGTGGCTGCTATTGTGGTTAAACTGGTGCTGTGGGCTGTTAACACCAGCTTGTGCTTGGGGAGGTAAATGTATCATGACTTTGGCTGCGTTAAAGTGCCATTAATTTGGCGAAAGTTCCTTGTGAATATGCCCCATGGAGTTTAGCATTGATAGGTTATTTTTCTCTTGGTCCTTCAAATTTGTTTTACATTTTTTCACCAGCACGATATGGTATACCATAACAAAATGGTCATCCTCTCTGAAGTGTTTTGGATGAATTTGACTGCCCATACAGCATCACAGATGGACATTAATTGTTCAAGTGACCAAGGGTCTAAATTAATGTGTGGTTGCTGTCCGTATATTGTGCATAGTGCACAAACTGGTTATTTTTAGTTGCAAATAAATTCAAGCGTACCAAGAAATGTAGTTAAGTTGGAAACATATTGAAGCACAGTTCTAGACCTCCATTGGTGGGAATCCAATTTTTGCCAGAAACAGGAGTCACCAGCTCAACCACGAGTCCAATAAATGTGGTAATCCTGCATTCCGGTGTTTTATACTGCCACTGGTTGGAAAACAGCCAGGCTCAATGATTTATTAATGGCTATACTAATTCCAGGATATAACAAAGAAAGGACAGTAGGGCTATTATGGCATGTTCTGTTTAAAACTCACTTCCATATATCTTTATGGGGGATGTTGTATAAAGATGAGCTGTTCTGGGTATTTGTTTGATAAATATAGAGTGGTAATGACAACAAATGGCAAGTTATGGCCCTTGCCCCATCTTGATACCATCTTCTACTCACCGCGTCTACCCTTAATTTTGATTAAATCCTTGAGGAGTATTTATTTGTTTGTTTTTTAAATCAAGGAAGGTTTTATATATTATAATATAGAGTTTGGCAAATTACTTATACTGATTTCGTGTTTTGCCAGAGTACTCAGTTTTATTCATTTTCATGAAATTCTTTTTCAAATTCCCATATACTGGGTTGATGTGCGATAATTAGGTTGATATATTTTTTAAACCATATTGATCTTTTTTTAGCTGCCAATTATGATCGTAACATTTAGTCCTAGTCCAAGATGGCGTTGGTAATGTCCTCTTGTTGTCTAGTTTATTCAAGAGTGGACGTTTTCACTGTTTAGCACATCAGTACAGCTTAAAAAGTCTCTCCAAGATGGGCTTATGCAACACACCGGATCTTGGATACGGAACGGAGCACTCTCCGTTTGTAATACGCTTATACTTCAGGTATATTTCTTCATTTAATTATTCCTGCTCCCGCTTTATATTCACGGAGATAATACGTTTTCTGCTTATAATAAAGTTTGGTCAGATATGTATTGTATTAGATTGAGATTTTAAGCTATTTGTTTTTACACAGTATGCTCGGGTTGGACTCAACCTATGTGAATCAAACTATAATGATTGGTGCAGTGATACAAACTTCCCACAACTTATTTTCTCTTTGTAGATCGCTTACTTAAGTTTTGAAGAATGGGTCTTTTCATTTGGAGGTCACATTGATGTAGTTTGTTTCTTGCTCTTTAGTGGTGAGTCTTAGTTGCTTTATTTTCACACTTTGAGATTGTGACCCCAGACCCTGCTTGCAGGCCAGGTCACCTCCATGCTGCCCAGCAGCTCCACCTGCTCCGCTGCCTGCCCGAATGTATGATTTTACAATGCATACTTTTACAACGCATACCTTTACAACACATTTTTTACAACGCAACATCCATTACAACGCATTCCATTACAACGCATGCCATTACAACTAATTTTTAAAAACTACCTTTACAATGCATTCCATTACAACGCATACTAGCTTTACAACGCATACCATTACTACGCAAACCATTACATTACATGTATGGTAAGAATTGGATAGTGTAGGGGTAAAAATTACTATTCTAACTCCAGGGGGGTGCAACAGTAGGGTAAGTGTTGGATAGTGTAGGGGTAAAATTTACTATTCTAACTCCAGGGGGTGCAACAGTAGGGTAAGTGTTGGATAGTGTAGGTGTAAAAACTACCATTCTAACTTCAGGGCGTGCAACAGTAGGGTAAGTGTTGGATAGTGTAAGGGTACTATGCTTTGTGATGGTATGCGTGTAATGGTATGCATTGTAATGACTGCATTGTAATGATATGCATTGTAGTAGTATGTGTTGTAGTGTCATGCGTTGTAATGGTTGCGTTGTAATGGCATGCGTTGTAATGGATGTTGCGTTGTAAAAGTTTCATTGTAATGGCAGCCCGCATCTGAAACGATCGCGTGTTCGAGCCAGCAGTATCCTCCTGTCTAGGATCGTCTTCTGACAGCAGTCTGCTTTACTTTTTGTGCTGTTTTCTGGTATTTCTCACTGTAATCGCCGCTATCTGTGCACAGTATTTCGCGCCTTTTTCTGCCCAGCGCGCCCCTTTCCCCTTGCTTCTGTACCCTTTCACTTGCTGCTGCCACCTGCGGCCACACCCCCTTGCCACCCCGCTCCCACCTCCCAGCTGCTTCTCTCTCCCCTACCGCCTTTAATGGCGACCGCCGCCCAGACTTGCAGCAGACGCGTGCAACGGGCGTGCTGATTGTGTGCCGAAGGCCGTGCCAGGACCACGCCCAGCACCAGAACCCCTGGACCTCACACACGTCACACCACCAGACTCCAATACGATGCCAACACCCTCCAAGCTATTAACACCGGCCGAGACCACTGCTGCTTCCAGGCCACCCCGAAACGCACCCACGGACCCTTCTCCTGCCACACCTGCAACTTCACATGTGACAGAAACCCCAGACCTCCCAAGACCAGACCCAACCACCTCTGCTGCATACTCCTCAACACCCGCTCCGCACGCAAACACGCCGTCGAGCTCTGGGACCTGTTTGACACCACCGCCCCAGACATTGCCTTCCTGACCGAGACCTGGTGGAATGACTCCTCGGCACCTGACGTCGCCATAACCATCCTGGACGGCTACAAGATCTCCCGCCGAGACCGCACCAACAGGCTGGGAGGAGGAATAGCCATCGTCCACAAGTCCACCCTCCAGGTCCACACCCAAGCAGATGACTCCCTCAACTACGCCGAACACCTTCATTTCCGGATCCACACCGACACCAACACCACCCTCAGAGGAACACTCATCTACAGACCTCCTGGACCCCGGGCCCTCTTCAGCGACTCCATCGCCAACCTCGCCAGTACCCACGCACTCACCTCCAAGGACTACATCCTCCTTGGGGCCCTGAACTTCCACCTCAAGAACAACAATGACGCCAACTTCACCGCCCTGATCGACAACCTCACCAACTTCGCCAACCTCGGCCTCCAACAACTCATCACTGAACCAATCCACGCTGCCGGCCACATACTTGACTCAGTCTTCTCCACAAGCACCCACATCGCCTTCAGCCACACCACCAAACTCCACTGGACTGACCACTGATGCATCCACTTCACCTTCAAGAAACCAACCATGCACCACCACAACCAACAGCTGCCTAGACGCTGCTGGAGCAAAGTTACCGAAGATCAACTGACCTCCACCCTCACCCAGTAGTGCAACTAACTGGCCACATTTTTCCATCCCAAAATCACCGACATTCAAGACAGCTTCAACCCCTCATCTGCCCCAACTGCAACAGACCACACCCCGAATGCCACCTGCACCAACAAGCTGACATCCTGGTCTCACGTCAACAACGAAGAGACACGCAAGGTCATGAACTCCATCCACTCAGGATCTCCATCAGACCCCTGCCCACACCACGTTTTCAACAAAGCTGACGCAACCATCGCACCCCAACTGCGAAAGATTATCAACATCTCCTTCGACACTGCGACATTCCCGAAAAGCTGGAAGCACGCCAAAATCAACGCCCTCCTCAAGAAGCCCAAGGCGGACCCCAAAGACCTCAAGAACTTCCGGCCCATCTCCCTGCTCCCCTTACTGGCGAAGATCACCAAGAAAATCACCAACATGCAGCTGACCCACCACCTCGAGGACAAGAGCATCCTAGACCCATCCCAGTCCGGATTCAGACGCAACCACAGCACCGAGACTGCCCTTATCGCCGCCACAGACGACATCAGGCGCCAGCTAGACAACGGCAAAACCTCAGCCCTCATCCTCCTGGACCTGTCAGACGCATTCGACACGGTCTGCCACTGCACACTGAGAACACGCCTCCAAGAAGCCGGAATCCAGAAGAAGGCCCTGGACTGGACCACATCCATTCTCTCCGGCAGAACCCAGAGAGTCCGCCTCCCGCCCTTCCGATCCAAAGCCACCGACATCATCTGCGGCATACCCCAGGGCTCATCCCTTAGCCCGACCCTGTTCAATGTCTACATGGCCCCCCTCGCACAAGTGGCCCACCAGCATAACCTGAATATCATCTCCTATGACGACGACGCCCAGCAAATCCTCTCCCTCACCAAGGACCCGCACACTGCCAAAACCAGCCTCCACGAGGGAATGAAGGCCGCCGCCGCATGGATGAGGAGCAGCTGTCTGAAACTGAACTCAGACAAGACAGAGATCCTCATCCTTGAGACGACTCCTGGTGGCCGACCGCACTGGGAGCAGCTCCGACACCCACGGACCACACACGCAACCTGGGATTCATCCTTGACTCGTCCCTCTCCATGTCGAAGCAAGTCAACACCATCTCCTCCTCCTGCTACAACACCCTCCGCATGCTCCGCAGGATCTACAAGTGGATCCCGACCAAAACAAGAAGAACAGTGACCCAAGCCCTCATCAGCAGCAGACTAGACTACGGCAACACACTCTACGCAGGAATCCCGGCCAAACACCTATGACGACTACAACGCATCCAGAACAACCTCAGCCCGACTGATCCTCAACGTCCCCCGCCGCAGCCACATCTCCTCCCACCTAAGAGACCTGCACTGGCTCCCTGTCAACAAGAGGATCACCTTCAAACTCCTCACCCACGCACTCCACAACACCGGACCAGCCTACCTGAACGACAGACTCAACTTCTACACCCCCGTCTGCCACCCATCTATAGCAGACCCAAGACCTGCTCCTCAAGACCTGGCTTTTTTAGCAGTTGCAGCACCCCCCGATCCCCCCCCCCCCATATAGCGCCTTGAGACCCACAAGGGTGAGTAGCGCGCTTCACAAATTCTCTGATTGATTGATTGATTGTCAGATAAGTGATCCTACTGTAGTGTAGTTCCTATATTTCCAATAGGCTCTGCACATTGGAGTAATATATCCTATAGAGTAGACGTAGGACTGAGGTCGACTAGGTCTCTATCGAATATACTAAACTTAATAGTGAGTGCCAGCTAGCTCAGAGGTCACTAAAAATGTTCTCAAATTCACAAGAAGGGATTAGTTTCTGACAACTGCATAAACATGACAACTTTCTTTCCCAAGAATAAGAAATATATCTCTAGTGTCACAGAAACAATTGATAAGTATTTCACTCAGTCAATCATGCATGCTTCGTTTCAACAGAGTTTGCAGAGAAATAGAGAGACTGGCGTTTTCAATAAAAAGGTTTATTGAACAGTCTTCTTTTTCATACAAGAGAAGTAAACTGCTACAATCATTAAGCAGACTGCAAAGTATAATGCGTACAGCGAGAATAGTATTATAAAATAATACTGTAAAAGCATTGTATGGTTTCTAATCCATATAAAAATACATACATAAATAACACTGACTAAAATACTCAACTGGTGCTTCTAAATACGCCTACCCCAATGTACATAAGTCTTCTTCGCAGGAAGAAGTAAGTATTGTGTAGCATAGGTTTTAGTTGTTTTTGCCAAGAATATACCAAAGGTTTCTCTAGGTTCTAATCAGCTTCATTCCTTGGTTTAGAAGGTTTCAGGACTCAATTTCCCAACAACCCGCAAGGGGAGCTTGGAAGCCCTGGAGCTGGATTCTCGGCGAGAGAGAGGCAGCCTTTTGATCAGTGCGTCAGCTGGAGGGTCGGCTTCCTTCGGCATTTGCTGTAGCGAGCTTCATTGGGCAAGAAGATAGTCAAACTGCTCTGAAAGACCGTAGTTTGCCATAGCAAGTGAAGGTATAATTATACCTTTAAGGTGTTTAGGAATGCCATAGATTGACGTAAAGTCAGGCATAATAACATTAGGAAAGAAACCCTAGGGAATAGTTGTTCTTAGCAAAGTACATGAGTTCTTGGACAAATCAATATTCAAGCTAGGGGAAGTTCCTTAACTGCTTAAGCTGATTTTCCAAGAAATCGTTGTGACGTTTTGGTATGGGTGGAAGTAGCCATACCTGTATTTGGTCTGCATGGGCTATGCTTCAATAAGGGATTGATTTCTATGCCTATATAAAGGCAATGTGAATTGTACCTATATAAGGGCATAAATCGGGAAAATTCACTCAGAGCTCTAAACACCACACAACAATGCTGGTGTACTGAATTCTAATTGGCAACCTAGTATTTATTTATTTATGTCAGACCATAGAGTATGTTGTCGACCCTGGCTCGTCAACATTTGGAATAGTGTCAGGAAACTGCATTTGAAAAAAAAATACTATGGATACCCGTCATTTGAGGGGAGCTTTGGATTATTTATATATACACTCCTGGGTATTTTGAAGTTGTGGATATCATTTCTCTCTTTTCATAGTGTCCAATTTTGGTGGAGATATGCCACTTATTGCTGTAGTTTCACAAGCTTGTGTGATCACATTTTCTGTCTATCCCGTCCCTTCACCAATACTTTAGCTATTCTATAACCTGCTTTCTGTAACTCCATAGGAATAACAGTGGATGTTCACAAGGTGTTTTTCTCGTTGGATTGAGCTGGTGGTGGTCTTCTTAGTGTATTATTCTTTGTATTGGAATAGTCTTTGGTGTATTTGTTTGTTGTAGCCCTGATGAAGTCTAAGGTTATTGCCTATAGACGTAAAACATGTTGGCTCAACCAGTGGCTACCTGTTATGTTGAAGGATTGAAGTACACTTTTTACGGAGAAAAAAAAAAGGAATAAAACATCATGAAAACTGCTTGAGAAGACTATTACGTGGACTTATCACAAGATTGATTCTTTGGCTCAGGACTTTGAATTCTAATTCCAGGACATGTAATACCGATTCTAGGTCGAATTTCAATCTCAAAATACCATAGTATTCCTGCATCCTTAATTGTTGCTACCTGCCGTATGGATGAGTCTGGGTGAATGAATGCTACAGTGACATTTAGGAACAAGACAGAATGAGAACATTGGTGGTGAGGTATGTCTGTCAAAAAGTGAGAAACGAGGACTGAGATCATGCCAGTGCAACACAAAAAGCGTGACCATTGGTGGCCACAAGGATCCCTTCTGGGAATCTTTACATGGGATTAAGGACAGGAATTGAAGATGGATGGTAATTGTTGGATTTCTGAATGAGATGTTAGATCTATGTATGATTCCACAGGTTGATTTCTCCATCATTCTATTCCTATGATGGAGAAAACGTCTTCAGTGGATACTCTTCAGCACTTCGGCACTCTCTGCTTCACAGTTTTCCATTACCATCCAGCGCTAAACTAGAATAGATGAGGTGAACCTTAAAAACTATCTGGAAATGGAAGGTACTCTTATTGGCTTATAATGTGATACCTTGGGAGGATGTTTCCACTGGCCTTGAACTTTCTTTTGTGCTGAGGCATTAGTGCAGCACAGCTTTCTCCTTTTTCTTTACTTAGGCGCCTGGCACCTTTTTGCCAAAGTATCTTCTTTGTCATTTATTTTCAGAGCTATTTCCAAACTTAATGACTTGATAATTGTTGGCATAAATGTCTGAATTACTCCCTCGGAGACTCATTGTAGGGAATCTGCCTTTTCTGTTTGTTCACCCTGGATTTTTTTAACCATTTTATTAACCCTCTTTTTCCTCGTGTTGTGACTGTCATTTATGTCCCTGCAATTCAGTCCACATTGTGCTTCCTCTGTCTTTGAAACTGTACTGTAAACTGCTTCTCCCTCCTAGGTTATTTAACTTCCTAATAAGGTCACTGTGAGTTTTTCATAGTAATTTCACCAGCTGTGTTGATGGTGAATGTCATATGTGAGCTGAAGCATGTTCATCCACTATCCACATATAGGACACAAGTGAATGTCTTCAGAAAACACCAATTTGCTCTGGCGAGGTGTTAGGAATGGGGTTTCTGATTGGCTATGACATGCACCTAAGCCAGGCAAAACCCACCACTCTAGTCAGGTCAAGTGAGTTACACCCCAAAGATAACCTGTGCTCGCCCTCTAGTAGCTTGGTGAATTGAAGGCAGGCTTATCATCAGAGGCAATGTGTAAAGCATTTGCACAACACACTCACACAGAAACACAATGAATACACCACAAAAGAGATGACACATAGGATTATATAAAAATATATAGTGTATAGTGTACATAAAATATAGATCAAAATGACGTGCACCATAAAATGTTATCTTATTATGCATATCCTGAGAAAGTACTTGTTATCCTGACAATGCAAGAATGAAATCAACATACATTAGAACATCAGGGCCTGAGATGCAGCAAATTATGAAAAAGTACATAAATCACCATATTAGAATGAGTACAGTATCCTTGTTGCATCCCTGTGCTTCCAAACTAACACAGCGTGGTGCAGCAAAATGACTTGCTGCACCGCACTATGTTAGTTTATTGTAAACATGCCCCTAGGTCTGCTTGTCTCAGAATGTAGTTGGGGGAGGTGGGCGGGCAGTCACAAGGACAGAGGTGTGTGGGGGCAGGGTAGGGGGAGGGTCACTTTGAGGGGTGGGTTCGGGGTAAAAAAAATAAAATCACCACTACATGAGAAAACTAAGGAGGAAGGGGGAGAAAGGCATAAAGTGTTGGAACAGGTTAGAAAAGTATATTTGGTATGTGGGTAGCGACGATAATTATATGTGGGTTGAATAACTCATCAAAGCGGCGAAAAGTCAAAGAAAAATTACGGATTCTGCATGGCAATATAGTATGTATGCAGGAAATGCATATTGAGGGAACCAGAAAGATCTTTTAGAGCAGTTGTGTACCAATTGATAGCATGTACCACGCAGGGGGCCAGAACACTAGGGGTGGCTATCTTGGCCAAGAAAGGGGACATAATATCCAAAAAACACTCAGCTGCCACATTAGGTCAGTGGGCAATTGTAGAGTGTCCATCTATGAAGTTTAAATTTACGCTTTGCAAAATCTAGGGCTCCACGGGCGTTGATCCCGACTTGTCAGAATTTCTTAATTTTGAGCAAATAGCCTTTGCTAAATTATACTATGTGGTGACTTAAATATCAATGGCTCGGGGAATTCTGGTAATTATACCGGCCCAGAAAAATAAAGTGCATTGTGCCCCCATTCAATTGATGAAAGACAACAGGCTTACTGATGTCCGGGCACACTTAAAACCACAGGAGTGGAGTGGCACATATTTTGCAGCCCCACATAGAGCAGTAGTGAGGTTGGGCTACTCTTTGGTCTCGCATCAGCTGCTTACCAGTTGGACCATCAAGAAGTTTCACTGAGATATGTCTGACCATAAACCCTTGGTCTTAGAAGTTACAAACACAGGGGTAGATGCACCGGAACGCACTTGGACGTATGAGAGGAGTCTGCTTTGAGATTCTGAGTATGTTTAACATATGAACAAATGGCTGGGAGAATTTCGAGAGGTCAATAAGGGCAGTGCTAGGTGCGGGTTGGTGTGGGACGCTCTTAAGGCCAGGATTGGAGGGGAAGCTATGAGCTATTCTCTGAACTGGAACAAGGAAGCAAGACAGTGCCTAAACATGATCTATTGTAAAATGTTAGACAAGAAGAGGAGTTGGTTAGGGCTATAGCTAATGGCTCAAGTATAGAGGGGATTCTCCAGAAACTTGCTCTAGTAAAGGCAACCGCTGGAGAGAGTAGCAGAAAAATACCCGGCCTGGCTGCAAAGTTGCCATGAATATAGTGAGCAAGTTTGGCATTTGCTACCCAACAGGACAAGATAGGAAACTGTTGAGGGAGAAATCCTGGATCTCTGGGGTCAGGGAAATACGTAAGGTATTCCAAAGATATTATGGAAAGCTATATGGAGAGGAGGGAGACAAGGTGTATAAAAGAGTATTTAGTTTCGCTCAGTATGGAGCAATTCTCACAGGTCGATGCAGAGTCCCTTGAAGGTATATTCACAGGGGAAGAAATACAAAGAGCTCTAAAAGAACTCCTTACCAGTAAGACCATGGGGCCTGATCAAATCCCACTAGAGTTTTATAAAGTTTTGTCCCTGTGCTGGGGGTCGAAATAATTTACGTATTGTGTGAGGTACAGAAAGGTGTACCACCCCCAGAGTCATGGGCGGAGGCCAACATGGTCATTTTTCCAAAGAAAGTGAAGCCCCCTTAACGAGATGGGATCTTATAGACCCATCAGTCTTATGAATAGCGACATAAAGATCTTTTAAAAAATATTGGCAAATCGGCTAAGTTCCATTATAGGGAACGTGACATCTCCTCAGCAGCATGGGTTTATTCTCGGCAGAGGACCCGCCAAGCATTTTCGCAGAGTTATAACCCTATTTGACGGCAATGCAGTTACCAGAGACCCTATGACACTCTTATATCACTCAACGCAGAGAAGGCGTTTGAAAGGGTCTCCAGGGAGTACCTCTGTGCTGTTCTTGAGAAACTGTGGATTGGAAAGAGGTTTATTGAGGCCATACAGTCAGTATATATAGCCCCAGGGCCGCCTCGCTTAATGGGTGGACAGAACGACCCTGTCCTTATCACATGGGGGATTAGACAGAGGTGTCCTTGTTCTCCCCTTATATTTGGACGCTATATAGACCACCTAATTTGGAAAATTTAGGTTAATATAGGAATCCTGCCTATCTGACTGTAAGGCTTCGAGACTAACATTCTGGGGTACGGGGACGATCTGGCGATAATGGCAGAAAACCCACTTGAAGCCTTAAGGGAGATGGAGATCGAGGCCAAACGCTTGGGGTGATCTCTGGCTATGTGCTCAAACTAAAGAAAAGGCAAATAGTCATCAACAGTAAGATCTGCTGGCCGGATCCAGGGGTGACTGAATGTGCAGTTGTGTTAGTAGTCAACCAAAACCTCGGAACTGGGCATAAGATTGGAAAAAAATCTGGTCCCTGTTATGCAAAAGGGGAAGAAAGATTTAGATAGGTTCAACAATCTGTATCTTTCTATTGTTGGACGCAGTAACATAATTAAAATTATACTTCTTCCAAAGATTTTGTATCTTTTCAGAAAAGTTCCCTTAGAGTTTGAGAGTCATTTGTTCAAGGAGATGGAACAAGTGGTCAACAAATTTGTATGGGCACATTGAAAGACCAGAAGAGCCCTCAAGTTCATGTCCCTCCCCTGGAAAGAGGGGGGTTGGCTGTCCCAGACCTAAAAATGTACTACTGGACTACAGTGATTCAATATATCTGGGGATTACTCGAGGAAAGGTTGTGGACAATTGGAGAAGCGATGTTCCCCCGGATGTATATGAATTTCAGCTAGAGAGAGAGGCCCCCAATTGGCTATTGAGATACAGCGAATCTAGTTATTATAAAAAAAGTTACATTTAAGACCCAAAGGGGCAGCAGTTGCTTTCTGGACCACTGTTAGGAAGAAGCTAGTGTTAGGTAGGATGAACTTTACACTCCCCTTTTCGGTAACCCGTCATTCCTAGAGGTATTCCAGGATGGGGTTATGTCACAATGGGATGCACTAGGGGTGAGGAAGATGAGACATTTTCTTGATTCAATTGGCGTAATACCATTTTAGAAGGTTCAGTTGTTCTTCCATATTGATCGCAAAGAATTTTCAAACATCTTCAGGTTTGAAGCTGCATCTCAATAACGAAAGGGGGGGAAGCTCTCTCTAAAGAACCAATTATGGAGGCAATAAGAGATCCAGAGGGCTGTATTATCACCCAGATTTATGGTGGGATGAGACAATTGTTGGCTGATGACTTAGATAAACATCGCAAGAAATGTCAGCAAAAGCTAAGGTCGAGTTTATAGACTCACTTAAGCAGGACCACTCTGTATTGAGGTTGGATGGCCTGCAAGCGCAACATTATAAAAGGATCTTTTCATTATACCATACACCAGCTAAGATCACCCAAAGGGGTGGCACAGAAAGGATCCTCTGTCCCTGATGTCATAGAGCCAATACCGATATTATTCACATACTTCCTTCTTGTCCGGTTTTAGAGCCTCTGAGGAATTTTTAACACAATCTTTGAGGACTGAAACAAGACTTAAAACTGATTTGATGTTACTAGGGGTTATGAAGGAAGGAGTACCACTGGCACAATGTGAGTTTGTCTTCTTTGCCATGGCTGTAGTAAGAATCTGCATCTCATCGGCCTGGTTGGACCATGCCCCCCCCCACCGCATTCCAACAGTGGCTCTCACAGCTTTTAGCTATTTATAATCTTGAAAAAGGTATATATGAGAGGAAAGAATGGAGGGCTAGAAAACTAGGGAATCCTTTCTGGGCTCCCATCAATAACTGGGAAGCCGATATTGAAGCGAGGCAAGCCATGCCTCTGGAGTATCGAATACAGCCTAATAGTGGCATTTTATACGTCATGTAATGAAATGTTGGTAAAAAAATGTTATTCCCTGTCTTATACTATTTATGATAGGTAATGTTTCCTCGTGTATTTATTTGTGGATGTATTTATACAAATGTATTTTACCGATGGTGGCCGTCCTTTTTCTACAGATGTTTCTCCAGGGTCTTTAAGGGTCCACAACACCAGCCAAGAGTCCAGAAGCTCTCACTTGCCTCTTGGAGGTTTGAAACTACAATTACCACAATGCACCTGGTCAAATCCTTTGAAGTCCAGATGAAGCTTGTCAGCACCAGGGCTTGTGTTGATGGAGTTGATGCAGGTGACTTCCTGAAGCTCGTTTGTACCTGTTGGTTTCAGGGAACCCACTCCTTACTCCTTTTAAAGCCAGCAAAAGTTCTCTTTTGTAAAGCCCAAAATGTGCAGCAGGTTCATTCCTTATGAGCACAATCCTCTTGTGGAACAGGCCAGGGGTCCAGCAGGGCAGTCCTTATTCCATAGTTAGGTAGGTTTCTGGGCTGGCAATCCACTGGCCAATGGGATGTAGGGTGACACCCTCTGCGATGACCACTTCCCCTGAGGTATATCATGTTCTTGTTCCAAAAAGCACTGTTCCACCAAAATCAGAATGGAGAAAATCAATCCTAGAGCTTCAGGTCTGGCAAAGCCCAACCATAGGTTTTGCAACTTTTTCCCTAACTCCCCTCCCAGCCTCTCTCCTAATTTAATTACAGGGGCTCCCATCTGGATGTGGCTGCAGGAAGTGGGGGTGGGCCTGGTTCATGTCCTCACTGTCTTTCTCCTTTTGAAGACAAGTTTGGCTACCCAGCCCTCTTTGTTTGCGGGTAGTAAATCTCTCACCACCAGATATTTCCTTTGTCTCAGCCCTGGCCACTTCACACCTAATCAAGAGTGCTTGGCTCAGCCTGTCAAAGGCTGGCCCATCAAAAGAGGCTGCTCCAGAGCTTGATTCAGGCACATCTGAAAAGCAAGTTCTTTAACTTATTTTCTGGCATAGTTATAATAAATCTAACCTTGACAGGTTGCTGGATACATTATAACTATTATTTTGACCCTTTGAATTATTATTTTAGCTCACTCCTGTAAGCAAGTAGAACTTATTAATGTAAAATATAGTCTTCCCAGGTTAACCTATGAAGCTCATGTACTACAATAAGGACAACTTAAATTGTCAGTTTTTCACTCACCAGGGCTTATAAAACATATTTTATTAAGGCCCTATTTATTTGAACATGGCATCCTACCATTGGGGTGCCTAGGGTAGACCTTAGGGAGGACTTCTAGGTAGAAATAAGGTAGTTTAGGACTTTGGAAGTACCTTTCATTCCGAAGTCAAATTTGGCTTTTAAAATGACAGCAGGCACCACAGCAGTGTACTAAATCAACTGGGCCTCTAAATCCTGCATGCCCTACCATATACTAGGAGCTCACCTGTAGGTTTTCATCCCAATTGTAATTACACCTAATTACCATATACCTTTTAAAAAGAGCACCAGCACCAAAACTGATTAGCAAAATACCAGTATCAGTCACAAAGGGAGGCACAAAGTGAAGGGGTAGCTGCAGAAAGCCTTAGAAGGGAATCTCAGCTCCCTCGGAGAGTGACCAGAAGGAAAGATAGGGCTGCAGAAGCTGACAGAATGGTACAGTCATCTTGTTTGAGGCATTCTGGGACAGTTTCTCGTAAGCCAGAAAATGACATGTTTTAGGCGAGAAAGTATGAGCTAGTGCACAGGATGAAACTGGCACCTGCCCACCACCTCATCTGACTATTACTGAACCTGGGAAGACAACTGAAGCAAGAGTACTCTGCCTGAAAGCTTACTTAAAAGAGGTCCAACAGCTCTTGACAGCTTCTGGCACTTAAAGAATGGAACTGTTTACTCTTTCTCAAGGTCAAGTGGCTGCTTTCTGTGACTTATCACAAGGACAAAAAGTAGAAGAACTACTGACTGCAAGAAGGCCCTCCTATCCACTGTGGACCTGGCCCTACGTGAGCAATTGTTGGAGAGAGATCTCATGCCTAGAAGCTTGTCTAATTGTCATGGTCTTTCCTTTGTGATGTGGGGATTCCTTTGTCCCTCCCATTCCTTCGTGGTGTTAGGGTCCTGTTGTGCAACAGCTCCTTTGTGAACTAAGTGGTCCATTATTGCTTCAACTACCTAACACAACGTTATCACCATCACACAGAAGGTGTTCTGCCTAATCCAGTGTCCCCATTCCAGATATGGCTCCATCGCTTGAGCTCTTGTGACAAGGCAGCTTGGAGATAAGTGTTAGAGGAGAGGCCGATGGACAAACCAGGCTCACTGTGATTGCTGTTGGTTAGCTAGTATCTCAGTGTTTTTGATCTTTCAAAAGGTACGATATCCTGGTTATCACGGGAATCTCTATAGCAATTTTGACGTCCCTGCTAATTAAACCACGTCCATTCTCTGTTGCGTTGCTTAGCTAGAAAGAATAGGCCAGATGTGGTTGTCTGTCCCTAGTTCTCCGTGAATTTACTGTTTCAAATTCTAGAGTCCTGTCTATCTTCTGTCTAACTTTTATTGCATGGTGTAGCCACTAGTGCAAAATGAAAAGAAAAGAAAAAACATGTTAATACAAACCTAAGCACATTAGTTACTAGAGTATGCAGCAGTGCAAAGAGCACAATTCTGTTGCAAGGACCTGTGAGCATTTTCAGACATATTGTTATGTTCTAACTAAGAAAAAACAGTAAGGAATCTACGGCCATATTCATCAACATGAATTGCGCTCGCAAATGGCCAGATTCTGAGAATCTGGCCGTTTGCGAGTGCGATTTTTGCATTTGGGATTCATCATCCCAAATGCAAAAATCGCTATTACCGAAATCGCATATTTGCGAGGAATTGGATTTAAGGAATCTCTAATAGAGATTCCTTAAATCCAATTCATCAACCAATTGGAAATTGCGAATTCGCAATATTTGGTCGCAATTTACCACCAAGTCTGACTTGGTGGTAAATTGCGAAAAAAGAGTAAAAAGCACTTTAGTGCATTTTTTTCTTTTGCATGTTACACACACATGTCCTCTGGACATGTGTGTGCGCAACACCTGTTCAAATGTGCATTTGAGGGGTGCTACAGGGTGTCCTTTTGGTTTTGGTTATTTGCGATTAGCAATTTGCTAATCGCAAATAAGGAATCAGTAGGAATCGCAATAAATTTTGCTAATCCTACATGAATCCCGTTTTGCGAGTCCTTAATAGCGAATCACTATAATTCGCTATTAGGGCCTCGCAAAACCGGAGATTGATGAATCAGGCTGATTAACTTTTGCTACTAAACAAAAAAATCAATGGGCTACCTATTTGAAAATCTCAGAGATGTAAAATAAGGTCATTGATAACCTAAAGAAACAATTTAGGCTGAGTATTCATCAAAGAGAAAACAATGAGGTTAATGAGACAACATAATTAAAATGCAGTAAAAATTATATAATTAAAAAGTAAAGCGGTGCCTAATTACTTGAATAATAGATACCTCAGCACAGCAAACAAAGAAATTGTGAGGAGTGAATGCCTAAATACAAATCAAGAAAATACATTAGCTTAAAGATATAGAGTGTAAGCAACTCATAGTGTACGTGATTGACTGGGAGCAAAGTGCAAAGAAAATAATTTCTCGCTTCTTTTTGTGCACTCTACTCTATGTACAGAATAGAGCACAACATTGGCAGTGAATTTTGGATGGCCTGTTGTAGTGTCTAGTGTATTTTCACAATATCTCTCATGCATTTCTCCCTTTGCCCTGGGTGTTTGTACATACGGGGTCCCCCAGGGTCAAGGGTGCACTCTTGTTACACCCGCAGCGGCACTAGGGAGTGCTGAGGCCCAGTGTTATCCAATGGGGAATAGAGGGCCTCCGGTTGGTGACTGCTGACGAGCAGGCAACTGGTTGTGGAAGCAAAGCACCTGGACCTATGCTCAGGGTAAATGGGGGTTTAGGCCAGCACAAAAGGTGTACTCTCAGTGGCACTGGTTTGGCCAGGTGCAAAGTGCTGTTTTGGCGTTAGAAGCTCTTTAGCTATCAATGGGGAGTCTCTGGTTTGCAAAAGCACTGCAGGCTTGGGGACGAAGGTCTTCTGGGTGCGACCACCAGTTCGAGAGGTAAGTTGGGAAGTTAGGGGTTGGTTAGGGATTGTTGGTTTGGGCACACAAGGCCGTGGGGCAGTGGGTGTAGGGGGGCCTTTTGGGGTCAGATCATCTTACCAGCTTCTGGTCGTGGTTGGGAGGACCTTCTGGATGTAGGCTGCAGGCGCCGGCAGGAGGCTTGACGCAGGTCAGGAGTCTTCAGATCTTGGGTCAGGATCGCCGTGGAGACCACCTCGTTGTGTTTGCCTAATCGAGCTCGGGCTATGGGCGGCTGTTGCAGAGTGGTGCGGATTCGCGGTTTCCAGCTGGGGGCAGAGGTTGCAGATGAACAAATCCGGTGTTCATGGGAGACACAGTCCTTTGGGGTTGAAGCCAGGCAGGTCCTATGGCGTTTTTGAGTTTGCTGGCTGCAGGACACATCGGGATTTTGCAGGAGCAGGTACGAGGGGGAGACAGGCCGTTAGTGCTGGGGCCAAGTCTGTGGGCATATTCCTCTTGTTAGCTGCTGCACCGTTCTTTGGCCCTTCTTCTTCTTCTTCTTGTAGTTTTTTTCTTGTCTGAGAAAGCAAGGTTCAAGGGTGCCTCTGAATACTAGATTTAGAAGTGTTACAGGTAGGTAAAAGGTAGGGGCCAATAGGTCCCTTCCCTGGGGTCGGTACACCCCCTCGTATGCCACCCTCCAGTGGTAGGGGGGCATGAGCCTGTCCCTGGTTGGCTGAGTCCCCCCATCTGCAAGTTGTTGGGGAGTGAGAGTTGTGCTTCACTTCGCATGCACCACCTGAGGGGTGGAGTTGGCTGAGGTGGGCACACCTCTCTTCCTCACTTGTTTTTCCCGCTGGTTCTCCCACCCAAAGAGGGGGTCAGAACCAGTGGGGACTAGTTGCTGAGAGCAGCAAATGGCCTGGGGAAGCTCACAAAGGCAGCAATCCTTTGAAGCTTCCCCTTCCCGAACCCTGTCCATCCTGGGGGAGGAGGCTTGGCACCTCTTCCCTGGATGTTCATTGTTTCAGGCCCCAAAGAGCAGCAGGCTCTAGACCCAGAGGTACAGAAACATGTATGGTGGTGGCAGCTGAAAGCAGCCATTCAACCTGGGCACTAGTGGTAGTTTAGTTTTTGGGGGGCATCTCTAAGATGCCCTCTGTGTGCATTTTTCATTAAATCCTACACTGTCATCAGTATGGGTTTAATGTGCTGAGAAGTTTGATACCAAACTTCTCAGTTTTCAGTGTAGTCATTATGGTGCTGTGGAGTTCATAATGACAAACTCCCAGCACCATATACTCCTAATGGCAGCACTGCACTTACAATGTCTAAGAATGGACTTAGACACTGTAGGGTACAGGGCTCTTGCACCTGTACCCTCACCGCTTGTATAGTGCACCCATCTAGAGGGGTGACTGATCCATGCCAGGGTAGTGGGTTGTATGCCTGGCACGCAGAGAGGTCTGCCATGTTGACTCTTCATGTTGTTCTGCACCAAAACATGCAGCCTGCAAAGGCTGTGTGTGAGTGTGAAGGTACAGGACCTCTAAGGGTGGAACAATAAGTGCTGCAGCCCTTAGAGGCCTCCTCAGGTCATAGTGCCCTGGGTACCTGTGGTACCATTTACCAGGGGCTGACCTGTGGCCAGAGATGCCAACTGAGCTTCAATACAGTTTTTATGGAAAGATCATAGGCCCTAGGAACCTGATTAGCAGGAACCCAGGGTACACTCATTCAAAGCACATCAGCAATTTAGCAAAAACTGGGCACAACGATGCAGAAAGAGGGCACTTTTTCACAATTTACCCAGCCTAATAAGGTTTGTACATTCAGTTTATCCCATTTTCAGCAAGCATGTCCTTTCACTTTATTCAAATACAAATTCAGAAAGCAATATTTTTTTTCAAAAAGAGGTAGAAGGCCAGGTCAGCTCTCTGTGTCCCCCTCCCAGCTAACATGGAGCACCTCCACTTGCAGTTCCATACCATCCGGAACACCACCTACAGGCCCCCAGTACCCCGCCCACCATTCATCGATTCCATCATCAACTGCATTGCACTCCACACTCTTGCCTCCACAAACCACATCCTCCTCTGTGACTTCAACTTTCACCTGGACAACTCCAAGAACAAAAACACCTTGTCCGTGCTGGAGAACCTCACCACCATCAAACTGAAAATAGTCACCTCCCCAACTCACTCAGCAGGACACACACTCGACCCCATCTCCTCCGCCAGTGACAACATCACATTCAGCCACACCACTGAGCTCCAGTGGAACAACCACAGTTGCATTAACTTCACCTTCACCAAACCCACCATACACCACCATGCCCACTGCTACCCTCATAGAAGCTGGATCAAGGTCACTGAAGAACAGCTCCCCACTGCCTTCAATGAAACCCCTCCTTTGACATTTACAGACACCAACACCGCAGCACACAACCCACATCAATGAATCTCTTACTGCGCTGACACTTTGGCTACCCTGAAGAAAGCCCCAAACAAGTGACACTCCAAGAAGTTAGCTGGTTCCCTCCAGCCCTCCATGAGTCTAGATGCACCTGTAGACAGCTTGAGAAGAGATGGCAGAGCAGGAAGACCCTGGAAGACCACTCAACCTTCAAGACAGCGTTCTCTGCACAATATCACATCCTCAGAAAAACAAAGAAAGCATCCCTATAAGAAAGAATCAACATCAACGCAGTCAACAGCAAGGAATGTTTCACAGTGGTCACTAAATTTACCAGACCTAGCACAGAGCCAGCAGACATCTTCCCTTCCAAGACCTCTGCAACAACCTTAGCACTTACTTTCACCTCAAGATCAGGGAGATATAGGGCATCTTTGACAGCCTTGATACCTAAGACCCTACCACCCCACCAACAACCACCACACCCTATGATGCCTCACCCCAACATACCCCACTCAGCTGGAACCCCCTCACAGAGGACAACAATCTCAAAGTTAATAGGAACATCCACTCTGCAGCACTCTTAGACCCCTGCCCGCATCCTATCTTCAACAGAGCAGACATCACTATCGCCCCCAAACTCTGCCATACCATCAACTGTTCCATCAATGCCGCCACCTTCTCAGAAGACTGGAAACACACAGAGATAAACCCCTTGTTGAAGAAACCCTCTGCCAAACCAATGGACCTCAAGAACTTCAGACCGATCTGGCTTCTCCCCTTCCCAAACTGTATTTGGGAAGGGGGAAGCACTCCTGATCTTAAACTGTAATTTAATCTGTTAATTTACTGGTGTGCTACAGTGGTGTGCCTGCTACCTAAACCATGCCTGTTCTGTACCTTCTGCAATCAAGTATAGGTACTTGACCACGGTGCACTGTTGGGCGGGCATATAAGAACATTGGGTTCATTGATTATTACTACAAGATATAAAATGATGATATTTGTATTATAACTCATCTGAAGTTATGATATGTTGAACCATGTTCATGTATTTGGTTTATGATTTATGTGTTCATTAAATTGAGAAACATAAAATGAATGTTTAAGTTTAAAAGTGATTAATGTGTGGTTAATCAAGTTTAAGAGTACAATACAGTTGTAAGCGGCAACAGTGCACAGTTGTCAAGTAGTTATACTTGATTGTAGAAGGTTCTCCCCTTCCAAGCCAAGATCATCAAGAAGGCCATCAACGCCCAACTTTCTGAGTTCATCATAGCGACCACATCCTGGACCACTCCCAATCCAGATTCCGAAGAAACCACAGCAATGAAAACGCCCTCCTTGCCCGCACCAACAAACTCTCTGCTCTCCTTGACCAAGGTGAATGTGCAGCCCTCATCCTCCTGCACCTCTCAGCAGCCTTCGATACAGTCTCTCACCACACCTTATGCACAACACTCTGCCATGACAAAGTCCTGGAATGGACTCTCTCCTTCCTCACCAGCCAAACACAGAGAGTAAGACTACCTCTGTTCCTCTCGGAACTCACAGCTGTCAGTTGCGGAGTTCCTCAGTGCTCCTCCCTGAGCTTTAGTTTTCTCAACATCTACATGGCCCCGCTCACAGCCATCATCGGGAACCACATACTCAACATCATCTCCTGCGCCAATGACAGCCACATGATTCTCTTCCTCGCTAATGAATCAACTGACGTCAAGAACAACTTTCAGGACAGAATGAAGGCTGTCACCGCCTTGATGAAGAACAAATGCTTCTAACTCAACTCAGAGAAGACCGAAGTCCTTAACCTGGGCTCCACCCCCTCTGCCGAGGATGACTCCTGGTGGCCGACAACCCTTGGAATCTCCCCCACATCCACAGACCACGTGCAGGACCTCAGCTTCATCCTGGAATCCATGCTAACCATGAGTTGCCAGATCATCCTGCTTCCATACTAAGGGTGGGCTTAAATCCGTTTCGCGAGCGAATTTGCGGATTTTCCGCGAATCTCGCGAAATCGCGCTAAAATCCGCGAATCAGCGGCGACGAATTTTCAGCCAAGCAAGGGTTACAGCAGCAGGTGCAAAAGTTGAACCTAATTTCTTTGTAACCTTTTACAAAAGGGTTACAAACAAATTAACTTCAACTTGGACACCTGCTGCTAATTGCTTCCTGGCGCCTCGTTGCCTACTTGCAACTATTCTCTGACCCTGCTCTGACCCTTGAAGCAGGGTCAGAGAATAGTTACAAGTAGGCAAAGAGGCACCTGTCCAAGGAATCAAACCTCATCAGGAAGCACTTACAGATATAAAAAACAGGAAGAAGGGAGAGGATGGCAAATACACCCATTTTGAGTTGTCAGGAGGGGTTAAACTAAAAGAGTCCTTTACAGCACAATTTTCATATGCATTTTGCTAAAAATAAAAAGCTGTATGTTCTGTAGGGGCAACTCAGGAATCTGGCCCTTCAGAGATCCGGCCTCTCTTTCTTTCTCTCATTCTCTCTCTCCCTCTCTCTTTCCCTCTCTTTCTTTCTCTCTCTTTCTATCTATCTATCTATCTATCTATCTATCTATCTATCTATCTATCTATCTATCTATCTATCTCTCTCTCCCTCTCCCATAAACGACTGCATGGGTAACTTCGCTATGCAAGCGGCTCGCAAAGACGCAAAAATCCCCTAGAACACGCAAAAAAAAACCGCGAACACGCAAAAAACCCCACGAACACGCAAAAAAACAAAAATCAGCAAATTCGCACAAATTCGCGAATTTTGCGGATCACGAATTCGCAAATCTGCAAATTCACGGATCGCGAATTCGCAAAATTCGCCCATGCTTATTCCATACGCTATGCCTGCAGCAAAAGATCTTGAAATGAATCCCTACTGAGTCCAAAAAGACGGTCGGCCATGCACTTGTAAACAGCAGAATCGACTTTGGCAACACACTCTATGTCGGCATCACCCAGAAACTCCTCAAGAAACTGCAGAACATCCAGAACACCTCTGCCAGACTCATCTTCAACATCCCTCGACGCAACCACCTCACCAGCCGCCTAATAGAATTCCACTGGCTCCCAACACACGCCTACAAAGCCTTACATAATGCGGGACCTGCGTACCTCAATCACTGCCTCCCATTCCACGTACCCACCAGAGACCTCTGCTCTGCTCAACGGGCCCTGGCTACCCTCCCATGGATCTGCAAGACCGTAGCTGGAGGCAGATTCTTCTCCTACCTCACAGCGAATATCTGGAATACTCTGCCACTCCACCACAGGCAATCACCGTCGCTGCCTCAATTCAGAAGGTACCTCAAGACTTGGCTCTTCAACTCAACAACAGCGCCTCGATGGAACAACAGCTCTCTCCCGAGTGCTTTAAGACCCTTATGAGTGAGTACTCATGCTTTACAAGTCTTTGATTGATTGATTGAACATCTGCATTTGCATATAGATATCGGAATGGTTTTGCCTGTTTTTATAGGATAACTAAATATGTCAAATGTGGTCTATGTCAATATGGCAGAGAACAACCTGCTATAAATGAGTTCTAGCAGTCACTGGTAAATACAAGTACCTTTAAGTTTCTAACTTTGATGGGATTAGTTTTTAAGTGGATAGACACGTGCATAGACAAAATGCAATTACTCAAAATGAAGGCATGGTCCCTTGTTCTACAAGGTGTGCAGTGTCAGGAGGAGGCACAAATTGAGGAACATTTAAACAGCACAATTGATAAAGAGTGTGGGTTAAAAGACCCTCTATATGTGTATATTTCTATTTTTTTTAAAGATGAGATTGGTAAGAAACCTAACGCTGTTTTTAGACCAGACTAAAGCTGAAAGACAGGGGAAAAAAGAAAGTCTCATATATCATTTAATTACTTCGGAATACACTGGCTTTGGAAACGCATGCAGATCAGAGGAGAGCAGAGATAGCAAGGTGGTGAGCAGCTCATCCTACGTGTGATATTCTAATGAAAACTCGGTCGGTATTAAAGAGTGGCATGTTTGCTTTCAGTATGAAATTCCCCAGGTACTTCGCAGAGGCAGACAAGTGTTATCTGCCTTCTGAATGTTTGTATATTTCAAGGATGTAACTCCAAATCTGTCAAATCCCCTTGAGGCAAAGCATCTTATTCTGAAACCCATCTTGTTACTGACAATGAAACGCACCACCAGCAGGGCCAGGCATTGCGCTGTGATGCTTTTTCAAAAAACAATGCTACCTTATGTACATATTCTTTTACCTCCACCCAAGGTCGCCGTGTCTCTGCTCCTGAAAACAGCGGACATTCCCGGCGTCCCTTCTGTCTCACTTTTGAGCGTAGGCTAACTGCAGCTTATTTTGCATTCAGTGCTTTAGAGGGCTTATTAATGCGGTCACGAGGGACGCTGTCAGAAATGGCAGAGCGAATCAAGGGATTTCCCTTCAACATCCAGATGACACACAGCAGCCAGAGAATTAAACAAATGACTAACCAGTGCCCTTTTGCCTGCAGATGAAGAAGTGTCTGCCAGTGTGTAAACCAGAGAGTGACATTTGGGTGTATTAAGGCCTTCTGTTATTGTAGTGCTAGTTTCCAATCACTGGAGCTGCCTTCATCTCAAGAGCATCAGCCAAAAAGCCTGCTCAGAGAATGTTTGCCGAAACCCTCAGCAGAGCGATTGCTGTAAACATTTATCCGCCGAGAAGCAGTGGCGGAGGGAAATAGCTGGCTTCTAGGTATTTAATTAAAACATTAAGCAAGAAAGCTTTAGTGTCAACATTCGCAAGTGCTTTTCTATAGCCGAGCCTGGCTATAATTGAGTTTTCCAGAGAATGTTTTTTCCCTCCCTCGCAGAGCTGCAGAAGCAGTGGCGTCGCTTTGCCCCCCGCTGTTAGTTGTGGCTTTGAGACTGCACCCCATGCTGCCTTGCTCCTGATTCCCTCAATTTGGTTGTTAGCTTTAATTTCGAAAATCAAGATTGCATGGCAACAAAGGGCCCTAATGAAGAGGAGGAAAGTCATTTGTTAAAGAGTGTTAAGAACTCGCGTTTGAAAAACTGTGTCAACCGGTCAAACTGAGCGTTTTCTGTTACATTAAACACGTCAAACCTCCCGTATATAATTGCCATCAATAGAGGACGCTTTGTCTAGCACGTCATAGGTGCCCTGATATGTGTGATACACCAGTGTCCCTTATGTGGCACTTTTTAAAATGCCAAGGCACCAAATTGGCTTTGGGAACTGAGAAGCTAAAACTGCCCCCGTATTGAAGCCTGCACGACTTTGCTCTGCTGCAGACAAAGCTAATGTCAGAGTGCAATGCAAAATGAACTCATTACAGTAGCATGCATGTATGTTTACATTGATTGTGTGCTCGGCGGTGCTTGAGAGCACCCTTTAATTAATGAGACGGAGGTGAGATTTGGAATCAAAGGCTGTATTTTTACTTTGCTGGTTTTAATTAATAGGTACAGTAGAAATGCAGCCATGCACCATAAGCAAGGTTCGCAGCTAAATAGTACGAGGTGCAGAGTCGTCAGGTGCAAAAATGCATGATTAATTAATTAAACTGCGATTACATAAGATATGTAGTATAGAGAAGAAGTGCAACTGATGAATAACACATTAGAGCAGGTATTATATTTAACACCTAAATACATTGCTGTGTTTTGTTTTAAACATGCATTTGTTTATACGGCATTTCTTCCTAAAACAGAGAACTCAATAACATGGCACTATATTTGCCCATTCGCTGCAAGGTAGTTACCTTATAATAATATTATTAACAGCGTGTTTTTAAGAGTAGACCTACTTGCAGGCTTAACTGTTGTCATAGCCCTATTGTCAACCACACAATGTACATAGAGTAGGCTTTGGTCAGCCTGTTTTTCATGATTAGATGGCTTCATTATCTGTCTAAGGTCATATGTATGAAGCTATTTTTCTGTCGCAAACGATGCGAATCGGTTAAAAATAGCGTTTGTGACAGAAAAATAGCAATTTCCTATGTATCAAAGAAAAATGCATACAAAACAAGGAATCGCTATTTGGCGAGTTCCAAAAAGTGCGAGAACCCGAAATCTGCAAATACCATTGCGATTCCCAAATTTGCGATGAAACCGCTTAGCGAAAATCGCAAATCTTGAAATCGCAATTAAGGAATTCGCAATGATATGTTTCAAACATTCACAAATTGCGAAACATTGAAAATCGCTCTTTAGGGAATCGCAATTACCACCAAGTGGGAGCAGGTGGTAACCAGGTGCAAAGTATATTAGGAATCCCAGAATGCAACACATCCTTTCCACAATGTCTGGGCTCTACATGATAGTGAGGAGGCGAAGACTGAGAGCCGTGGCGCAGAGAAGGAGGCAGCAGGAGAGGATATTCCGTGCGCGCACCACCATCTTCCAGCGCACTGAGGAGGACATCTACACCCACTGCAGACTGGAGGAAGAGAGCATACTTGATTTAATAGAGGAACTCAGACCCTACCTAGAACACCCCACCCGCAGGACACAAGCCATACCCACACACATCCAGGTCCTGTGTTCACTACACCTGCTGGCCTCCGGTAGTTTTCAGGGGGTTATAGCCTCAGCAGGAGGGGTGTCACAAAGTGCATTGTCGCGCATCTTCCATGCATTCCTTGATGCCATGACACATAGGATGCAACAGCACATACACTTCCCCAGCACCCCACAGGAATTAGCACAGACCAAGCAGGAGTTTTACAACATTGCCCAACTCCCCAACGTCATAGAATGCATCGATGGGACACATGTTGCAATATCCCCCCCCTCAAAC
The DNA here is from genome assembly GCF_964263255.1 of Lissotriton vulgaris. NCBI lineage: Eukaryota > Metazoa > Chordata > Amphibia > Caudata > Salamandridae > Lissotriton > Lissotriton vulgaris. The sequence goes on from NC_141698.1 coordinate 993,244,577, forward strand.
GTCGAGTACGTATTCAGGAACAGGAAATGCTACCACTCACTGAACATACAGGTGGTGTGTGATGCCAAAAACATCATCACAGACATAGTGGCAAAGTATCCGGGAAGCACACATGACGCCTTTATCTTCTGTCACAGTGGGCTACACGTAGACTCTCAAGAGGTGATTTTGGCGAGGGATACCTACTAGGTAATTGCTCACATACATAGGCCACATTTCCACTGAGTAGCATGTGCATTACAGTGACTAACTGTTAACATTTCAAACCACAAGTGACAGTGCTTATGCAGTCCGGGATTTCATCCTGACATCGTACCTCAATCCTGCTACTGCTGGGGAGCGGCGCTACAACCGGGCACACATTTCAACAAGAGGCATCATCGAGAGAACATTTGGCATATTGAAGAGCAGATTCAGGTGCATTCATAAAAGTGGAGGAGCACTCCAATACAGCCCCGAAACGTGCTGCAAAATTGTTGTAGCTTGTGCCATGCTGCACAACATTGCTACCAGGAAAGGGACACAATGGAGTTGAGTGATTCTGACTCCTCTGACGTGGAGGGACCTGGACCTGTAGGCATGGAAGCTGGCGTAGCTGGTGCTGCAGCTGGGCGACAGAGGCGTGATGAGATCATGTGCAACTACTTCTAGGTGAGTAATGATGAGACAATGACAACTTCTATCTTAGCAAATGTGTTTTAATTGCTACAGCAACAATGGCACACATTCACATCAACAACATCAAACACTCTCAATGTGATGCACATGTTCAAATCACAGTGCAACATTTTGACAGGAATGACTGCACAGTCAACACTGTAGTGGGCCATATTCTGCCCTTAAAAGTCATTGTCATTTGGCTGCACATCCTACTGGTGTGTAGCAGGCCTGTTGCTTCTGCCACTACGGCGCCTCTCAACAGTGGGTGGTGGGGTGGTGGAGCTCCACACGGACTGGGAATCCTCCTCACTTGGGGTCAGCACTCCTGGTCCAGCGGTACGTAGGGCACGCAGTTCATCCAGGGCAGAAATGGACTGCACGACAACTGTGGCGATGTCCTGAATGCCGTGAGAGAACTCACGCTGGGTTTCTATGGTACGCCTGGACAGTATATTTGTAGATGAGGCCAGGCGGTTTATTGCCCGCATGTAGCAGTCCATGCGGGCCAGCTCTTTGCGCCTGGCAGCGCGTTCTTCACGCAACTCGGCAGTTAGCTCTTGCACAGCACCCCTGAATTCTCGACGCATACCACTGATTTCTTCACACACACCCCTTAACCCGTTCCTCATCTCACGCAGTATTGCCTTCAAATGTTTTACCTGTAGGCGGTGTACTTGGAGCATGTGCAATTCCAGCCCAGCAAAAAACGATTCGTCCAGATGATCAATTGAGCTGTGGCCCGTGCGGGGTCTACGCCTGCCTGTGACCTGTGGACCTTGGCTGTGTTGTGGCCTTGACTCCTGCTGCTGGGAACCTGGGGCATCAGACTGCACAATGTAATTGTTGTCCTCATCTTCGTCCTCCATGACTGGTAATGGCCTGACCATCCTCCTCCTGTGTCCCCTTGTTGGAATGCCAGGACTGTCCTCCCCAGCTGTGTCCTGAACCTGGCTAGCATCTCCAGAGGCTTGGGGTCCTGTGTCTCTTCCACTGCCCGTGGGCTTATGAGTTGCAGGTGCTGTGGATAGAACAGCACACATTAATTTTTTTGTTGCTAAAGTATGATGTGAAAAATAAATTATTTCACAGTTTTCCCTTACTTTACTTTAGTCATTCCCCTTTCCTGACCTGCACATGTGAAAATTGCATAAGATGGATGCTACTTCAAACATGTCTGTCTATTGTGACTACATCTCCCACAATGCATTGCTGTGACTGCCTGTGTGTACTTGCTCCAGCGTGACATGTGGTTCCCCTAATCCCTAGGTTGCTGCAGGGGGTTGGGGGGGGGGGGGGGGGGTTGGGGTGGAAAGGCATTCTTATTACCTGGTCTTGCAGCTGGTTGGTCGGAGCTGTCTAGCACTGACATGCCTGCAACACTCTCTGGAGCCAGTGTGCCCTCTACCAGTTCCTCAAGCGGTCTTGATTCAGGCACATTGGAGGTACCCCCACCGGTGAGTTGAGACTGCTCGAGCCTGGCTGCCAGTTTTTCTTTGGAGCGCTAGCGCAGGTCGTACCAGCGCTTGCGCAACACTTCAACACTCCTGTGTGTTACTCCAAGCGCATTGACTTTTGCCTGTATGCCTTCCCAGATGCGTCTCTTTCTGGCTTCAGGCATCTTGTGTGAGCTCCTCCCAAATAGAAATTCATGGTTTGGCACCATCTCTGTGATTAAAGTTTCCAGTTCTGCTTCTGAGAACTTCAACTTTCTCTTCCTAGATGTTTCCCCTTCTTGCTGCTCCTGCTGGGTTGCAGGCAAATCCTTCTTCCCACTCTCACCCATGGCTCCTCAGTAGCAATCCTCACTCTCACACTCTCTCACAATCAATGCTGTTGCACCATGGGTAATCAGTCACTTCCTGGATGGTGATGTCATCAAACTGCATCAGGATTGCGATAGGATGATTCTAGAAAATCGCAATTTTGCGATTTTTTCGGGTGGGAAATCGCATTTTTGCGATTTTCAACCAGAATAAATTGCAAATTTGCGATATTTTACCATTAAGGAATCACTATTTATTTTCTCGCAAATATTTAGCGATTTTGGACGAATCGCTATATATTGTGTTGATACATTCCGATTTGCGATTCTGAATCTGCGATTCGGTAAAATTCGCTGATTCCGAATCGCAAATCGACTTCTTCATACATATGGCCCTTAGTTCTTTGCACCTAATTGAAATATTTCACTCCCTATTCTTGTGTTCATCCCTTCCAAGGAACATTTCTGTCTCACTGTGTTTTGATGTAATGAGTTGATGTCAGGGGGCTATTTTTAACATTTATAATTTCTGGGAATTCATTAATTTTCTCCCTCATTCCCTATCCGTGGCCCACCATGCTTTATTTGGTATTTAGCGTTTTTGTTTTGTTTCTGCCAGTGTCCGGCAACTGTAGATTGCTTAGGGGCCATTTGTTTTTGGCGTTTGCTGCTGGCTCTGCCCCGTCAACTTTCATGCCCTTCCATACCCTGCCCATCTGTCTCACACCATTAACTTTCCCCCTCTAAATCTGCCTCATTAACTTTGCCTCCTGCTTCCTCTCACAACCTCCACTCCTCTCCAGCACATGAGTTTTTGAAAATCTTTTTGTCCATTTTAACCACTGCTCACAAAGACGACATTCAAGGCAAGGAGCAGGTCAGATTGAGTACTCTTTTTGAAACTCAGCTCGGAGGACATCAGAACAATGTTGAGTACAAAATATATAGGCACTTAGAAATAACTATAGCTATCTTGCACATGATTTACCACGTCTATTCATTGTAATTATACATACTACAGACTTGAAGAGGAGTAAACATAGGCTATAAAGTAAGGATTACAGAAACCAAATGGATTAACACCCTTCAAAGTGTCCAATTTGGCCTAAGCACTGATAATGAGTCACATACTTTTGGGGTTTAACCTAAAGCCTTATTATTTTATCCACAGCATATTACAACATGCCAGGTTTGTCAGTAACTTATGGGCTGATGGAGTCTACACAAAAAATGCCATTGCTTCATTCCATTAGTTAGCCTATTTATTGCCATGTGAAGTAATGTGTATATGACAACTTTTTTCCATAGGAAATCATCACTGCACAAAGTTGATGTATATTATTAACTCTTGTGACTTTAGAATGTCTACTTTGAGAATGTCTACTTTGGACATTTGAGAGCTTGTATCTGTTGAGCTGTTCAACATGTGTTAAATTGGAGACAGGAATTAAATACACGGTTTACCAGCATCAGTGCTTACATTGTTTTAGAGAAAAAGAGGCTTCAAGTAATACACCTAATAATAATCCCAATACCCATTCAAATTATTAGTCAATAATGAGAGTTTGTAATGGTTTAAAGAGTTGTATTAATCAAATCCTATTTTAGTACGTCATCTTTATTGTAAATCACAAAATAAATTAATAATAATATCAGTATTCAATAAATGACAGAAATATAAAATCAATGTTGGTTTTTCAATTATATAATAAATGCATTAAGCACGTTCCGTAAAGTAATACATCCCTATTCTATGAATTCAGTTGAAAATTGAGTAAGTCGAAACCCATGAAGAATTCTAATTCAAGTGAAATTGAGAGAAATATCAAAGCAGAATTTCCTATAAAGAGCAGTTCACAAACTCAGTAGAGTCTCAGAACAAATTACATAAATTTACGGTCTGGATAGAACAAAATGGAAAGGTGGTGAAAATGTGGCTGTGATCTAGTCTGGAGTGTTAACCTACTCCCGGAACATTCGCTATTATAGACTGCACATTTCACAGCTTTGTTACAAGCAGTAGCGGCTCCTTGAGGGAGTGCTGCGGGACGGTGGAGGGGCAGGGTAGGGGTAGTAAACTACGGCATAGGGACGAACGTAATGGAGATGCAGCGTGCACAATGTAATTAGTTTTATTTCTTTCTTTCTTTACTTACCTCAGTTTGGCCATATGCCGTAGTTTACTATCCCCCCACCCTGCCCCTCCCAAACCCCACCCCACCACACCACAGCACTCCCTCGAGGAGACGCTACTGGTTACAAGTGTCTGTTCTTGTCCCCCATCAGCCAATGATGTCTGGGTTCTCCTTGAAACAGGATCACTTTCTTTTACATGAAAACAGTAGTCCATGGACTGCAATATTATGTTTTCTAAAAATGTATATCAACTATGCTATCACATGGAGTCCATTTCCTTCAGGCTTACTTTCCCTCATATGTGCAATGTTATACGCTTTCTGAATCAGTTTCTAAACAATAACTATGTAAAAGTCGAAACTTCTGTATTTAATGAAAAGAAAACATTTTATCCGTAAGGGGAAAAACAAGTAGGTTGAAAAATCAAACTTACATTTTAGTCTTCTGCAATTCAATTCATTAACTCCTCATTACTATATAAAATGATAATAATAATCATGTTTTAACTGCAGTCTTTGGGTGTTTATAGAAACATTCTACAGAAATACTTTAGACTACATTAGAAATCTTTTAATTATCAAACTTTTTTGATCATGGAGATGTCCGAATTTACTCTTTTTTTACGTATTCAGTATTCTCTAATCAAGCTTGTTTTTCAGGCAATTTCAGCAATGTTGCACTAATAATTTTGAGTTCTAGTATGCTTAAGTTAAATAGCCTGCAGTTTTAGGCATGAATTTACATTATTTTCATTAAAAGCTTCCTTGTTGTTTCTGAACATTTGTTATAGCCAGCGTAATTTTTCTTTATATCTAACATCCGCCTTTCGACATGTATATTTCATTTGCTATGCTAAAACCATCTAGTCCAATATAGAGAAGCAGCAAATTCAAGCTTGCCTCCATGCCTGATCATTCAGGATTCGCATTCCACACTTTACGATGACAGATTATATCTTGTTCCATATACAAATTGTTTCTGAATCTCTTTCAAAGCTAGATATTAGAAATGTATTAATTTTCCTTGCGGTATTGGCTTTATGCAAAGAGTAGCCAAGTGGCATCTTCCAATTCACGATCCTTTTCCTACTGCGAGATTTTGAACACTACCGATTTTTGTTTTATGCAAGGATAGCTTCAATCTTCACAATTCATCATAATTTAGCTTTTGGATACTCTTGTCTTGCTTTTATTTAATACAATTTCAATGAATGTTTAAGATCTTCTGAAGAATTATTGCTCTTTCCTTACTAGTATTACTGATTATTTGCCGATCACCTCAAAGCACAATCTCTAAAATGGGTAATTATAAATATCCCTTGAAAAACAGTGTGACACATTTAGATTGTCAGGAGCCACACAATATGTTATTTCCCTTTGTACATCAATGCAAGTGTTCTAATGCAGAGGAGTCATATTTAATTAAGTATGCCCCAACTTTTTAGAAGTTTCAAAACGTTTTATTTGCTTGCCCCAATTAAATTCAATGTTTTGCTTGTTATTACATTGCCTACAGGCACTTTCTTTCTAACTACAGAAATGTATTAGAGAGATCTTGGATTACCTGCATGCTGTGCATTTTCAAAGAAAAAACGAATCTGCTGATATTAAAATCTACAAATAAGGGATATCTCCTTTGGCTTGCTTTTGTACTTTAGTGAATACTACTTAAGCAGTCAACAATGGTTGCTAATCTTCTCCCAGTTTACTTACCATTTAGGGGAATACCCTGCCCAAATATTACATTGTCGGGTAAGTTGCTAATTCAGTAGTCACTTCTTCAAAACTATTCCTTATGGGGATATTCACAAGGACTTATCTCCGATTTATCCCCACCAACACATCAAAAGTGGAGATAGATTTAACACCCCGTTCACAAGCTGGTGCAAACTGCAGACATCGCCAGTATTCCTGCAATAACTGCCCCAAAATATAACTGCACGGTGGACACCACCAACTAACCCTAATGAGATGCAGAGTAGGCGTTCCCGTGCAAAAACACACAAAAAAACCACAACACCATTTTCACAACAAACTGCCAGATGCAAGTCAAAACCACGCAATAAGCCGCGGTAGCAGCAGGTATTTAACACATGCCTCCTGCAGGTGTAAAGCCGGACGACTACATGCAGTAGGCAATGGAGCCCTGCACACAGCCACACCCAAAGAACAAACAACGCATGGAGCTACTCATCATGCAGCACGGAGCCCCAACAGGGTCACAACAACTACTGCCACCAACCTGCAGGACCACCACAACCCTGAGGACCAAGCACCTGTTGGCCTCTGGTACCTTCCAATCAACAACGGCCAGAGTTAGAGGGATCTCACAGCCAGCCCTATCAAAGTTCATCACACCTGTCCTGGATGCCATCCTCAGCTTCATACCCCAGAACCTTAACTTCCCCCACACTGCGCAGGAACAGCAGGAGGCCAAGCAAGGCTTGTATGCCATAGCTGGATTCCCGGCCATGTTGGGGGCAATAGACTGCACAGATGTCCCACTTGTGCTCCCTGCGGATACTGCACACCATTACCGCAACAGAAAGCACACACATTCCATTAATGTGCAGGCAATAGTGGACCACCGGGTAATGTTCACCAATGTCATCACAAACTACCCCGGCAGTGTGCACGACTCCTACATCTCTCGACAGTCCATCCTCAACCAGTGCTTCGAGGATGGCACATATTTAACTGGACTGCTCGTTGGTAAGTGCCAAATCAACACACCACACACCTCAAAGCCACCATCACACAACGCACAACTGTGGGAATGCACACATGACCAAACCACATACAACATGTCAATCAACATGCCCACCTACCAGACACAACAACACTACTCCATGGTGATCCTGGGCTACCCCTGCACACAATACAGCTATATCATGGCACCACACAGCCACACAACAGCTGAACTTGTGTGGATGAGGAATTCAGCCATGTGCAAAGGATGCAAGTGATCCGTGAATGGGAATGTACACATCGACATTGAGGTGTGGATGTGCAGGACAGACATGGGTATTCAAACCACAGATATGTCCATGCAGACGACATCTGCTGGTGACAGGAGAGTTGTGAACAGTGGACGCAAACATGTCACCCCAGGCCGTGGCTCAGATAGCTGAAATGTCACTCGCTGCATCCCCCCCTGTGTGTGTGAGCATAGTGGGTTGGGTCTGAGTACACCAGGGATCTGCAGGGGTGTGGACATAAAGCCTGTGGCGCAGAGTGTGGTTCTCTCCCAGAAAGGCAAACGTCGCTGAAAGGGCAGCGCCTTGCAGTTCGCCACGAGGCCCATGCTGTGAGCAGCGGGGCCTGCGACCCTGTGCGCCTGCTGCTCCCCAGGACGCTGATACCCAGACCAGGCCTGCCCACCACAGAGCCCCATGGCCGCACTGCTCACCTGCTGACACGGTCATGTGTCGAATAGTTACCACCACGTGCCAGTGCAAGCTTCAAGCCCCGATCCAGCGACCTCCGCAGCCTCCACAGACCATTGCTGGCCCCCACAACGCTGGCCCACATTACTCCTTTCTCATTGACATGCTCCACTGGCGTCCTCTTTGTCCAGGTAGGTCCCACATGTGGAACTGTGTCCTGAGTCCTGAATGGCAGTGACTCCAAGTCCGTGGCAGTGGCGACAGCACCAGACTCCCTTTGATCAGTGAGGCATAATTCCATGTCGCAAGCCACTAATCCTGTTCAACAAAAGCCTGCGACACGTGGTGCCGCTAATGCTGTTCAACGCAAGCCGACAACATGTGGTGCCACTAACCCTGTTCAACGCAAGCCTGCGACACGTGGTGCCACTAACCCTGTTCAATGCAAGCCTACAACATGTGGTGCCACTAACCCTGTTCAATGCAAGCCGGCAACACGTGGTGCCACTAACCCTGTTCAACGTAAGCCTGCTACATGTGGTACCACTAACCCTGTTCAATGCAAGCCTACAACACGTGGTGCCATTAACCCTGTTCAATGTAAGCCGGTGACACGTGGTGCCACTAACCCTGTCCGCCATGAGTGACCGGGCCTGGGGGTTGTCATCAGCAACGGGCAGGTACAGATTTGGTGTCTGGCATGAGTCTGCGGCATTCATATCCGCCATGTTGCTGTACATAGCTGGAATGTGCCCTCTGCATCATGCCCTGGGGTAGACCTCCTATTCGTCTCTGTGTCACTCTGGAGAAGGCACCTATGACACATACGAGACCCTGCTGTGCCCTCATGACCCTGCCCCAGTCTCTCGCAGGTCAGCATCATGTGGCGGTGGGCCTGTGTTGGCCGCTGTGCATCCGGGGCCACTAACCCTGTGCGACTCAAGTCATCGCCCTGGTTGTTCTGACATTGCATTTCTGAGTGCCTGATGACTGTTGGAGTTGTTGCCAGCACCAGCTACTCCCTGAGGGCTGGCTTACACTCACCCCACACACAGTCAGCACAGGCGTCACAGGATTAGTGGGCTCACCATCACATCCTGCCGAAACAAGTATTGACTCTTTTCTCCCTGCACTGTCACAGGTGATCACGGATATGTACTCTGCCCTTGGATGATGACACCCCTCCGAGACCCAAACACACCTGCCCAGAGACAGTACAATGCGGCCCACATACGCACCATGGGCATCTTGAAAGCACATTTGGCGTGTTGAAGTCACGTTTCAGGTGCCTGGATGGCAAAGGTGGAAAGCTCCTGTGCAGCCCGGACATCGTGTGCAAGATGATCGTTGCATGTTGTGTATTGCACATCTGTGTACACACCAATGCCCCATGGATCCCAGTTCCAGAAGTACCGGACAATAATGGGGACGATGGGGCAGGTGGCCCACATCCCACTGCAGCTGCGGCAGGAATGGCCGATAGGAATGCCATCATAGACAATTAATTCTCATGAATACGTGACATTGCGGCCATCCCTGGCAATCATAGGACAATAAAAAATGTCCAAAAGCACATGTGTGAATAAAATATACTTGCAGGTTACAGGTTGTACTTGTACATTGTCATGTCACAGTTTCCATGTTGTGCACATTTGCGGCACCCCTTGTGTCCTGTGTGTGTTGTGGAGGTGCTGCTGTTTGTACCGGGAAGTTGTCAATGTGGAGGTGCCCTTATACCTATGTGCATATTCTGCACGGTGGGTGATTCGCTACTGCGGCTCTGATTTGTCTTCCACTGGTCCCTTTCATACGGTGTGCCTGTCTGTTCTGTGCTTCCATGGTGCTGAGATGTTGCAGACTTGGGTAACTTGTACTCTTTGTCGAGTTGTGACTCTTGGGCATGGTTTGTCCACAGATGTGTTGTTGATGTCAGGGGTTGTTTGTGCAGGTGGTTGTGTCCAAGTGTGACCTGCTCCTTTCCGGTTGTGGTCCGCACTCAGGCACCTCAGTGTTGTGCCATGTACATTGTCATGGTGATTAGACTGCAGCCATGCTACTTGTCATGTGGTGTCTCTTGCATTGTCAGTGTGGCTGACGTATGTGTATGTTTGCTGTGTTTTGCACATGTGAATGTGTTGGTTGTGTGCTTGTTGATGTGTTGTGTGTATGCGCCTTTGGGCACATGGTGTACATAGGACTACTTGGTGTTTGTGTGTGTGCTCCTGTGGGATCAAAGGCATGATCCTGAGTCATTGTGGGTGTGCAGTGTGCTCTGCTTAATTGTGCATGTGTGCCATTGTGCCCATCTACCACGTCCAGCCACTCCCTGGTCGGTGCACACCCTGTTGATGTGGTGTCGGGTCATGTTGGACAGTATCCGGATCCCCAAATCATGTCAACGTCTCCCGAATGGTGACTGTGGTCACCATCTTCTCCATGTCATTCAGCTCCTGGTGTTCTGCTGGCCCCCCTCCTTCGGAGTGCATTGCTGCTTTCGTGTTGCCAACGAGTTTCTGCTTGGTTTTGCCATTCACATCAATCCAGGGCCTCTTTTGCTCTTTCATTGTCCCCCTCTGCCATGCGACCGCAGTCACATGGTCCGAGGTGGTGTGCCATCTTTGCCTCTTTGTTGCCAATGACACGTTAGAGGTGATATACAGTTGGCGGTGGTGTTCTGGCTCACCTGGCGACTGTACCCCGTCTTCCTCTTCCTCATCTCATTGTCCTTCTACGGGCCCTGTATTCCTGGGTGTGCCTCCCTGGGGATTGTGGGGTTCATGTTGTCCTCTGCAGTTGGTCAGGGTGCATCCGTGGTACTCCGCAGTTGATGTTGTTTTTAGTGGCATTTTCGTATGCTGTTCTTGTGCTTTTTCCGGCATTACACGTGGATATTGCTGGCCTCTCGCTGGTTGTCACTGTTTTCTTATCGCGTTTGGGCACATCACGTCTTTTTACGCATTGGGGTTTGTGTTTTTATCTCCATCGCGCTGGTTGTATCACAGACATAGGCCGCGTTTACGGCGGACTATCACATGGTACCACTGTGTTGTGAATTCCACTTTGACAGGGTTTTTTTCCCCACGATAGGCTGCGATGTGTAAAGTTGCGTTAACATTTTTTGGAGGTGTTTAGCACACATTCTTGTGAATATACCCCTTAGTCTTTTAGAATAGGCCGGGAGACATTTTGCTATTTGGGCATTATCGTGTGTAATTTCCAGCCTTTTGCATTATGCTTGTTGAAGTTCCTAATATTATGCCATTTTGCAATATGTATATACAAGTCTGTTTGCATTTAAATCTTGTCATGGAAGCATAGGAACAACACAAATGATCTGAATGGGAGTGGTTGTTGTTCACAGCACATGTGTTTTCTATGTTTTCAATTAGCACAAAACATGTATTTGTGTCCACAATTTACACAAGGATTCAATTGTGCTAATATATAGCACTAAATGCAAAATTTGTATTCTATGTAATTTTGATAATGTTTCTGAAATTTAACATAATTGCATGAAAGGAAATTGCACAGGTTTTGCACAGCCCTAGTATAAAGCTATGACGTACATTTTTGGCAATACTATTCAATTTAATTTCCGGGACTGCATCATTGGGCTTTTTTCTGATCTGATGTGAAAACATTATGGTTTTTCCATTATGTTTTCCTTTCAGCTAAGGACAATCACAAGGCATATTAGTTACAAGCTAACAATATATTTATCCTGTCTGTTTTGGTAGCCATATCTGAATATAACTGAGACAATCCCACTCTCTGATTTCTGAGATTTATATCAGTTTTTCTGTTTAGGCCCCATTCACTGGTTTCCACTTTCTGAACTGTTTCATTTTCCCATTTTCCATTGAAAATTAATTGAAAATGTCATCTCTTTCTTGTTTATTGGGTCTGTGCCAATAGAAAGGGGAAGGTTTGTACCCTTTCTTACACCACAGTTAGAAATTGTATGCTATGAACTTATATCTCCTAAAATCACAAGAGAAATATGTTTTGCACCTATATTATTATCTCATACTCCTACATACAGGATGAGGTATAAAGGATTCATGTTAGTCTTGATCTTTCTGCATATTTTGATAATAGATGAGGTAAATCATCATCACACGCTATGACATACCAAACTCCACATGGATATACCCTATCCTGCCTGTTTTGTTTGTCAATGCACACCATCTAGCACAATTTCGTAAGAAGTATCAGGTGAACCTATAAGCAAATGGCACCAATGCCAAAATGTACTTTGAGTTCAAAAACAAGATTATGAATCCAAATAACAGCTCTGCCTGTCTGAGCCACCTTATTCACTTAAGGAAGTGTTTCCACAGTTTGAAACGAGCAAACACAGTTAGTGAAGCTTGGGATACCTGAAAAAGCAGACACCCAAACATACGTGCGACAGAAACTGCATTTGATAATGATAAACTTCATTAACCAGCATGCCTACAAATAGCTAAAAAATGCAAGAAGATTATGAGAGCCCAGGGCCCTAGATTTTGGAGCATAATGTTTCCATGCCTGAGGGTAAAGCTAAAATGCTTTTGATTCAGATATTGAACTGTTCTCAATCGCCTTCAACCAAAAAATCTCAAAAGGGGACACTGGTTGAAAGTAATAAACTTGGGCCCTCCTAGCTCAAATATTTCTCTAACCTCTCTATTACAATGATGTTTTGAAAAAATATTGGCTTAAAAATATAAAGTTTCAGAAATATCGGTTCCAAAACAGTGTGCTAAAAAAATATGTTGCACAGATATTGCTGTCAAGAATATCGATTTTCAGGTAAGTAATAACGTTTTCAATAATGTCAATATTGTTAATATCGTTTTCAATACTATAGTTGTAAAAAATATCATTTTTGTATTATCGTTCTATGAGTTATTTCAAATATTAACTTTATGTGTTACTATTGTTTGTATAATTGTTAATACTATTTTGAAATGTAGTTTGTAATTTAAAGTGATAAAGTGATACATATATTTTAAATTTTTTATTTACTTGCTAATAGTGATTTATAATGTTGGGGGGCGTTGCCAGGTTTGTAGGTGTGTAGGGTGATATATATTAATTATTTATCATTAATTAATAATTTTTTCTTGAATATTTAATTGATCAATAAATATGTAAGTTGAATAATAATTATATTTTTTTAAGTTGTATATTAGGTGTGGACTACTGTGTTTGTAGTGGTATAGGGTGGAAAGGTAATTCAGTAATAGATAATTAACAATTAATTACCAATTTATCAATAATGATTTAATGAAACAATTATTATTTACATTTTGTTTTAATTATATTTTTTAAGTTATATAGTAGGAGTGGGCTTTTGGGTTTGTATGGGTGTAGGGTGTAGGGATAGTTAAATCATTATTATTAACAATGAATTAACAATGTATTAAATTATTTTCTTGAATATTAATTATGTAAATTGTTTACTTATTGTATTTTTAAGCCATATTATGGGTTGCTGGGCTTGTAGGGGTTTAAGGTGGGAAGTTAATTATAAATTAATTAATGCATAGGTAAATATAAAATGTTTAATTAATATAATAATGCTACAATTCTCTATTTATTTATAACTTTGGGATGGTAGTTTGGTGGGGTTATAGTGTGGTAAGTAAATTAGGTAATAAATACATGACCATTTTTTAAAACTGCTAATTATTAATTTGTTTACTAATTATGTTAATGTTTTTATTTGCATATTAATGAATAAAGTTCATATTAAGAGGTTTATATTTGTTATAAATTGATAGTTATATTTCATATATGTTAAGTGTTTGCCCCTGCGGCCCCTCACCCTGTTCACACCTGTTTTCCTGCCTCCCAGCTGCTCCTCTCTCCCCTCCCCTACCATGGCGGTCACTGTGCGGTCGCGGACAGTGAGTGCGCCGCTGAGGCAAGCCCGTCTGCACCCGTCCGTGACTGGACCATGACCAGCACCAGGGACCCTGCATCTTGCCACACCCACCACTACAGCACAGCTACCCTCTACGCACTCAACCCCGGAAGATTCAGAGACTGCCAACAGACAACGTCGAACAGAAACCATGGCCCGTTCTCCTGCCGCCACTGCTGCCAGACCTTCATCACCACCCGGGCCTCCAACATCGCAGAAACCAACACCGGCAGCACCCTAAGATGCATCCTCCTCAATGTGAGCTCTGTGCACAAACACACCGTGGAGATCTGGAATCTGCTCGACTATCTCTCGCCTGACATTGCCTTCCTCACTGAGACCTGTACCAATGCCTCCACTGCCCCTGACATCAACACCGCCATCCCGGATGGATACAAGATCCAGAGGAAGGACTGCCCCAACCAGCAGGGGCGCCCTCGCCCACAAGAACATCCTCTGGCTCACCATCTCCAGTGAAACCTTCCCCTCCGCCAAACACTTGCACTTCCAGATCAAAACCAACTCCAACTCCATGCTCCGGGGAACCCTCGTCTACACACATCCCGGCCCCGGGCTTCCTTTGCCTCCACTATCACCGACCTCAGTGCACCCCACCCCATTGCCACAATGAACTACATACTCATCTGAGACCTCCACATCGGCAATGCCACCGACCCCAACTCCACCACCCTTCGTGACAACCTCTCCAACATCTGACTCAAACACCTTGTCTCCACACTGACCCACAGGGCAGGCCTAAACCTGGACCCCATCTTCACAGCAGGGATTAACATCGACTTCAGCCACACAACCTGACCCCATGGACCGACCACTACTGTGTACACTTTACCTTCAACAAACCCAGGGCACCCAAACCAGCCTCACGCCCACTACGAAGGAATTAGAGCTCGGTCACCGACTCAACTCAACTCCGCCCTCACCTGAAACAACTACACTTTGGCATCCAACGCCAACACCGCAGCCAGAGAACTCCACACCTGGATTTCCAACTGTGCAGACGAGCTTGCCCCGCTACGCAACCCCGACAAACAACGCCCCAGGAAGCCGCTTGGTTCACCACCGATCTCCAAGAAGAGAGACGCACCTGCAGAAGCCTGGATAAGAATTGGAGAAACACCAAGACACCTGAAAACCACACCACCTGCAAGAATGCCATGACGGATTACCACAACTAAATCAGAACCACTTAGAGGACCTTCATCCAAAATCCTCGCCAACTCCACGAACGCCAAGGAACTCTTCACCGTTATCAAGTAATTCACCAACCCTTGCAGCCAAAATCCACAGAAATCACCCTGTCCCAAGAACTTAGCGACAAACTTGGAACCCACTGCCACCTCAAGATCAAAAACCTCTGCGACAACTTCAACTGCCCACTGGACGCCACAGCCGGCCGACCCCCAGCCAACCCACTATCACGACCTGGACGTCGATCACAACTGAAGACACCACCTTAACCATGAAAGGCATCCACTCAGGGGACCCCACCAACCCCTGCCCCCCACACATCTACCACAGAGCCTCCACCGCCATCACACCTGAACTACAACGCACCATCAACACTACCTTCGAAACAGGCACCTTCCCAGATGAATGGAAATGCGCAGAAGTCACTCCCCTGCTCAAGAAGCCCACAGCTGACCCCACTGACCTCAAGAACTACCGGACCTTCTCGCTCCTCCCCTTTGTGGCCAAAATGGCAGAGAAAACGGTTAACAGGGAACTGACACGATTCGTCAAGGACAACACCATCCTCAACCCATCCCAATCCGGATTCCGAAGCAACCACAGCACAGAGATCGCCCTACTTGCCGCCACAGATGACATCCACACCATCCTGGACCGAGGCCACTCAGCAGCCCTCATCCTACTGAACCTATCAGCAGCATTCAACACAGTCTCCCACCGCACACTCGTCACCAGCACAGGGGTAAATGCAGGGCTGCACCATATTGTTGTAAATATGGTGCAACCCTGCATTTCCGACGTGGCAGAGTGCAGCGTTAAGCCAAGGAGGCTAATGCCTTGCTCCACTACTTTGTTGTACATAAGTTTCAGCACTCTGTGGTGCCATTAAGGTGATAATGTACAGTGCCATCAACTCTCAAATAAATAATTACATTTCGGGGTAGAGGGAGACAATAACATTTACTAAGCATCACACCAGCATTGGTCAGTTGTCAAAGCAGTGATTGAGATCAAGCTTGTCTTGCACCAAGTTTAAGGGGGGGAGGGAGAGTAGGGAGGGGGAATTAAGTTAAGTTAATAAGGAGACCGGAAATTTGTAGTTTAAGACCTGGAACACATGGAAAGAGGATACAATTACTGTGCAACACCATACATTTAGTAGCTTGACTATTGAGCTATGCGTAGTCTTATTACTGGGGAACAGTGAGAATGGGAACCTCTGGAAGGTTAGTCCATACCACCTACTTGTTGACATTGAATTGCACATGTACTGACCTTTCTAGTGATGGAATTCATTTTATTGAAAAATAATAAAAGTCTGTTTAAAAAAAATCTTGCACCAAGTTTAGAAACCTATTAAATGGATCACATCTTTCCCTTGAATGAATATCAATCTCGTGAAAATTTAAACTTATTTTTGTACATAATAATTTGGAAGGAAAAACAGTGGTGATGCTGAGCAACATATATGATATTACTTAATTTGCATCACATAGTAGAGGTTAATAGTTTATTTAGTTCATTAAGAGGTATTTAACATATTGGGTTTTTAATTATGGCATGAGAGTGAGAGGCCACCTGATGTAATAACCACAACCCTTGTCAGGATAGAACTCTAAAATCATTTAATAAACCTGAACTCAACACCTGGTAGCTTTGGCACAGAGCACACAGGCTTAAATTAAAGGCAATTTTGAAGTATGTATGCCAAACTAAAAACGCGCTAAAGTCAAAACACAAAACTAGGAAAATCTCAAACCAACTTATGAAAATAGGGTAAACTTTATTAAATAAATGACACCAAAATGACAAAAATCGTGTAGCAGGAACTAGGATTATGAATTTTTACAGTTTAAATGTGAAAATAGAGATGGAAAATGATTGGCGCCACAGGTGATCTTCTGTTTGTACTCAGCAACTCCCTGGGTGGGGAAACAACCTTTACAACACAGGCATTACATCGTACTACCTTTACATAGCAGTCATTACATCGCAATATATTTTATATCACATGTCATTACAACGCGGCCATTACATTGCATGTCACTACAACGCATGTCATTACAATGCACGTCACTACAATTCAGGCATTACATCGCAAGTCATTACGACGCATACAATTACAACGCATAGTACCCTTATACTATCCAACACTTACACTACTGTTGCACTCACTGGAGTTAGAATTGTAATTTTTACCCCTACACTATCCAACACTTACCCTACTGTTGCACTCACTGGAGTTAGAATAGTAATTATTACCCCTATACTATCTAACACTCACCTTAAATACAAAGTAATGGTATGCATTGTAATGGTATGCGTTGTTAAGGTATAATGTGATGTAATGGAATGTGTTGTAAAGGTAGTTTCTGAAAATACAATGTAATGGCTTGATAAGTAAAAGAATGCGCTGTAAAGGATGTTGCGATGTAAAAACTGCGTTGTAAAGGCATGCATTGTAAATGTATGCGTTGTAACGTCATACATTCCCCTAGGTCTACCCCAAGGTGGACCACGATGGAGCGTGGGTCACATGAAGAAACTAAGTTCAACTCAGTTAGAAGTTTTACCTTCTGACTTAGTCTCTGAAATGAAAGTCAAAAATTGTCAGGAGGGAAAGGCAGCAGTCTGAGGCAGAAGAGGGCTCTCCAACATTGAATGGCCACTGGAAGAGATACTGGTAAAGCCGTAGGATGGATGAATTTCGCACCCAAAGAAAGTCACTTGCTGGCCATTACCTTTTTCGCCTTTGCCCGATTAAGATTTCTACCTTCAAAGTAGTCAATTTTTGGAGCTTGGATTCTTCCTGTAGGTAAAGCTAGAAGCTGTAGCCGCAGATGGTTTCACGACTTCAGGTACCTTTTTTGAGAGGTCCCTCTGAAATGGATTTTCTGGTACAGGAATGCTCTGTGTGGGATTAACCTCCATCCTTGGTCCATCGACAGCGCAGCTTCATAAAATTGTTTGGCAGGTTGATCCAAGTCTTCCAGAGGTTCTTTAAGACAAAAAGTTTCTGAGTCTGAGGTTTCAGGAGATAATCAGAGGAGTACACTTTGGCACCAGCGAAGGGTCAAAACCAACTCCTGCAAAGGTCTATTTGGAACTGTTAAACTGGGCAGCAGCCTCTTACAGCTTACTGTGTTCCCGTTGCCTGAACAGGGGATCAGCCTTGTGACCCTTTGGAACAGACAGCAGGTCCAGTCCTTTTCTGTTCTTCTACAGGTTCAGAAAGTGTTCTGATGAGGCTGCTGGAATGCCAAATGTATACCTGTATATGTAAATGTAATATTATAGCCCAGTGCTTTCCCATGGATTATGAGCCTGACTACAGTGAAAATTGATTTTGGGACTTTTCACTGTAAGAACATATGTAACATTAAACTTTTGAATATTCTAATTTAAATAGCTTGCACCCTCCCGTATAGGCAATATAGCCTATGGAGGGATGAGCTAATATTTTCAAGGGCATGTCAAAAAGGGTTCTTTTTACATGTCAGATGTTGCTGTTTAAAAGTACACAGACAGGCTACAAGTGGTAGGCCTGCAGTCATGTTTACAGTGTCCCTGCAATGAGTGGCACAACAGCTGCTGCAGTTCACTATTGCCATTAAACATACTGGCCCTGGGGACTCTATTTCATATACTGGGGACTCATAGGTAAGGGACATATACCAATAAGCGATATGCCAATTTCATTATGTTCAAAGGAGGTTCACAGGCACTTTACCACTGGTTAGCAGGGGCAAAGTGCACAGAGTTCTACAGCCATCTAAAACAATAAAGGCAAAAATATGGGGTACATCACACACAAGATGGTACTTTCGAACATGTTAATAGACAAGATATATCAATTATCTCAATACAGTTTATAACATGATCTAGTTGGACTGCCTATGACAATGAATTGGTAATATAGCAAGAAATAGTTTTTTCTGACAATGTACAATGTTTGATAAGAAATGAGAGAGCCATGTTTAAATTGGTGGGTGCCTTAGCTGGCTTCATTGGTGAAAACTGACAGCCTGTCCACCACTGATCTCCAGATTGAAGTCATAATTGTCCCGCCTTACTTAGGGTCAAGAGACTGTCACTTTGTTTTTCTGCCTTGGACCTCCATGAGGATAAGTGAGGCAGGGCATCTCTAGGCAGGGAAAGCAAACAAGTTGGCCGCCGAGTTGGAGGTCTATAGGGAACCTCCCAGGTTTAGGATCTTTTGTCCCTAAATATCTTTAGTTATACCCTGCCATCCACCCCTATGCTATTTATCACCGCTACAAGAATTTAATTGGAATACACTAAATGAGATGATTTATACTCACAGGACGGATTATACTTAAGCGCTTGATCGTAAGATTCAAAGTGGTCCCTACTTGCTTCTGCTAACTCCCAGGTGGTAGATCTACAGCTGCTCCATTCATAATGACCCATTCATTTGCCCAGTCCTTGTAATGCTTGAACTTCTCTCGGCCGGTAAGCTGTGCCGCAACCCTGATGCAGTAGTGTGGCTCACTGGTTAGAGGCAGCAGACCCGAGAGCAGAGGACGGCCCGGGACCCGGGACCAGGGTTCGATTCCCGGCGCGGCAGGTTTCTGGACCAGGGTCAGCGGACTCGATAATTCTCTCGGCTTGGTGCCCACTCTGATCAGCGATCACACTCGGCAACTCTGGGCATTAGCTTGCCTCATCTTCACTAACGGCCCCACCAGACCGCCGGGGATGCCTGGTCTCACCCTGGAGATATCCATTAAGGGACCATCTCTCAGGGAAGCCAGGAAGGGTTTCGCAGCGGTCGAAGTGCCTTGGGACCCTATGGGTAAGTAGTGCGCTATATAAATGCCTATACATTTACATGACTGCGGGAGCTGCCAGCTGCCTTAAATGCAAGAATGATTCAATGAGAAAATGTTTCCCTGCTAGCCTGCCCATTTTATCCCTCCTTCTGGAGGTTTGTCTGGATGCTGATGTCTCCCT
Organism: Lissotriton vulgaris; assembly: GCF_964263255.1. NCBI lineage: Eukaryota > Metazoa > Chordata > Amphibia > Caudata > Salamandridae > Lissotriton > Lissotriton vulgaris. The sequence continues at coordinate 993,264,614 of NC_141698.1, forward strand.
GGTAGAACGTTGTAGTCACATGCAGGCTCTGGATCCAGCGATAATGGTGATGGCACGAGTGTTCAGTCGCTGGACTGTTGCTTTGCCCTTTCTGATGGCGGTATTCCTGGCTGCCCCAGCATGCTGAATTCCTCAACTGAATTCTGCATTTGCTTGCCCGCCCAGGTTCTGGCTTCGATTGAAATGGCACGCTTCTGGGACTACTGATGAGTAGGGATGTACTTTGGGTCCCCGACTCCTCCTGTTGAGCTCGCTTTTCTCTCCGTTGGGTCCCGGTTGGAGTCTCGCAGGGCTGTGGCAATGCCTTCCATTTTGGGGACTGTCCCTCCTCTTCCTTACATGCTGGATTCTCCCGAAGATGGTGAGCTGAGCACTGCTGAAATAGACATAGGACTTGTTTTTCACAGTTTCAATTAAAGCAAAGAAGGACTTCCAAGATCATCAATTCCTAAAATCGCTATGGCCATAGTACTTGCCTTACACAAGCACGCTGACATCAAAGAAGGACTACAAGCTCTAGTCTTCAACCAGGTATCTATTCTTGAGCCTTAAAGGTGTAGCCATAAGATAATGATGTTGGAGGTTGGCACATACTAACTGCTAATGTTTCTCTTCTGGCTAATCCTTTTAGTTTCTGCAATCATTATTTGATAATGCTTGCCCCTTCCCTCATATCAATTGCTTGGGATGCTTATTAGGTTTTTATAATGCTCATTATTTTGATGAATTAGTGTCAACACTGCTGTTGGACATTTTTACCCTGCCTACACTTCTCTGGCTGTTATTGCTACATATTGTTTTAGTTCTAAACCACTTAAAGCCGCCTATTACTACCTTTGACTGCCTAGCTCCTCTGCCCAGAACAACTTCTAGACTACACTGGAAATGTAATTGTCACTCAATTAAAGTGAATGAAGGAATACCTATATGGCAGGCAGGATAAAATAAAATTGGGATCATTTATCTGCCCCACTCATGTTCCTACTCTAAGTGTTTCTCCCATTGACTACATTGTCCCTACCTGATTAGAATAATTAATGGCTTGAGTTACTTGCTCCTCATCCACTGCCACTATACCTCCTCTGTTTACACTCCCTCAGATTCCACTATGACAACACTTCCTCAGATGAGAATGCTCCTTTGCTTTGACACAAGTTTTTAGCCTGATGCGCTTCTCAGGTGGTCATTTTTAACCCTTAAACTATGATAACTGTTGCCACAAATGAAGTTGATAGCTTGACATCACATATTGGCCGTAATGTGCTCAAGATTAAATACCCACCTAACCTTTCTAAAAATGCAACCAAAAATCGTAACATAAACTACTGAAAAGGAATCCTGAAAACTCATCTCTGATATTTAATTTTGTCCAAAAATTGAACTTTGGTTAATTATTTAATTTTCTTCACCAAGAAAAGAGCACAATTGAGAAAAACTATTGCCGCAATGCTGGAGATTAACACATCTAGGAAAACACCACATGGCCTACAAACCTCAATAACACCCTCATCGATCTTCATTGCTGAAGCTACCATCTCCCTTTACAACAATGGAAACATTCTCATTCAACTTATGACCATTACCTAGAGATGTTTGACAAAATATTCTTGAGGATCAGAAAGAGCATGTTGAGCCATGTCCCTTCCACCTCCAATAAATTACATCTGCCCTCCTTACCATCAACAGAAACACAGACTTTCTGCAGACCCAGTTCTACTACGTCACCTACAACTTCCCAGGAGCAATATCACAATCCAAAAAGGAGAACCACCGCTGATGGCTTCAGATCACCCAATAAACAGAAGTGAGAGAGAAGAGGGAGCAAAAACGCTCGTTCATTTCCCCTAATCTTGAATTAAACAAACACAGAGAATGAGCTCAGAGCTAAACTCTAGATAACCCAATCATATGGGTCATTGGAAAAGATGTCCTTGAAGGGAACCCATTTGGTTTATAGAAGAACCCTCACAAACCAACCTAGTTGGTGGCATGCTTCATCATTGGGTTCCCACCCAGGAAGCCAAGTGCCTTCTAGGTGTGCTTCAACGCCTGATTACAGCAGAGCTATTTTTCTGTTGTTATGCCACATTTATGCGAGCGGTGGATACCGCGAAAGTGAAAGGTTAAAACTAGCCCCGGGGTACCCAGTGCTATTTTATTGTTTGGTCCCTGGGGTAGGTTTAAAAATCAAACAAGTGGACTTGAATGAGAGGAATTGTCTCGCATGACTTTTCAAAGGTATGTGAACACATTAATCCAAGTGAAGTGGTCTACATGTATCAGCCAATTGGTGTCCAATTGATTGGATTTCTTCAGGACTTGTGGTTCAGAGTTAACCCTGAAATCACGTGAACTCTGCACACGCACTAAGGTGTGCAAAGGTATGTAAGGTGCGAAACTTATGGGTTTCACCGTCAAACCTGAGAGGTTTTCAAAGAAAGCCCGTTCATCCTACTTCTGTTGATGCACTCTTAGTGCCTACACTTGCCCAATAGTGACATCATACTACTAAATTTGCATGCATAACTATGTGTCCAACACACTCACGGATGCGTTTGTCAGCATAGGTTAAGAATCTGTTGGTGATCAGATGCATGGATGATGGGTCCAGACCAAGGGCACCTTTTGTTTAGTTTGTAATTATGCTATGTTTTTTCTCTTTTGCAGTAATTAGAAATCTGACGGTGTAACCCATAAGTTATGCACCTTACACACCTCTGCACACCTTAGTGCGTGTGCTGAGGTGACATGAGTACAAGGTTTACTCCGAACCACACTTGCCCAATAGTGACATTATACTACTAAATTTGCATGCATAACTATGTGTCCAACACACTCACGGATGCGTTTGTCAGCATAGGTTAAGAATCTGCCGGTGATCACATGCATGGATGATGGGTCCAGACCAAGGGCACCTTTTGTTTAGTTTGTAATTATGCTATGTTTTTTCTCTTTTGCAGTAATTAGAAATCTGACGGTGTAACCCATAAGTTATGCACCTTACACACCTCTGCACACCTTAGTGCGTGTGCAGAGGTGACATGAGTTCAAGGTTTACTCCGAACCACAGGTACTGTAGAAAGCCAATCAATTAGAACCCCATTGGCGGGAAACATGTAGACCACTTCACTTTGATTATTATGTTCACATACCTTTGAAGAGACTTGAGAGACAATTCCTCTCATTCACATCCACTTGTTTCATTTTTACCCTACCCCAGGGACCAAACAATAAAATAGCACTGGATACCCTGGAAGTAGTTTTAACCTTTCACTTTCACGGTATCCACACTTACATAAACACGACAAAACAAGGAAAAAACTAGCTCCGCTATAATCAGGCGTTAAAGCACACATAGGAGGCAGTCGGCTTCTTGCTTGGGAACCCGATGTTGAAGCATGCAACCAACTAGGTTTGTGGGTGAGGGTTCTGCTATAAACCAAATGGGTTCCCTGCAAAGGAGATATTTTCCAATTACCCGGATGATTGGGTTATCCAGAGCTTAGCTTGTTCTTTGTGTTTATTCAAGCCAAGGGGAGACTCTTGCTCTTCCCCCCCTATCCAACCCATCTGTCCTGTCCCAATCCTTTGCTCATAGAAGAAATGATACCCGTAAAGCCAAATCGGACAACATCCTATGCTGGCTATTATTCCCAAATACATTGTTGCTTTCCTCGATCAATGGTATTCCCTCACCCACCTCATCTGCTTCCCAGGAGGTGACCTACGATTCATGCAGGATTCCAATGTGGCTTTATTGCGATGCGCTCCCTGGTGCTGCTGCTCTGCCCACTCCTTTCCTATCACCTGCACAAGTAAACCTTGTCTTAACCCTCAACCTCCTATTATGTCACCCATCTGGTACTTGGGGAACAAGTTGAGCAAAAGCTTTTGGAAACAATGCAAAGAGCTGGCCCTAGACGAGGAGTCTGCCGGCAGAACCAATCCACCTGGCTTAGGGGACTCTGTGCAGAGGTGCTCTTGACTATCTGTGGTGCTAAACCAGATCTGCAGCCAGAGGAGCTGGCAGGCACGCCCAGAGAAGACAAAAACAAATGTAAGATCTTTCCAATGGAGCCACAGGGGTGGCTGGTCATTCATGCAGGTGAATATCTTTTCTTGAAGCATCACATAAAGCAGGTTGTAGTCTGACCGACCACCTACAAGCCTTGGTAACTGTAAACACTCCAGTTGAGGACATCTTTATCCATAGGATAACGTGAATGTTGTGGAAAGCTGAGCCTCACTGAGGGTTGGAACTGCCAATCCCAGAAGCCACCTGCCCAAGGAGTTTGAACGGCCATGTCGGACAGCTTAAGGAACAGGACTTTAAGGTCATGGAAGCTGCAGTTTGTGCCTGCAGACTGAAGTGGAATGGTTCCTCTAAACCAAGGAAGTTCTTGTGAAGTCTGGAGTTTGTAGAGGGCTTCGCCTTCCTTTTGGAACCAGTCTCTTGCCTTGGTCGAGTCACAACTCAGCAGGTGCAGGGTGTTTGCCACAGGTGCAGAGCTTAGCGCCTATCTTCGTAGAATCCTGCCTTGTCGTGGAAACTCGTCTCTTTTTGTTATCAAGTTGAATCTAAGGTTCTGGTGCGCACCAGACCTCCTGGATTTAAGGGGGACTTAGTGGGTGTGAGGACTAGTAGCCAGAGGCATCTAGTCCTGCACCTAATCCACCCTAGTAGTGACAACATCCTGTGGATTTACAGCACTAACACTAGACAGAACCTGATTTCGAGCCAAAATTCAAGATGTGCAAAACTATCCTCAACTGTACACCTCAACTGCAACACCCTAAAGATGTGGTCAGCCTTGTGAAGTTGTATGCCTCCTGCATAGCTAATTTCCCACCTGCCTTCTAAAAACTGCCTGGGTCAGGGGGGTGCTTTGTCCTGGAGTGGAGTGGGGGGGACATGTTCTGTTTTTCAGTGGGGCAAGTGAAGCCTTTTAGGCTCACTGCCACACTGGTCTGATTACTGCCATCCTGTGTGGGCAGAGGTGTAATCTCTTGCTCACACAGGTCTATGTCTCTGACCTCTGGGCATGGCACATACTCCCCAGCATAAGGTCAGACTTCAGTCTTTGTGGCAAACCTTTGAAAAAGCCAGCCAAGGCACAAGAACACTGAGTTAACTTGGTGGACGCTGTCTAAAGTGCCACCTAGGTACATATTAGTTAAACCTTGACACCACTATTGTGCTAAGGGTTAAAAAGTAGAGTGTTTGACACCAAATACGAAAGAAATCAACCGGACCATCATCAAGCTGAACATACAGGTAATGCCTATATGCCAGCCCATGTTATCTTATGGACCGCTGCCCACTTATGGTAGAATTACATTTAGAATACTACCACAGGGCAATATATGCTTGCACATATACTACCACACATATAATATAATGCACCCTGTCTCCTGGGCTATAAGAGGCCTACCATAGGAGTGACTGATAATTACTAAATGGAGTGAGGGGATCCTATCACACATGGTGTGCACAGGGTCAAACTCGAGCAGGCAAGCTGCTTGGGCAGGGCTGACAAGGCAGGCCTGCAGACTGGGTCCATCAAGTTGACTCAAGTGCTGCAGCCCCGGTACCTCTTTTGCATTCCTGCCATTAGGTATCACTGGTGCTATATACTACGGCCTAACAGGGGTGTAAAAGTACTTGCCAGTTGGGTGTATCAATTCACGTTTACAGTTTGAGGGAAAGCGTGCTTGTGCTAAGCCTGGTAAGCAGGACCCAGCACAGTAATATAGATCAATTACCACAGTATCTAGCAGTTCAAAACGGGGCGAAAAGTGTTGGGGGCATCTGCAAGCAGCCCAGTTTACTACACCCTCCATTTGAATATACTAGTAAAAACAATGCTAACTGGAGTGACTTTCAAAATCCCAAATAAAGACACTTTGCTCACAATAAATTAACAACAATAAAATCCTCCAACCACTTCAATTATCCCCTGCCTGTCAAACTCATCAACTAGAATGAACCCCGTCTGCTTATTCTACTTGATCTCTCCTCAGTTTTCAATACGGTTAGACATGATAGTATGATTGACCTTCTTGAGAAGAGGATGGGGATAGCTGGTCCTCTCTTAAAATGATTTGCCTATTTCCTTCATAGAGGAGCACAAAGAATCAAAGTCAATCAAACCCTACCTGACACTGCTCCAGTCACAATTGGAGTTTCCCAAGGATCCACATTCTCATCCACCTTATTCAAAGCATTCATTGAACCTCTTATTGATCATTTGAATCTCTCTAACATTCAGTACCACATGTATGATGATAACACACAATTGCATTTGAAAATATCCTCCATCAAAGACATCAAACAGCTCATCTGCACTCTGCAGAAAACCCAACAATAGCTGACCAGCAATCACTCGCTATCTGAAGCAAGAATCATGTTGACGATAGCTTGCATGACACACAAGGCCCTTAACCATGACACACCTGTCTATCTAGCCATAAAACATGAACTTTCCGGAGGTAGTCACTCCTCAAGTAGTTCTAACTCTCTACTACTGAAGCCACAGAAGTGCAAAAAGAAGAAGCTATACAACCGCTGCTTCTCCTATCCAGTTCTTAGAATGTGGAACTCACCACTGCCAGAAATCAGGACAAACCCCTACTCTACCTTCTTAAAAATGGAACTAAACATGATTTAGATTATGAGATTCTTTCACTAATTATCTTCAATCATTCAGCCTCATGTTTTACATGTAGACTCCTAGGGATATTGGATCCTCCAAACAGTTTTTGATATACTATAACTGTATTTATTTGTGTTTTAGCTCCCTGCTCTGTCCCTCCATTTTCGCTTCTATGAATGACCTGATTGCTACTTGTACAGTGCCCTGACACCCTGCAGGGTCATGTTTGAGCTATATAAAATTCTGAAGAGAAATCAATAAAAACCCTGGGGGGCTGCGAAAAAGCTCCCCATGCATCTGGGCCACAGTTCCTTTGTTTTTCAAAATCCAATTCCTACTTTAAGAATGTGTTTATGAAAACAAATACTTTGATGAACTGGATCAACACAACATGGTGCACCCTCCTGCCTTGCACTGGGGGTTATTTTAATGACAGCGCAATCCCCTCCAGGAGGGCAGGGATTCAAAATATGCAGGTTGGTCTTCTGCCACGGTACAACATGGCGGGCCTGATTGGCTGTCACATGCCACAGTCTAAATGACCCCAGTATTCTACTCATTCACTTCTCAGACCACTAACATGCATACTGCAAATAAAAGCAGATAATAGTAGACTACCCTGAGTGAGTCACAATATCGAAACAGCTCAATTTGGTTTGCTAACAGTGGTTAGTTTTGAACTGGAGACATGGTGCATGCGAGAGTAACGTATTATACATTATCCTGTCACGTCATTTAGGTCTCTCAACTAACATCCCTGTATTTTGCATTCTTCGTTCATTATTCAGCCAGCGTCATTAGATTTGATGGATTTAACAGTCCAAGTTAATCATTTACAGTACAGTGTCAATTGTGATATTGTATGGTTCCATTTTTCAAGTGGTAGAAGTGTATTAGAATCTTCTCCATCTTTAAGTTGTACATTTTAAAGAGTTAGAGCGATAACAATAAAATGTATTTTTTTAACAGGCCTCGATACTCTGAGTGAGAAGGAACAGAGCAGGGCCATTTACTTATTATATAATCAGTTGAGGTCCCTGACCGACCAATTGTGAGTCAATACAGATCTGTGACAAATAAATATAGTCATCTGGTAAGGCTGATAGATTGTTATGATTTCGAAAACCTTGCTCCAAATCACAACCTATCTAGTAATATGCTATGTTACACCCACCTCAGCTTCTAAACCTAAACTGCCTTGTTGTTCTTTTCTCTCTCGATTTTTATCCAAAAAAAGGAACTTCAAGCAATGAGTGTTGTGGTTGTTTACCCTTGAGTCATTCTTTCTTTAAGTTATTTTGTTGAGGTGGGAGTATCCTCTGAACTATTTATAAGCATAGACATTGGTATAACATTTTCTAGGTCGGAAGAAGTAAAATATTATCGAAATGGAATGCAAAACCAAAATACTTACATCTTAAATTTCTAGTCCAGGGTAGCATACTGTAAGGTGAGTCAATAATATTTTTACAGATCATTTGACATGAGTCAAAAATGGTGCTGTGTACTTATTTTAGGGTGTCAAAATCTTCATCGGGCATACATATTGTGGGCAAACATGTTGAGACTGCAAAGTGGTCAATTGGTTTCCATTTTGTCATAGTCTTAATAGTAAAAGAATATGTGAAAATAACCAGGTCATGAGGAAATACATTGTAAATAGGTTCTTATTATCTACATTTCCAATGGTAAAGTTAAAGTGTCATTTGGAAGTTGAATGGATGTAAAATCCCTTATGCGAGATATGATTTCTTGCCACAAAATTTAAATCTATTACATTTCCACACCATGTGATAATATATTCCAACATCATCACATCCCTTCAGAAAGTATTGCCACCCAAAAAGATTGCTTTGTATCTAATCAGTGTATCTAATCAGTGTCAGTTACCAACATTACATCAACCTGAGTGCACTTTTTATATTCAGTACATATCAATGGTTCTGCTGTTTGCAGCTTAATATAAGTCTGCAAGCCGCTGTGGTTACGATGCCACGAAGCCAGTGATTTGTCAACACGCAACATGTTGGATCTATAAGAATCTGGCACATCAGAGACCATTGTTCAAAACATTGTGAGATATACATCACAGATACGTGACCCCCAGCAGAAAGACGCTATTTGACAAATTACAAGATATTCGTTACAAAGATTGCGAAAGTGTACTAAGGAAGTGACTCACTAATGACCCTTCATGAGAAGAAACAGATAAGCCCTACTTAATCCAGACAGTGACTTACCTGATATGTGTAATTTGTAGCCCTGAAGAAGTCCTTTTGGACGAAACGCGTAGGCACCGGCTACAACATTGTTTTTATGAAGACAGAATTTGTGCTTTTTGAATCAAATAAAGAACTTACTATTCATCCACTGAAGACTCATGATTTACCAGGATTGACTGAATGAAATACTGTGATTCTATATTGTGTATCAAAAGGAATTTTTTTTTGTTATTATACTCCACAGAAACAGATCATTCTTACTTTGTTAAAGAGTGCTGTACATTGTGGAAAATTATGTTTGTTTGAGACTTTTTAGTCTTAGGGAGATCGAGGGGTTTTGGATCTCCTGTCCTTAGCACCTAAAATTTGCAGATATAAATGTGATACTAGTGGATAGGTGCAATATCGTATAGCCTCAAATCCCTGTGCTCGGTGTGTATAATATTATTTTTACAGATCATTTGACATGAGTCAAAAATGGTGCTGTGTACTTATTTTAGGGTGTCAAAATCTTCATCGGGCATACATATTGTGGGCAAACATGTTGAGACTGCAAAGTGGTCAATTGGTTTCCATTTTGTCATAGTCTTAATAGTAAAAGAATATGTGAAATTAACCAGGTCATGAGGAAATACATTGTAAATAGGTTCTTATTAGCTACATTTCCAATGGTAAAGTTAATGTGTCATTTGGAAGTTGAATGGATGTAAAATCCCTTATGCGAGATATGATTTCTTGCCACAAAATTAAAATCTATTACATTTCCACACCATGTGATAATATATTCCAACATCATCATATCCCTTCAGAAAGTATTGCCACCCAAAAAGATTGCTTTGTATCTAATCAGTGTATCTAATCAGTGTCAGTTACCAACATTACATCAACCTGAATGCACTTTTTATATTCAGTACATATCAATGGTTCTGCTGTTTGCAGCTTAATATAAGTCTGAAAGTCATCAGTAATTTCAATATCCAATTCCTCTTCATCATAAAATATTATCTTCAACCAAGGTATTACTTTTATCTAATCCTAAATAAATCATATGTTTTATTGGTCTGTGCTTTGAGAGTAAACAAATATTCTAGTTAGTAAGATCCTCACTGACTTTTGGAAGCATTTCTTTTCATGTAACAATGTTATCAGTCTAAACATGAACCTCCTTCCAGTTGAAGATTTGTAAAAGAAATTTCTTAACATTTAGGGGCAAATTTATTAAACGTTCATGGAACACAGCAATGGAAGCTAAGTTGCTGTGATACATTGTGTGAAAAGGAGAGAACTGAAGATTGCCAAATCTACTAAGCTAAGGCACTTTTCAGCTCACTCCCTACCCTCGCAAATTTGAGGCTGCCTTGCGACAATGCTGACACCCTTGCACAATGGTGCAAGGGTGCCTGCATTGCAAGCTGAATTGTTTAGTACAGGAAGGCCTATCTTTCTGCACAAATGCAATCCTTTGTAGCACATTCCTCTTTCTATGTGTGCTGTATTCAGGTTTATGAGTCTTTGTAAAACTTGGTTTGCATCAAAATACATATGTGGATGCCAGAAAACACCCTTGTCCATCCATGTAATGCCTACTAGTATTGAAAGTCAGTTCTATGCACTGTGTTATGTTACTTTGTTCTTACTAACCCACACAAAGCCATGCAATGTAAAGTACATTTCAAAAATGATTTTGCATTGGTCCTATTCAACAAAAGTGACACAACAACATAACTCATAGTAAATCTGGTACTTTAGATCACCCTGACAATAAACGTTCTCCAGCATATTTGGGTTTAACACCAGCTCATTTTGAAAGAATTGATCCCAAACTCCTCTCTGTTACTCTAGCTTACAAACAATCAGGGACAGAGGAACAGGAAACGTTGTGGCACATCAAATCCTTACTGCTGCGAATCAATGCATCAAAGTAACCTTTAAGTATTCTAAAAGTGTACCTGCAAACATTATGGCATTTAGTTGGTCTACATCATAATTTGCTCAGACGTATCTGTAAATGTTCATGTCCTATCATTAAGAGGTTTTATCAAGGAGTTCACCAAGCTAATCTATTGAGGGCTTAAGATGAACTTCCAGCACATATCTCTCTATCTGTGCAACACTCATACCCCTGTATTGACTTGAGCAGTTAATCCAGAAAGAAAATGGAGGTAGTACAAAAAACAAATAGGCAGCCTCTGTTGTAAATACATTCTTTTCTATTATTCCAAGTTATCTCCATTTTCCCCAAATTTGTATTTTTTCTACAATATAATGAGTAGGTTTGTCATATTAAAGATATACAACTTGTCTAAGTTAGTTGTCAGGGCGAGTCCTAAATAATGTATCCCTTTATTAGACTAATTATACTGATTATGCAGAATATCTTTTTCAAGTTTATTGAATGAGATATCAATTTGATATGTTAGTTTCTTTTTTACGATTCTTTTATTTTTAAGTTTTATTGGGATGCCAGAACAGAGAAAGAAAAACATAGTATCTTATACAACAAAAAAAAAAGGGCTGTGACTAATACCCTGTATTTTCCACATTTTTTCCCCCCACCCCCACCCTGATGAATCGATCTCCTAAGAAAGAAAATTACAAAAAATTGAAAAAATGGTAATGAAAATATAAATAAACATACCAAAAAACAAAGTTCATTCATACCTCTTTATTAAGCCAGTTGGTTAAAGACAACCACAGTTTCTCCCCTTTCTCTCTTCCCCGCCTTCCCTTCCTTTTATACACCGCAATCTCCCAATTATATATAGACAAAAATGTACGAAACCAAACATATTCTGTCGGGGGATCTGCATCAAGCCATACTAAAGCCAAACACAGACAAAATACTGCCATTGCGATAAACACAATTTTTCTGTCAGTTTCTTCCATGGCTTCATTAGATATTCCCAACAATATAACCTGTGGGGTCAATGACACTATGTAGCCCAATATAGCCCTATGTCTTTGTTCGATTTTAGGTAATACTTGGGAAAGACCTGGGCATGTAGCACACATATGTGTGCTATCCACGGCCAACAGCCCGCAGCGTGGACAATGTATGCCAGTAGTGCCCCCCCCATCGATATATACGTGCAGGGGTACATACAGATCACACCAAGTTTTAAAGCATTGCACTTGCAAATTGGCTGATATACATGATGTTTGGCTAAAGAACAAAGAATCCTCACACTCCCCCTGTCCCGCCTGTAGTACTGTTTGCCATCTATCAAAGTGCCTTGTAAGTTCATCCCCCATTCAATCCGTGATAAATTTTTAAATGGAAGCAGTTATCAGATGGTTACACTTAAGCAGATCAAATAGAGGAATTTGATTCAGATTCAGACATTTTTTCTAAAAAAAATGCAGAATTTGTAAATATTAAAAAAAATCCTTGTTCTCTATGCCAAATCTGTCTTTAAGAGCATCAAAGGAGAGTAGATTGACACCACAAAGACGATCCCTTATATGGTGAATCCCTCTATCACGCCATCTTCCAAAGTATGCATCATAGAAGATTTCTGGAAGTAAACCATTATTGTTGGCTAAAGCGGAGTACCTATGGAGCCGTCCAATCCCAAACCTTTTCCTTACTGCGGTCCAGACTTTATAAGCCCCTATCAGGACCGTAAACTTAACCCTCTTGTAATATGCGAAATCGATCTGCCTCAATAGAAGGCCCCTTGCTTCTACCTGCAAATAAGTTGAAAGATAGAGATTTCTGGGCTATCCGGATTACCCCCATTGACCAACTCTCCTAAGTACTTCAATGTGATAGCCCAATAATACGTTTGGAAGTTTGGGACAGACCAGCCTCCCTGATCTCTGGGTAAAGTCATGAACCTTAATGCCCGTCTTGGGCGCTGCCCCACCCATAAAACCACAACACTACCTGGTCAGATTTCCAGAACCGTGTCCTGTTAAATTCCAAAAGAATGGCTCTAAAATAATATATTGTCTTGGGCAAAAAAATCATTTTAATAACATTACATCTGCCAATAAGCGTCAGATGGAGATTACTCATCCTCGTAGTATCTAATTTCATATTACATAACAGTGGAGTGAGATTTAGATCTACAATAGCAGTAGGGTTGGAACTTATCTCAACACCTAAATACCTAGCATTTGCTACAATACGTTCTTCCACAAGGTCTACTTTATCATTAATAACTATTTGCGTTTTGCTTTAATTCACATGATAGCCGGAGACTCTGCCAAATCGTGATGTTAGCGTGCCTATTTCCTCCAACGCCTAGTGCGGTGCCGCGTGGTAATAGCTAAGTCATCCGCATACCCTAAAAGTTTTACATCTCCCCCACAAGCAGAGACTGGGAGTATTGACTGGCTCTCCTGTATCAGTCTTATTAACGGATCAATATAAATTTCAAATAGCAAGGGAGAGCCCCCCGACTATGTTCTCATCAGTAACATCTTGGCGATTGGATCTTTATACATGCTTTGGACGACCCGTATAAAACCTTCCCCAATTCCATAACATTTCATAGCCACCCATAAAAAGGGCCAGGAGACCCTATCAAATGTCTTTTCGGTGTCCAATAAAATTAGGGCCATAGGGTCTCCTGTCACCTTGGTATAGTCAAATGAGGTTATTACTCTGCAAATATGGTCTATTGTTTCTCGGCCCTGGACGAAACCATGTTGCTGATGAGACACATTTTTTTAAAAACAGACGACAATCTATTTGCCAAAATCTTTGAATAGATTTTTACATCATTATTGATCAATGTGAATGGCCGATAAGCCCTTAAATCAGTGGCCGATTTCCCTTTCTTTAAAAATATGACAATTTTAGCATACCTCCACGAAGCAGGTGGAGATTCGCCCCCGAATCTGGCTGAACATCTCCAGCATAGTTGATGCCAACTGTGTTAGAAATTTTTTAAAGAATTCTGCGGAAGAAAATCCGGCCTAGCCGCTTTACCGCATGGAACAGAGTCTAATGTGTTAATAACCTCACCAAAAGTAATCGGGGCATCCAGCATTTCCCTGTCAGAGTCAAAGATTCTATTTTTACCTCGTCAAGGTATCCAGTAGTTTCATCCTGTAGCCCTAGAACATCTCTCCTATTTTTCAAAGGTAGCAAGAATTGCATTCGGGTCATTTGCAAAACCAGTGTCTGGGTCGTTCACTCCCATAATCCGAGCCTGTGCTTCTTTTTCCCTTGTTCGCATGGCTAACGTAAGTCCCACTTTTTCATTACTCTCATAAAGTTTGGTGCGCCAGGTAAGATATCTTGCTGCAGTTTTAGCTGAAGAAATCTCAACTATAGCAACTCTGGCAATTAGAATCTTAGTCTGAGCCGCATCAATATCCCTTCTCTCAGATATAACCTTGACCAAATTTAGCTCCGCATTAGTCAACTCTGCGTACAGATCGTTTAGCTTACTTCTCTCTTGCTTCTGAAACCTCCACCCAAACTGAGTGGTCTCCCCCCTAACCCCTGCTTTTAACGTATCCCAAACATTCTGTAAGCTGGTACTACCCTGGTTCTCGTCAAAAAATCTGGTGATCCCCACCCCATATGTTCTATATAAAGATTATTGCTCAACAAACCCTATTAAAAGTCAAGGTAGAGGCATTTTTGACACTCAATGCACACTTTCAGAACCAAGGGTTGTGGTCAGACATGACCTTAGGGAATTTTTCAATTTTACAACCCTGCACTAAGCTTTGGGAAATAAAGAAATAGTCCAATCTTGAGTGTGATTTGGTGTGGGGCTGAATAATATGTAAACCCAAACTCATTGCTTCTTGTACCGGCCCAGACATCCACTAGCCCATAGAGCTCCTTTAATTGGCATAGAGATCTGAAGACTTTTGGCTTGGTATGTCAGTTCTGGCTGATTTGATATTGCGCAGCCCATATTTATATTAAAGTCTCCACACATTATAACTGGCAATGGCCATCCCACCAATTCAATGCTCAGCCAGTCATACAGATCCGAGTCATATAGCACCAGGACATATACTGAGGATAACGTGAACTAGCTATTATCTATTGAGCACTGAGTTATTGCCCATCTACCATACTTATCTGAGATGGAGCGCGAGAAATTTGCCAGACCCCGGCGGGCAAATATAGCCACCCCCTGGTCTTTAGCTCCTGCTTGGACCATACGATCAGCTGAAACCCGTCTAACTCTATGATCTTGCTTCTACTGGCTTCGATGTGAATCTCCTGGAGACATATTATGTCTGCCTTTAGGAATCAAACATCTTCCTTCATCCTACCCCATTTCGCTGGGTCATTTAATCCGCAGATGTCAATAGTGGCTATCTTAACACCCCCCATTGAATATATATGACAGACCAGAAACATAACCATACCTTGGAAAGGAGAGAAAAAGAAACACATCTCCATGCCTCCCCCGTAACTTCCAATTCCCTTTCCCTTAAAATGGATCCATCCACCCCCCTACACCCTTCAATAAGGCAAAAAAGGTCTCCAGACCCTTGTGATGACTCCCACGTTAGTGCGCCCCTGTTGCTCCCTGACCTATCTAGAGAAACTACAGTTGAGCCAGCCCCATCGGTTCTTCCCCTTGCCCACTGTCCCGCAAAAACAGCCCCTGCGAACACTGCAATAACAGAAGACAAATACCTCAAAAATAGAAATATCATTAGAAATATAGAAATATCATTAGACTACAAACTTATCTAATCACCAGATATCTCTTTGAGATAATTCCCTGCCTAGATCTCGGAAACAAAAACCCTGACCCGCCCCCCCATTGTATAACTGTCAACGAGCGTGGTTCATCAAATAAACTTTGCAGCCCAGTTTCTGAAAAGGAGAGATCATCTGCCTCAGACGCCATCTTTTCTTCACAATTGTGTGCAGAAATCGGGTCGCACAAACAAAGTCTGCCCTTCCGCTACTTTCCTGGCATCCGGCCGGACTTTCTCAAATATTGCTTATCGCAATAGAAAATTCCCAAAAAATATCAGGAACGCTCGTGGTCTTTGGTCTTGCCCGGGGTTATTCTTTGCCATTAAGGGGAATCGGTGGACACGCTGAATCTCAGCTTCCCAGTTCCAGGGTGAGAGTTCTGGGAAAGTAGACTTGAAGAGCTTGATGACAAAACCGCGTATGTTCCCTCCTTCAACTTTCTCTTCTATACCCAGCAGGCGCAGATTATTTTGTTGCTGTCGATTCTCTGACTCCTCAAGCTTCCATAGAATGTCCATCATTCTAGCATCATTGGCAGATGTCTTTTGCTCCGTGCTCTCCAATCCAGCCTAGAGTCCAACAACTCGCTCCTCCAGGGCCGTTGTGCACACCATAACTTCAGTACAGGCTTTTGTGGTCTTCCTGATTGCTCCCTGTATTTTATTGTAGCCAATTGAGCGAGTTTATGCTCCTGGCGGGCCTCAGTTTGCATAGCTTTGAGAGTCGCATAGATCAAAGACATTGAGGGAGCTGGATAGCCCTTGGATCCAGAAGCATGGGGGTTCTCTTGGGATTCCAACTTTTCCCGCAGCCCCTTCGCCTCCTGGGTTGGTATTAGAATAGTCCCACTGAAGATGCATGTTAGAGTCAGAGTGGGTGCGATGACGCCGGGAGCCAGGATGTTTTTTCCCTTAGCACGGCTGGAGGCTTGTCTGAGCGTATCTGCTGTTGTGGGAGCACTAACTGTGTTGCTGTTATCTGCCGATCCATCTACCTCTGAGATCTCCAGGTCACTGCCCCCTATAGCGTCCGACTCTTCAGCCATCGAGAGGGCCTAGGCTCTCCTCTACTTGCCTCTCCGGCTGAGTCTCATTAGGTGGTTCTGGAAAATTTAGTGGAGTCACCCCCCCTGCGGCTTAGACACCTACAGCTTCTGATCTTACCACCACATTGTCTGTCCTGGCTGTTGTTTTGCCTAGACTAGTCACAGCCAGAGTATTATTGCTGGAAATACTGGGAGTACTGGGAGTACTGGGAGTGGCTGTAGTACCAGTAATAGCGGCAATAGTTGTAGTGATAGCAATGTCTGATATAGCTGGAGTAGGAGCAGTGGAAACAGTTTTTTTGCTCCTTAACTGAATGGGCGCTTGCTCAGAGTTGGACTTAGACTGGTAGCTCGGTTTGCCACTTACCGGCTATCCAGTGAACATACCAGGGACCGTCAGAGTCTTTTTCTTTGCACCAGCATCCAGTGGGGCTTGCTCCATGCCAGAGTTTCCACCACAATCTGCACCCATCTCCACAGTATCTCTCCCCCCCTGCCTGGAGGCAATGGCTATATCCAGGCTTTTTGCCATTTCCTGTATTTTTAGATTTGTAATGTCTTTGATGCTTGTACCCCCATCCTTGGGAGCGGCTCGAGGAGGCAACATCCCATTCCCGCAGACAAGTTTCTCCAGCGGCGGTGCAGCAATCAACACCCGCCAGAGATCCGACCCTCGCACCGGCAACCACCCGGCTCTGCTCTGCGAAGCTCGCAGGCGGAGTTACGTTAGGTGGAGCCGGCACAAACAAAAGGAAAAGATCATCCACCTCGGCTCGGATGTTTGGCACTGTTGATCTCCGTAACTGCTCAAATTTTGCCTCTGTCGTGTTCGGATGGGCGGATGAAGCAGCTCAGCCTTCATACACCATTCCATAAGTGACCTGGTCTGGAGGAAAATTCCGCACAGCTCACACCGCCGCCATCTTGCCAGACACCTTCAGAGCCATTTTTAGGATTCTTATATTACAACAGTGAAAAATGGTGTTGTTGGGTGGAGTGTTACCCCTGCTCAAGCAACAGCCACAATCCCTGTCAGAATTAACCACAAATCTCCCTAAATGTAACTGTGCTTAACTATCACATAGCTCACTGCAAATGCAGTCAGGATTAACTTAGTTGCAATTTGTAAAGTATTTATGCAACACACAAACTGTAATAACATGGAAACACAACACAAGAAAAATCCCTCAACAATGTAGAAAAATAGAATCTTTTTCAATAAGGTATTTAACATCAATACGACAAAAAACCCAATCAGTACAACCGGCGTTATGAATTTTAAAAGCTAAAGGTGGTGTTGAAATGATCAAAGCACCAACTGCAGACATCTAGCTGTGCAAGACATGTTTAAAGTAATAAAATGTGGCCCACTGATATGGAGCACAAGTGGGACACAAGAAGTGGATTGGCCCAGTCAGTGCTCACCTTTGGACTCAGAAGAAATATCAGCAAAAGTTGTCTGAGAAAGTAAAGTTCAGTGAGGCACGAATTCAGCCGGCATCTGAAGAGGAGGCGTCGCTGGACAAAGTTGCGTAAAGATTTCTATATTTGGATTGAGACTGTTTATTGGAAGTCTAAGATCTCCAATGTGATGAAGTTGGAGGATGTAGCCAATGAGAGTTGCATGAAGCCCGATACCCCATTGGTGAAGTACAGCTGAAAGGAATTTGCTGCAGCAGAGACGAATGTAATGGTAACAGCCGTGAAATGTAAGGCCGACTGGTGATTACCCTTGGGTGTATAGATGATCAGGTTGGTCCCAGTCTCCTGCTGGTTCTCAGAGTAGTTTAGCCAAAGGTATTTTTATTTAAACATTTTAAAAGTCCCACGTTTTGGATTTTGGCTATCAGGGCACCTGAAACACCGCCAAAGTTCCAAGACTGAAGAGGCACTTTATGGGGGTTAGGCCTCACTCAGACTGGGTCCAGGTGCAGGTTCAAGATACATGGAGCCTTTTCTGTCTCAGAGACTCTGATATTTAGATGTGTTATCCAAGAAACTGCCTTGTGAAGAAATGATGGGTCTGCCCTGTGGGCTGATGTTATCCTTGTGAATATTTGGTAATAGATAGAGGATAGGTATTGTAAGGTGATAACATTTAAGGAGTCCATACTCCTTGTACTCTGTGAGGCCTTGATAACTCAGCTTACCCAAAAGTTTAGGATAACATAAACCCACTAGGCAGACCCAACATTTCCTCCTGAGGCAGTTTTATGCAGAACTCGTATAAATATGTTGACTCTTGCTTACGTACCTTTGTAGAAGCCTTACCTGTAGATATTAAAGATACTCATGATTTTCTAGTGCAGATAGTAGGAGACCTACTTATTGATTAGGATGGATGGATGGGTGTGCACTATACACTAGTATTGATCACAAGATGTGGGTACAGGTATGAAACATTTTCTATGTGCCAGGCCCATGGCATATATCCTCAATACTGAGATGTTGCTAAATATTATTTCATTTAGCTTGCATAACAAAATATATTCTCTTTGGTGGCAAAATATTTTTGAGAAAGAAGGACACTGCTATGGGCACCTACTTTGCCACCGGTTGCTCACATTTGGTGATGAGATGGTGGGAGGGGCAGGTGGTCTGGGAACTCGATAAGGAGGAATACAAATCCTATATAATGACTTAGGTTTATAGATGGTCTTTTTATCATATGGGAAGGTGAAAAGCTTTATCAATAGAAATTGTGAGGTTGTGGAACACCAATATTTGGAATTTTAAATTTACTTTTATTTGTGATAAATGTGTCCATGTTTTATATGAAACAGCCAATGCCAAAGGAGAAACTCTCATCACTAAATTGTTCCACCAGAAAACAGCAGGGAATGGCTTTTTACATGCTAAAAGTAGGACAATGTTTGTGTATTAAGCAGATCTGCCGTGTATTTGAGGATTTTGATTATGAGCAGACATTGATGGTTAAGAGATAGACTGTGCAGTACCTATCATGAGTACATGATGAGGAAAAATCTAAGGAAGCTTTGAAGAACCAGTATTAATTGGTATTCCCGTCTAGAGAGCAGAACACATTAGAAGACACACTTAGATTCATTACAGCTTTTGGAGATCACCAATGATGTTTATGGATTGGGCAAGAAGCTCAAAGGCTACTTTGTCTGCCGTATTTGTAAAGGATGTTAATTTAATAAAAATGTAGCCTCTTTTCATGTACCTTATTGTAATATACCACTGTAAATCAATGATTTCTCCACATGTAAATCTGACTATTTTGTATATGTACTGGTATTTGCCTGCTGTTTACACTATATATGGAGCACACTCCATCAAGCAAACAAGCATGTAATAGAAGATAGATCGGATGAAGGAGACCAGTAGATGTGATGACAGAGAACAGAAGCTTATGCGCATGGAATCTAGATATACAATAAATTATTCAGATGAGATCCCCCAAGGACCTGAATCAGGACAGAGGGCCTGATTACAAGTTTGGTTGTCCATAGTACTGCCGAACACGTGGTGGCAGTCCTGCTACCGCAGTACTGCGGGACCCCCCACAGTATTACGAGTGCGTTGGTCGGACCACCAGAGGACCGCTGTGATAGCCAGAGATACAGGATCCCATGGTCTTCACACAGCAGTCACAGGTCGAAGTATGCTGGTGGTGCCACAGTAGCACCGCAGAGCATATTCTGAGTTGCCTTACCACCACCCTTTCCATGGAAGTAAGCCCGCCATGAAAAGGGGTGTGGTGAGGCAACAATGGGGGCCCTAGTAGGGTGTAAAACTGATTATTGATCGATGCCTTGGAATACATAAATATTCAGTTGTTCATATGTTGTGTCGTACTTTGGTGTTTCAAGTATAGGAGAAATGACATCTATTTTGCATTTAAGGTCTTTTTTCAATTGTATATTTTAGAATCCAGGGTATGAAATCTATCATATTGTGCTGGCATTTAGTATATGAGAGGTATTTGTGACTTATGTTTTCCATTCCTACAAGATAGCTGTTATTTCTGGCAGCCTACATGTTCCCATTTTTTGTCCTTTTCTATTTTGTCTGTATATGCTTTACATCATGTGATGTTGCTTTGCCGGTCATCTGTGACCAAGGTTTTGCGCCAAAACGTGTTGGGTGTCATCCGTACTTAACAATAATAAAACGTTTGGATTGAGCACTACCATAAGTGCACTGTGCTGTCTGTTTTTAGACTAACAGAGTTCTGGATTTACATATATATATATCAGCTACAGCATCCTGCCAAATTGTCATCACTAAAAGAAAACTGCTGAAGCACAGCTAGAATTTCAACGTGCTTTATTTGTCACATTGCAGCGGCTCCAAATTTCAGCACTGCCTTGCAGCAGTCACGGAGTGGATGACCATCAACTGCCTTCAGCTTAATGTCAATAAGTCTGAGGTGTTCTTGGTTGGGAGAGTTAAGGGGCTGCAGAGTTGTCAGGACTAGGGTGGTCTGCGGTCTAGGGCCCGCCCCACGTCCTGTACCATCATGCCCTAGACATCTGTGTGGAAAGATACATCGTTTTCATGCTAAGGGGCTTGGTGGTTACATTGTGTAGCCCTATGATGAAGATGATGTACTGTGTTGAAAAATGCCTTTTCTGTATTGAACTGTGCACTATGTATGGTGTTTATCCTCCCCTGTCCGCCTAATGCGTTAGATATGGCACCCTAAACGCGTCCGCGAGATGCGTGAGGTTTGGCAGCCTCACGCGAGATGCGTGAGACTTGGCAAGCGGCTTTAACGCGCCCGCGAGATGCGTGAGAAATGGCAAGCGGTCGCTTAAAACACCGGGCGTAGTCACGTAAACGTACGCGACCATGCCCAAGCCCCTTTGTTCACTATTCCTGGGATTTTGAAGGTGTGGCAGCTTCCTCCTGATGCTCTGAGTTGGAATTAGTGCTTGGGAAGCATTTTCTGACTTCTTGTTGCAGCGCAATTGGTATCCAGCTGAAGGTCCTTTGGAGAAGGTGAATCCTGTTGCAAGAGTGCTGTGGAGACCTTGGCTGATCCTGTAAGTTACTTCTCCGAATCTATGGTTTCCTGCAGCCTCGCCCTTCTTTGAGTAGAGTAGGTCGTACTCTACAGGTAGGACCATTTTAGGTTCAATTATTAAGACTAACATTTGGCGCAATCTTTGCTAATGTGCATTTAGTCAGTTTCTCTGGTCAAATAAAATCATTCAGAGTTTCTTGTGGAATAATTCATTGAGAGTTTAGACTCTATCTTGTTGGGTTCTACTTTGAATGGTTTTTGGTCGCTATTCTTAACTGGTGTAATACATTTTGCAGACTACAGCAAAAGGATTTATTTTTGCTGAAAGAAAGAATATTCATGTGAAGTTTTTTTTTGAAGTAGAAGATTGTTGATGTAAACTGAATATTTACAAGATAAAGAGATATGCAGAGTTATCAATGTAAAGCAGATATTTATAAGGCAAAGAGACATTTATGACTATCATTGTAAAGAGTTTATTTACATGAAAAATGTCAATAAGTCTTTGGTGATCCTGAGATTCTATTGTGTTTTTGATGTGCAATTCAAAACATTGTTTCATGTGATAACATTGGAGTTTAGGCAGTGTTTAAAGTCAAAAGCCTTTTAATTTAAGAAGTACTATTCGTTATTTAAGTTGTTGCAGAGTTTTTCGAAAATACTAGAAAAGACTTAACTTTTCCTTTTCAGATCTCCTCCCCTGCTGTTCCCTTCCCAACACCCTTTTCCCCCCGCTTGATCACTTCAATATTCTGTGTATTTACTACAATCAGAATTGGAGGTATCGAGAGGTGGGCCCTTATATCAACTCGACAGATCCTGAGGAAGACCTCGTCTGACAGGAGTGAGCAATGGTGGCCAAAGATATTGTGCAGCGCTCCCATCCCCAGGTTGGTAGTAAAAAATCTTGTGGTATGGTTGGATTCCATTCTTAGGTTTCAGGGGCACACTAAGAAAGTAGCAGGCACTTGCTTTGGCGTACTCTGGGGTTTATTGCCCTTGTTGGGGTTCTTCGGTTCATCTATCCCCCAGATGATTGTCCAGGTGGCTATTTTGTCTAGACTGGACTATGCAAATTTGTTCTGTTTCAAAGCAAATAAGGCAGAGGTGATGCGTCTGCAGCGATTTAAGAATGCGACAGCCTGAGTTCTGCTGAGGCTTCCCAGAAGCTGCTCTGCAACGGGGACTATTCAACTTTTACATTGGTTGTCTATGACCAAAAATATCGAATTTAAAACCCTGTGTCTGACTTTAAAAATCTTTAAACTTTCATCCCCTGAGATTCTGTCCAATTTATCGGTACCGTACGTACATACACACCAGTTAGGTTCTGCAGGGCAATATCTGGTTACGGTCCCTCAAGTGAAGCGTCTCCAAGCTGGGAAGCGGTAATTTCGCTGTTTAGCGGCCAAATTGTGGAACTCCTTGCCAATCTCAGATTCGCTGTCCGGATATACCTTGCTGACATTTCAAAAGGCTACCAAAACCTACCTTTTTCCTGTGTCTTAGTCCCTAGTTTCTTTACTTACACTGCTACCAGCCCCAGGACACCTCTTTGCTGAGGCAGCTGTCTACTATATAAAAAGAGTTAACATAACATAACATTTGTCACATTTTGACCAATAGTCTTCATCATAGAGAAGCACTGCAGCTGTTACTCATGGGCTCACGCTTATCGAAGTGGAAGGGTCCTCAATTGCCCAGAATGCACCCCAAACAAATGCTAAATTATTATTTATCTCAGTCCAGTGCATTATTCATTTACATTGTGAACTTTATTCACATTTATAATTAGTCCATGGCGTTGTAAAATTATATAATTTTGTGCTCATTGTTGCTGTAATCATTAAAAGTACAATATGCATCTTCATTTCCAGTTCATAAGAGGTGATATCTATACCCCTCTTACCTCACTTGCTCTCCTGTTTTTCAATTCATTTCCAGGTAAGATTCTTCAGAGAGAGTGGGTCATGCGCTCAGTGTCAATGAACATAAAACATCTTCGTAATGCGAGCCCCTGACCCTACATGGCAGCTTTCGCTGCAGCAGGAACAGAGCATCCTGCCAACTTGCCATCACAACAAGAAAACTGCTGAAGCAGAGCTAGAAATTCAACTTGCTTTATTTGTCACAGGGTGGCAACATCTCTTCATTCTCTGATGCATTTCAACCAATCGTAGGGAAGCACTGCAGCTGTTGCTCATTGGCCCACGATGATCGTAGTCCTGTGATGTGATGTTACTTTGTCGATCATCCGTGACCAAGTTTTGTGCCAAAACGCGCTGGGTGTCATCCCTCCCTAACAATAATAAAACATTTGGATTGACCATTACCGTAAGTACACTGCACTGTCTGTTTTTTTACAGACTAACAGATTTCTGGATCTATATACATAGTTACATATACATATAGTTTTGAAATAAAGAAAAACAATTTCACAATTATCATTATCATAATTATTTTGTAAAGTAGATAATCAAATAACAAATAATGTAAAAAAAAAACATTACATCAAAATATTTTAAAATTCTCCAAAATCTCAATCTTCTCTCGCAGGTCTTTTCCACCCTGTTTAAGGTAGAGAATTTCTTTCTGGTTAATTTTGACATCTTTGTTCAGCTTTTCCACTGCTCTTTCTATCTCCTCCAATCTTTCTACCAAGGAGTTTATTTTTATTTCCAAGTTCCCACACACCTCATGAATCTTCTCTTGATTCTTCTCCAAAGTATCACACCTTGCCTTAATTTCACTGAGCATAGAGGTTATCATTTCTTCCACCAACAAGTGCACTTCTTTTTCCTTTTGAGTTAAATTCTGGGACACCTTCTGGCCCTTATCCTGTGCTTGTACCTCTAAATCTCCTTCTGCTAACACCTGAAATCTATTGGGGGACTCCAGCATTTCCTGACATTCTTTTCTGGTCCGCTATAACTAGTGCCCCACTATTTTTGTGCTCTGACTTGGTTGGAGGTAGTGGGGGACTGAGGTGGGCACAGCCGAGGGACTACACTTTAAAGTATGACCTCAGAGAGGGAGTAACTTTGATATGGTCAACTTTTGTTTTCCTTTCCACCCTCCCGCCTTCAGTATTTTCTTTTCTCCTAAAGAGTTACTCTATCTGGTCTCTGCACCTTGTCGGAGCGAAACACACTGCAATTTTGGCACTTCCAGCAACTGCCCTGCAACCGATGCGCCATTCCTTCAATGAAAGAGGACATCAGTTCCTTTCACGTCAAGCTCCAAATATGTGCATACCTTTCCTACACTGCCGCTACACCATCAAAGAGGGTAAGGGAGAGCTCCAACCCACTTTGTCAATCGGCCTCAATGCTTGAAGAAACAATATAAGGGTGCTAAATGTTCCAGAAAGTTTAGAAGGGGACAATGTAAAGAAGTCCATGGAATTATTAAGGGATTTTTTCCAGAGCTAGAGGGTAGGGTGCTAGTGGCAACATATTCATTGTGACCCTTTTAATTTAATTTTAAGACATATGCCATCAAAGAAATGTTTGATGGGGAAGCCATTAAAGCCGGTTCCTTCACAAGGGGGGACTGGTCAGACATATCCAGGGCCTAACAGGATAGAAAATGGCTGATGGGGAAACACATTTAGGAATTAAGATAGCTTAACTGTGTTCCCTTGCCACTTTTAAGGTAATGTAGAATAACAGGATGAAAAATATCAAAGATCCAAAAGAAGTAGAAAAAATTATTGAGCAACTTAAAGCTCACCAAAAAACACAAGTTTAATAGACATCAGAGGGGACATAGAGCTCGATAGGGTAGCCTCCAAGTAGATTACCCAAGGATATGTGGGAGGGTTCCCTAGGGTGGGAAGGGGGGCAAGGGGGCAAGTTACCAATTCACAATGGAAAGTTTGTTACTTAGCAAAGGGTGGGGGAGCATGTGGAAAAAATAAAATAATAGAGTACTCTTTGATGAAGAGAAGAGTTGCATAGTTAATAGGGTTTTGGTTAGTAGTCCCCTTTGTTAGACTCCTTAAGATAGAAGGGTGATGGTTCCAGCAAAGGAAAAGAGTCCTACAATATTAGCTTGTAATGGCAATGGTCTTCGAGTTGCTAGCAGACGAACGAAAATCTCGGAATATTGGATATTACTAAGTAGTAAAATAATAATAATACAGGCAATCCATTTAATAAAGGAAGAATGGGCGAATATTGTAAAAGGCCAAAAGTGGGTTCAACACTACGTATGTACAAATCAGGAATATTGTTCTATAGGGGTAGCTATCCTATTTAAAAGATCCACCGGAGCAACTTTTGAGGATGTATAGTTGATAGAAGGGGTAGATGGAGTGTAAAGAATATTAAGTTATATGGAAATTTGTTAGCGGTTGTATGATATTACGGCCCAACATAGATGATCTGAAATCTCTCCAGGGATTATATAATCTACTCCTGGACATAAATATACCTATCATACTAGGGAGTGACTTTAATACTTTAATTGATCCAGTGCAAGATACATCCTCATCCAGAAATACTGTAAATGCTCCTAATCTAATGGATATCTAGAAGTAGAAAGGCAGCATGTGTATCTAGATTTACCTTTAAAAATAAAAAATATGGACATTCCTTGAGAATAGATTTTTTTGGTAAGTAGGATTAGAAACAATGTTACAAAAGTGGATCATGGAACAGAACACTTATCAGATTAATCACCTGTTTGCTTGGAATTGAGGCTGACTCTATTTCCAACACAGAAAAGATGGACCCTAACTCAGGGCCTGTTACTTGATCCTGAACTAGTGGAGATTCTAATTAAGGTAACAATTTAATTTTTCTAGATTATTAATACTTCTACCCCATCAAATGTTGTCTGAGACACCTATGAAGCGTTCATAAGTGGAAGCTTAATTAATATCTCTATTGCCTTGAATAAGGAGCAGAGAACTAAGATAGAAAACCTGGAATCCAACATATCTAGGTTTTTAAGAGAATCAGAGAGCTCCTAAATTGCCAGGTGCGTAAATTAGCCAAACTGCTGGAAGTTCAAAACTGTTTGTCCAGCTTCATAGAAGATGGAATTAGGAGAAAATGGGAGGTTAGTAAGATACATCATTATGAATACGGGAAAGTCTGAGGGAAACTGTTGGCTTGGAAAATCAAAAAAGATTCCTCTGGATGTAATATTTTAGAAATCTTAAACCGGACACTGGTAAAAGGAGCACCTAAGAGAAAGAAATGGAAAAGGCCTTTGATTGTTTTTAAAAAATCTGTATAAGGAGGATACAGTAGGAATCGGGGAACAACTGGAAAATTACTTTGAGGGTTTGGATATGGTTAGACTGACCCCAATTGAGAAGGAGCTCCACTGTTCAGAGATAAGACTGAAGGAAGTCAAATGGGGGATGGATAAAATGAAAAAAGGCAAGGCAATCAGCCCAGACAGCACTCCTAATGAAGTGTATAAGGTTTTAAATGAAGAGCTGGCACCATGAAGAATAGGGAAATGATAAATGCGGTCTTCATTGATGGAAAAGAACTCCCGCAAACCTGACAGGAAGCCCCAATCAGTATAATCTTAACACCAAACAAGAACTCAAAGTTATGTGATTTGTATAGACCGATATCCCTTTTAATTTGTGATTATAAGATCTGTATTCAGATCTTAGCTAAACTACTGGAGAAGAATGTAGATAATTTCATATATACTGATCAAAAGGGTTTCATTAGAGGGAGACAATTACATGACCTGACACACAAGTTGAATGGTGCAATAGATCTAGCAATAGGAGATAAAATCTCCCTGATGGTTCTTACCTTGTATGCTGCCAAAGCTTTCAATGGGGGTTATTTGTCCCTTTTTACACGTAGCACTAATTTATTGTATCTTTACTTATGTTTTACATGCATTATCATCCAGGGGCAAGAGGCCATCGGAGTCGGGTGAAGGAGCTGGAGATGCCTCCAAGCAGGAAGAACACTTCTCAGCTGATGGTTTTGTTGGCCCTAGTAAGTCCTCCTGTTGTTAATATTATTATATATTTCCCTAAATTTGACTGCTCCTTAATTTAAACTATTTACTACCTGTTTCCTTGTTGACATTTTTCCCAAATCCTCTTTGATCCTCCGTTTAAAAATCTTGTTATCCCTGCATTATCTTATTATTTATTACGTTATTTTATATTTCTAGTGTCTGTATTTCACCTCAAACTGCCTCTGTCCTTAGCTTCCATTCTTCTGGTGTTTCAGTCAACTTTCCCACTCCCCATATATATTTTGTGGACTTCCCAGTGGTGGTACTGTAAGACTCAGAGAACCCATCAGTCCTTACTACTCTACTGGTACTACTACTAATACTACTACTCTGCTGTGCAGAATGCATGCCCAAGTAAGGTATTTCTATGAATGTTTATTGAGATGTGAAGACTTTCTTTTACTTGATCATGCTAAATCCGTAAGTGACCATGATAACGTTGGACACCCCAAAGCTGTGTCTTCTTATCTAGGCCTTTTATTTTTAGCAGCAGTTAATGGTGAACTGATTACCATGCATCATGGCTGGAAGGAAGTATGAGGACGAGGAGGGCATCACCATTACATTTGCCAACAAAGAAGACTTTAGGTCCAATTGTTTGGCCAGTTGGCGACTCTTATTTCTTTAAAAAAAATTCAGATACATTATTAGTGCCAGCCACTCAGTACAGTCCTTTACAGATTGTCTTCTTGAGACCTAGGGCTCCATTATGATGTCGGGCGGATCGCCACCGCCATGCTGGCGGTGGCAATCCGCCCGACAGAAATGCCCGCCTGCCACCCTTTTCCCCCACCACATTACAATGGCGGGGGGCCCGCAGCGGAGGCAAACACTGCCTGCCACTTTTCCACCCCGGTCACCTTGCGGCCGGGGCTGAAAACGAGTAACATGCAGGCGGTGTCTGTCAGACACCGCCCGCAATATTACAATGGGCTTTTTTCAATGCCTTTCCGTGGCGGCCACGGAAAGGCATGCAGTGTTCACTCTGGGGGCCCCCTGTGGGCCCCCAGAGTGAAGGCCAAAGGGGGGTGGCACACGGGGGGGTACCTGTGGTACCCCCCTGCCTTTGCATAATCGAAGAGGCAGGCACCGCGCGGTGCCTGCCGCTTCGATTGTGCAAACGCGTGCTTTTGTTTTTAACATTGTGGCGGGCGGAGCAGTGAGCACAATGTTAAATTGAGGAATGCGCTCGCCACTGTGGCGGGCGCATCCTAATGGCAATGTCGGGACCCCCGCCCTTTAGGCGGGCGGTCCCGAGTTCCACTAGGGTGGCGGGCGGGCTTTGCCCCTAAGGCTTTTAAAAAATTGCCACCAAAATAAACAAAATGCCAACTGGATATTTTATCATTTTTGAAAGGACATAATGTGACTGTACCTGAATTGCTTGTGATGTGTGTGGTGCATGTATTTTCAATTTTGCTATGGAAAACAATAAATGGGGGAGGCGCATATGGCATCTAAATTTTTTAAAATGTTTTTTCTAGCCTCACCAACCACCAGTGCCGTGGCCAGCATGGACGCTGAAGCCATCCAGGGAGCAGATGTGACAGTTGCAGAGGGTGAGCCAGCAGTAGGCGAAGGAGGTTGTAAGTCATATTGCTTGCTTATTGACAATGTATATACTTACTGCTATAATGCATATTGTGCTGTTGAGAGTGAGACTAATTTGTAAACAGTTGAAGACACCCCTCTTTACTTAGCCATAATATATACAGTGGGAGTTGCGTAACTAGTGTTGGCCTCTTCTATCTTCAACTCAGCTGAGGGTTTCCTGAAGAAGAGTCAGACCGTGATGGGAAAGAAGGATGGAAGTTTGAAGGATGGGCGAAATGTAATATGACTGGCGGAGCAGTATGTGTGGGTGAAAGGATGCATAGGTGGCTGATAACATGCATCCAAAGGTGGGTGGGTGAAGGATCGGTCAAAGGTAAAAGAAATTCTGCTTGCGTTGGTAAAAGTGCATGGGTGAAAGGAATCCTCCGGGTAGTTTGATGGGTCAACTCAAGGATGTATAGGTGGTTAAAATGACAAATGTATGTTTGTGAAAGGTTCGTTGAGAATGATAGCCATGTTTGGATGGATGGATGGTACCAGCATTCATAGTGAAGACTGGATGAAGAGAATGTAAAACACAAACTGTGACTGAGTAGCAAAGCCAAGGGTGAACAATAAAAATAATGCTAGGGGAAAAATGTAGGAAAAAATTGAAAATTCCCTGGGAAGAAGAGTAAACAATGAATGTTTTTATCAATGTTTTTGATGCAAAGTTTTTAGCAAGGTTGTATTTCAGACTACTCCCCGGACTCCCAGTAGTTTTCAAGCACAACATATCTTATGTACCCTTACCCACCCACCATCATCAATCGGCTCCCTCCGAGGCCCACTCCCTACCCATGTTATTCATCCAGTGTCAGCCATGTGTGGCCTCTCGTCTGCACAGTTACAAGAGTAGTACCTCTTGCTGTGCAGCATATCATTCGTATATTAGTAACTATTCATCTGCCTTGTTGCAGTCAGGGTGAAAGTGAAAGTGAGCACTTCATTTAACAGAGAACGGCCATGATAGGAAAAGAGATAATTGTGTAGTACAGCTGCCCCACCTTCAGACTGCTGAAAATTATAATGTGACATGAGTATGTCTGTCTAGGGCACAAGCTGAGCTGGCATGGCAACATTAATTTAGCTAAATAGTCAGGAAGAAGAATACTGGTATACTCCATGGTGCTTAAGCCTGGAACTGTAATCACATCAAAATCAAATGAGCTGAGGAATCGAGGATACCAGCAAATGTAATGTACTGCTAGTTTTACTGTGCCACTATATAATTTTATGTGTTACTGTTTTTCTAAGAGTATTGGTTACAATTTGTCTTCTTTCTATCTTGATATAGCTTCTGATTGGTGGTCCTGAAGGAGGAGGAGGCTGCAGCCTCAAATGTCCCTGGCCCCAGCCAGGCCCTATTGCCTCCAGTTGTTCAGAGCCGTGGTCAGGTAGCAGCCCACCACCATTCACCTGCTTCCCCCTAAAGACTCTATGGAGCCTTTCAGTGCTGCATGCTCCTGAGGATGGTGTAATTGGAAGCCTGGATAGAGGAGCTGCTTGACCAGTTGAAGAGGAAGCTCCTAGCCCACCGCTAGGTCACTCTTGTACCTTTTTTGATCTTTTGTTTGGTGGGTGGAACTTGGGAAAAGGGTGGGAATGTTGGAGTTAGGGAAATCTTGGGGCTTTTGGTATTTTTTTGAGGACAATTTAGACTTTCTCTTCTTTGGACATTGGTTGGGGTTAGCGTGAGGGGTAGGCCAGGTGTTGTGGGCTTTAGTTTATTTTATGGGGAAATATTTTTTTTATGGCTGTACATATGATTTAATAATTTTTGGGGGGTAACTCTTTTACTTTGCACTCTTTCCTTTGCCACCCATGCCCGCAGCCAGTTTTCAAAATCTGCCGATAGTGTAACACACCAACAGATAGTTATGCTGTACCCTCACTTTACTACTACTCTCTCTTCCTAGTCTCTGCAGTCTGCAACTATATTAACCCTTGAGCACTCGGATGGGGAGTTTAGATTATTGTAGCTCAACAATCCTACACAGTTATTCCCTTACCTGTAATTAGGCTAAGCCATGGCGGCCTGGTTTCCAAAGGTTCCATGGTGGGGGTAGTAAATAGTAGCAGCATGCTTGCCAATTAGTCGTTGAATGCTAGTTAAAGCACCAGATCAAGAAGCGAGGTTCCACTCCATCCTAGCTGAACTCAAACAGTAGAATGTAAAATATTCTTAGCAGGCATCTAATTAAATTGAAATAAACAAACTGAGTTAATGATGTTAAATATGCAAGCTTTGCACACAAAAATTGAGACAGTCACTAGAGGGAGACAAGAGTACAGCTAGTAGCAGTACACAAAAAGAAAACTGAAAACATGAAAAGCAATCTGAAAGTAAAAATTAATAATCAGAATGGTGAGCTAATAAAAGTTACAAACTGGAGTTGGCTTGAGCTATGAAGTGGACAAGTGTAACCTTTATTGTTGGAAGGATGATGATGCTGGCTAATAATAATTATGTTCCTCACTCAAAAAAAAGAAAAATATTGAATACTGTGCATGGGTGGGCAATCTAATATATATAATATTGGCATGTGGGCTATACTAAGAGCAGCAGATGTTCCCTTGCCCTGCCTTGAGTTGGTGTTGCTTTCACCACATCCACCCCACCAAGTGTATGATCAATTAGTGGTGTAAATTTAATTTCCTCACACCTTGATAAAGCACACAGCCCAGGGGAAGAGAGTTAAGGGTTCGATGAATGGATGGGAAGGGGAATCTGAGGTAAAGGTTTAAAAAAGACAAACACTACACAAGGACAACCTATTCATCTTGGCAGCCGACCATTATAAATCTGTTATGGGAGGAAAAATAAATGCATGCATGAAGATGAATACTAGTACAGGTAAACCAAAACAAATTGGCCATTCCATCTGCCCCAAGAGAAAACCAAGTTACATTATTTTCTCTAACTGTTGTACCAAGCTTTCAAAGATATTAAATAAAATGTAAATATCTAAAGGTGTCAAGTAACAAACATAAACAAAATATAAATTGTAATGATGATAAAAGAGAAAAAAGATACTATATTGCCAAATTGGAAGTTGCATCTGCATTCCTCTTGGACTGTCCATCAATGTTGAGTGCCTAGTGGATGTGGTACAGTAAGCTAAGTATGAGTATGTTACATTGTTTTTACAGTATGGTGCAGGGTAAAGGCCAGGGACTGTAGATTGAAAAGCAAAAATGATATTTAAGAGTCAAGGAGAAAAGGTAAACTGCATAAGGACGAGCGTGCAACAAGAATAGAAGTTTCAGAGGCAGCATTGCTAAATGATTGTTCCCGGCATTGACCTCAACAACAGGCCCCCCCACACAACCACCACTGAGCTTCGAATTAAATGACAAATTGGAGCCAGACAGCACTGAGAAGTGAGCACACACACAGCAACATAGCATTTTCCCAATCAATTAGAAAAATCAATGCACCGCTGTCAGTCACACCACTCACCATCATCACTACACAGACTTGGTAGGTCTGGTATAGTTATTTGCCTCTAGGCCACTTCAAAGTCTTCATCATCAAAATCGGTTGGTTTTAGTGAATTTGAAAACTTTCCTCTTCTTCTGGTGGCAGTTCTCCCAGTAGTCACGCCCAAGTACACGCCCTGAGTCATTCAATCATGTCTGATCCTCCTGAGCCTAACCCTGAGTATTGTGTCCAACTCCATACCAACAGTGTCCGACTCAAAATGCAATAAATCGTCATGTAGTAGTACGATTTTGTTATTGCACAACAAGAAGGGAAAGCTTGAGTCACTTTTTTGTGTCGACTATAGTTTTGTTTACGAACTTTGCATTATCTAAGGGACTGGTCGGGTCTGAGTCTTTGAGGATTATAAATATAATGCATAACGCAAAGAAAAAGAAGCAGAGTGGAGTGTAGAATGTGTGAAGTGAAATGAGATTCCTGATGAAGGAATCTCACTATCCTATCTTTCAAAGGGGAAGGAAAAAAATAACCTTCAGGAGTACATTTTAAATTATTGATCGGCCACCGGTAGGCCAGGCCACCAACATTTTGGAAATCTCAAACTCATCACTTACAGATTAAGCATAACAAACAAACACTGAGTCTCACACTGCCTGCTAGCACATGAATCATCTCATCTATTCTCAATCTATTCTCAAACCATTGATGATGTCATATCACAGCAAGCTCAGACATCACAACAAATAACAATCACTCAGCTTGCAATGCATGCCAGCATTTACTTGTTTTTCCAGTGTGCTCATTTTGCTTGATTGGTGGTATAATGCAAAATGCAGATCATCAATTTTTTCACAAAGCAGAGAATTGCCAGGGAAAATCAACTTATAAAGTCACATATGGGTGAGACAGTCCCTCTAGGGTAGGAAAGCATAGATAGTCATGGCCCAGGGTTGTAGGCAGGCACACATTTGTTTGTATTCTCTGCCCAATGTCTGGCTTGAGGGAAATAGCTTTGCAGGGTGAGTCAGGAGTCAGATTTGTTCTGATAGTTGCAACTCCATTCCTTCAATAAAAATGTGTCCCAGAGTAAGTCTGTGGGGATGAATTGGTCATCCACACAGTCAGACACACACAAATAATAAAGTAAATAATGTTCCCTAGCCATATTTTTATTTTGTTTTTGAACGTCAAAGAAAGAAAGCCTAGTAGTCAGTGAGGTAGAGCTCAACCTCAAACTATGGTGGTCTGCCCAGAGGTAGGTCATCTAACATACTGCTTCCATGACCTGAGTCTCCATCATCTTTCTCCTGTGGTACTTCACATATGGTGTAATTCGGTGGTATAAAGCAGCACTGAAAACACGCACAGCGGAGACACTGCCTACAGGGCAAGCCAGATAATTATTTGCTAGTCTGCTGAGCACTGCCTACTGGCTTCTCTTTCCATACCAATACACCAATGGGTTTTGATCAAGGTAGACCTCTGTTGCATCATCCAGATAGGCCTGGACCATTTGCTCAATGTTCATTTCCGGTGTTCCACTTTGCTCAACCGCTTTTGCATTCTCCTCTGTGCTGGTCTTAAGCCCTGCCAGTAAAAACCATTCAGTAGCAGATTTGGGTGATGATACTCTTGGTCTTGGTGTTGTTGATGGTGTGTTTGTTTTTGGTTTTGGGTGCCGTGAGCCAGCAGCACCTCCTCAGGCTCTGAACTTGAAGGCTGCCCAACAGGACTTGTGCCCTGGACCAGAGGGCTTCTAATTCCCTATTATTCTTTTTCTAGTTCACTGTCATGCTCAGCTATCCATGTTTTGTATTTTCTAACATCCCAGCCTGAAAAAGGAATGAAAGTGAACAGGAATGGTTTGCATGGTGGTTCAGGAATTGTGGCACAGATGTAATGAGGCTCAATGTCTCTTTACACCCTTGTATTAGCAGATAAGCGAAGGATTAAGCTTTCCACCAAAGTCATATGCATCCTTTTTTTCCTCAACACCTGCATACATTGCAGACACCTTCTTTAGCCGTTCCTGTAGCATTTACAACAATGGGATATCTTGGCTCAAGATACTGTCCTCTTTGACTGACTTCCCGCATGAACACCTCAAAAGGAAGCAGCATCTCTTTTACAGTTGCATATTCATTGATAGGTCTGTGCAGCTCAAACAGTAGTTCACGCATGCAATAAGTAAATTTCCAGCATGTTGGCACCTCCTGTTAGAATGCTTTATCAAGCATTCTATTATCACGTTGAATGATCCTCAGCTGTTACCAGGCTTTAAATGAATAGCTGAAATGAATGCAGATTAATCTGCTGGTGGACAATAAGTTGCTTACCTGGTCTTCTTTTTTTGAGAATGTCCTATACAATGATATTGAAATACTGCGCCAAACACAGTACCCTGAAATACCTACCATCGGCCATGGACTTAACTATTTCACTGCCTTTGTCCGTGGCAACAAATTCAATCTTAAGCCCTCTTGGTTGCAGTCAAAGACCTTGATGTTAAAATCTTCCAGATGTTTGCAGCTGTATAGGATTTCTCCATTGCGAACATCGCTACTAAAACATGCTTCCAAGAAGCATTAAAAATATCAGCAGTGTCAACACCTGCAGATATTTTTTCTCTAGGCCCCACAAAAGAGATCCAGTGTGTAGTGATGCATATGTAATCAGTCGCCTGGCAACAAGTCTACATGTCTGCTTTCAGGTAGATAGTGTAGACAGCACTGTGCTGCAAAGCTTGTCCAAGAAATTCAAGCACATTGTGATCTAGCACTGGAAGAGCAACTCTGGCAAAATAGGACAGGCTAGGAACCTTCCCTTTGGGGCATATGACTGCTACAAATTCAAGAAAACCCACCCATTCAACAAAAGAAAAAGGAAGGAGGTCTAATGCTAACATTTTAGCCAGGTTCGTGTTGTAAGGACGTGGCGTTGCATGGTTGTGTTCATACTGCCCTCTGGCAGGAATAGTAGCCTTAATTTTCAGCATGGGGTAAGAATTGCAAATATGCAAAGGACCAACTTCAAGGAGTGCAGGCATACGGACGCGACCTCGTAGAAGGAGGTAGAAAGTACCTACGCAGACGAGGAGGATTCTATTTTATTGGTGATCTTGGGTTATAGATGCCCTTTCTCACTTGGTCCTTTGCATATTTGCAGTTCCTACCCCCGGTCTTGGTGTACTCGTGCATTTCTCAACTGCAGTTCTGGCTGAGTACTTTACTCTTCTAAACAACTGAATTCTTACTGGATGATTCACTGATTGACATGTTGACCACTGTGACTTACTTAATGGTCTTTTTTTATCCATCTTCTACGTTATCCCTTTCTGCCTGGACTGCAACTACCTCTGCCTTCAATTGATCTAATAGATGTAATGAAATCTTGCATATTATGTCTCCTCTGCTGGTTATAAGAATTTGACCCACCTGCAACTTGGAGACTTTGGGCCCGATGTAGGTAAGTACATTTTACCGCTTCTTAAATACCGAATGATACTGAATTGGTATTTAAGAAGTGGTAAAATAGAGGGGGGGATGTAGGTAATACAGAATCGGTAAATGCTGAATCGTTAAGATTCAGTATTTACCGATTCTGTAAATACCGATTCGGTAATGCCCATTGATTCCAATGGGCATTAAGCTCATAGGAATCAATGTGCATTACCGAATCGGTATTTACTGATTCAGTAAATACCGATTTCAGCAAGGGTGCAAGGGCTGTCACTTTGACACCCTCTAGCACCCCAAATACAGGCATTTGTGCCATGTGGCACACAGACATGCCCTAAGGGCATGTCTGTGTGTCACATTGCACAGGTGTGCATGCATAGATGTGCATGCACACCTGAATTCGGTATTTTACCACCCAATAGGATTGGGTGGTAAAATACCAATTCTTAAGGGCCTGTGACACTCTTAGGAGTGCCACCTACACGTGGATTTACCGAATCGATAAATATACCGATTCTGTAAATTTACCGATTCTGTAAATTTACAGAATCAGTAAAATATAGGCCCCCTACATCTGAAAACCCATTTACCGGTCGGAAACGGCCGAATTCGGCTGTTACCGGCCGGTAAATGGACACCTACATTGGGCCCCAAGTGTTTTGCATGCGCTTGACTTCTACATGGGACTCCTCAAAAGAACAATCTAGCCCTGACGAAGTTCCTACAGGAACGAAACGCGTTGGCTGAGGCCTTTTCAAGAATTGAAACAATAAAATAACTTTTTCTAAATATCACAACTTCTTTGGACTTCTATTTCTGGTGCACCATCCCTCCCCATAGGATTTGGCATCTGTCTCGACAGTGGAGCTTCTCTGCGGCTAGCTCCGGATGTTTTTGTATACAGCGTCTTACTGACTCACCGATACTGAAACTTAAGTGCGAAACCTTGGTCAGCTGCAGTTGTGTTGCTTTGAATTGTGTTCCTCCCAACCAATCGTGTGGTGCTTTCTCAAATGGCTTGTGTGACCCCTTGCACCATAATTACTACCAAGCTTACCCCGACTAACACACTTGCTCCGGAAAGGGAACATATGGCAATTACCACCTCCTTCTAGCTAACATAAAAGAAATCCCAAACTGGGGAGCTCAACTTTCTAATGCTGGTGCCACTCCCAATGTCAGATGAATTGGTGGTAGTTGGGCATTTTGACGTTTGACCATCTGGCTCTGCAGTACCTACTTATACTGAGGTGGTTGTAGATGTAGGTCACTGCTGGCAGTGAGGTGGTTGTAGACGTAGGTCACTATGGCATTTGGCCTGGTTGGATCTGTGTTACCACTGCCACATCCCCCTCGGGAAGTTTGGATGGGGTAACGTTGGTCTCCACTGGGGCTGGGCTAACATCTATGATGACTGGCTCATCGTCATCCTCCTTTTCTACATCTGCCTCCATAACTGTAAGCTTTTCTGGAACCTTCCTTTTCCCTAGCCTCATCTGAGTCGTCTCGTGGAGTGTCTTACTCTCGGACTGAGGTGGGATACAAGAGGCTTCTAGATCATCAGAAGGGGGGCTTGAAGAAGAAGATGATGCACCACTAACCCTCCTTTTTCTTGCTGGAGATCTGGAAGACAATGGATCTTCTGGAGCCGATTGCTGTACTTCCTCAGTATGAAGCTCAATCTCTTGAACTGCTCCTACCTTGGGAGGAACTACTATTGGCAGTTGTTCTTGCTGTTGTACACTTCTCTGAGTTCCCTGCAATGATTGGGTACTACTTTGCAATAGAAATAATTCAATGTCAACATCACTGCTAGTCGGTGTTCTCATGATTAGATTGGCTGCCTCTGTGACAAACATAGGCTTGGGCCTGGATTGGGATGGGTCCACTGATTTGGGGGTGCTGATTCTTCCAGCTTGCTCCCCAGAGTCCAGTGCAGCAGGCATAGTGCTTTGTTTTCCCAAAAGATCTGGGGCGACAAGTGGTGGTAAGCTCCTTCTTCTTACCAGCAACTTTCTTGGTAGCATTTTTGGGCTTAGCAGTGGCACCTTTCTTTGGGGCCATCTTGAAGCTGGTAGTTAGCAGTGGCACTTAGCTTCACAAGTTCAATAGATGTCTGATGTGTGGGTCACTCACATCATGCCATGCACAGGCCTTCTTTCTGGCAGTAGTGTGAGTCATGTGTTGTTGTCTCTTTTTGTTGTCTTCTTGTCGTGCACCTAAAAGAAAAGAAGCAAGAAGGACATCAGTGAAACGTGGTATTGTTGCAGTTCGATTAGTAGCACAAACAAAAAATATATCATTTAGTGTGTGGTAGCTGGCACTACTGTGCTGTTGCTCCCTTAATTAACAATACAGTGTAAATAATATATCTACTCATTCGTAAAATGGTAAACCACACCAACATTTACTTTCATGGTGACTGACCACTCAGGAAGAATAAGAGAGAGGAAAACCAACAACAACATACAGATGAAACTGTTTCCTTTGTGTGCACCATGTGTCGTCACATCAGTCACGATGTGTGAAGTGGTACTGACTCTGAGGGAGATGCACCTGAAAAATGACAATGGAAGACTAATCCCTAGACAATGAATGTTGTTGTGCACCTATGGCAGACATGGGGTTGATTTGATTGACGCAAGATGTGGTAGGAGATGTCAAACAAACAAATACCACTTTTTTACAATTCTACAAAAAACATGGAACAAATAATTTACCAGTTAGTTACATTAAAAAAATTAAAGATCTAAATAATTAAACATAAGGGAAGTTATCCTCAAAGATATATTTAATAAGCTATTATTAAACTGCTATCTCATTGCTAAACTATCTATGCAGCCTATGGCAAAAAGTAATGCATTTGTTTGGACACACAAAGGGGCTGCCAACAAGTGCCTCATTGTCATGAACAACAACACTGAACAGGAAGGCAGTCATTAGGAACAGGGAGATGAGTCAAGAAGACATGCAAGCCTGTAGGGAAAGCATACTGGCTGGGTCCACAGAATGGCCCCTAGCCACATGGTCAGTTTGGTCATAAACAAGGAGCCGGAGGCCAAAAGCAAAGAACGCATGCAGGCCTATGGCAAAAGTGATGTGGCAGCTTAGATAAAATGGCTGCCAGCATTCACATATTTCAAGTTTAGTTGTAATCTTGTCTGATCTAGGTGATCAGAATGTAATGACTTTGACATTACAAAAGCCACCTGATGTGGTACTTTAAGGGCATATTCTTGAGGGTGATTTATTAATCGCCAAATGTAATGTATGCATATTCTGGACATACAACACATTTTGTTTTTTAGTTTTTTCTAAATTTTTTGTTGTCCTCATTCATGCCACCAGAAGGTATAAGCTCTAGATGGGAGCTCTCTGTGCCTTCCACACCAACATACTCAATTACCTCCACAGGTGTCTGTGTCCGGCCTACAGAGTTCACACAGAGGAAAGGATGTCTCCTTGTCCAACTCCCGTTCCCCTAGCCGAACAGACATAGGTAGACATAGGTAGACATAGGTAGCAGGGAGGACAGAACAACAAACCTCTGGCATAATCATTGGACCAGTATTAGTTCTTCCTCTAAGCCTCTAATACAGACCAGATTTGTTGGTACTCGCTTCATCACACGCCATGTCTGACTGACTGATCATCATGATTTTTTTTAAACAATCAGCAAATATAGGTGGAGCCTCCGACTTCCATACTCTACAAATTTCTCTTCTAGCAACGACTATAACATAGAACAAAAATTTCGAGGCAGAATTATTTATTTTATAGCCCAGTGGCAACCCAAAGATAACCAGTCTAAGGCTAAAAACGACCAGGACCTCCTCTAGGAAGCCACATACAGCAGCCCAGTACATAGAAATTTTTGGACAGTCCATAAACTTATGTTGATCGTCCGCAGTGGGATGTTTGCACCTGGGAAAATAGTATATATTTGTTGTCACCTTAGATAGTTTGGCCGGTGTCCAATACTCCCTATAGGCTGTGTAAATGTGATTTCTCCTCAAATTCGCTGGTTTAATTACTCTCTGAGACACATGGTAAAAGAGTCACTCCAGATTTTCTGTATCTCCTCTCCGCTTCCAGTTAGAACATTACCCCAAAGGTTCACCAGTTCAAGATCCAAACTGTCTTTTGCTTCAATGAACGTCCTATACCTCACGTTTCCAAACTCCCTCTCTACAGATGGAATCAAGGGGCAGGCTGTCTTCTCCAATACCCCAGGATTGTCTTGCCCACCAAGCCGAGAGCTGGTAAAATTTGAATCTAGTTAAGTTCCCATTTGTTAAGTTAGTAAGGGACGCCCAATTCATAAGCTGTGAATTTAGACAAAGGTCACCCCACGTCTCAATACCAGCTACTTTAAGTGGCTGACACAATTGATCGAAGAAGCACTCAGGAGTGCCAGGTGAATCCCGGATAGGATCCTGCTGATTGTAATATGGTATCCCCAAGACTCTCCTGATGTAACCCCAGTTCTTAAGAGCCGCCAACAAGATCTTAAGACAGACTTTTTTGTAGAATTTGGGGTCCCCGAATTTAAAAAGAAAAAATTCCTGACCCTGTGGCTGGTCATGCAACATTGCCTGGAAAAGACGGCCCTGTGAGGAAGAATCTAATTTATAAGCCAATATTCTAAAATTCTTAAAATGGAAGGCATGGCAATATAAAAGTAAATCGGGTAGAGCCAAACCGATAATCTGCAACCCTCTCCTTAATTTCTTCCAGGCTATCCTGGGTCTTTTTAAAGCCCATATAAAAGAACCGATTTTCCCTTGAAGGCTAGCGATATCCTTAACATTAAATGGTAGCAAAATTGTATTAAACAGGAAGGTTATTTTAGGGAGTATCGTCATTTTCACACGATTAACTCTCCATAGATGTTCAGTGGCAGACTTCCCCACCTTAACAATAATTTACACACTTCCTTAGCTACCTTCTGCCAGCTAATCTTAGGGATATTTATCAGCTTCTGGGTTAAGTGTCATCCTAAGTACCTAATCTGCTCTATGGCAGTTGAGTTATTCCACCCTATTATATCTGTTTTCTCTCTGTTAATTTTGTAACCAGAGAGACTGCCAAATTCCTCAGCTAGTTCAAATAACAGAGGAATTGCATCAATGTGATTTGAAGTATACAAGAGAAGGTCATCCGCATATAAAGCGGTTTTAAATTCTAGGTCTGCAATTTTAAAAGGTAAAATAATACGGTCCATTGTAAGTGCACAAACAAAAGGCTCAATATAAATATCAAACAATAAGGGGGACAGGGGACACCCCTGCCAAGTACCTCTAGAGATATTAAACCATTCTGATAATGCCCCATTAACTAAAACCTTTGCTCGAGGGTTCAGATATAAAGATTTAACTCCTTCAATAAAAATTGATGGAAACCCGAACCTCGTCATGGCCGCCCAGAGATATTCCCAGTTGACCTGGTCGAACACCTTAGCAGCGTTGATTGCTATGATGGCAAGTGGCAACCCCTTTTCCTCCGCAAAGTCGATTGCCCCAATTACCTGGAAAGTAAGCTCGTTGAGCTGCCTCCCTTGTATAAACCCTCTCTGGTCTGAGTGTATAATTGTTTTTATTAGTCTGGCTAATCTAGTGGTCAGTATCCCAGAGAAGATCTTCAAATCAGAGTTTAATAATGAAATTGGTCTGTATGACTCAATTTTTTGTTGATCTTTATTTTGTTCAGCAATCAATGTTATAGTGGCTTCTGACCATGATGAGGGGATGCAATCACCTTGTATAAGTATTCTATTAAAAAGGTGCCTTTAACACCGGCACAACTATCTCTAAGATTCCGGAATACACTTCAACCGGTAGTCCATCAGGACCAGCGGCTTTACCTCGGCTTATTTTCTTTAGTTGTTCTCTTATTTCCCCCCTCCGTAATTTCACTAGCTAAAAAAGTCTTATCTGGTTTCGACAATTGGGGTAAATATCTACAATCTAACCAGGTCCTAACTGCTTCTAGTCCATGCCTGATCTCCTCTTGGTATAGAGCCTGCATAAATGCCGGCCTCCTCCCTGATCAACTCGTCTTCTGATATCTGTAGCCCTGACTCCCTTTGTGTCAAATTCTTGATATTGTTTCTAACCCTTTCCGTCCTCGACTTCCATGCCAGGAGGGATCCACATTTTTCACTGTAGGCTAAATGCTGTAATCTTCTAACCTCCCACCTTTCCTTAACGATCTTATGTATTCTAGCTTTAAACTCTTCTTGTAATCTGAGCAACTCCCTCTCCAATTGGGGGATACTCTCCCTGGCCGTCAAGGCAGCCTACTGTAATTCTAGCTCTTTCTCCTTAATAGCTTTGAAACAATCTATTTCTATTTTCTTGCTAGTATTACTCCTGTAAATCATTAGAGAACTCAATAACCCCCGCAGGTAGGCCTTAAAGGACTCCCAAACAACTTGTTCGGTAGAGGAACCTATATTAAAACTGAAAAAATCAGTTATTTTATCATTTAGCTCTACTTTAACCCTCACATCCAGTAAAAGTGTCCTATCAAGTGTCCATCTTTTCACTATACTGTTTGACCCCAAATTAAGTACTAGCTCAACAACGGAGTGGTCCGAAATACCCACTGGAATATGGCAAATCGATCTTGTATCTACAAGCAACCTTCGATCTGCCAGGAAGTAACCTATCCTCGAATATTGCTCGTACTTTTTACTATAAAAAGAATATTCTCTTGTAGTACCATATTTTACTCTCCAAAGATCAAGCAAGTTAAAATCTTTTATGATGTTCCTGAGTTTGGAAAATATTTTGGTTGGGACTCAATATTTCACTTTGGAAGTCGGATCCAATTGCTTATCGAGAACAAGATTAAAATCTCCACCAAGTATAACCGGAGCCGGGGTATGTAATAAGCTTGCTTCAAGTTTCAAGAGACGACCGGAATTGTCCTCATTTGGGCCATAATATACAGCACAAGTGAACATTAACCCAAATATGGAGAGAGTTGCCACTAGCCATCCACCAGACTGGTCTTTATCCCATTTCTGAACCTTAATCCCCATATTCGCCCTAATAACAATAGCTACGCCTCTTGTGCACCCTTTTTGCCTTGAGCATAACACTTCCTGCACCCAACCCAATTTGCTAAAGGCTTGTTCGCAAGCCTTGGCTTCCAGGCGGGTTTCCTGCAGTAAATAAACGTAGGCTTCATTTTTTTTTTAAATTCACAAACCCGGGATAGCTTCCTGCCTCCCCCTAGACCATTCATGTTCCAGGAGAGGAGTTTTATGTTAGTTGACCTGATCCTGACCTGACCTACCCATAAACGCCATACATCTAGAGATTTTAAAAAAAGAAACATATTTTGTTTTGCATGAGGACAGTTTTTAATATTTTTCCCCTCCCACCACCCCTGTCTGTGACCCCACCCTAACCCTCCCCTGAGGAACCCACCCGGGATTCTTGGCGTTGGAACTGCCTTTTAGGAACCCTCACGAGAGCGGCACAACAACTAATAGTTTTTTAACCACACAATAGAATCAGGAAAGCGACATAATACTATCCCCCTTCCTACTGTGTGTGTGTGTGTATATATATATATATATATATATATATATATATATATGTATATATTTATATATTACCTACTGGCGGTCGCCAGTAGGTATATATAGTTAGGATTTTTTCTCTATGGGACTTTTGAAAATTCTATGTCTAATAACTTTGGCGTTTGTGGACGGAATCGGCTGAAATTTTCAGGAAAATGGCACATTTTGTTTCTGAGCAGCCCCTGGAAATTTGGGGGGGTTTTGTCAAGGGGGGGCCGAGAAAAAAGGGGGTCCCAAAACACGTTTTTCCCATTCATTTTTCCATAGGGCGGTTGGCCTCACTTTTAGCTCGAACGGCTGAATGGATTTGCACGAAACTTGGCAAAATTGTAGGGACTGTTAGCCCGATGTGCCTTTGCTAGGTCTCAATATATGTGCTCCATTGGATTTTGAGAAATTAACGTTTTAAAAAACAGATATATCTGTGACAGCGTCCCGGGTAGCGCTCCGGTTCGCGTACTTTTCACGTAACGGAACTTTCAGAAGCGAAGCTGATTGGCTCTCCGGTGTCTGTCAACATTCTAAACAGTCCGGAACGGCCGCCATCTTGTCTCTCGGTAGGATCGAGAGACAAGAGGAGGAGAAAAACCAAGGGGGAATTTAATGAAAGGGGGCAAGGTAGACCCCTCTTGACCCCCTAGGAATGATGTTGGGGTTATTAAAGGGTCCTGTGGGGCAAATAAAAAAAAATTGATTTTTCGCGGTGGAAGCGCTTCCCGGTTTGCGAACCGGGTCGCGAACCGGTAGCGAAACAGGAATTCGCCATTTTGTGTTTCGTTTTAATTAAACTACAAGATGGAGGAAAAACAATGTGGGAAATGGGTATAAGGGGGTATGGGAGACGTATCCTGACCCCCTATGTTTTCTGAGGGTGGCTGAGGATGCTCATATATGTTGATACATGTCTTCCAGCGGCTGCGCGTGAGCGGATTTTTTTTTTTTTGCTGCGTGACGTCTGTTAACGTTCGATTCGAAGGAAATCAGGAAGTGTTGACCGCCATTTTGTCACTGCGAGTAAATATATTGTTAAAAATAATTGTTATAAATTAATCCATATTGATAAACATTGTCTGCGCCATCTTGCCTTTTTTCCAATGCCACACTTTTGTCGTGCACGGCAGCCATTTTAGATGCCTTGACCAGACCCACTCTCTGCACGCCGCCGATCCTCAGCATGGCTCCCCACCCTCGCAAGCATCACTCCCACGCAC
This sequence comes from Lissotriton vulgaris, assembly GCF_964263255.1. Classification (NCBI taxonomy): domain Eukaryota; kingdom Metazoa; phylum Chordata; class Amphibia; order Caudata; family Salamandridae; genus Lissotriton; species Lissotriton vulgaris. Next base: position 993,309,510 of record NC_141698.1, read on the forward strand.
TGGTCACCCCCGCTCTCTCTCTCATGCATGGGCCATAAACCTCCCCCCATCTGCGCTGCTCTTCCCTGAGAATCACACCCTGTGCCCGCCCGACACCTCCCTTTCACCCTATTCACTACCGCACCCTCTGACACTCCTCTTCTTCTGTGTCCGATTGTCCAGGCCGGTCCCAGGCTATCACCTAGCCCTGCGGATGTAGTTTGTGGCCCCAACTGTAAAGAATCACCCCTCTTCAAAGGAGTTACAGTAGATCAAGGCCCCCACCCCATGAGATCCATCACACCACACGCGTTCCTACTATCTGATAACGATCCTGTATTGTGATTGGGGAGGGGATTCCCACTGTAAGGGTGTGTGGGACCGAGCCTGAAGCGGAAGATTCCAGGGATGCCTTTTGTACATCAAAGTCTTCACAATTATGTGTCACATTAAAAATTTGGGCCCAGATCTTTTGACTGGGATGAATGTGTGACATTGATCCACATTCGGTCCATCACCTGTTTTGTTTGCAATACCGCCATAAGTGCACTGGGGATGCTCAGACGTGGGTCCCAGGCACTCCACACCACTGGAGTCAAGCTAGCCGGGCTGATGAGAGGTGTTACCTCGAAACCGGTCCGGTCCTCGGATGCTTGATTCCGTTCTGGGAAGGACATGGCTTTTGTAGTTCGGACTGGACTGTTCCCATGGGGCACAGGGTCAGAGCTGATTTGCATATCGCCATTGTCTAACCCAGGGTGGTGTGGAGTGCAAAAAAACGATGGATTTGGGCCCAGATCTTTTGACTGGGATGAATGTGTGACATTGATCCACATTCGGTCCATCACCTGTTTTGTTTGCAATACCGCCATAAGTGCGCTGGGGATGCTCAGACGTGGGTCCCAGGCACTCCACACCACTGGAGTCAAGCTAGCCGAGCTGATGAGAGGTGTTACCTCGAAACCGGTCCGGTCCTCGGATGCTTGATTCCGTTCTGGGAAGGACATGGCTTTTGTAGTTCGGACTGGACTGTTCCCATGGGGCACAGGGTCAGAGCTAATTTGCATATCGCCATTGTCTAACCCAGGGTGGTGTGGAGTGCAAAAAAACGATGGATTTGGGCCCAGATCTTTTGACTGGGATGAATGTGTGACATTGATCCACATTCGGTCCATCACCTGCTTTGTTTGCAATACCGCCATAAGTGCGCTGGGGATGCTCAGACGTGGGTCCCAGGCACTCCACACCACTGGAGTCAAGCTAGCCGGGCTGATGAGAGGTGTTACCTCGAAACCGGTCCGGTCCTCGGATGCTTGATTCCGTTCTGGGAAGGACATGGCTTTTGTAGTTCGGACTGGACTGTTCCCATGGGGCACAGGGTCAGAGCTGATTTGCATATCGCCATTGTCTAACCCAGGTGTGGAAAAAGGTAGGGCTGATGACCTTTTTCAGAGTTGCCCGGCGTTAACCGCCTCTATACCCACTCAAGTTACCAAACAAAGAGGCAGGCGCTGGAGACTGGAAGGCAGGAAACAGAAGTTTTATTCCGACGGAGCAGAACACATCAAATCAGACAATAGGGTATCTTCTCGAGGTGCTCTAACCGCATCTCTGAGGCCTGGCCTCTTATACACAAGTTTATTGCTTTATGGTGTGAAACACATCTCTGTCAATACTTTGATGTACGGAAAGACATCCTCGGAATCCCCCCTTCAGGCCCGTTCCCACACACATTTACAGTAGGAGTCCCCACCCCGGTCACAACAGGTGATGATTATCGCGCAGCTGGACATTCCGTCGATTCACGGAATGTATGAGGTTGATCGGATCTCATAGGGTGGGGGCTTTGATCAACTCGAGGATCCTTTGATGGGGGAAGCTTCCTACTGTACAGGGGGGCAATAAACTGTATCCGCAGGGCCAGGTGGTGGCCTGGGAACGAGTAAGACAAACGGGCACACAGGAAAGGGGGTTTTATCAAAGGACCCGGGACCATGAAAGGAATGAAGGGAGGTGTCGCGCTGGGAACAGGATGGGGTTCCGAGGCAGAGCTGCGCTGAAGAGGGATTTATGACCCAAGGCATGTGAGAGCGGGGGCTGTCAGCGTGCGGGGGATGCTTGCGAGGTCAGGAGAGAGAGAGAGAGACGCGCTGGCTATCAGCGATGGGCAGAGAGGCCATGGTACTCAAAATGGCTTCCGCTTACGCGCACGAATGGGCTCGAAAAGGGGGCAAGATGGCGCCGATAATGTTGACGCTGCAGCCTAAGTTTTAACACAGGGTGGTGTGGAGTGCAAAAAAACGATGGATTTGGGCCCAGATCTTTTGACTGGGATGAATGTGTGACATTGATCCACATTAGGTCCATCACCTGTTTCGTTTGCAATACCGCCATAAGTGCGCTGGGGATGCTCAGACGTGGGTCCCAGGCACTCCACACCACTGGAGTCAAGCTAGCCGGGCTGATGAGAGGTGTTACCTCGAAACCGGTCCGGTCCTCGGATGCTTGATTCCGTTCTGGGAAGGACATGGCTTTTGTAGTTCGGACTGGACTGTTCCCATGGGGCACAGGGTCAGAGCTGATTTGCATATCGCCATTGTCTAACCCAGTGTGGTGTGGAGTGCAAAAAAACGATGGATTTGGGCCCAGATCTTTTGACTGGGATGAATGTGTGACATTGATCCACATTCGGTCCATCACCTGTTTTTTTTGCAATACTGCCATAAGTGCGCTGGGGATGCTCAGACGTGGGTCCCAGGCACTCCACACCACTGGAGTCAAGCTAGCCGGGCTGATGAGAGGTGTTACCTCGAAACCGGTCCGGTCCTCGGATGCTTGATTCCGTTCTGGGAAGGACATGGCTTTTGTAGTTCGGACTGGACTGTTCCCATGGGGCACAGGGTCAGAGCTGATTTGCATATCGCCATTGTCTAACCCAGGGTGGTGTGGAGTGCAAAAAAATGATGGATTTGGGCCCAGATCTTTTGACTGGGATGAATGTGTGACATTGATCCACATTCGGTCCATCACCTGTTTTGTTTGCAATACCGCCATAAGTGCGCTGGGGATGCTCAGACGTGGGTCCCAGGCACTCTACACCACTGGAGTCAAGCTAGCCGGGCTGATGAGAGGTGTTACCTCGAAACCGGTCCGGTCCTCGGATGCTTGATTCCGTTCTGAGAAGGACATGGCTTTTGTAGTTCGGACTGGACTGTTCCCATGGGGCACAGGGTCGGAGCTGATTTGCATATCGCCATTGTCTAACCCAGGGTGGTGTGGAGTGCAAAAAAACGATGGATTTGGGCCCAGATCTTTTGACTGGGATGAATGTGTGACATTGATCCACATTCGGTCCATCACCTGTTTTGTTTGCAATACCGCCATAAGTGCGCTGGGGATGCTCAGACGTGGGTCCCAGGCACTCCACACCACTGGAGTCAAGCTAGCCGGGCTGATGAGAGGTGTTACCTCGAAACCGGTCCGGTCCTCGGATGCTTGATTCCGTTCTGGGAAGGACATGGCTTTTGTAGTTCGGACTGGACTGTTCCCATGGGGCACAGGGTCAGAGCTGATTTGCATATCGCCATTGTCTAACCCAGGGTGGTGTGGAGTGCAAAAAAACGATGGATTTGGGCCCAGATCTTTTGACTGGGATGAATGTGTGACAATGATCCACATTCGGTCCATCACCTGTTTTGTTTGCAATACCGCCATAAGTGCGCTGGGGATGCTCAGACGTGCGTCCCAGGCACTCCACACCACTGGAGTCAAGCTAGCCGGGCTGATGAGAGGTGTTACCTCAAAACCGGTCCGGTCCTCGGATGCTTGATTCCGTTCTGGGAAGGACATGGCTTTTGTAGTTCGGACTGGACCCATGGGGCACAGGGTCAGAGCTGATTTGCATATCGCCATTGTCTAACCCAGGGTGGTGTGGAGTGCAAAAAAACGATGGATTTGGGCCCAGATCTTTTGACTGGGATGAATGTGTGACATTGATCCACATTCGGTCCATCACCTGTTTTGTTTGCAATACCGCCATAAGTGCGCTGGGGATGCTCAGACGTGGGTCCCAGGCACTCCACACCACTGGAGTCAAGCTAGCCGGGCTGATGAGAGGTGTTACCTCGAAACCGGTCCGGTCCTCGGATGCTTGATTCCGTTCTGGGAAGGACAGGGCTTTTGTAGTTCGGACTGGACTGTTCCCATGGGGCACAGGGTCAGAGCTGATTTGCATATCGCCATTGTCTAACCCAGGGTGGTGTGGAGTGCAAAAAAACGATGGATTTGGGCCCAGATCTTTTGACTGGGATGAATGTGTGACATTGATCCACATTCGGTCCATCACCTGTTTTGTTTACATTAAAAATATATAGCACTCCAACAAAGTAGTAGGATTATAACACTTTAATAACTTATAAATATATACAACGCTCCAACAAAGTAAACATGTTAAAAAAAACATTTTAAACAACTATTTACATGACAGCCTGCTGCAACATCCATCTCAAAGCAACAATGGGCTGTCTTTTAGTCGGCAAAATCCGTCGGCCTGTGAGGTGGCGTCAGTAGCGGTCCGTTGTGCGAATAGGCCGAAGGCAGCACAACGCGCCGAGATCCGGACGGCACCCAGGTGGTGTCCTGTAAGTTGCCGCACTGGTCTGGCCATACTACAATGCTGCGCCGAAAGACGGCGTGGGGCGCCCTGGGGGGGGGAGGGGGGGAGGCGCGTGAACGGGCCTCCCCCGCCTCCCCAGGTGGAGGCTCCTCTGTTGCAGTGGGGCGCCCCTTAGCGTTTCAGTCGCCATTCAGCTGAATTGCGCCCGCTCTTGCGGCACTGTGCCTCATCCGCCATTTAGCTGAGTTGCGCCCGCTCTTGCGGCTACAGCGTCTCGCCCACCATCCAGTTGAATTGCACCCACTCTTGCGGTGCAGCGATAGGCGGCTGCCACAGGACTCTTAAAATGGCGGCCGGCTCTTCGAATTTGGGCCTGGTCCACTAAAATGGCCCTGGGACACATTTGAACTCGGACATTTGCCTGCTAGGGCTTGGGCCCCATTCCCGAAAGCGTCCCCTCAGCCTTGAAGATTCTACAAAAGTCATCGGGGCCCCGACTCCCGCAGGCTTCCGGTGGGGAGCGGCTGCCATGATTGCTTGCGGAATGGCCACGACGGAGCCATGAGATGGTGGTGCTCTCATGCTTACGCCAGCTTCAGTCAGAAACATCCAGAAACACTGTAGACTACCAATTCGATTACTTCCGGTGGAGCCCCAACGTGACCCGGTAGGGAAGAACTTGCCCTCCCCTCTTTTGACTGATGGTTCTTGTTGCCTGTCCCCTCTGTTGTTATCTAACGGAACCTTTTTGGACTGCCGAGTGAGAAAAAAAAAGGTGGGGCTTTCATTATTTGGGAAAAAAAATGTTTCAATCCAATGAAAAGTGTTATTTTTAGGTCATATGATCAAGCCTTCCATCATTAGGAAGCCAAAAGTAAAATGAACCAATGAAAAGTTTTATAAACAAGTCACATGACCTGTTATGCGGCTTTGGGCTATAAAAAGCCTACAAAATCCGTTGGCCTGTGAGGCGGCGTCAGTAGCGGACCGATGTGCGAATAGGCCGAAGGCAGCACAACGCGCCGAGATCCAGATGGCACCGAGGTGGTGTCCAGCAAGTTGCACTGGTGTGGCCATCCTACAATGCTGCGCCGAAAGACGGCCTGGGGTGCCCGGATGGGGGGGGGAGGCGGCGTGAACGGGCCTCTCCCGCCTCCCCAGGTGGAGGCACCTCATCTGCAGTGGGGCGCCCCTTAGCGTTTCACTCGCTGTCCAGCTGAGTTGCGCCAGCACTTGCTACTACAGTAGGCCGAAGGCAGCACAACGCGCCGAGATCCGGATGGCACCGAGGTGGTGTCCAGCAAGTTGCCGCACTGGCGTGGCCATCCTACAATGCTGCGCCGAAAGACGGCGTGGGGTGCCCGGGGGGGGGGAGGTGGCGCGAACGGGCCTCTCCCGCCTCCCCAGGTGGAGGCACCTCATCTGCAGTGGGGCGCCCTTAGCGTTTCACTCGCTGTCCAGCTGAGTTGCGCCTGCACTTGCTGCTACAGTAGGCCGAAGGCAGCACAACGCGCCGAGATCCGGATGGCACCGAGGTGGTGTCCAGCAAGTTGCCGCACTGGTGTGGCCATCCTACAATGCTGCGCCGAAAGACGGCGTGGGATGCCCCGGGGGGGGGGGGGGGGCAGCGCGAACGGGCCTCTCCCGCCTCCCCAGGTGGAGGCTCCTCAGCTGCAGTGGGGAGCCCCTTGGCGTTTCACTCGCTATCCAGCTGAGTTCCGCCCACTCTTGCGGCACAGTGCGTCACCCGCCATCCAGTTGAATTCCGCCCGCTCTTGCGGCACAGTGCCTCACCCGCCATCCAGCTGAGTTGCGCCCGCTCTTGCGGCTACAGCGTCTCGCCCACCATCCAGCTGAATTGCGCCCACTCTTGCGGTGCAGCGATAGGCGGCTGCAACAGGACTCTCAAAATGGCGGCCGGCTCTTTGGATTTGGGCCTGGTCCACTAAAATGGCCCTGGGACACCTTGGAACTCATACGCTTGCCTGCTAGGGCATGGGCCCCATTCCCGAAAGCGTCCCCTCTTTTGACTGATTGTTCTTGTTGCCTATCTCTTCTGTTGTCATTTAACGGAACCTTTTTGGACTGCCGAAAGGGGTTCTGGTCCAACCGCTGGTTGGTGGAGACATTTTGACTATATCCTGGACCTGCCCGGCCACGCCCAAAATGGCGCCGGTATAAATGGGACTCGTAACTCCTTGTTGTGTACTGGTTGCCCAACCTTGATATCACGAGATACGTATGCAGTTTTGAAGCACATGGCGGGCGGGGACGAGTACTGATTGAACATTTGGACATCCCTATTGATATTAAGTTCTGATGTGTTATTGATTACTGTACTATTGAAAGTTCGAATTAACGTCACCCATGGTACTTGCCCGCAAATGTATATCTAGATAATTTTATTGTAACTGGCCCTGTCGTAATTTAATTATAAAATGTACGTCCACCAATTCCGCAACTGTTAGACACCTTAGTTCTTGCAACCTAATGGCCCGCCCGTTACGTTCTTCTACAGTGTAAATGTCCCCTCATCATATACGATTACAGTTTGCTCCGTGGCCGGCCCACGTGGTTATAGGCCCGTATTTGTATACTGACATTTTCACAATAAAGGTTTTTAAAACAAAACATGGTAGTAGTACCTAGATTGGTAAAGTTTTGAATAATAGCCACTGTTTTCGAATCAGTAAAAGGCAAGTGAAATAAAGCAGCCCGATTACATGACGGTTAAAAGGTATAATACGCAGGAAAGCAGTAAAGATAAATGGTCAAGGGCTGTTGTGTTTTCCACTCCTGCAACATAAAGTGATCGATAAGAATCCGATATTCAGGCCTATCAGCGACTAAGACAGCAGGTCGAGCCTCTTTTGTTCAACGGCTCCCTCATAGGACGAAGAAACGCCCTTTTTTCTCGAAATAGGAATATTTTACTTGCAGGACAGTTGTAAATTTCCCGGGAAAATACATTAGCCTGGAACATTGTTAGTGATAAACTGTAAATGCATCTGGGTCCTTTGCTTTACAAGTCAGAGTGAGAAAAAAAAGGTGGGGCTTTCATCATTTGGGAAAAAAAAAAGTTAGAAACCAATGAAAAGTGTTATTTTTAGGTCATATGACCAAGCCTTCCATCATTAGAAAAACAAAAGTAAAATGAACCAATGAAAAGTTTTATTAACAAGTCACATGACCTGTTATGCTTACGTTACGCGCTACCACTTCCGGGAAGCTGCGCCTCGCGCCCTGGAGCACTTCCGGGTGCGCTAACGCGGCGCGTCATATGACGCATTACGCGACAACGCAGGTCCAGAATATAGTCAAAATGTCTCCACCAACCAGCGGTCGGAACACAACCCCTTTCAGCAGTCCAAAAAGTTCTGTTAAATGACAACAGAAGGGACAGGCAACAAGAACCATCAGTCAAAGAGGGGAGGGCAAGTTCTTCTCTACCGGGTCACGTTGGGGCTCCACCGGAACTGATCGAATTGGTAGTCTACAGTGTTTCTGGATGTTTCAGACTGAAGCTGGCGTCAGCATGAGAGCACCACCATCTCGTGGCTACGTCGTGGCCATTCCGCGAGCAATCATGGCAGTCGCTCCCCACCGGAAGTCTACGGGAGTCGGGGGTCCCGGTGACTGTTGTACAATCTTCAAGGCTGTGGGGACTCTTTTGGGAATGGGGCCCATGCCCTAGCAGTCAAGCGTCCGAGTTCCACGGTTGCCCAGAGCCATCCTTGCAGGCCAGGCCCAAGTCTGTGGAGCCGACCGCCATTTCGTGAGCTCCGTAGCAGCCGCCTGTCGCTGTACCGCAAGATTGGGTGCAATTCCGTTGGATGGCGAGTGAGACGTTGTAATAGCAAGAGCAGGTGCAATTCAGCTGGCCGAGCGAGGCACTGTGTCGCAAGAGCGGGCACAAGTCAGCTGGTCGAGTGAAGCGCTGGGGTGTAGCTGAGAAACCTCCACCTGGGGAGGTGGGGGAGGCTCGTTTGCGCCGCCTCTCCCTTCTAGTGCACCCCACGCCATCTCCTGGCGCAGGTATATGTGATGGTCGGACCAGGGCACCGCAGGACGTGTCTTCAGGTCAAATGGATTGTGGGACAAGGTGTGGAGCAGGCGCAATTATCTCGGGGGCCTCCGTCAAGCGGTTCAGGGAGGCACCGCATCACATTGTTTTCCAATGCAGTCAGGTCCACAAACAGCCCCCACTTACTTTGAGAATAGTGAAGCTGCAGCAGGTGCAAATAAGCTTCAGACAGTGTTACAAGCACTGCTCGGAACCCTCAACTATGGCACCCAACATCCAGGACTTATGCCATTAGTGCAAGGCAGTGACATCGAAGCATCTCAGGGACCAAGCAACATACCATATCCAGAGTCCTTCCCACAACCTCTGCCTTCCTTCTTACCTAGTTATTGTTCTTTCACTCCCACTCCAGGCTTTTAGTCTGTGGATGGAAAACCATGAACCTACACTCACCCATGAAAATCTTACTATTGATGGTTGATTTTGAGCCACAAACACAAAGGCTTGTTTGGATCGATGTTGCAGCAGGCTGCCATGTAAATAGATATTTAATAAAACATTTTACCCCGTTACTTGTTGATTTTGAGCCCCAAATACGAAGGCTTGTTTGGATCGATGTTGCAGCAGGCTGCCATTTAAATTGTTATTTAATAAAACGTTTTACCCTGTTACTTTGCTGGTGTGTTGTATATATTTATAATATTTGCATAGGGTTTGTCGTTATTTTGGGTGGGGTGGGCGGCGGAGCCGAGCTGTCTTGCAGCCATCATGGTGTCGAGCTCAGTTCCGCTCACTAGTTTCATATTTCTCATGAGGGGTTGTTCATAATGTTTCTATTTTAGCGAGGTCAAAAAGAGATCCCATTAGTGGCCTACTGATTTTGCTTGATTCCTTTTGTTTTTTTAACGATTTTTCACTATCTGCAAAGACTAAACAGAGTATTGCGACTCTGTGCTTGTTTGTATATAGAGAATGACCCAAAGAGAACCAATTCCAAAACAATAAATGCTAGGATAACAATCAATCAAATGGAGAGGGAAGCAGGCACGACGGATTACAACGGGGGCAAAGGCCTGCGTTACCTACCCTTCACTATCTGCAAGTGAGAGAATACTCCTAAAAGAAAAGAGGAGGGGGGGGGGCAGTGTTCAAAGCACATCAGCGTGCATAAACACGAAAATGTTTTTACCTACCACGTACTTGACATTTTAAAGCTTTTGATATTTGCTATTAAAAAAACATTGAAATTCACTGAAAAAACCATAGGTTATAGACCATATATAGTTAGGAATTAGCATTTACAAAACCTTGAAAATTCACTGAAAAAACCATGGGTTATAGACCATATATAGTTAGGAATTAGCATTTACAAAACCTTATTTTACTCACACAAAACCATTGAAATTTCATATATAGTTAGTTGCACTAACTATATATCGCGCACCCGCAATCCACTGCTGATCATGTCACATATTACATCATTCATGACATGATCAGTGACATCACTGATGACATCACTGATGACATCACTGATGACATCTCAAATGACATCACTGATGACATCACTGATGACATCTCATTTGACATTACTGATCACATCACTGATGACATCATTCATGTGATAATACGGTGAACCTCTTCAGACTCTAATATAATCTTAGATACACTCAGAGTAAATAGACACTCACAGACTGTCACTCATCCATGGAGTTACTCACACACCTAGTCAGTCATGCAAAGAATCAATCACACTTCCATTTCCTCAACTATACAGTTATACACACCTTACTTATTCAAACATATACTAACACATATTTACTCTCTTATACAATCCCTGATACAAGTTCACAATGATCCATACAGCCACTCACAAATTCACTGGCTCTTATGCACAGTTATTTATATATGTCAACTCTCACATGTACTGTGTTTTGCATATGTACTTACTTTAACATGTAGCACTGAGATATCCATTCACTCACCAATACACTCATGCAGACAGTCAACCGCCCATACAGCTGTTTCCACATGCACTTTTGAACCCATACATCTAGTGAATCAACTGCTCACACATCTATGCACAGAGTCATACACCTCCCAGCCACCCACACACACACTCAGTCTCCCATACAAATACTTGGGCAACCAATCAATAACCCATATACTTAATCATAAAGCTACTGATCAACACATGCAGCAGTTTACAGAACAACAGACATAATGATGCACAAATTAAGACAGTTTAGTCACTAACCCATGCACTCAGTGAGACACATTTAATCACTCACTCATACATTCAGTCATGCACCTACTAAATCCTTCATCCAGACACTTATACATCCACTCATTCTTCAATATGTAAGACATATTTTGAAATTTCAGAAACATACAGTCACTGGATGTTGTCATCAGTGATGTCATCAGTGATGTCATTTGAGATGTCATCAGTGATGTCATCAGTGATGTCACCAGTGATGTCACTGATCATGTCATGAATGATGTAATATGTGACATGATCAGCAGTGGATTGCGGGTGCACGATATATAGTTAGTGCAACTAACTATATATGAAATTTCAATGGTTTTGTGTGAGTAAAATAAGGTTTTGTAAATGCTAATTCCTAACTATATATGGTCTATAACCCATGGTTTTTTCAGTGAATTTTCAAGGTTTTGTAAATGCTAATTCCTAACTATATATGGTCTATAACCTATGGTTTTTTCAGTGAATATATATATATATATATATATATATATATATATATATATATATATATATATATATATATATATATATATATATATATATATATATATATATGTAAATATATATCTATATATATATTTTTTTAATCTCTATACCTCTCTTTATGTGTTTTTTTTACTTTCCCCTCTTTCCCCATTTCTTCATCTGCTTTCATCTCCATCGTTTACCCCTCCCTTCCCCCATTCTCTCCAGACTCTGTAAACTTCTCCTTCTCCCAGTAGTCCAATGTAAGACTTATCGACCTTCACTTCTTACACTTTCATCTGAGATAGGAGGTCATCGACATCTTTGGGTTGGCTACAGTTGTACATTTTGTTCTTCCACATTATTTTCAATAATGCAGGGAACTGCATTTGAACTTGCGCTCCATGTGATCTTAGTTCAGGCATTCTGGAACCCAGCTCCCTTTGCCTTTGTGCTGTTCTTCCCTCAATGTCCGAACAAACTTGATATGGGTTGGCCCGGTGATGGAGAGTAGAACGTGATAGGCACCTACCTAAAATTAATTCCTTAACACTATAGGTCTGAAAGTTAACAAGGATTTTCCTGGGCGCTCTTTTGTCTGGGTGCAGCCTAAAGGGGTCCCTATGTACCCTTTGTATCTCGGCCTCTAGACGATCTTTTAAGACCCTATCTCTTAATAACTTGCATACGAACCCCTTGATGTCATCCATCTCCTCTCCCTCTGGAATCTTCAGGATTCTAAGATTGTTCATGCGGGCCTGCATCTCCAGCCTTTCCATATTCATCCCAAGGGACTAGTTCTGGGTCTTTAAAGCATCTATATCTTTGGAGTTCCCTTGCACAGACTCCGACAATGTAGCAACCTTAAGCTCAAGTGATCCTGTACGTATGCAGATGTCTTCCAATTTTGACTCCAGGGCATCAAACTTGTCGTGGATACCTTTTTGATTTGTTTCAGGTATTTCAAACCTAGTCATAAGGTCGCCCCTTAATGACTGCAACAAGGAACCTATCACTATTAACACAATCCGACTGCGGTAACTCCCCTCGGACTTGAGCTTGAGCTTGGGTTTGAAATTGGGCATTGCAGTTTACCTCTAATGACTCCTGTGAAAGCTGAGATTCAAGAGACATTGAAGGAGCCTGAATGGCTTGAAGAGGGGGGAAGGGATCAGTGTTTTATCATGATCAGCATTCTTGTTAATAGAGTGGCTGGAAGGCCCCCCGTCATTGATTAACCTTAGATCCAGGGTATTATCCTCACTTATTCCGCCTGAGCTGCCTTCCGAATTCATAATACTTGCAAGTGTGGAAAAGTGATTTTCAAGTGTTATCACAGGAGCATTATCTTGTATTTGTAAGGCCCCACCTATACCCCCGTCTGTAGCCCTAGCTGAACTTGCTACCTGCTCCATGATTTTAAAATAGGATTTAAGAGATGTTGTACTATTCTGAGATAGGTGGGCTGCCCCCAATCCTTTTGATTTTTTTTAGTGATATCCCGAATCTTTTGCAGTCTTCTGTTTGCGCGGGGTCAATGGGGTTACCCCAGATCCTTCCATATATTCTAGGACCCCCTTAGTTTTCAATTCATGTTGGGACTTTAACTGGTACCTATTTCTCCTTACCCCCCTCTGTTCATCCAGACGCGGTGTTCTAATGCCAGAGCTCCCTTTGGCCTTTCCCCCTTGACTGGACTCCCCAATCTTCTCTGAGGGACCTTGATTTATTGCTTCTTTCCCTGGTACCCCTCCACTCCTCATTGGAATAACTGAATGGGCATATATGGACTCCTGCTCCATGCAGTCCTGCTCCCGCCCCCACCCAGCCTGAAACCACCTTCCCGGGTGACAATCGGCTACCGCACAACGCTGTGGAGTAGCAGCCCCCACCTGCGACGAGCAGGCTCTGGAATTCAGCCCCTAAAAAACAGTTTTTCCCACAGCTTCACAAGAGTGAATCCAAGTCTGGCCCGACGCGCTTCAAGCCCTCCAGGTAGCGCGGACCCAACTTCCTGCTCTGCAGACACCTGCTCCGCCTCTCTGCCTATCTGGGTTTATCGACGAGCTTTCTCCCGACTCCGGGTCCTAAACTGCACGGCTCCCGTCAGAAGCCACTCCACGCCGACATCAACCAAAAAAAGGATACACAACTTACAATACTGCGGTGCGGGGGAAAAAAGGCTGTATCAACATTCTCACCCAGTAATTATCTGTTACGGGACCATTCTGCATCGCTTTCCAGTACTCTTTTCCTTCTAGCATTGCACCGTCTCATCAAGCTCCTGCAGCCGGCGTCAGCCTGCCGCCATGTTCCTCCTCCAATGAATCCATACACCACATTTTGGGTCCAAATTACATGAGTGGCCAATTTAAACTCTAAGGGTCTGACTACGAGTTGGTCAGTTAGTTCCGACCGGTGTGTAAACCCCTTGTTTACACATAAGTGGGAATTACGAGTTTGAAGGTATTTAATTCATCTGGTAAATAACTCAACCTTTGTTAATTTTTGGCAGATCACACCTGCCGTAATTTAACGAGTGAAAGGCATTTAGTATTTAGCATGTCATGCATATTTTGGTGTCTTAAACACCAAAATCTGCATGTTATCCCCCAATATCTCATAGAAGGTGTTATTTATCGCACCCGATAGAAAATGTACTCTGAGGTATCATTATTAATACGGGGCGATAAATAGCACCAAAACTCATAATCAGGCCTTTACTCTTATTGTGTCGATAATTAAGCAATAGATATTTTCAAGGCTTAATCTAACATAACAGCCATTTAAATTCAAATATAAATTGTGTATGATATTTAAATCTTAATATAAGTTCATGTATGAAAGTACTATGGGCCAGATGTGTAAAGCATTTTTGCGTTTCCAAAGCCCAATTTGAAGAATCAGGCCGTTGCATTTGCAAAAATGTATTTTCTTATGTTCAAACTATGTGTGACCCAATACCGATTCAGTTTTTGGACGGATCATGCTTAGGGAGTCTCTTCAAAATACCTTCCAAATTTGTAACCTAATAGATATGCATTAATGTTTTATAACTGAATACTCAAAGGAGGTGGTTAGATATCTTGAATGTTGACAAAACATTTTGTCTTATGGACTACTGCCTACTCTTAAGAAATGTAACTCAAAACAAATATCAAATATAAGCTTTATTTCGGTTTTTGAGTTTAAAACCATAAAAGCAGCAAAGAAAAATACAAACATGTATATAAAAATCAACAGTTCATTACAATGTTGAAAACAAAAACCGGATATTTAAAATAAACTGGAACCAGTCGATAGAGAAAAAGAAATAAAAACACATGGTAAACAGAGTCCCCTTTCACCAAGTGTTATAGTACAATGTTCTGGGGCCAGGGTAAAAATCAAACAAGTCCCAGATAGAAATAGGGCCGTCTCCAATTTTGGGCTGGGAAAATCTTAAAAATGGGACAATGTTCCTGTGTTTGAACTTGATTAGTATCAGGTCTCCCGGAATGTCTTTGGGCAACGTCCCTAGCCATCCCACCCTCCTGACACTCAGGATTCCGCCATCTAAGTCCGGTGGCATCGGTCTGTTGTTATTGAGCGAAAAGATGGCTTTATTCAGCAGTTCCTGGCTTGTTTCATGTTTGACCTTGCTAAGTTCCGGAACCCCAGAGAGAACGGCCACGTAAGGGGCGGCTTCAGGGGGTAAATTCATTCGGAATGTTCTTTGTTGAGGAAGCCTAGGGGCTTTAAAAGGGAGGCGAGTGGGCTTAGAGGTGGCTTTGCTGCTGCTTAGGATGGGTATGCTGAGAGAAGGATCAGTTGTTCGATCTTTCCTGAGTTCAATGGACTGGGGGTTCACAAGGTTAGTCGGGCGCGTAGGAGAAGAGGGAATGACAGTATTTACAGGTGATGGTGATGGTGCAATCCTTTGTACTATTTTTTCAACATCAGACAACCTATTTCCCAGGTCCTTAATTTTTGAGAGCAGAGGTGATAAAGCCGCATTCAACAGACGTTCAATATGGGCCAGTAAGGTTGAGTGGAAGGGGGAAGCAGAGTCATTTGATGTGATCACCGTCTTACGTGGCATTGATACGCTTGGGTTGACGGAGGAAAGAGAAGGACTATAACACATTCGGGTGATATTTGGTGGGGTAACCTCATTATTCCTTTTGCTGAGTTGATCCCGAGGCGGTGTAGCAGATTTAGACAGGATTATTTCAGAGGCCTGGGGGGTGCAGATTGTAAGATCCGTGTCTCTGTCCATTGTAGGGGAAGTAGAAATATCAGGGGCATAATTTGTGCCACACAAGGCGTTTAGTTCATCCCAGACAGACATGGTAGTTGAATTACTGAATAGTCACCAGGGTATCAAAAACAAATCACAGAGCAATGGAAACGAAATAAGTGAAGTGTCACTATACCTCATGCATGAAGGGGCCAAGTGGAGTGGCCCGTCTTTTGCCCGGGCTTAGCCCGGCACTCCCGCGCGCTCCCGCGACTGTTGAGGTACTTTGTAGCGCCTCCTGGCGCGGAAGTGGGATCCCGTGGCTTCCTGCCGCAAAGCAGGCTGGGGATTGTAGTCTCCCCCGCACGGCTGCTGCAGCGCGATGGCAGGGGCTGCGGCGACGGGGGGAGACAGCTGGCAGGGTCCCGCTCGGGGAAGAGGTAGGTGCTCCAAGCCACACAGGGCTTCGCTGGTCCGGATTCAAGTGGCCGCCCGCTCCCCTGGGACTGTTGAGGTACTTTGTAGCGCCTCCTGGCACGGAAGTGGGACCCCGCGGCTTCCTGCCGCAAAGCAGGCTGGGGATTGTAGTCTCCCCCGCACGGCTGCTGCAGCGCGATGGCAGGGGCTGCGGCGACGGGGGGAGACAGCTGGCAGGGTCCCGCTCGGGGAAGAGGTAGGTGCTCCAAGCCACACAGGGCTTCGCTGGTCCGGATTCAAATGTAACTCACACTTTCCTTTTTTTTTTAAAACACATCCCTTTTATGTAAAAGCAATCACAGAGATTGTGGTCTGCTGCGGCAAAACAAAGGGGCAGGAGTGTGACTTATCTATGTGATACGGCACATTCCTGTCATTTTCTCCAGCGCCGACGCACAATGGGCTGCTGTGTGGCAATGTAGGCACCCTTGCACTATGGTGCAAGGGTGCATCAGTTGAGGGGCTGAATTATTTTAAAATCAATCACAAGAGGCAATTACCTTTTTCTATGTGTGCTGCAGAATGCAGCACACACACAAAAAGGAAAGCACAAGGAGAAATAGAAACATTCCTCCTCATTTTGCCTACCTAAAATTAACCTTGGGGGGGCTTTAGGTTCTGATGTATTCCTAGGTTTAAGACTTCTCGTAAATCTGGGAATGTGTTAGGTTTCATGGGTTTTGTGTGCGAACACCCACAGCAACATCCATGGAAAAGCCCTATCAAACAGTTTTCTGCATGAAAGGGGCACATATTTATAAGGCCATGAAAAGCCATGTAAAGTGGCTTTACTTGGCCTTATAACTATGCTATGGCACATCGTGCCACTAGCACATCAAAAAAGTGACATTAAGGCGGTG
The DNA here is from genome assembly GCF_964263255.1 of Lissotriton vulgaris. Classification (NCBI taxonomy): domain Eukaryota; kingdom Metazoa; phylum Chordata; class Amphibia; order Caudata; family Salamandridae; genus Lissotriton; species Lissotriton vulgaris. Next base: position 993,326,415 of record NC_141698.1, read on the forward strand.
CAAAAGTGCATGTAGGGCCTAATAAATAAGGCCCATGGTGAGCAGGAGCAGCTGCTGGCTGCTACGGTTCATGTCCTGTTACATTTAGCGCTATTTTAGTAGTGCAAAATGCATGCTCTGGCCACTTTCAGACACAAGGGTGCATTTTGACTATGAACATATTTCTACATGTTGAATTTTGTGGTAAATACGCATAATTACGCTAGAGGCAATAACCCAAGTTACACGCGTCCATAATTTAAAGGATAGCACAACGAATATTGCACCAATACTACATGTATGCCTTGTTCCAAATGCAATTTACTAAACTTGTAAAAGGTTAAGATCCTTAATATCTGTGAGGCAAAGCCTTTCAATTCAAGTTTCGTTATTGGCCTGACTATATAAGTGTATGATGTTATCTTGAAATGAGGCTATACAATTAGCACAGCTGCAATGTGATTAGTCATTAAGAATGAATAATGGTCTAATGAATCACCTAGATACAGATTAATAATAATCTTAGCCATGTATTTGCACAATTAGGCTAAAATCAGACTAGAATTTAATAAAGATTCTAAAAGTACTCCAAGATTGCCTTAATTAAAAAAGGTGGATGTGGGCATCAGTTGTACATCATATCATGATTTTTATTAAACAGAAGAGTATTATTAGCATATATCCTATATCTTCAACCTAAAAGGATGCAACCTTACTTGCTGTTCTAAGTGAGTCATGATTTACGTAGGTTTCAAGGTCTTTTAATGCAGAGCAATCTGACAAAATGGTATAAAAAGATGGACTTGTGTTCTCTTTGTCCTCTATGTCAGTATACAGTTTAAGGTTTAACTCGTGTTTTATTTATTTGTCCAGTGATGTCGCTGAGAAGAATGTTTTTGTTTCTGAAAATAACAATTTCCTTTACATTTTCAATCCAAGTAATTCTACTGGATTTTTACATTCTTTAAATTGTGCTGTAATTCCGATATGATTTGAATAACTTTTTTTAATGCATTCCTATGCTTGTTGTTGTCATTAATGCAGTATTTTCTAACTAACTTGACATTACCGACGTACAAAAAAGCATACCGTAGAAAAAGGTCTCAGTGGGCAACCAGTCGCGTAAACTCAGTCTAGACCTCTTAGTTCTGAGGTGCTTTTAATAGTTTTTACGGCAGCAGATTCTAACCCCTAAAACCACAATATCACCAGATTACCTACAGGAGCCAGCAAAGAGTTATGGATTTATGAAAAGGGTGTTCAAAATATTCAAATCAAGCCTAAAGGCTTTAGCAAAAAGAATGGTCTACTGACTTTGGTAACATTTCATAGCAATTAATATCTCAGTGAAAATTCATATTTCTATTTTTATGTAGATAGCCTCACAAACCCTAAGCAGAAAAGGTCAAACTCAACTCCGAAGTCAACAAAAAAGCTCACACCTCCACTTTCTGCCTCTCATACGTGACCTAAAGGCTTTCTGGTACCTTGCGGTGAGGGCTGCGGTACACAGGAGTGATGGCTGCAGTACAGTAATAACACCAAAAGGAGTAGAGAGAAGACACAAGTGATCGACATGCAATGGCACAAGTAGTGTTGTAGAAAACTGCCCTCACTCACTCACAAATGTGTGTGGCATGCTTCATCATCGGGTCTGCTTACAATACACCCTGACGTAGCCGCGCTCAGGCTGCGGTACAGTGTCAGTAGGGCCAAGTCCCACATCACATTCTGTTCCCCAATGTTATTCCTCACATCCTAGTGCGCTTTCTAACCTCCCTGGTGTGGCCAGATAGGGTTTAAACACCCAAATCTGCTCACATAAGAGGGGGCTGCAAGCACCCCAAATTGCAGGGAAAAGGTGACAAATGGAATTGGATGGGGTGCTGAACAATCTTGACATTGAGCACACAATAAGGCACCAAGCAGTATTTCTTTCACTAGGAGGAGTAAGAATGCATGTTTTACCCCCTATCTTTCAGCTTATGTGTTAAATTTCTTTTTTTTTATTTCAAATCTTTTTTATTGAAGAATAAGGACAAAAATAAAGACAATACAATAAATCTTTAAAGGTACAAATGAACAAATTCTTGGTATCATGACACTTACAATAATCAAAAAGCAAATCAAGGGAAGAAGATAAGAAGAGGAAGAGAGAGGAAGAGAGGTAGAGAAGGGAGAAGATAGAGAAGAAGAGAGGAGAGAGGTGAGAAGAGAGAGGACAGGTGTATCCATAGGGCAATAGTAGTTGGTTTACTCAGACTCGGTACACTGTGTGCACAGCAGAGAATATACAGTAAGTATATAAAACCACAAGCAAACAGTAAGTATATAAAACCACAAGCAAACACCTCAAATTCCGCTTAGATACTGTTTGGAAAAGTCAATTGTTGAATGCATATCATGGTGGCTCAAAGTGGGAGGATGACGTATCCAGGGATGTCCAGAGTTTTTTGTTCGAGGGCTTCCAAGTAGCTGACTGTAGTGCAGGATTATCTGCCCCTCTTAAAAATGAGAGCCATTCCAGCCACATTTTGAAGTTGATTTCATCAAAATTTTTCCATTTGTAAAGAATGACCTTGCACGCCAATGTCAGCATAATATCAAGCAGTTGCCTGTCATGAATGTCCGGCAATTGTGTTTCCAGAGGACCTAAAATGACATATATGAAATCTTGGACAGGCGTGATTCCAAGCACTTGTTGAATGTATGTAAATATTTTATTCCAAAATGTTCGTAATAGGGAACAATGAAAAAACATGTGTGCCAAGTCACCAGGAGCTTTATGGCAATTCCAACAGGTAGGCGTATCCCTCAATTTACATTTAAACAATCTCTGGGGGGTCCAGAACACTCTATTTAACAGCATATATTTCGTTTGACATAGGATCGGGGATATCTTGTTAGTCAGCGCGGTGTTGTGTATCACCTCCCAGTCTAATGTAATGCCTGTGGAATTAGGTTCCGCTTCCCACTTAATTTCGGTCAGCCTATGCGGCGTCTTGGGTAGGGGGAGGAGTAATTTATATATTCTTGATACAAAATGGTCAGCATGGTATAGTATTCGTAGCCGGGACACAAGCCAAGGTAAGTCTGTGTTGAGGGGGCATTTGGAGATAGCGGCCTTCAGTTTTAGGAATTGGTAAAATTCTATGGGTGGTAAGCTAAACCTTTCTTGCAATGTGTTAAATTTCAATTTCCATTCGTCTGCTATGTTGAATGGGTGCAGTAGTGAGACTCTGGGTCTGTGAGTTGGTTCAAAGAGCGCGAGAGGTGTGTTGCATTTAGTGTGCGATTTTTGTTATTTGTTTCTAAATAGAATAATTAAGCAACTTAATTTGACTAGCTCTATAAACTAAGCAGCAGAAACATACACATAAAAATGGGATACATTATAAACTTTCTATCCATATTAAATGAATTTTGTGTAGTCATTTTCTGTTTTCTTCTGTATGGTTTTAACTATACAACTTCCTCAGCACGAAAGTAGTGTTCATGTTCTTTAAAAATCAATGGCACTTTAAAAAGGATATGAATAATGTATACATTTATTTATATATCGCCAGTATATTATGTTGATTCTGATTTTAGCCCCCACACACAAACAGCTAATGTCTGTTTCCCTGGATAAAACACTCACTAGTTTGAAGAACATGTCAGGGATGGTGTTTGTCTATTTCTTTTTGGAAGTGGCACATTCTGTAACATCAGCATGTTGCATGTCATTAGTGGACCCAGCCTCGGGGAATGTTACTTTATTACCTTTCCAAACTGTATTTCAGAGGAACTAATTAATTGATGCTCTTAGCAGGCTCATCCTGACAAAAACATATGATGCTCAAATGTTAAACATAGAAGCCAAGATGAAGCTGTCAGGAGAAACCTGAAAGCGGTTATTAATATGGCTTTTGATAAATATCTGCTCAGGCTCACACTGTGCCTCGTCTGCTTTCATCTTGCAAAGTAGTTAATCTGATTGATGCAGATCCTGTTTCAGATTGTCTACCATGCTGAGTTTAATAACTGCACTTTTTTGCCGTAAAAAAAATATAAAAAAGAATCTTTCATTGGAGGGTGGCATGCCTTGCACTCTCATGTCTTTAATTAATTCGCGTAAAGAGGGGACACATATTGCAGGCCCGGTTTGGCCATGATGGAGTGGGTGTCAATCATCAGGACCATGTGTGGGCGTACACTAGAACGCCCCTCCCCCCGCCTCATTCTGTGTAATTTGGGAAAGACATTGTCTACCGCAAATGCTGAACCCCCTTAGGCATGGGAGAGTAAACCCATCACGGTATCCTATCAGGCTCAGTGAGCAGAAGGCCAAAAGAGAAGCATTTAACTATTCAATAAAATGCGTTTTATGTTAATTTGAATGTATTTATTCCTGTCAGCATATTACATGTATGCTCACATTTCTGGTGGTTGATGACAGCGAGGCAGATTTCAAAGCAGTAGTCTAACAGCTGGAAACGTGTGACAGATGCATAAATAGTGCAGTGGTTCTTTCCTAAGAATGGTTTGTAGAATCAAATCATCTGCTTAATGGAATGTAACCTTCATTTAATCTGGTTATATTTTCTTAATATATGCGCATGTTATGGAAGGTTATGCAAGGAGGATTTTGTCGTATTCGCTGTGGTGTATGTAATCTATGTGCATGTTTGAACTCATTTTTCTTTATAAATATTATGGCAATTTACCAACAATTGTAAATGGTCTAAGTTCACATACATTTTTCAAGTGTAACAGCTACAATTTTTGTTTTGTTTGTGTACTCTTCTGCTGCATTTTCAGTAAAGATGAGTTTAAAAAATATATATTTAGAAAGGCTTCCGCATTTGCCATGGTAGACATGGCACTGAAATTGAACATACAGAAATAGTGGGCCCTATTCACAAAACGCATTTTGTAGTAGGCGAGGTAGTAGAACCATAGTACTATTCACCAGTTGCGGTTTCCCAGCTAAGGTGGAGGAGTGTCACCCCACTGCTTTGCAGCAATGTAAATAAATAAAAAATAAAATGATAATAACTCGATGTTATCATAATTTTGTTTTTAAATGCTATAGCAGCTCTGCAGGGCAGGGTGGAGCTACTTTGCTCAGCCTGGGTGGAGAGCACGCCCAGGCTCCCAGTCTCCATCTGAGTGCCGAACCACAGCACTCAGATCAATCACAATGCTGCATTACAGTGCTGTGATTGACTTAGGCAGCTTGGGTGCTTCCTGTTCTGGCCCAACGCGAAGGAGAGACGGAGGAGAGATGCGGTGATCAGGTACGTTTACTTTTCTATTTTTCCACCCTCAAACCCGCTCCCATCACACCACCCATGCCGACTACCACTGCTACTCACGCACCACAAAAAACAGTTCACTAACGTGTGCTCAGAGACATCCACTTTCGCCACTCATACCTTTTCTCTATGGAACTCTACTCCACATGTGTGGAAAACTAATATACATTTTGGGAGTAAATATGTAAGGGAACGGGGAAGCGGCGGGAAAGTTGGGGTCCCCTTCTCCTAAATGGATAGGATATAAGTCAGGGCTCAAAAAGATTTAAGGAGTGGCATTCAAATGCAAACACCACCAACACAAAGTAAGCTCATTACTGTTCACAAAATGCACTTCTAATGTCACTAAAGCCAAAAGGACCTTAATATAGTAGCAAATAAACTCCAGCTTAGCTGGGAAGTAAGTCTAACACCAAACATGGCCTCTTACAGGAACTGCAACACACCCCATAGAAAATAATATATTCAAGCCTGCAAAGCCCTCCAGGACTTAGGACCTGCCTACATCAACCATCGACTGAACTTAACTAGCCTTCCAGACAACTTCGCTCTTCTTCACTCATCCTTGAACACACACCCACCTATCTGTCACAGCCGTAGCTGTGGCCGCTTCATCTCCTACATTGAAGCCAAGACCTGAAACAACCTTTCCCTCTAAGTCCGTATAGCCTGATTGCTGGCAGACTTCTGAAAGAGACTCAGGACCTCTCTCGCCAATGGAGAAACAGCACCCAGATACCCCCAGAGTGACAGTGCAGTGCTTTACAAACGAGTGATTGATTGATTGAATAATTTAATTTAACTCACAGCATGCAAAACAATTAAATAAATGAACTATTATGACATAGATAGATAGATAGATAGATAGATAGATAGATAGATAGATAGATAGATAGATAGATAGATAGATAGATAGATAGATAGATAGATAGATAGATATTGTTTTCATAGTTAAATGTTACATTAAATTTAAAATCCAATATTGTAAGTGAAGGTGTTGGACACTGAAAGCCTGTCATTTACTATTCACACTCCAATATAAACCATTGTGCAGAAAGTGTTGGGCAACAAAGAGGTTACATTTTATATTCCCACTCCAATCTAAACAACTTAGGGGAAGCTGTTGGACACTGATGGGTTGACATTTATGAATCACACTCCAATCTGAGGGCCTGATTATGAGTTTGGTGATCCTGGAGTGGGTTGCCACACTAGTGCCACCTTCCAGGACCACAAAACGCACCTGCCCACCAGACTATGAGTAATCTCGTAGTCTGGTGGTCAGTCCTTTGGCATTCCCATGGCAGCGGCTGTTAAAAAGCAGCACAATAGTAATGCCAATGGCCGTTCATATACAGCATGGACGGTAAAGGCCATGCAGAAAAGGGGGTACTGCACACAGTGGGCCACAGCATGTTCCCCGCCCCTGTTGTGCCCCCCTGCAGGCACCCCTTGGCTTGAGTCAATAGGGGGCCCTATAGGACTCCCTTTGTTTCCTCACCACCACAGTTTTCATGGTGGTCTCACCACCATGAAAACTGTGGTGGTGAGGAAACTCCTAATATGCTTGGCGGTGCCACAGCACCACTGGCAGCATAATAGAGCCTCTGACTGCTGTGCCACCACTGCAGGATCCATCATCCCTGGTGGGTGCTGCAGTCCTGTGATGGTCCCACTGTCGTATTTGTAATATGGTGGGTGGACTACCAACCTGGTGTTCCAGGGACCATCATCAAGGGTTCAATGGTCCGATGGTTCACCAAACTCGTAATTAGGCCCTAAGTAATTTTGGGGAAGGTGTTGGACACTAAAGGAGCTACATTTACTCTTCCCACTTCAATGCAAACTATTTTGTGAAAAGTGTTGGACAATAAAGAGTTAAGTTTGCTACTCCCACTCCAATTTAAGGGCCTAATTACAACTATGGTGGTCCATCGGACCACTGTAGTCACGGTAGCGGTCCTTGGACCAACAGACTGGTGATCTACCCGCGTATTACGAGCTTAGTACGACCGCCACTGAACTGCTGCAACCAGGGTGATCCTTGATCCCATGGCAGTGGAGCAGTGTTCTGAGGCTGCACTATGTCGGCGGTGCTGCAGCGGCACCGCCGAGCATATTATGAGTTTCCTCACTGCCCTCCTTTTCATGGTGGTGAGCCTACCAAGAAAAGGGTGGTGGTGAGGAAATTCATGGGTCCCTAAAAGGGCCCACGCCACCTCTGTGCATGAGGGTGCATCCTGGGGGGTACATGTTGTGCGCTCCTGTATTTTTCCACCCCCTGTTCCTGCCCAGAAAGAAAAGCTGCCAAACTCATAAGCACGCCCTAAATCATTTTGGGGAAGATGTTGGACATTTGCTCTTCCCTTTCCTGTTTAAACCACGTAGGGCACTAACGGGATTACATTTACTATTACCACAGCAATATAAACCATTGAAGGTGTTGGACAATAACAGGGTGACATTTACTATTCTGCCTCCATTCTAAGAAATTTTAGAGACAGTATTTAAGGCATTAAGGGACGAAAAACCTTTAGTCACTCCTGCCTAATAAAAATATATATCTAATACGCAGCATAACACATAAACTAATTAAATGATTAAACAACATGTAATAATAATACATCATAAATATACCAAGGATGCTGTTACCAAAATAAATGTATGAACATTTGGGGTTGCTGGGATGCTGGCCTTAGCTAGACAGGACACTTAGCAAGGCAGTCTGAAATAGTTTTTCATCAGAGATGGAAGGAGGGTAGATCTGATGGTGTCCCTGGCTGGGAACGAGGTTATACTGAATATTCTGAATATGGACAGTGTGAAGTGGCAAAACTAACTTGAGCTTGCAGTTTCTATTCAAAAGTGCTATGGAACCGTGGTGGGTTGTGGGGGAGTTGTGTTGCACTGTGGGTGTTTTCTCAATATCAAAATTAATCTTTCAAAAACATGTAAAAGAAACAAAGTAAAAAACAAATAATACATCATACATTTAAAAAAAATCAATAATTATAGAACATATACAATATAGAATCTTGTTGAATAACCCAAAAGTACATATATTTAATATAAAAGTACGCAAATACGCAGAATGCAAAAAACGTATTTAAAAAAAATATGCTAATCAAAAATATACTTTATATTTAAAACAAAGTGTACATATTAAATTAAAAACGATAACACTGTACAATATTTGAACAACTTAAATGTAAACTTCAATTTATGCAGCATAATTACATACAATATCAATAGTAATCACTTAAAACTGTTCAGTAACAAATTAAAAATGATGTAAATAATCTGAACGTCGGCGAAAACAGAAGCAGCATCCTGAGGGGTTTTAGTGCTGTATGGGGGACTATAACAATCTAGTTAAACTGTTTTAAAGTTTTGAAGTGGTTTTAAATCATTTTTACCTTGACTGTAAGGGCTGCTTTTTTCATTTACACATTTTTTATTTTATTCACAGTGTCGTGCTGCAGCTCTGTTCAGAGCTTGGCCTGATTTGAAACAATTTCTGACCCCATCTTGGTCAGCAGTCTAGTCTTTGGCCTCAAATGATTACAAAAGAGCCTGAGGATATGGACTTGCACTTGAGCCTAAATGTCGGAGATATCAAAGCGGCATCTTGAGGGGTATTAGTGGGGAAACTGCCACTACAATGTGCCTGTTTCCACGCAAACACTTAACCACGCATGCGGGGCTACCACGCATAGCCTTTACCACGCATTCCTGTACTACGAGATACGTAGTAAAGGCATGTGTGTTAAAGGTAAAATTAAAGAAATTTAAAAAGGGGGCTTTGGCGTTCTTCCTCCCTTCCAAAAAAAGTGTGGGTTTCAAAAAGGGTGTTGGGAGGTCTCCTCCCCAAACAAAATGCACCTGTTTCTGTTGTTTTCTGTTTCTGTAGATAAAAGATGTGGAGGCAATCAGTGTCGTTAGAGGAAACGGAAAGATACTTCTCCTTCCTCTTTATGACATGCAATGCAAATTGGAAGTGCTTGGAGTGGAGTAGATGTGGAGAGGCAAGGGGGATTTTAGTTAAAAACAAATTAGTTAAATGAATGAGAGGGTGGTGTTGCACAGGAGCACATTTTTATGGTTCAGGGGAGGGGTATTTGATAGGAAGGTTTGTGGGTGGGGGAATCGCATGGGGCAAGATTTTAGGTGCTCCAGGCAGGGGTAATTCTGAGAAGGAATGGGGCAGAGGGTCGCACAGGGGTTGAGGGAAGGGGTATTATAAAAAAAGGAGGGTGCAATAGAGCAGTTAAAGGAATTGGGGAAGGGATTGAAGATAACCTTTACCATGAAAATGCCATTATCATGCATGGTTTTACAACGAAAAGCAAAGGAAAGTGTGGTAATGGCATTCGTGTTGTAAAGTATGCGTGGTAAAGGCATGCGTTGCAACAGAATACGTTGTAACGTCATACAACTGTATTCGTGCTGCATGGGGTCTATCAGGATCTAGTTATGCTGTTTTAGAATTTTAAAGTGATTTTAAAGAATTTTAAACTCACTATAAGGCCTGCTCTTTTCCTTACCCGCATTTTGTATTTTACTCACTGTGTCGAACTCTGGCCATTTTCAGTGCCTCGCACGCTGTTAAACAGTTTCTGATGTCATCTTGGTCAGCAGTCCAAGTCTTTGGTCTTAGCTGATTACAAAATAAGACTGCCAAGGCATGCCTAAGGCAAGCCCATCTGCGCCACTTTGCGTCTCTCCAGGTCCAGGGATCAGGGATTCTGCCCCTGTCTCATTAGGTAAGCATTATATTCCTCAGCCCAACTATAAGCCCTCTGACCTTGTCTGCACTCCATTGACCCCAGATAACCTGTCTGTTCTTGCAACCACTGTGAATGGTCAGCTCAGTTCAGACTGAGTCATTTTTGCATTTCTTCCCCTCCATCTTTCACCTGGCATTGTCGCTCTTTGGGTGCCCATAAAGTCGACCTCTTTTACTTTTAGTTGATGCAAAGCTGGAGGTATTTATTCTCACTGAGACATGGTTAACTGAAGAATCTGGCCCTGATGTGGTTCAAGCCCTACTCCCTGAGTTGTGCATCATTAGGCAAGCCAGGCAAGGTAAAATTGGTGGTGGGATTGCGATTATAATCAGGGACTCTCTAAAGTGTCAAACTACGACACCTAATATTCAGGGATCAGAAAGTCTGGTCTTTTCACCAACCCTCCGTTCTATCTTCTATCCTAAGTAAGTTGCCAGCCCGGAAAAATATGTAATAAAGTGTTTCGGGATGTGGTTAGACACCGGCCTCACTATGGACCATTAAGTGAAGAAGCTTGCCGCCACATGTTACAGCATCCTCAGACTGCTGAAAAAGGTTCTCGCTCTTCTCCTGGTCACAGCTAGGAAATTGATTGTCCAGGCCCTTGTGCTGTCCCTCCTTGATTATGGAAATGCCCTGTATCTTGGCTCGCCCCGCTAAGTCATTAGAAAGTTGCTGACCGTGCAGCATGCCGCTGCCTGAATTTTAGTGAAAATTCCCGAATACCGGTCTGCTAGGACAGCTCTCAAGGATCTCCACTGGCTACCGGTCGAACGTCAAGTGCAATTCAAGACACTTTGCATTCTGCATAGCGCTTTCAAAGGCAAATCGCCCTCTCTGCTGAGACTCTCCTTTCGTGCCTGGGAGAACTCTTAGATCCTCCTACGCTTGGACCTTGAGGGTTGCTAGTCTCAAAAGATCCCGCTCGGGCAGTCGCTCCACCTAATTTTTGGCTCCTAAATGCTGGAACGCTCTGCCTCTGAAGCTCCATTCTATGGTGTCCAAACTCCCCTTTTATAAGGCACTGAAGACATGACTTTTTCATGACTGATTCCCTTGCAGTGCTATCCTCTTACAGTGTATGTTGCAGGACTGGGAGGACTTCGGGTGGCAAAGCGCTATATTAAAACACTAGACTAGACAATGAATAGTTGAGTGAATGGATGAGCATGCTGAACAGGATCTAGAAATATGGGAAAATATGTTGAATGTTCTGTTGGCAATAGATTTGCTGGAGCCTGCTCTCATCCTCCAGTTCAGGAGTTAGAGACACCATTAGTTGATCCGCGTGCTGGACCAGATTTCGATCCCAGATGGGAGGTTCCCTTTTTAGTGTTCTCTGACGTGTACTCTTGTGGTGCATCGGGATATTGGATGTCTGTGCATTCAACCCTCCACGCCACTACCCCTGCCCCCCCTTTCTGTTGTGCTCATAGCCCATGTTGTATGTTCTCCTCTGCCACCGCTACAAAATGTGTCTGGTTATGTAGAGAAGGAGAGTGTCCCACATTGTGAGCTGCTGCCTCATCATGTTATGCTGCTGTTTATTTGATGTTCAACTTACAGGTACATATTGTACTTTTTCATGATTGTTCAGTACCTGCATGTGATCGCTTAATCTTTCTAAGGCTTAGCTAGCTAATGTGCTAGGCATGGTATTTCCCTGTGTGGCTGCATGATAGCTGCAATATCCACATATGCCTCATTTTGTGTCAAATACTAAAAACATGTTAAAAAAATGAAATATTAATTTTAAATTGTTTTGTTTATTTCTGCAACAGAAGATATAATTAATTATAATATTTGACTTTGCAATTAGGCCCTCATTACGATGCGTCCGAATGTGAACGCATTTGTCAGGTGTCCATCTGACAAAATGTCGGCTGCCCCACCTGCCCAATTATTATAGGACTGCCAGCACGGCGGTCAGAATGTGCCTTTTTGTACTGCAGCTTGTGGTGCACCTCAGAAAAAGGGCCACAGCACAAGCTTCAGTACAAAGAGGCACTTTTCAAACATCCATGCACAGTGTGCCAGGCACCATGTGATGCCTGGCACACGGTGCATGGCTGTTTGAGAAAAACACCACATGTGCACCCCTGGCCACTACGCAGTGGCCCACAGGGGCTGGAGCCTGCTTTGGGCCCCCAACATCTGTTTTTGTCTGCCTTTTCATGGCGGTGGGACCATCATGAAAAGGCCATCGGAAAGGGACATCCTAATTTATATGGTAGTGCCTGCACTGGCACCGCCTCCATTGTAGGGATTAGTGTCCAACGGCCTCCCTAACTGACTCCTTGAGCCTGTCGGAGGTGGAGGTCTTCCCTCCCACCCTGCAATAATCGTTCTGACCGCCGGATTGTTATCCTGCGGACGAACCAATGGCCTGGGTGTTTCGACAGACCACCACTGTCAGCCTGTCTGCGACGGTCCACCTGAAATCTATCAAAATTAGGGCATTAATATTTTAAATAGTTAAATAAATGAAGCTATACAAATAATTTTTCATAATTAATGAATTGTTTTTATCTAAAATGGTAAATAAAATACAAACAATTTAAATTTAGATTTTTTTGTCATAAATTACACAGAAATATGGAAAATGTATAACAATTGTAAGAACAATTAATTAAATTAAATTGTAATACTAATTTATTTAGCAAAGTAAAATGTATTGAAAATTATTTTTTACGAATAATTTTTCCTTTTTTCAGAAAATATTTAAAATAATTTACATTTGTTTCAAATATTTGTAAAACATTATAAACATACTAGTATTCACAAATGTTAATTAACTCACTCCCTTTCCACATACCAGCCCAACATCCCACTCCTATAACATAATATCATTTATGTGAAGTGAGCTATTAAAAATAAAAACAATTTTCTGTATCATTTTCAAAAATTCCCCAAAAATCTTTACAAAAAATTAACATTCAATACTAAGAAAATAGTACAAAAATATTACATAACCCATTACAACTATATTATGTACAACAATATATGACAAAATAATACTGCTTACAACAATATTAAATGCAACAGTTAAAACAATATTCTTAAATGCAATATTTCTATCCACCATAATTCGGACATCACAATACTCTTGACATGATATGTATTTATCACAATATTTTTAAATTGCTATTTTGATTAAACTCCATATAATAATTACACAAAGAAAAATAACTATAAGCTGCACTGCCGTAGTTGGCTCTGTTTTTAGAGAACAATTAAATATTTCCTTGTGACTAGAAGTGTGCACGCAACATATTACCGTATTACTTTTGTAAATCAGTCATCATGACAAAAAAATTACAGATGAAAACATTGCCACCAATCGCTATTTTTTCCTACTTGTGTTCATGATTTTTTTGTATCAATGAATCGTTTATTTGTAAAAATTTAGAGGGATCTGCACAAATAACCCCTTGCTAAATTCAGACTTGTGTCAACCTTTGACAAAACTTATAGCTTTCAAGGATCACCCATGAGTTTCCCACCTGTTTCCACCACAAAACACAACTTGATTGAACCCATATAAATTAGGAACCTCCCAAAAATGTGGTAAAAAATGTTTTTTTTTACACAGTTTTGCTTGTTCCTGAAAGCTGTAGTGATAGTGATCCTAGCACAGCAAATCTTTCTTGATGGCATTTACATACTAAAAAAACAGTTTTCGTTATATTTGGACTTATATAATGCAAACCTGGCATGGATACCTTTACTGGAAAAACATTAGGAAGGTTTAAGTGCAAACTACCCAAACATCCCAAAAAAGGTTTAGCATTGGGGCAGAAGAGGGGGGATAGCAGTCAAGCGGTTAGAAAGAGATAAAGAGAAACATCATTGTGCAAGGATTTTAAGCAGGCTAGGACTGACATGTCCAGCTGTTAAATTAAAAAAGAATCTGTTTTCATATATACATCGATATCACTTTATAAGAATGGGTCTGGTACATCGGGGACTTGGGGAATTGTCCATTTTGACCATGCCCTAACATTGTTCTACAGTCCAGTTTGTCAATCAAAAGAACTCCGTGGGCTAGAGTTCCATTTTTAGTGTTCCCATACGTCCATTTGAATTTTAGTGGATGCTAAACATTTTCTGATGAAATGTTTTGCATCTGACTATGCAGCCCTTTTTCTTGCCCATCCTGAACAAATTATAAGCATGTTGGTGTACGGACAAAGCACATTTTGGATTTGTATAAACTGTTCATTTATGCAAGCTGTAACCATGTTAGGAAAAAAATGCAGCATGGTAATTTCAATCTCATGTTTCCACATACTACAGTAGCAAAAGCCACAAATACTGCTTCTCTGAACAGCGTCTATATTATTATGGTAGTGATTTGTAGCAGAGATATGAATACCATATAATAAGTATTGCAAATACATGCTTATTAGGGTCAAACATTGATGTAAGTTAACATTGTAGCCGCCGAAATGTGCATTCGTTTCATTCTTGAGTAAATTTACTTATGGACATTTTTACCGTGGGTGGGTGATTGCTGTTTCTCTAATGGAAGTGGAAGATGGTGTACGACTGGCTTTTGTTTTTTAGCAATCACTGTGATTGTAAAAGAGATAAGCATGTCTGACAAGTTTCATTTCAACAAAAACCCTCTCAGACTAACAATGAGTTGATCTTATTACCTGTTCTTCTGTACCAAGCATGGAAAACTGTGAATTTGCAGATTCAATTTGCCAATCTGTAGTTTAAGCAAAGCCTCACAAACAGTTTGTTTGGTAAAAAGGAACACGCAGGAGAAAATCCGTCCTTTCATTTGTTTTTATTCTATTCATAGAGTAAAAGTAAAGCAGCTGAAACAAAAAAACACAATGATCTGTAAACCCAAATATAAAAAAAGTTTTAGCTCATACAAGTTTATTATTTTTATTTCCGCTGCTTTTTTAGGCATTTTAAGGATTTGTACTCATTATCATGTTAGAGACTAAGCACTATTTCACATGAATTTTAAAAGTCATACTTTATTCCCTCCTTTGTGAGTCTTACTACAAACAGGTATAGGTGTTTTGAGCTAGAGCTTCGGTCATTGACACATTCAAAATAAGGGCCTTATTCTGATGTCTGTGGGCCTGCAATAGACAGGTCGTTGAGCCCACCGACATCTACAGAAGGGGTCCGGCCGCTCGATTCTGATCCGGCGGTCGGAGGCATTGGGCATAGGGACCAAATGCTGCTTTTCCGACGGGCTCAAGGAGCCTGTCGGGCAGTGGTTGTCCAGTGATCCCTACAATAGGGGCGGGGTCTGCTCAGTCACTGCTATAGGGATTACAATGCCTGTTTCCCTCTGCCTTTTTATAGCAGTCCAACCTAATTTAATGCTTTACAGTCACTGCTTGAATGCCGTAGAGCAGGGGTTTCCAACTGGTAGCTTAAGTGCTACCAGTAGATCACTAGGTGCCAGAAAATAGCTCTTGCTCTTCCACATGGAGTCTATCCTAGTAAATGATTTAAGGGATCTGGACCTTGACAGTTCAACAATGTGCCTAACTAACGGCAACGTTCCATCACAAACATACGTACGCTCATACTGCTGTATGGTTCCTACTAATTAAGTAGGACTGTGTATCTGGACAACATGAGCATCAGAATATGGGGACTGAGCTCACTCATATCATCAGAAGATGTTGCCCCAATTCCTGGCAAGCCCTCTGGCCCTCTAACCATACAGGTAATGTGATGGTGTCTGAAAGCTCAGAACATGATCGCTCTAATTCCCCCAAGGAAATCATGGAAACAGATCTACAATTTCGTTATAACTTAGGCATGCCCAAAGGGAGACACAAGAAATACACAAATTGGCATTTTAAACATTTATTGAAGCAATTGTATTCTTGTTTACAAAATAAGATCTGCAATTATTTGTAGAATGAAAAAAAGCCTTGTTACCAGCATTACTAGAATGGTAAAATTCAACCATTATAACCTTACATTGATGTCATACTGATGCTCCTACCTAACACTATCTATACTATAGAGAACATAATGAAAATGCATTCTGCCAGATCTCTTGGAGCAACTCATCTCCCCATACCTGTGTAACATGTATCAGAAAGCCAGTTCTCCTCAGAGGAACCTAGCTCACCGGCTATTCAAATAATTAAAGCCTGGGTCCATTTGCACTGTGTTGAAGGTACAATCCTGATGTGATTGGTTGTCTTTCAGATTCAAAGCCTTCTCCGACCAGACAACAACAAGCCAGGGCAACTGTCTCAGTGTTTTTACTTGGACAGTGTGTACAAGTGTCATGATAAAATATTTACACAGAAATGTGCTTGTAAACAGAACACTTTGTGAGTACATTATCAAATATGTTCAAAGTATGTAAAACAACACTGTTTATAAAAAGATGTCAAGCTCTAATATGTAAGTCAAAAATGGACACTTTTTGCACAGGCCCTGTTGAACCCCACAACACCTACTCCTTAACCAGAGGGAGATTCCTACTTCAAGCTAAATTTAAAGGCATATACTAAAATTAAACTCAATATAGATGTAACCCTAAAATGATAAACAAGGAATATAACAATGCACTTTAATAATTAAGCAAACGAATGCCAAATTGCATTAAAAATGCCAAATAACACACAATAAATAAACGAACAAAAAACAATCTAAAAAAACAAAGTTATGCCAAATTTAAATTCAGATGGCTCCAGAAATATTTTCCATGTTTCTAGAGTCATTAGGATCCATGAAGGAACAAGCTACCGCAGACGGAGTTGCCATTGTAGGCCGTATTGCAAGTTCCAAAGAACAAACATGGTTGTATCCAACCCAATCAGCAGCCATTTGATGATCTGCCAGCCGGCAGTGTAACAATAGAGGAGAAGCCGGGATCCAGTAATCCAGGAGCTGAAGCATTGATTAAAGTTTAGCAGTACATATCTTGTAGGTAGTCTCATAGGACACCACAGAAGATTGATCCTCAATTGACGCACCTGCAATTCCATTTCAATATCCACTTGCATTCCAAGACACAGATCTAGTACACAGCAGACAGTGGAACATCTAGGTTGAAAGGGCAAAGACAAGTTATGGTTCAGTTCATGCGCAAAGATACTCCATAGTACTGTATCATCTGATCACGACACCATTTCGGAGCTTCAAAAATAGGACCAATATCCCAACAATCAGGAAAAAGACTAGTGATATGACTCCAAATACACTGGAAACCGGGATGTGTATAAAGGATGATATTGCTTTGAATACTATCTGTAACTTGCTGATAAAGATAGACGTAATCACTTTTAAAAAAGTGTACTACATCTTCAGTAATTAAATCATTAAATATGAGGTGCACAAGTTCACCAAAATGTTGAGGAAGTATTGTGTACAGTAGCAATTGTATTTCAACAGAAGACCTTGCTACTTGGAGATCAAACGTTTCTTTAGCAGGTGCCCTTCAGAAACAATAAGGCTTTCAATCTACACATCGAAGTTTGCATCTAAAATAACTATTGAAGGCCATACTGTCACATCTCTGACTGGTAGCCCTGGTGGAAATAACATGTTATTATAACAAGTCATGACCCTGGGAACTGTCACCACATAGGGTATTTCCGGTTTTATACCACAACGACCTTGGTCATTCAGAATCGAATAATTTCCATTTGAAAGCAACTTGAATGCTGGCTGAATCAAGGCAGCTGGGGCACCTTTCTGATAACACGCTAAGTTGTCCATAAACACATTACATATGCCTTGAAGTGGGTCTTTGTAAATGAGAGAATATGGCCAAATCATTTTGACATTTGTTTCCACTGAGAAATACTTCAGTTTTCTCATTCCAACACCTGTAATCAAAAAGCAGAAACCATGGCTCATGTGCAAATTTCTCCCCTAACTCCTCATATCTGGCTACTTGAAAATGTCCAGACAAGATGTAAAGTCAAATGTAGATATCGGCAGTGAGATAAAACCTTGGACTAACCATTAGCCATACATCAGATGGTGTCTCAGCTACTGTGAAGGGTAATTTATCCAAATGCTCAATGCTTGTCATTGTGCAAGTTGAGTCTTTTTTGCCATTGTTTTTGTGAGCATGTTAAATTGTAAGTCAAAAATAAATCAGTCACATTCAGGTATTTCCAGGGCATGCGACTAGGTTAAAAAATTGGAACATCCAGCTTAATTCCATAATTGTCTAAGCTGATCTTGCCAGTGCTGGAGGAGACAATTTTCTTCAGAGAATAGATCCTAGTTGATAATGTGGTCATGCAGTTACCAATAACAGCCAAAGCCTTTTCCAAATTAGCCCTGTCAATTTCTCATTTGAATTAAGCATATTCCTGCTAGGAAACTTTCCAAAGTTCACTATGTATAGCATATAGAAAACGTTTATGACATGGTGATCTAGGACCTAACAAGAAATCTTGTAAATCGATGAAAGGAGAGATAAGTGTTCCTTAACTGCATCTAAAGTTGAATGTTGTAACCACTGTTGACATAACTTCCCCACACTGTAGGTAGTAGTCACTCCTGTGTGATGTATCAGCACATAACGTGGATCTGGCTAATTTCATTTGGAACCCTTCATTTTGTTTAAAAAGAGTGCATGACTACCATCAGTGTATCTAATGGCCACACTAACCATCATTCTAATGCAAAAGTGAAGAGTTATATGTACCATTCTGTATCATGTTTTTGATCTGTTCCTTTGTGAAATTTATAAAATGTTGTCAATTAGTGAAATGTGCAATGGAGGGAATGTTTGGTGTATTCATGTCTTTAATTTTAACCAAACCTAGGCATGTTTTTCTTTGTTCTGTGTTTTTCTGGAACACCATTTGTCAAGGTATCAGACAAGCTCTAAACAAAACCTCATTGCCCTACACTTGACAATTTTCTGTTCCCCAAATTTATTTTAAATCAATGTTGTCTTTCCAAAATTCATAACTGTGTACGGACAGTTGGGACATAAAGGAAACTGAATAGACTAATTGTGTTTATTTTGCTTCAGTCAGTATGTTTTTCCTTGCTGGGGAAGGGGAAAGTTTAAAATAATAAGATGCTGGGACTACTGTGTTGTTGCCCAAACAATATTGAAACTTCTGCAGGTATGTTTTACAGCTTCCCACTGGTGGTAGGGCAGTGTTCCCAGTGTGTGAACGCAGAGTGCTAGTTCTATGTAAATAATGATGTGCAAAAGGATGACAACAGACCATTTCACCATCATTTGCAGAGGTGCTGGACATGTCTTCAGATTCAAATGCAGTATAACATTCTAATTCAGAAAGCACAGATTTTCCACTGTTAGCATCCCAATCATCAGATAAACTGCCAGGAGTAATAACATCAATGATTGATCCTTTAAATACATACGAGTTCCGTAATGTTTCTGTGGGACCAAAACTATCAAATGGGTTTTTATTCCAGACAATGCCATCTGGGATGGGAAATGCATAAATGTTCACAAGGGATATGTCCTTTCACACTTTATTTGATTAAGAATGAGTTTCTAATACCTCAGCTACACTTTTGACAGCATAGGATTCAGGGAGATAATGTCCATTTAGGAGCAAAAAGAAAACTGTGAGAAATCCAATCTAAACAAAAAGTAAGAGCAGTGAAATGGCAATTCAAATATATATCCAGGGTGGAATCAGGTAGTTCGTTTTAGAACAAAAATAATGGCACAAATCCCAAGCAAATCTGACAAATTCAAGAAAGCCATCAACGTTGGCAAAACAGCCTGAGGCAGTCTTTGCAAAAACAGGAACCGTATGGGGCAAATTACAACTGGTAGATACCTCCAAAGATGGAGTATAATAAAAATGTTGCTGTTAGAAATGGCAGGTCAAAGACTGTGAGTTCGCATATGGTGAGTGTGCAGTGTTAGCAGTAGTAACAGGACGTAATAAGAATTAAGTAGTAATTTCTGTTTTATTTAATATTGGTCGTGGTATTTTCTGTATGGCAGTGATAGCAGACAAGTAACTACTCAGGAGACATTGTGTCCTACTGTGTAGAACTGGCCACATGGTGTGGTTTGATGATGTAAATTGAGACACAACTTTTGTTTCTACATCCATGCAAGAGGTGTCAAAATTACTGTTCTAGAACTTTCAACTGCTAGGACTGACACCGGTGTTCACTATGATGGGCCAAACTCCTTTTTATCAGCAATCTTTTCTCATACTATATCCCCAATCTTTGAAATCCAGACAGGAGTTGATGGCTGTATGTTCACTTCTTCGGTGGTAGAACATTTCATTTGTTCATTTGTGCGGTCATCTCTGAAGTCTTGGAGTTCATGTAACACAGCAAAACATTCATTGATATCTGAAGGCATATCTACCGCCACTGTGCCTGGATTATCCTGAGTTGGATCACATATTGTAATGCCAAACTGGACTTCATAGGGAGTACAGTCTGCCAAAGTTATTCTAGGCAGATTATTTAAAGCTCTCTGGACTCCTTACAAACGATAGATGCAACCACGACCTGAACCTAGTACCCTAGCTGTTACAGACTGCTGTAAGTCACATTTTGTCCTCTCCACTCCTGAATTTCACTCAGGATTATAGGGGAATGAATAATGCATAGCCACACCCAGGGTGTCAATCGTATCCAGGTAAGCCCTAGAGAGAAATGCTGGTTCCTGATCCCAGTAGAATTCAGCTATTGCATATGTTCCAGTAAAGACTTTAAAAAGTTTTTAAGCGTCAGTTGATCACTGTTGTATGGTTTGGGCCACAAATCCACTGTTAACATAAAGTACTTAAAGGAACCCTCTCAGTTTAGAGGTTTGCAGTGGTAAAAATATGCACTAGCCAAAAGTTAGTTTGAAACAAGTGAGGAGTCTGAGATGGGCATGCTGCGGTGGATACTTTTATTTGTTGACAAATGTCACAAGTGAAGACATATTGCTTAGTCTGTTTGTAGGGACAATGCCACCAATAGAGTTGCTGTAGCAGTAAAACTGTAGCCACAAAACCTGCACGGACAGAAGCTAAACTATCATGGCCAGCTGCGATCAATTCTAGCCTGCGGATTGAATTTGGTATCACCCGAGGCCCCAGTCCTGGAATACAAGCAAAAGGTATGTTTTGTGAACTCAGTGGGTAAGAGTATTTGCTCCATATTTTTTGGTTATGTCGTGAAGCAGTGACAGCTACTATGGAGTCTCCATCTACTCTTGTATGAAAATGAGTAATTGAAGCTATTGCAGCAGTCTGAATTGCGACCGTTGTCGCTTCATCAGCCAGTGAAATCACATCAATGGGAATTCCAACAAATCGGGGACTCAATGTATGAAATACATCAGTCCATGGCAAACATTCTTTTAGATGTGCCACATTTCCCCAAAGCAATGTATTCTTGATAGTATTCCCTTTTGTGTATATGAATCTATTCAAGCACCAATATTGTAGATACTTATTGAAAGACTGGACACAATAATACAAATGGCACACTATAGGCACACTATAAGTGTTGGGAATTCAGGATCGGTATTTTCTAGTGCAGAATTAGAGCTTTGTATTCAGCCAGCTGGGCAGTACACCTAGAGATTGTGCAAAGGTTTTTTGAGGCTGGAATACTCCAACCCTCATCACTCCACGTACCACTGTGCAAGCAGCAGAGTATCACTGTTTAGTTCCAACTGCAGGATGAGCTGAATCATCAGTAAAGATGATGAAGGCATACTGGTCAAGAGGCAAAACATCACTGGGCACAGAGAGTTCTTGATCATACTGTCGTCATTCCTGTGTTGGTAGTGTAAGGTAAAATACAAAGGGGCAGACCGAATGTGTTTCAGAGTTGTTTCTGACCGAATCGGGTTTTGTGAGTCCGACCAAACAATTACAATGCTTTCCTACATCATTCGTTGGACTCACATTGACTTAAATGGGAGCCGGTGTTCCGAACAAGAACACAGGCTCCAATTGAAAAAAGTGGAGATTGGGGAAAACCTTGCACCTGTGACGGGCATCCCATGGTGCCTGCCACACTGTGCATGCATTGAAAGAGGGGACCCATTGTGGTTCCGTGGTCCCGAATTAGGTTCGATAGCTCCGAACCCGATGTATAAAAGATCGTCGGAAATGGACGATTTTGGTCTTAGCAGACCGCAAATGGCGAGTGTAGCGTGTCTGAGTGTTTTCGTATGAATCGATATAGGAGAACACTCTATATTCAAGGATTTAGTCTGAACCTCCGGGTTCCATTTTGTATGCGGCAGCCATTTTATGTGGTTGCCCTAACATAGGCCCGATGACTGCGGCCGAGAAATCCTTGAGACACGTACGCCTTAGCTGACTTCTGGTTGACCTGGCCAAATTGACTCCTTGCCTGGGGCGGATCCCGCTGAGCCAGTTCCATGTTTAGCAGCTGGTCTGATAAAGATCAAAGGGCAGGACGTGCCCGAGTTTATGGTACATCGTTCCCACCTCTCTATCTCCTCCCCATCTGTTTCTGCCTTTCCTTTATGACATGTTCATCGATCTGGGTTGAAGGGTTTACGATGGGTTTGTCCGGCCTGATCGAACAGGAAACCAAGCATGTGCGTGATCGCTTCTGGTGGGCCGGACAACGGAAAAGGGGATTGTCTTTGACTGTCGTCATTTGCTATTTTTGAAATGCTACATTGTCATTGGCCAGTTTATATGCACCAAAAGTAAATTGTAATGCTGCCTGAGGCATGATTTTCGGCATAAAAGACCGAGCTCCGTTTATCGAAAGTGTGCAGTCTCTGACGAACTACCCGTGTGTACTTCGTAGATCTCTGTCCCTGGTTGCAACCAATAAACTTTGGTCTTTGACGTCATCAAGAAGAATCCCGTGTCTCTGTTTGCCAAGACAGGGGAACTCGAAGGTTTCAGGCGTTCTCCCTGACGCCGCTGGGTTCTAAAACACGGTCCTTCAGTTGGCGCCCAACGTGGGGCGACTTCAGCGGTACCGGTCCAAGCCAGAGGTTCGTGAGAAGCTTCATGAGAAAATTCTGGAGGAAGGCCAGCCACTTCATCGACCCCTGTATGTCGTCGTGGTCCGAAAGTCTTTGCTGCAAGGTTTCCCGCTTTCTGATGGCTACGAAGGACTGTTGCCCTGACTGTCGCCCTGTTTTGGAGCCTTAGACGTTTGTAGAGTGAGACGATTGACGGGTCTTCTGGTGACGCCATCGACATCTCAGTTAAGTATAAACGGAGCGTCTCCTAGTCCTTAATTTGTTTATATCCTTTAGTGGATAGCTTTGATTTGGTACCTGCAGGCCCCAAAGCCAAGGGATTCGTGTATTCACGAGACTATCGTTTTCAAATTCCCCTTGTTGTTTGAAGCTAGACTTGTGTGCAAGATGCCTGGTTATAGCAGTCTTAGAAAATTGTTTAGTTATGGTACTTTGAGGGATTCCCGGTTAGAGGATTCGTGTCCGGTTCCTCCGATCAGAACTCCTACATACGAACTGTATGTGAAGCATGGCGTGGGTCCTATTAGCTATAATGAGATTTGGGTTAAATACACGAAGAATGACGGTGTCCTACAGTGGCCCTGTTACGGTAGTTTTGAGACAGAACTTTTAGATAACCTCGAAGTGAAGTTGTTCAAGAAGAAAGCCCGGCCGGCGATGTTTGACTCTTTCCGCATATGGCGCAAAGAAGCCAAACAGAAAGAAATAAAATTAGCGAAGAAGAATAAGAAGGGTATGTCCATGGTGCAAGCTGCCATTGCATACAGAGATAATGAAGAAGAGCAAGAGAGTGAGCAGATGCTTAGAGTGAGGAAGTTAGCGGTAGACAGAAGCTACCCAGTACTACCGTCTAAAGAGCAGAAAGACGAGAAGGATCTTGCGAAAGATCCTTTAATGTCGCATTTGTTGAATTCACCGCCACCTTATGTGCAGAATGCTATGGCACCACCGCCACCAGTCGTGGCTGTGCAACTGCTGGTTGTTTTGCCTCCTGTAATTCCTCCACAGCCAGCTCCTTCGTCGGCTACTGTCCCTTTGGCGCAGCCTCCTCAGGGGCCGCCAACTTTGTCTCTTCCTGCTACTACTGTTTCTATGCCTGTTCTGACTATGCATTCTCCTACTACTGTTTCGTCTCCTCTTGTCCTTCCGACTACTCCTTCTCCTAGACAGCGGATGACCGCTGCTTTTTAGGGCTCGCCTGCTGATGCGCTTCTGCGCATAGCTGGCGAAGCTCTATTATGGCTTATCCAGTCTTTAACCACCACTGGCGATTCCACTGGCGATTGCTTGCAGTGCATGTACTTTTTAGGTCATTGCACAAGCGCAAGCCCTAAAAAGCGCGTGCACAATGCCACCAGCCGCCTGCCTGCCTGCCTGCCTCGCATTACCACATCAAAGGCAGCCCTCCCAGCGCATTTCTCACCCCCTAATTATTCACAGCCGGCCGGCCGTACTTTCAGTTTCGTCTCCTTTTAAAACTTGTTCCCTTCTTGCCTCTCCCCCGACCCCCCCTCCCACACCACAGCAATGCCGAGGGCTGGTTTCACTTTCAGCACGGCGCACGGAAGACTTGCCTGCTTTGCCAACGCTTGTCTCTGATTTTGTATCACTCTCCGTATTTGCACCTCTTATTATCATGTCTATGTAGCTGGAATCTGCCCAGTAATTTGGGGTAAGGGTGAAGGTGTTAAAAATTCGACTCTCTAACCTTTGAATCCTAAACAGAGATGATTTTTTCCAAAAATGGGACCTACATTACAAAATGCCTTCGATTTCCGTGCTCATACACTTGTGCCAGCTAGATAGGAAAACAAAGCCAATCGAAAGAAGCCTTAAAATAATAGAAACTGGAACGGGGAGAAGTGTACACAAAACACCTGTAAAAGCTGTTCTACAGTTTGCCTACAATTATTACAATGATTAGAAGTATTTTTTTTAACAAAGCATAAAACCTCAAACACACAGGAAAACCTGTTTGCACAACCGGAAAGGAATATGCTGCACTAATTCGAACAGGAAAATTTCCACCTACATCATTACAACAGTGATTCCTTACTCGCTGAGCTGATCTTTTCGTGAGTTTTGATACGTGGACAAACAAGTAACTGATCTGGGCATGGTGCCATGTTTGTAGGTGGGTAAGAGTTTCCCAACCATCCAGGCGAGGCCACCTCAATATATTTAGCACATTAGTTTCCATGCTCATTACATTTTTGACTCCTGGACATTTTCTCCTGGCCAACCTGCTGATATTTCCATCGAGGATGTCTTTGTGGTAATGGCTTCATGAGCTTTGCAGACCCCCTCTGAAAATAGCAAATTATTTGACATAAAGAGGGGAGGCTGCAACACCACTGCCTTTTAGACCAGCAAATGCTCTTTTAATACTGTGTTTTTATTTCTTTTGGTGATTAGCAAAATTAACATGGAGAATGCCCCCTTTGTAGTTCAGCCCGCCTGCTGGTGAGCAGTAGCTTGGCTAACAGGACCCTCGCATCTCCATGGATACCACCAAAGTTTTCTGTATGCTCCACTTTGAAGAAACGTTACTTCTACATTTTAGCTGCATCGGATACAGGGGTATGATTTTTCTGGGTTCAGAGACAATCTGTAGTTTCTTCTTTCCGCTCACAGGGGCGGTTGTGGTGGGTGTAACGATGTGTCAGAGATCGTTTAAAGCGGACTAAGGTACTGTGTCATGAACAGACTAATCACTGTCAGGCGTTTTAACGGTTGCTGTTCACCAGAAACAAGGGCATTTTCTATGACCAATGAGCGGATTATTTAACGATTACTCCACGGCCCTGGTTTATTCCTAGAGCAAACAATACTATTTTTTCATTTACTTCAGAAATGTGCTCAAACAAACGTAAACCCATTGGATCATGTGCATGTCACATTATGTGGAAAAGTGCTTAGGCAAAGTGACGAACTGTGAATCAACACAGATTTATAGAAGTCTTAAGCTGCATTTAGATTTGTGCCAGCCTTGCCTCGTTCTGTGAATCCCTATCGCTCCTTGACAACAACATCTCTTCAATTTCTCCACCAGTCACATTACCTGGTGGCCATCGTGCAGATTCCCAAGCCCCCCTACTGCCAAAGATCTTTCTAGGTAATAGTAAATGCTGAGAACAAATGCTTCCATTCGCTCTTCCTCTAGCTTATCGTGCCTTGATATCGAGGGAAGCACAATTCCCAATCATTTGGCTAAACTTGCAATTAGCAGAAAACCAATGGCGCTTTATATACAAAAAGAGCAGCCTTGAGAAACCTAGTGTGCCCCCACCTATTCACAAACCTGCATCCGACTTATTGATTCAATACATTGCCAAGCCTCAACCCATGAAGAACTAGTTTCTCTAACATACAACTTTTGATTACTGTGGAATCACAAAAGGAGAAATGTTGACACTTCAAAGGGGGGGCTCCAGTGAGGCAAAATGCGAGAACACACAAACTATTTAGAACCAATATACAGCATTCAATTAATCAACAGCATTCCCCAAAAGACACGAAAATAAATGATAGGGCGCAGCAATCTGCAGTGCGTCCCAGCTCAACTCCCTGTGCCAGCAGGCTGGACAATTCCCAGGTTATGGATAACCCTCAAAGCCCACATAAATCCACCTGTCTTCCAGCTCAACTGGAGGAGTAGCGGTACAAAAGGGGGTGGTGATGGACGGAGCATCTGAATCAATCAAACACTCACACCCAGTCAAAGGATCTGGGTTTAATCCATCACCGTTCTTTAGCCCACTCTGCCCCCCAGTTCAGGCATGGCTATATGCAAATCAGTCTGACCCTGTGCCTCATGGGAACAGTCCAGCCCGAACTGCCAAGCCATGTCTTCATGTGCAGACTTGGGCCACTTGTTTAGGGCTCGCCTGCTGATGCGCTTCTGCGCATAGCTGGCGAATCTCTATTATGGCTTATCCAGTGTTTAATCACCACTGGCGATTCCACTGGCGATTCCTTGCAGTGCATGTGCTTTTTAGGTCATTGCGCAAGCGCAAGCCCTAAAAAGCGCGTGCACAATGCCACCAGCCGCCTGCCTGCCTGCCTCGCATTACCACATCAAAGGCAGCCCTCCCAGCGCATTTCTCACCCCCTAATTATTCACGGCCGGCCGGCTGTACTTTAAGTTTCGTCTCCTTTTAAAACTTGTTTAACTTGTTCCCTTCTTGCCTCTCCCCCGCTCCCCCTCCCCCACCACAGCAATGCCGAGGGCTGGTTTCACTTTCAGCACGGCGCACGGAAGACTTGCCTGCTTTGCCAATGCTTGTCTCTGATTTTGTATCACTCTCCGTATTTGCACCTCTTATTATAAATAGATGATTCTTCTCTCTGGCTAGCTGGTAGTCGGCGGCGCCACCTCATGCCTTTGTGTGTTTCCCACTTCACCAAGTGTGTGTCTGTTTGTTTTGTGCTTGTCTCTCTCTTCGTCTCCCCCTCCTCCACTGCAGGCTCAGCATAAGATAATGCGCCACACTGCTCGGCTGCACTGTGCCGTGCCGGTCTCAGCTCCCCCCTCTCACCCCCACCCCCTTACAGCAGCCACTCTAATGCCATTGAAAGGTAAGACTTGCCTGCTTTGCCAAAGCTTGTTGAGTGTTATGTTGAGTTCTCTTGCGCTCCGTTTACAGATCTATATTTACCGCTTACATGCTTGTTTAGTTTATGGTCCAGATATCTGCAAAACATAGACCAACCGATGTGTTTCAGTATTTGACAGCATTCGTTTTTTTTCTCAAAAATATTGATGTGTGTACTGACTGATTCCATTGACTTGTATTACCGCTCATTTCAGAAGTGAAATTAAGATGCCGTATGTGGTAGAGTTTGTGAATCCACTGTAAAGTTGTACCAGAATAAATGTACATCACCTGGAGCGATTTAACTTTTCTTGTCATTTTGTTTTGTGCTGTTGTCGAATGGCTATGCTGTGCCGCATGTCTCCAACTCTCTGAAACTTCCCTTTTCTAGATTTTCCCCAACTGTCTTTTTTCTTCCTTTTTTCTAAATCATCCTGTTCACCTCTTGCTTGTCTTGATTCCACTGCTTGCTGCCCTCGAATGCACAACCTATTCGGCGATCATTTCCTTTCACCATATACGTTCTGAGAGCTGAAGTGCTCTGGGTTTCATATTGCTTTGTCTTCCTGGTTATTTAACAGTTGTCTCTTGCTTGTGTCCCCAGGCTCTGTCACTCTATTCTTTAGATGTTTGGGAGCGGCTCACATGGTAGCATGTTCCCTTGTTGTTGTTCAGTGTACATTAATAATAAGCGTGCCTTGGATGTCTACTCTGGAGGCAGATCGGTTCGCATCACTCAGCGTAACCACAGCATCACTCAGCACAACCACAGCATCACTCAGCGCAACCACAACATCACTCAGCACCACCACAGCATCACTCAGCACCACCACAGCATCACTCAGCACCACCACAGCACCACTCAGCACCACCCCAGCATCACTCAGCACCACCCCAGCATCACTCAGCACCACCCCAGCATCACTCAGCACCACCCCAGCATCTCACAGCACCACCCCAGCATCTCTCAGCACCACCCCAGCATCACTCAGCACCACCACAGCATCACCACAGCATCACTCAGCACCACCACAGCACCACTCAGCACCACCACAGCATCACTCAGCGCAACCACAGCTCACTCAGCGCAACCACAGCATCACTCAGCGCAACCACAGCATCACTCAGTGCAACTACAGCATCACTCAGCGCAACCACAGCATCACTCAGCGCAACCACAGCATCACTGGTTGAAATATGTTTTCCCAATGTTTCACGCTTTATTACAAATCACAAAAAGATGTTAATATTTCACTTCTGTTCTTGGATTTTCGTCACAATAAAAACACTGAACATAATCTTCACAAAAGTTATTTACAAAAGTTTAAGCTATTGCCATTACAAATTAAATAAATTATTTAAGTATTAATTATTTAAAAAAATTAAAAGCCATTGTTATTTGTAATATCAATAAATCTAAGTCACGTAAATACAAAACATGTTGCATTACAAATGCTATAGGTGTCACATTTGCGAAAGTTATAACTATTGGCATTGTAAATGACAAAGCTATTAATTTAGCTATTTTAAAAAATAACACATGAATAAAAAAAATTCATTTATAAGACCAATAGCTCAAACTTTCCCAATGCGAGCCCTATTGCATTTCCAATGCTTGTTCTGGTTTCTTGACTCCTTGGTTGGGACAATTAAGTATGTCTCCTGTGAGTGAGCGTAGACAGCTGCGTAGTCAGTTGCCTGATACAGATGAGCGAGTGGTTCTGGATCATATGGCACGTAGATGGGTGACGTACAAGTCCCAGTACAATCTTGAGGGTATTATGAATGTTTTCCGGCAATGGGAAGCACCGAAGCAACGTTATGTTTTTGAGCTTATGTGTGCGTTCCTCCATGAACAATGGACGGAGGAAGTGGGTAAAGCTCCTGAAGAATTGTTCCGATTGCGTTCCGAGTTTGCGAAAGGAACGATTGTGAGTCTACACGACATCGAGAGAGCGGCGTCGACGTCATTGTCACTTCGAAGTAATGTCCCTACTGAACGGCTGTTTGAGCCAGATTCGTCAGTTAGGAGACATGCGCGTCAGTATCCGATGCGAGAGGTTCCTCCGGTTTGGAGACCTCAAGATGGAGCTGTTGCTGCGCACTTTCAGTGAGTGTGGGAACATGTTCCATGGAAGCGTGCAGAAGTCTTAGCGCTTAAGCAGACTTTACCTGATCCGCGGAAAAATCCTGCGGGATATTATAAAGAGCTCACTCAAACTGTGAGTTCGTGCGTCATGAATTTGGCGGACATAGATATGTTGTTTGGGAATGTTGTTCCACAGCCCATCTGGAATGTCATTCGACATACGGATCATGATAATGAATTGGGTGATTCGTGGGTGAACCTTGTTGCTGCAAATGATAGACAAGTTGGAGGTGCTAAGCCAGAAAATATCATTACTGAACTCCCTGGTAGGATTATTACTTTTATGAAGACTTTGATGCCTGAAGTACGTGTGAATTGGGACAAGTTATCTGCGTGTAAGCAGAAGAAAGATGAGACTGTGTCGGACTTCTTCTCGCGTTTCGAAGAAACTTTTGTTGATCATAGTGGTCAGGATATGGCTACCGAGGGTGGCCAGAGATTATTCGTTGATAAATTTGTGCACAATCTTCGTCCTGAGTTATGTACTAAGTTGAAGGATTCCGAAAGTGCTTGGCCTGTCTCTACATCGGCGCAGATTCTGGCTACGGCTCAGTACTATGAGAATAGGCGTAAGGATGAGTTAGAGTAAGCAGATAAGAAGACTAAGGAATCGAAGACTAAAGTTCTTTTACAACAAGCTTATCCACCCGTGTTAATAATCAGCGTGATTATCAACAATCACCACAATATTCGAGGAACTCGCAAAGAGACGAGACTCCTCAACAGCGTATTCCGTATGGGCCTAATCAGTGTGCGTATTGTAAAGAAGAGGGCCGTCATAAGAATAGTTGTCTGGTCCTGTTGCAACGTGCAAATAGTGCTCCTGGTGTGAGAGGTAGAGGTGCTCAGCAAGCGCTTAGAGGTAGATGTCGCGGACAGACTGGGCGTCCTTTGCCTCCGCAAAAATCAATGAACAGTTTTGACCAACAGCAGAATTCGTCTGGTAGGACTACACAATACTAAGTGGATGATTACTATATTGAAGGTGACAAAGAGCAAGGTAATAATTGTTAGGACAGCCATAGACAAAGAGAGGGAGTTGTTTCAGTTCCAGTGGATCAGAGAGGACCCTACGTTGAAGTGATTGCATCAGGTGTGTCAGAGCCTTTTTTGCTAGAAACTGGTGCTACGAAGAGTTCTATTATGTGTTCTAAACTCCCTGGCACACCTTTGTCTGGCTTTAATAATGTTTCTATAGGTTTTTCTGGCGCCCCCGTTACGAATCCGATTTCCGTTCCATTGCCTCTTTCTGTTGGTCCTCGTAGGTTTGAAGCACCCCTTCTTTTGACTACAGGTTGTAATGAGAACTTGCTAGGCCTGGACTTGTTGAAGAGATTGTATGCGACTTTGTACTGTTCCCCGTCAGGAGTACATCTTACTTTGGATGAGAATGTGATCTCTCCAATATATATATCGAAAGATTGTCTTCCATTGGAATTGTCTTTGTTACCGGATTCATTGTGGGCTACGGGTCCAAATGATGTGGGCCTGTTAGATATTCCCCCATATGTTGTGACACTGAAGGCGAATGCTAAGTTACCACGCATTCCACAATATCGTATTTCAAGTGATGGTGAGCGTGCACTTTTAGCGATCATTTATGATCTGATTGACAAGGGCGTTATTGAAGAGACGCGAGGTAATGTGTGTAATAGTCCTGTTTTGCCTGTCTTAAAGAGAACTGATCCTTCACAGCCTCCTGTTTATAGGTTTGTTATTGACTTCCATGAAGTGAACAAGATTATTGTTCCACAATTTCCTGTTGTGCCTGACATTACTGCATTATTGACATTGATTCCAGCTTCTGCCACCTGGTTTTCGGTGATCGACTTGAAGAATGCTTTCTTCAGCATTCCGATCGCCGTGGGGAGTAGAGATATCTTTGGATTCTCTTTAGGAGGACGAAGTTTCCGTTTTAAGCGTGCTCCTCAAGGCTATTGTGAGAGTCCATCGATTTATAGTCAAGCTCTGAAGACACAGCTTGACTTGTTAGCCTTTCCCGATGGTGCAGCCCTTATTCAGTATGTCGACGATTTATTGGTCGCTGCTGATACCGAAGATATCTGTAAGGATGCCACTGTGTCCTTGTTGTCCCATCTATCTGATTGCCATCATAAAGTTTCTCTCTCGAAACTGCAATTCTGTCGACAAGAAGTTACCTACCTAGGTCACCTCTTATCGAAGGAGGGAAGGAAACTGACCCCAGAAAGAATTCAGACTATTGCGAAAATGAGTGTCCCTACGACACAGAGAGAAGTACGTGCGTTTTTGGGTATTACGTCGTACTGTAGACAGTGGATCCCTAATTTTTCTCTGCTAGCGAAGCCTTTGATAGCTCTTACTGTTAAGGATACTCCAAATCCTATTCCTTGGACTGACGAATGTCACAAGAGTTTCTCTGAATTACGAAATGCGTTGTTTTCGGCTCCTGTGTTGGGTACTCCCGACTACAGTAAGCCTTTCACATTGTATGTCCATGAGAGAGAGGGATGTGCATTATCGGTTTTGACTCAGCAGTTTGGCGAGAAGCAACGCCCATGTGCGTACTTTTCGTCGACTTTAGATCCTGTAGCCAGAGCGTTGCCGAGTTGCTTGAGAGCTACAGTGGCAGCGGCTGTTTCGATTCGACAATCTGCGGGTTTGGTTATGGACAACACATTAGTGGTCATGGTTCCACATGCAGTGGATACCTTGTTAAATCGTACAAAGACACAGCACTTAACTAGCACTCGTTTGTCAGGGTATGAGCTTACGCTGTTAGCGAGCCATGTGCACATCAAGAGGTGTAATACTTTGAACCCGGCTACGTTGTTGCCGATTTTGCTTGAGACAGATGATGATAGTGAAGAGCAACACAATTGTTTTCTAAGAACAGAAGAAGAGACGAAAGGGAGAATAGACTTGAGGGACACTCCTCTTCCTGACTGTGATGATGCTTTGTGGGTTGATGGTTCGTGTTTTAAATTACCAAATGGTGATACGACTGCAGCATATGCTTTGACGACTTTGCATACGGTTGTTGGAGCTGCACGTATCCCACATAACTCTGCACAAGCAGCTGAATTGATTGCACTTATGAGAGCATGTGTGTTGGCGAAAGGGAAACGAGTGAATGTGTATACGGATAGTCAGTATGCGTTTGGTGTGGCTCATAGCTTTGGACGATTGTGGCAAGAACGTGGGTTTTTGACATCGCATGGGACGAAGATCCAACATGGACAACTGGTGAATGAACTCCTTGAATCTCTTACGTTACCTGTGCAAGTAGCGATCGTGAAATGCAGTGCCCATAAAAAGGTTACGGATGATGTTGGTTGTGGTAATGCGTTTGCGGATGAGGTAGCGAAAGAAACTGCTAGAAACATGATGAATCGAATGTATGTTGCGGGTCCGGCGAGATGGGTTCCAGAGAAGAGTATGTGTGAAGACACCATTGAGAGCGTGAAAACTATTCAGAGTGAGGCCACAGAGAAAGAATTGGATGAATGGAGAAAGAGTAAGGGTAGATTGGACTCGAATGGGTGTTGGACTGATTTGTCTGAACATCAGAGATGGGTGTTGCCTAACGCGTATGTGCTTCCAGTTGTTACAATGGCTCATGGAATGGCACACATTAGTGTGAAAGGGATTTGCAAGCTGTTGGCTCCGGTTTGGCATAATGTAGGAATCCCCAGATGCACAGAGAATTTAGTTAAGAACTGTATGGTGTGTTTGATGCATAATCCTGGTAAGGGAACCCCAACACCAGCTGGTCATTTTGCTCCTCCTACGTATCCGTTCGAGGCTTTGCAGCTAGATTTTATCCATATGGAGAGATGCAACAACTTGAAATATGTGTTAGTGGTTGTTTGCTCCTTTTCTAGATGGGTAGAAGCTTACCCCCTTAAGGACAATACTGCTTTGTCTACAGCGAAAGTTTTGATAAAGGAATTTTTCCCGAGGTTTGGAATGCCGAGAATTATTTGGAGTGATAACGGAAGTGAATTTGTGGGTCAAGTTATGAAGAGAGTGTGTGAGGGCCTCGGGATTAGGCAAAAGTTCCACGCTGCAAACCACCCCCAATCAGCTGGTTTAGTTGAGTGCTACAATGGCACCCTTAAGTTGAAATTGGCCAAAATTCAAGAAAGCACTGGCTTGCAATGGCCAGATGCCTTGCCATTAGCACTTTTGTCCACCCGAATGACTGTGCATTCACAAATGAGTTTGAGTCCGTATGAGGTTGTGTTTGGTCGCCCGGCTAATATTTGGGGCGTACCAAGACCGATGAGGTTCAGTGACCTCGAGTATCCTGTTTTGCTTGATTATTTGCGTGAATTGACAACTAAAATGAGTGTTTTACGCCAACAGGTACATGACAGTCTTCCACAAGCTACAGAGGATCCAGGGCACTCCATCGAACCTGGCTCTTGGGTCTTTGTTCGGAATTTTCAGCGGACGAAGAACGAGCAGCGCCGCTGGACTGGGCCCTACCAGGTGCTTTTGTCTACGAGATCTGCGGTCCAAGTGCGAGGGAAACGAAATTGGATCCACGGCTCGCATACCAAAAAAGCACCTTTGCCTTTGCCTTACGACAAGTGGGTTCAGGAGGGTCTTGCGGACTCTGAGACAGAAGTAGTGCCACGGTTTTTACCGTTCAGTGATGCTCGGCTGATTGGAACTAGCTCAGAGAAAGAGAGCGATCAAATTTTACAAGCATCAGTACCTCCTGCAGAGCGATTGGACACTGCAGAGCCTCACCTTTTGTTCACTGATCAAGAACTATCCGGAAAAGATCGCTACAATCTGAGATCGAGAATAATGGACAAATAAAATATTAATAAAGTTGATTTTTTTTTACTGTTTGCAGGTTAACTCTCCACCAAGGATCTACTCATTTTTGTTTTTCTCGAACTGCCATCCGGTTCTTGCTGCTAGGGTCGCGGTTGCTACCAGTCTTGGGAGTGCAAGCCTGAGACACTAGGTCGAGGGTTCTGTTGGCCCGAGGCAGCCTTCCTGGGTTCAGCAGAGGCACTCTCAAGCAGAATCAACCAACCACCGCGGGCAGCAAATTTAGTTTAGGATGGATTTCTTTGAGTTGGAGAGACCTGTACAGACATTGACCTTTAGAAAAAGAATATGCAAAATAATGTCGAAGAAATGCTTTTTGATACCATGTTTGTTTTTGCTATTGAGTTTCGTAATATTCATCGCTGGTTATGTAGCGTTTGTTTTTAAAATGACGTCTAATTCCACTGTGCAACCTACACCTTCACCTACTATTTCTTCTCATTCTTTCCATCCTTTGCCCGAATATGAGGTAGTCAGACGTTTGGAATTCTCTAACAATTCCTTCGTTCAACTTTTGCACCAGCACCAGTTAGTGATCAATACAACGAACTGCTGGATTTGTGGTTTGATGCCTCATACAACCGATAAAGGTATTCCTTATTTAGTTCTGCCCTTCAGTTTAAATGGTTCGATTCAAGCTTACAGAACCATGTTTATCTATGCCCATAGTATCTACCCCCTACGTTCACCGAAAGACAATCCGAAGAATAGTGCTTTAGCTAAAGGCATAGTCGACATGATCAAAGGGACTAATGCAGTTGAGACTATTCCGAAAGATGAGAGGCAACCATACAGTGGTTGGAACGTCACTGGATATGGAGTTAGTCTGAGTGTTAACCAGCGCACGAAAAGTCCTCCACCGATCTGGATAGTGCCCCGTAAAGGCTACTATTGTCTGCGGGGCAACGGTAAGAATCCGAAGGCTCAGTTAGCGAAGAGTGTTTGCGCTGAGACTTACGTGTTTGCGTCTCAGTCTTCCCCAGCGTTCTTAGCTGCTAAGGGTACCTACTTTGTTTGCTATGACAAAGCGTACACATGGTTGCCCCCCGACTTCTCAGGCACATGTTTTGTTTCCTTTCTGTTACCTCCCACTTTTACAGCTGTGGCAGATTACCACAAGACGAGAGTTGCTAGAGGTGTCTTTATCCAAGAAGACACTGCAGGACAAGAATTGGGAGATTTCTTTAAGGGTTTTCTGCCGTTTTGGGGACCTATGGCTAACAGTAGGAATATTCTTCAGCTAATGAGAGTGGTTGAGTCCACCATAGTTGAAACTGTCGGTGCCCTTGGTAACTTGACTGCTGAGCTCCAGTCTGATAGACTTATGACACTTCAGAATAGAGTTGCCCTAGACGTTATCCTAGCAGATCGAGGTGGAGTTTGTAGATTGATTCAATCAAGCTGCTGCGTTTTTATTCCAGACAACGCTCCATCAGTCTTCCAGGTCATTTCCAAATTGCACAAAATCTCCGATTCTGTCCATTTGGACAAAGGGGATTGGTCTTTGATGGGATTGTTATGGGGATTGATATCCACTTGGGGTTGGAAGATTTTGATGGTTGTTGGGATGGTCTTAGCAATCCTGTTCATGTTCTGTCTCTGTGTACAGTGTGCTCCTGCTATTTGTGGCCTTTGTGCTACTTTGTGTGTACGGAGACCTGTCCAGAGAGAGATGCTTAGTAATAGGATGATGCTACAGCAGCATATCAATGACCTGATGAATATAGATCCGCATTCGGATTAGAATGGGTCTGGGTTCATTGCCTATGATAGGGCAAAAGGAGGGTCTGTGGTTCCGTGATCTCGAATTAGGTTCGATAGTTCCGAACCCGATTTATAAAAGATCGTCGGAAATGGACGATTTTGGTCTTAGCAGACCGCAAATGGCGAGTGTAGCGTGTCTGAGTGTTTTCGTATGAATCGATATAGGAGAACACTCTATATTCATGGATTTAGTCTGAACCTCCGGGTTCCATTTTGTATGCGGCAGCCATTTTGTGTGGTTGCCCTAACATAGGCCCGATGACTGCGGCCGAGAAATCCTTGGGACACGTACGCCTTAGCTGACTTCTAGTTGACCTGGCCGAAATGACTCCTTGCCTGGGGCGGATCCCGCTGAGCCAGTTCCATGTTTAGCAGCTGGTCTGATAAAGATCAAAGGGCAGGACGTGCCCGAGTTTATGATACACCGTTCCCACCTCTCTATCTCCTCCCCATCTGTTTCTGCCTTTCCTTTACGACATGTTCATCGATCTGGGTTGAAGGGTTTACGATGGGTTTGTCCGGCCTGATCGAACATGAAACCAAGCATGTGCGTGATCGCTTCTGGTGGGCCGGACAACGGAAAAGGGGATTGTCTTTGACTGTCGTCATTTGCTATTTTTGAAATGCTACATTGTAATTGGTCAGTTTATATGCACCAAATGTAAATTGTAATGCTGCCTGAGGCATGATTTTCGGCATAAAAGACCGAGCTCCGTTTATCGAAAGTGTGCAGTCTCTGACGAACTACCTGTGTGTACTTCGTAGATCTCTGTCCCTGGTTGCAACCAATAAACTTTGGTCTTTGACATCATCAAGAAGAATCCTGTGTCTCTGTTTGCCAAGACAAGGGAACTCAAAGGTTTCAGGCGTTCTCCCTGATGCCGCTGGGTTCTAAAAACCCGGTCCTTCACCATGGGTACCACCACAATCCCGATATGGAGGGCCTCAGATGAAGGAAGGCCTGCTACTGGCCCCAAAATCAGATTCCAACAGCCAATCCGTTAGAGAACATCGATCCGGAAAGTCTGTCCGAATCTGACATCCTAATCACTCGGCTGGAAATGCAGTCTTTTGACTGCTACGATTCGGTCAACTCGGTTGCTTCAACTGATCTGGGTTTAATCCATCACCATTCTTTAGCTCACTCAGCCACCCCAGTTCAGACATGGCCATATGCAAATCAGTCTGGCTCACTCACCCTGGACCGGAAACAAGCTTCTGAGGACCGGTTTCTGGCATTCCAGCTTTCTTCAGCCCGGCTTGCTTGAATCCAGTGGCAAAGTGGGCAAGGGATTCACGTCTGAGCATACCCTGCCAACTTAGGGCGAACAAAGTGATACAAAAGGGGATGATGGAGGAAGCGTTTGAGAAAATCAAACACCCTCAGTCAACTGATCTGGGTTTAATCCATCACCATTCTTTAGCTCACTCAGCCACCCCAGTTCAGACATGGCCATATGCAAATCAGTCTGACCCTGTGCCTCATGGGAATAGTCCAGCCTGATCTGCCAAGCCATGTCTTCCCTGGACGAGAAACAAGCATCCTGGGACCGGTTTCGGATTCATAATCCTCATCAGCCAGGCTATCTTGAATCCAGTGGCCAAGTGAGCAAGGGACTCACGTCTTAGCATACCCTGCCAACTTAGGGCGAACAAAGCGATACAAAAGGGGATGATGGAGATAGCCATGTCTGAACTGGGGTGGCAGAGTGGGCTAAAGAACGGTGATGGATTAAACCCAGATCTTTTGACTGGGTGTGGGTGTTTGATTGATTCAGATGCTCCATCTATCACCACTCCCTTTTGTACCGCTTTTGGCCACCATAAGTGTGGCAGGGTATGCTCGGACGTGAGTCCCTTGCTCCATTTGCCACTGGATTCAAGCAAGCCGGGCTGAAGATGGCTGGAATGCCAGAAACCGGTCCTCGGAAGATTGTTTCCGGTCCAGGGAAGACATGGCTTGGCAGATCGGGCTGAACTGTTCCCATGAGGCACAGGGTCAAACTGATTTGCATATAGCCATGTCTGAACTGGGGTGGCAGAGTGGGCTAAAGAACGGTGATGGATTAAACCCAGAACTTTTGACTGGGTGTGAGTGTTTGATTGATTCAGATGCTCTGTCCATCACCACCCCCTTTTTTACCGCTTTTGGCCGCCATAAGTGTGGCAGGGTATGCTCAGACATGAGTCCCCTGCTCACTTTGCCACTGGATTCAAGCAAGCCGGGCTGAAGACGTCTGGAATGCCGGAAACCGGTCCTCGGAAGCTTGTTTCCGGTCCAGGGAAGACATGGCTTGGCAGTTCGGGCTGGACTGTTCCCATGAGGCACAGGGTCAGACTGATTTGCATATAGCCATGTCTGAACTGGGGTGGCAGAGTGGGCTAAAGAACGGCGATGAATTAAACCCAGATCTTTTGACTGGGTGTGAGTGCTTGATTGATTCAGATGCTCCGTCCATCACCACCCCCTTTTGTATCGCTTTTGGCCGCCATAAGTGTGGCAGGGTATGCTTAGATGTGAGTCCCTTGCTCACTTTGCCACTGGATTCAAGCAAGCCGGGCTGAAGACGGCTGGAATGCCAGAAACCGGTCCTCGGAAGCTTGTTTCCGGTCCAGGGAAGACATGGCTTGGCAGTTCGGGCTGGACTGTTCCCATGAGGCACAGGGTCAGACTGATTTGCATATAGCCATGTCTGAACTGGGGTGGCAGAGTGGGCTAAAGAACGGTGATGGATTAAACCCAGATCTTTTGACTGGTTGATTCAGATGCTCCGTCCATCACCACCCCCTTTTGTACCGCATTGTAAATGCGGCGCACCATGGGTGGCGGAGCTGCGGCGCACAATAACTGGCGCATCCCTGGGCATGTGCCAGTGATTGTAAATCTGCCACTATACATTTAGCCAACGAGGGAGCACTTACTGATTAGACAGTAGAAAGTACTCCAGTTGAGTAGAGGTATTTCACAAAACGGTGGCATCTTCGTGGACAAACACGCAGGGCGGGATTCATTCTGCCCCCTGTTAGACTCGTTTTTTGTGCCCTGCCCTCTGTAAGACTCGTTTTTCCCTTGTTTTTCTGCCCCTCTGCCCTCTGTTAGACTTGTTTTTCTCTTGTTTTTCTGCCCTTCTGCCCTCTATTAGACTCGTTTTTCCCTTTTTTTCTGCCCTTCTGCCCTTCTGCTCTCTGTTAGGCTCGTTTTTTGTGCCCTTCTGCCCTCTGTTATTCCCTTATTTTTTTGCCCTTCTGCCCTCTGTTACACTTGTTTTTTGTGCCCTTCTACCCTCTGTTAGACTTGTTTTTCCCTTGTTTTTCTGCCCTTCTGCCCTTTCTTAGAGTGCTTTTTGTGCCTTTCTGCCCTCTGCATCACCACATCATCACTCAGGGCTATCCCAGCATCACTCAGCACACCACATTATAACTCAGCACCGCCACAGCACCACTCAGCACCACCATAGCATCACTCAGCACCACCACAGCATCTCTCAGCACCACCACAGCACCACTCAGCACCACCATAGCACCACTCAGTGCCGCCAAAGCATCACTCAGCACCACCACATTATCACTCAGCACCACCACAGCACCACTCAGCACCCCCACAGCATCACTCAGCACCACCACAGCACCACTCAGCACCACCACAGCACCACTCAGCACCACCACAGCATCACTCAGCGCTGCCACAGCATTACTCAGCACCACCAAAGTATCACTCAGCACCACCACATCACCCCTCAGCACCACCACAGCATCACTCAGCACCACCACAGTCCACTCAGCGCCACCACAGCATCACTCAGCACTACCACAGCATCACTCAGCACCACCACATTATCACTCAGCACCATCACAGCACCACTCAGCACCACTACAGCATCACTCAGCACCACCACAGCATCACTCAGCACCACCACAGCACTACTCAGCACCACCCCAGCATCACTCAGCACCATCCCAGTATCACCCAGCACCACCACAGCACCACTCAGCACCCCCACAGCATCACTCAGCACCACCACAGCACCACTCAGCACCACCACAGCACCACTCAGCACCACCACAGCATCACTCAGCGCTGCCACAGCATTACTCAGCACCACCAAAGTATCACTCAGCACCACCACATCACCCCTCAGCACCACCACAGCATCACTCAGCACCACCACAGTCCACTCAGCGCCATCACAGCACCACTCAGCACCACTAAAGCATCACTCAGCACCACCACAGCATCACTCAGCACCACCACAGCACTACTCAGCACCACCCCAGCATCACTCAGCACCATCCCAGTATCACTCAGCACCACCACAGCACCACTCAGCATCACCACAGCACCACTCAGCACCACCACAGCACCACTCAGCACCACCCCAGCATCAATCTGCGCAACCATTCAACAACAACTGGTTCAATTATGTTCTCTCATTGTTTCAAGCTTTATTACAAATGTCACAAAAAGATGTTAATATTTCATTTCTGTTCTTGGATTTTCGTCACAATAAAATACACTGAACATAATCTTTACAAAGTTATTCACAAAAGTTTAAGCTATTGCCATTATAAATTAAAATCACTTTTATTTAAGTATTAATTATTTAAAAAAATTAAAAGCCATTGTAATTTGTAATATCAATACATCTAAGTCACGTAAATACAAAACATGTTGCATTACAAATGCTGTAGGTGTCACATTTGCGAAAGTTATAACTATTGGCATTGTAAATGACAAAGCTATTAATTTAGCTATTTTCAAAACCAACACATAAATAAAAAAAATTGTCATTTACAAGACCAATAGCTCAAACTTTTCTAATGCGAGACCTATTGCATTGCAAATGCTTGTTTTTATATCAGTCAGTGCTTCCTGTTGAGGTTTAATTTTCGTGACAGGCGCCTCATTGCCTACTTGTAACTATTCTCTGACCCTGCTTCAAGGGTCAGAGCAGGGTCAGAGAATAGTTGCAAGTAGGCAAAGAGGCGCCAAGAAGCACTTACAGGCTTACAGCAGCAGGTGCCCAAGTTGAAGTTAATTTCTTTGTAACCCTTTTGTAAAAGGTTACAAAAAATTAGCTTCAACTTTTGCACCTGCTGCTGTAATCCTGTAAGGGCTTGGCTGAAAATTCGTCCCCGGTTTTTGCGGATTTTACTGCGATTTCGCGAGATTCGTGGATCGCGAAATTGTGGAAAATCCGCAAATTTTCAGCCCATGCTTACCGATTAGGTGCTGCTGGGGGGTTCTCGGCCACCATCTTTGGTGAGGTTTCAAATTGGCGGACCAAATGTCCGGCCCTCATCACTACAAAAGTTGCGCTCCTGCCCACGCGCGCAGACTGAGAGTTTAAGCATTCCTGAGGCAGAAGCCGGGAATGAAGCATAGCACTAATTTTACTCGCAAAAGTTGTATTTTTTAAAATTGGAAGTTGTATTTTTAAATTCTGCTTGCAGTGACCTGCATCTTTGCCGCATTCCCGCCGCAGCCGATTAGGTCCTGCTGGGGGGTTCTCGGCTGCCATCTTTGATAAGGTTTCGGGTTGGTGGACCAGTTGTCCGGCTCTCCCGCCCTCATCACTACAAAAGTCACGCTCCTGCCCACGCACGCAGACTGAGAGTTCAATCATTCCTGAGGCAGAAGCCGGGAATGAAGCATAGCACTGATTTTACTCGCAAAAGTTGTATTTTCTAAAATTGGAAATCGTATTTTTTAATTCTGCTTGCTCTGACCTGCATCTTCGCCGCATTCTCACCGCAGCCGATTAGGTGCTGTGGGGGTTCTCGGCCACCATCTTTGGTGAGGTTTCGGGTTTGTGGACCAGTTGTCCGGCCCTCCCACTCTCATCACCACAAAAGTCGCGCTCCTGCCCACGAGCGCAGACTGAGAGTTCGAGCATTCCTGAGGCGGAAGCCGCAAATTAAGCATAGCACTAATTTTACTCGCAAAAGTTGTATTTTTTAAAATTGGAAATTGTATTTTTAAATTCTGCTTTATCTTACCTGCATCTTCGCCACATTACCGCCGCAGCCGATGAGGTGCTGCTGGGGGGTTCTCGGCGTCCATCTTTGGTGAGGTTTCGGGTTAGCCGACCAGTTGTATGGCCCTTCCGCCCTCATCACTACAAAATGGCTACACAATCTCGAGCGCGCAGCGGGCGAGCGCAGGGGGCACACCAATGGCGCGCCGAAGGCACGCCAAAGGCGATCCCATCTACGCCTGTCAGCGCCAGGATGGGCCCAGGGGCCAGCACCCCTGCTCAAATGATCAAATACTCTTCGTAAGACCTACGAATATTGCATCAGGCCAAGTTTGCGCACGGTCCAGCCACTCTCGACCATCTGGGCCATCTTGATATCCTCCGTGACCCACCCAGTGTATTTGATTCTTTACCCGCTATCCCTTGCCAAAGCTACAGCCACAGCCCCACTTTACCTTTGGCCACTAATGCAAAACTTCATATTTTATTTTCTGTTCCTGCCGAGCAATCTAACTCCAAGTTATATTCAAAAACAAGACGTGTGTTATTAATCAAAATTAAATAACAAGTTTGACGACAAAGTCCAAATTCACATCAGATAAGCATTCAGAAACCCGAATCTTGGAGTACGTCAATCCGTGTTTAGATGCCAAATTTCAAGGGTCAATCCGGTTTCTCATGTCTTTTTATTCATTCAGAAGTATGTTCCCAATTTCAAAGTTCATTCCACAATCAAAATCCAAGTTTCACAAAAACGGCCACTGCAGCCAACACGTGTTTCGTTGAGCATTTATCTCATGCCAACCAACTTCCATGAGATAAATGCTCAAACTTGTTATTTAATTTTGATTAATAACACACCTCTTGTTTTTGAATATAACTTGGAGTTAGATTGCTCGGCAGGAACAGAAATTAATTGTTAACCTGGACCAGTCCAGGACTATTAAGGAAGACTGGTAACCTTCCTTCCAGCCTAGTAGCAGTCGCCTAATACATCTTGAAATCTTACATTAGCCATACTCATAGCTGTGCGCCCTTAGTCCATGTTACCAATTCGGCTTGCTTATTACTTCATATTTTAAATCTCAACACTCGCTCCCTTGTTAAGCATCAATTGGATATATTTTTACTCCTCCTCGACGACAAGCCTGACATATTTTTCATCACTGAAACATGGCTCAATATTGACTCCTCCCTGGACATCCTAGCAGCTCTTCCAGACAAATACTACATCTTGCATGCCCACCGGGCCCAAGGAAAGACGGGTGGAGGAGTAGCTGCAATCATCAAAAAAGAGCATGTATTCACTACTATGTCCACCTTGATCCTCCCTGGAGTAGATAACTTAATCGTTAAATTAGAATCTAAGACCGGCCCATTAATCTGTGTCCTCATCTATAGACCCCCTCACTATATGGCCTCTTTTCCCCTCTCTTTGTGTGAACAGCTAGCTACTGTGGTTACCGATTACTCAAAAGTTCTTTTGCTCAGTGATTTCAACTATTGGTGTAATGATGAGTTGGGCGGCCAGCAGGCCACTGTACTCATGGAACTGCTCTTGGATCTTAACTTCTGTCACCACATCACCTCTGCTACTCACTTTAAAGGTCATACTCTTGATCAAGTGTGGAGCATTAACCTTACCATCTCCACCCCCATCATCTGTCTTTGTATCTGGTTGGACCATTCCCTGATAAAATTTACCATCTCCATGGCAAGCAAAGGTAAATCTCCGGCAATAGCTGGAGGTCTTGTTAGGAAATGGAGCACTTTCAACAAACAAGCTTTCCTAGATAATTTAGCAAGTACAATCCCTGCCGACAATCTGGATCCCGAGCAGGCTGAAATGAACATCTCTTGTTGGCTGCTCGCTGCAAGCAACTTACATGCCCCCCTGAAGAAGTTTAGAATAGGCCGCCGTCCGGACTCCCAGTAGTGGTTTATCGAGGATTTGAAGGAGAAAAAACTAGACATTCGCCAAAAGGAACGAAAGTGGAGGAGAAACTACGACCCCCAGGCCAAATCGATTTATATAGCTGCTCGCACTGCATAAAAGCAAGCTAATGTTCAGGCTAAGTCACTCTATTTTTCAAACATAATCATCCATTCTGAAAATAATTCTAAGGACATCTTTGCCATAGTCAATAAACTGTCTAATATGGAGAGAGTTACCCCTAAACCAACAGTGACACAGGACCTGTGTAACTCCCTTAATTTATACTTCCGGGATAACATTTCTACATTTAAAGCCAGCATTTCAGTCACTGCCCTCGTTTGAACATCACCCCCTTGACCCCTAGTGATCTCGTCTTTGAGCACTTCCCACTCCTTAATGCAGACTCTTTACGAACCCTCATCACAAGGGTGAAATCTGGCTCCCCCAGGGATTGCTGTCCCCCATATATCTTAAAAGAGATCCTTTCCATTCACTCTGCCCCTATCTTGACCCTCCTCAATGCCTCCGTCTCTCAGGGTGTGGTCCCTAAAGCCTTCAAAGAGGCTGTAATCGTACTCTTGCTAAAATAACCTGGTGGGGATACTTCAGTCCTATCCAATTAGAGGCCGATCTCTCTTCTTCCCTACATGGCCAAA
Source organism: Lissotriton vulgaris (assembly GCF_964263255.1). Taxonomy (NCBI): domain Eukaryota; kingdom Metazoa; phylum Chordata; class Amphibia; order Caudata; family Salamandridae; genus Lissotriton; species Lissotriton vulgaris. Next base: position 993,371,317 of record NC_141698.1, read on the forward strand.
ATTCTTGAAGCTTATGTTACCACTCACCTTTCTACTTTTATTGAAGATTCCAATTACCTGGACCCCCACCAGGCTGGTTTTGGCCCACCCATTCGACCGAGACTGTCATCACTGCGTCATGGATTCCCTCCGTGACAATGCGGATAAGGGAATTCCTCAGGCTCTGGTCCTATTAGATCTATCTGCCGCGTTCGACACGGTCGATCATGCCATCTTATTGGACCGTGTCGAACAGGCAGGTATCCAGAGCTCTGCCTATAATTGGATCAGGTCTTCCCTTAGTGACCGCACTCAAGCGGTTCACCTGGCCCCTTTTACTGCCCCTAAAATTCAGACCTGCGAGGTCCCTCAGTGCTCATCGCTGTCTCCCCTTTTGTTTAATTTGTACCTTGCCCCTCTGATTCAGTCTCTAGGAAAGTTTAAAGTCGCCACATTCAACTACGCTGACGACCTACAGCTTATTTTCACTATTGATGGTTCCTCCAACTCAATCAGGGATTTCCAGGACACCATGTTACACATCCGCTAAAGGATGAACACCAATCATTTGAAACTGAACCCTGGAAAAACGGAAATAATCCTTAATGGAAAAAGCCAAATACTCTGGGGCCCCCAATACTGGGCCTCGGAATTGGGTCTCGCGCCTCTCCCTTCAGCATCGGTTAAAAGACTGGGAGTAGTCATTGATAGAGATCTTTCATTGAAAACTCAGGTGGGCATGGTGGTATCTTCCTGCTTTTACCAGCTACGCAGGATAAAGAAAATCAGTTGGATGTTGACCCAGCCGGCCCTTATCCAGGTGGTGAGAGCGTTAGTTCTATCCCACCTAGATTACGCCAACTCCATCTATCTAGGCCTCCCTCTGTATCTTGGCAGATGTTTCCAACTGGTCCAGAACCAAGCTTCCAGACTGAGCCACCAAAAGCCCCATTGGCAGTCAGCTAGGCCCACTCTTAGACAACTTCATTGGCTCCCCTTTCCCCAGCGAGTGCAATTCAAAACTGCCTGTATCGTCTTTAAGTCACTCTACACCCGCAGTCCTCAATTTATTAACACCCTTCTGTTGAGGTACTCCCCCTCTCGCAATCTCCGTTCTGCCAATCTTCACCTTCTGTCTACACCAGCCTTTAAGCTACAACGCCAGGGTGGATGCAGGTTTGCTGTACTCGCTTCTAAGCTCTGGAATTCCCTTGCTTTGGGATTCGTTCCAGCACTGATCTTTTAGTATTTAGGAAACAGCTTAAGACCTGGCTTTTTACCCCAGCCTAGGCTCAACCCTTTGTCCATCTGGGTTACTCTGTTCACTCAGCGCCATGAAACCCCTGGGTGTACGTGCGCTATATGAAAGGTTATTAACATAACATAACATAATCGGTAGTTCAGAAAAGTGTCTGAGTCGGTCAGATAGGCAGGTTCCAAATTGGATTTGGACAAATCGAATGCCGTTTAAAGCCTTTCCAAACAACATCATAATCAACCCCATACTCTGTTAGGTAGGTGTCTCACTGTATCCATCTAGGATGCAAGAGTTTTGCATTAGAAACCTTTGCCTTTGTGAGGGCCTCAAAGGATGGGATAGGAATTACCACAATTACGCGTTTTCCTTGACCCAATAATCATTCCTGAACTGCAGTCAGCTTTTTTCAGTAGGTGCCAAACACATTTCTGCAGTTGAATATACATATAATTTATATGTGTAGCCGTGTTTACCACAATTATACGGATCATCACATTTGGAGTGTTAACACATGTGTGTAAATGTTTTGATGCAAGCATGTCAGTTTGCAGTGTTTATCTGAATCTGTGTATGTTCTGGTGTCCAAGGCATGCTTGAGAAAACTGGACATATTAGATCATAAACCTGTTTCACCCTATGCACATAGTCTGGTGTGCATGTTCTACCAAATTTGAGAAAGTCCAAAGTGATTGCCACTTTTAAATTATTTTTGGTGATTGTATGAGTGTGCACTTCTCTAAGAAGTGTGGTGCTAAGCTTTTGCCTTCATTTGATAACTGGTATCATAGGAACAGAACAATGAGATAGCCAACTTTTTGCTTTCTGGAAGTTGTATTTTTAGCCATGTTCATCAAATCCCACAACAATGTGATCTACTCTGGCTAGATGCATGTTTAAGTCATCATCTGTAAGGCATATATCATTGTATTAATTTTTAATCTGTTTTAACACTTTAAGCTAAACAGGTATGGATGGTGCACCATGTGTTATTGTATATATTTCAGTAAAAACTGTGCCCCAAGTGACACATTCATCAGAAGGAGAGGTGGTCTTGGGTCAGGCGCAGGTCGGTTGGGAGGGAGTTCCAGGTCTTGGCGGCCAGGTAGGAGAAGGACCTTCCTCCCGTAGTCGCTCTTCGGATGCGGGGGACGGCGGCGAGGGCATGGTTGGCTGATCGGAGGTGGCGTTTGGGTGCGTAGAAGTTGATCCGGCTGTTGAGGTAGCTCGGGCCCTGGTCGTGTAGGGCTTTGTGTGCGTGGGTGAGGAGGCGGAAGGTGATTCTCTTGTTGACGGGGAGCCAGTGAAGGTCTCTCAGATGTCCGGTGATGTGGCTGGTTCGTGGGATGTCGAGGAATGTCCCCAGTGGTAGGCACATTGTGAGAGTTCTATGTTTATCTTGGGGTCACGTTTAGGGAAATACTGCTTTAAGCTGGTTTATGTTTTATGTAATTGTGTTAATTGTCACTGGGCTAATCACAGGTATGGACATATGTGGCTGAGCAGCTCCAATAGCCATCGCTGGGGTTGCTTTTGTTGTTTGCATGACAAACTGCGTTAAACCTCTGCCCAGTATAACTAGCCCTGTGTAAAGAGTGTGAAGCTCTACTACTGTGAGTGGTGTTAATGCTGGATGTGTTTGACAGCCAGCTCGGACTGCCCATGTTGCCCCGTCGTTGCTGCGGGAACCCAGTATCACATTTTTTTATGTATGTGGTAGGGCATCTTGGAACCAATTTGCACATTCCTGAAATGTTAATGGCATTTCTAAATCTTCATAGGCTCTGTCTTGGTCTGGTATTAATTCTGCTGTGTAGGTATGAAACGCTTGTGTATTGGCATCTGCTGTAGGAAAAGTGACCCATGAATTCCTCTGTTTTGCATGCTTTATGGGCTTCTATGACAAAAGTAACTTTTCCCTCAGGAAAAGGAAGCCTTGGTGCTGTAACAGCTGCATTACTGCATGTCTGCAATTTAGTGGAATAACCACTAGCACTGCCATTGCCATATTTAATGAACGGAAATCAGAAAAGGTAAAATTATAGTGGGGTGATCCTTTTAAATGCTCAAGCTGAACAACCTTCAGACAAAAATAGGGGTTCCCTATTAAGCTGAAGAAGATTATTCCCTAACGCCACGGACGTGGGGCTTTGGGCGCAAAGAAGAACTACTCAGGAGATCTTTTAAATAAGTACCTGACCTATAATGTTGGTGGCACCATGCTGTACGTTTCCCACTATTTAACTAGGACTGTGTATCTGGACAACATAAGTGTCAGAATATGGGGGACGGAGTCTACTCACATCATCAGAGTATGTTGGCCCAATTCCTTGTAGCTCACAGTGCATCAACTGGAACACTAACCTTATATCTGATATGGAAATGAAGAATATGCTGTGAGCTGGTTTTCACCAGTGGTCTTGATCATGATTAGAAATTATGCTGGGGCATTGGTTTCAACGGCGTTGTAGGCAATGCAACTGATTTTGATGGTGATACATGCTTGCAGATTAATCCATGGTAATTCACTGAGTGTTGGTGTCAGACTTATGACATACTGCTTACACTTGGTAGTCATCGGCACCTTGCAGGTTCTTCCTTATACATTGATTATTAGATAACACTCCCTTACATATCACAAAACATACTCCACTTTCTGTGGCATTCCTGGTTTTCACATTGCCATTCTGATGCACACTGATCCATGTAGACCTTACAAAGATAACATTCCGAAGTGGAGTCTGTTTGTTTACTCATCCCTCAGAATCATTGACACATACATCCAGATATTTCTGACAATCCAAGTTCATTCCTGGTTTACCATTTTGCTTGCTTATGTCTTCCATAGGTGGGTATGTGATTCCCACCACTGGAAAATTGTTCTCACCCAGCTATCTATTTCCACTTTTGATTTCCCTTCACCTGGCTGTGAAGTTGGTGCTCATTGTTCATGCACTCATCTTCCTTCTAAGACATTTATGGCCTTACTGCCCACATTGCCGGAAACTCAGTTACTTTATTCTGAGTACTTGCTCCTACAGCTCTTTCTGTTCCTTCCTCCCTGTTTTATTCTATAATTGCTTCTGTCCATTTGCCAACTAAAGTGAGACCGTTCGAATGGAATTCAAGCAGTACCCATGTCAAAACAAGAGCAATGGTTTTTAAAAGAAGGTTGCCATTTATTTAGTGAAAGCATTAGATATTAATTACACTGGAAGCTGTAAGACCCATATAATTGTGCGGATTGGGACTGGCCTTCTTCTCTTGACCAGCTACTCTTGGTTTATCTATACGTGCATTGGGTGGAGCCCACACCCACGCTGCACACTTTAACTTTTTATTTATTTGGATTAGCATTGTGTGAATTGTTCATTAATTGATCGATTGCTTATGTTTGAGACAATTTGCGCGCATTCTAACATTTCTTTGAAAATAATCCTTTTGCTAAGTCTAAACCTTCCTTTATAATAGTTATAAATCACCCCTAATGTAGGCCGTAATGACGCTTAGGTCTGAGTGCAAGGAATTTAAAATTTGTACATGTGTATTTAGGTTTCACATGTCCTGGCAGTTTAAAGTAATTTCTCACTGCAGCAAGGCTACATCTCTCATAGACTAACACTGGGTCACCTTATCACACTTTATAGGTGATTCAGTTTAGGAACAGATGCTTCTTCCCCTCATTTGAACTGTAAGTTAAAATCATCTTTAAAAGAAAAGTCATATTTTTATTTATTTCTCTGAAAATGTAACTTTCAGAAAATTGATATTTTTGTGTGTAACCTAATGTTTTCAACAACAGGGGGGACCGTGGTGGACTTGGTTTAACGGGGTCCAGTGTACAAGTCCAAACAACTAGTGAAACAAGAAGGGTACAAAGTTCCCCCGGGGAGAATGTAAAAACCGTGTGAGTGTAGCGTAGAGGACACAAAAAAGGGGGGATATCCCTTTTTGGAACAAAAACCCCCACACACCCAGTAAACTAGGTGTCATGCTTCATCATATGGGTTCTGCTCCTCGTCAGACTGGTGCTGCAATGTCTGACGGGCTCCCGAAACCAGGGCTCTTCATCGGAGATCTTTTGTTCCAGCCATATGGTGCATGCGTGTGAGAGGGCAGTGAAAAGTGTAGTCATGAAGGGAAGGTAAATTAAAAAAGGTGGGTCAGTCCTCAATGTACTTTATTAGCGTGGTTGACTCCCTTGATTAAAAGGGGTGGGAGGGGAGATATTTACCGGGAAAGTTCACAGCAAAATATCTACAACCCTCAGGTCAGGTCAACATGTTTCTTGCCTTAATGGCAATTCTTCAGGACCTAAGTGTTCAGTACTACACTGTGCGAAATAAAAGATGTATATTACAACCTCATTTTGTAGGTCTGTAAATGGGCAGGCCAAATGGTCCTACTCTAGTAATGTGACCTAGAAGATATAAAAGACAAGCAACAGAGGGTAGTGGTAAGTGCAATACTCTGTTGTATACTAATTCGCAAGTACTCTATATTGTACACACACACAGAAGATATTAAAAGCATAAACAAACACAAGGGGTATTGTAGAAGCAAAATACCCTTAGTTATTCAGGGAAAATCTCAATCGAGAATGAGAGGAAAAACGCTGCGAATAAAGGAACAGAGGGCTCAATGCTTACCCTAGGAAGTTCCCTAAGGTGCCCTGCAGACTGCTCCCGTGGTAGTGGCAAAATGGGTATGGTACCTATGGGAGAGAAATGCCAAGTAGGGGGCATATTTTAGAAAGGCAACAAGGGGCATGTGTTGTCAAACCATACTTATGGAGCCCAAGATGCTCATCGAGGACAGCTCAAGTAAGTGGCCAACTCTCCTCGAGCCCAAAGCTTGTACTGCGTAGAGATCAGAGTTGCCTTTTACACAACCCGTAATACCTGAGGCCGTCTGTTCCTGTGGGACACCGCCAACCCAGAGAACTGAACACCGCCCGTGCCCGGCCTCCGCTGGCGAACCTGCGGAAGGACAGGAGCATGGCCATGCCCAGCAAGTAGGTCGGCAGCATCTGTCAGGACAACATGAACGAGCCTCACATAAAACGTGGTATCAGGGAAGCAAGTGTCTTCCACGTCAACGTCGTAGAAACAAAGGGAAGTGTTCAACAAATTACCAGAGTGCCAGCGACAGAGTTCAAGGCGTCGTTCACTATGGAGACTCCCAATCTGCTTACCTTCGGCGGCGCGCGGTCCAAGCCGTATAAACCTACCCCCACGAACAGCACCTGGTCAGGGCGCAGAGCAGCTGGTGGTGAGCCCGGGAGAGAGCCTGGGTTTAAAAGCCATTGCTATCCCACCGAGTCAGTGTCGCCAGGGGCGTGGCGTATCTCGTTGAGGACCGCGCATGCGCTGGTCCGAGATCTGGATGAGGAGTCTACACCGGGTTGAGCCATTGAATCAAACGGGTCAGAGCGGCAGCCATCTTAGGTGTAATGATGATTATCAAGGACAGGGTGGCCGAGTGCAGGTAGACAATGATAATGGAAAAGATATGTCCAGGTGGGGGGTAGTTGGCCGACTCGTGGATGATATATACCAAGGGGTGTGTCGGACCATAGGCAGCCAGGCATTCCAACTAGCATTGTTATATAATCAGGCAAGGAGGGTCCCAAGTGGTGTTATCATACAGTCCAGCTGGAAGGGAGGGCGCCAGCGCTGTGGTGGGTATATGAGGCTGGACAAACGGCGCCTCGCAGAATTGTGCAAGTCGTCTGTAATGCCAATGATAAGGAGCCATTGGGTCTAAAAAGTTTAGAGTGGCGGCCATCTAGAGAGTAACAGCATTCTCTCAAAGTAGAGTTGTCGCGGCTGGTAGGTAAGTTTGGGAATGATGATGCTGTAAGTGTCCCAATAGACAGTGGTGATTAGCCGACTCATACGTGATATGTACCAAGAGGTGAGTAAGTCTATGCACAAACAGGAAACCCACATAGTGTAGTTGTAAATCAGCAGAATGGATGGGTGCCCACACTAAGGAGGATTAGGGAGGCTGATTAGTCAGTGCCTTGAAGTAGTGTACAGATCGTCTACCGTGCCAGCGATGCCCAGTGGACCGAGTCATTCAACCCCATTGAGTAAAGCTTAAGCCAGTGGACCCATCTTTGTTCGATCCTAAACAATGCCTGCTGTGTAATGGCCGGATGGGATTCTAATACCAGCCAAGTGACACTGTCAGCCGAATGTCCATGCTGTGAGTAGTGTTCGTATAGTCTCGTGTGTGTCTTGGAGCACCTAATGTTGCTTTTGTGCTCCATGATCCTTAGTTTGATTTGTCTCCTCGTTATCCCTATGTAGTTTTTACCCCAGGGACAGGTGAGCATGTAGATACACCTTGTGCTGTTACAGTTGGTGTGTCTCTGGAGGTGCCAAACAAAGGTGTCGGTCAGTCTGACTTCCTTACACTGTACTGTTTGTGGGCAGACTACGCAACCACCGCAAGGAAAGTGACCCACTACCGGGGGGAGGCCCCAAAGTGTGTTTTGGCTGTTCAGGTTCTGTTTCTTAGGCAGTGTGTGGATCGGCGCATCTTTCAAGTTAGCAGTTTGTTTGAACGCAAATCGAGGGCGGGGAATCTCTAAGCCACCTGAATTGACTATATTTCAATGCTTGTTTATAGTTTTCTTTATGTACACTGAATTCTTGGTAAAGCAAGTTACTTTTGATTTTAACCTGGTCCACCATGCCCAGATAACAGAAAAGTGCCATTTTCACCTGAAACTTTAAAAATGTTAACTCTGCTTCTACTGATTGGATTTTTGCCACGTTGGTGTCAATTTATTACATTTTTCTAAATTAGAATGGGATTCCTTTGTGTTGTGGTTTCACTTTATTACAGTTTGAGTGCTGCATAAAAACTTTACACATTGTCTCTAAGTTAAGCCTGACTGCTGTGGCAAGCTACCAGAGGGCTAAGCATAGCTTTATTTCGTGACTTTTATTATTCACCCGCCAATGATTGTTTTCATTATTTGAGTGGTTGTTGGAAAATGGGCCTCTCAGTTGGGTCACCCCCAAACATTTTGCCTTCCTCCTCCACTTTTGCAACCTCATTTTTGTTGACCTTAGGACTCTGAGTTCCTTACCACAGCTAATCAGTGCTAACGTGCATGTGCTCTTTCCTCTAAATGTGGTAACATTGGCTCAGACCGACCCATATTTAATTTATGTATACGACCTTAGTAAAATGCACTACATTTCCCCGGAACCTGTATATTAAATGCTACTAGTGGGCCTGTGGCACTGTTTGTGCCACCCACTTAAGTAAGCACTCTCGCCATTTCTCAGGCTTCCCATTGCAGAGCCTGTGTCGGCAGTGTACACTGCCATGTCGACCTGGCAAAATAAACCTTTGACAGGCCAAAACCCTCACCTTTTATACATATGTCACCCCTAAGGTATGCCCCAGATAATCCAAAGGTCAGGGTGCAATGTATCTAAAAAGCAGGCCATGGAACTGGTCAGCTGACCAGATGTAGGAAAAGACCTCTTCTAAGTTGTTGTGTCCCTGTAGTTTGAGTGGCAAACAGTGGTGTGATCCTTGGAGTCTACTCTTTTGTCATGGATGCACAAGGGAGCAAATCCAGTCCATTAGGCTCCTATCAGGTTACAGAAAGCAAGTTCAGTCCTCTTATGATCTTCCTCAGGTGCAGTGGTGTTTTGAGAGAGGGTGCTAGAGAATGCCATATTTAAGCCTGGCAGTTCTTTGTGATTGACTCCTGGCCCCTCCCTTATCAATTGGGTAAACTTACCCAAGGGTAACCATATGCAATTTTGCAGCAGTTCCTGACTGCTTCACTGCAAGCAATTCCATATTACCCCTCACTCCTAAAATCCAAAATAGTCAAACCCTTCTCACCTTGTGCAGAGAAGTGTGACCAGGGTAATGAACCAACAAGCAGAATAATGTCTGTCCCGTGTATTTCCATTATCATTCTCCTGGTTATCTGCTTCTTTGCACATTATCAACCTCCAAAATATGTGTAAGCATCCAATATTCCTGGTGTACTTATTTGGAAAGATATTTTCTGAATCAAAAATCTTAGCAAATCCCTCTAGGCAAATAATACTACATTTTATGACTAATCGCTCACCACATGCTCAGAGTGAAGTACTGACAAGGATTAAGGAAGCTAGTGTGGGGAGGAAAAGCAGACTTCTGACAGATACCCCTGTCCACTATTTGTAAGCGCTCATTTTCCAAAACATGGCCGCAAAACAAATTGACCTTCATAACATGAGGAACCACCAGATATGAAAGTCATCAAGAGAGCCACACAGAAAATACAGAAGGTCAGCATATTACAAGCCCACAGGGGAGAACGAGTACTCAAAGCAAACAGTCAATGTTAGAACAGTTTATGTGGCCCAAAGATCAACCAAGGAAATAGTTTATTCACTAACCCATGCATTCAGTAATACACCTTTAATCACTCATTTTTACAGTCAGGCACACACCTACTAAATCCTCCATCCAAACACTTATACACCCAGTAATTATTTAATACGCCTTGGCATATATATATATATATACATATATATAAAGGATATTTAAACTTTTCAGAAATACACATAGGGGCTGATTAGGATGGAGGATTTTCCGCATTCTCCGGGCCGGCGAAAGCCACCGCCGGCCCGGAGGATGCGGAAACCCTCTGCGGACCCACCAAAGACCCACCGCTACATTAGAATGGCTGGTGGGTCCTGGTTTCAGTCCGCCGCTTTTCCGCCGTGGTTGACTTACAACCGCGGCAGAAAAGCTGTAACATGGCTGCACCCGCCGCAATGTTAAAGATAGAGGATGTGACCGCCACCAAGCCGGTCACATCCTAATCTGCACGGAGGGAACACCGCTGCCCATGCGGACGTTCCCTCCTACTCTGGGGTCGCGGACGGACTCAAGTCCGTCCGCGATCCTAATGAGCCCCTTAGTCACTGGATGATGTCATCAGGGATGTCATTTGAGATGTCATCAGTGATGGCAATGACCATGTCATGAATGATGTAATATATGATGTCATCAGCATTGCATTGCGGGGGCGTAAGCTATAGTTAGCTGAACTAACTATAACGGCCGAATTTCTCTGGTTTGGTATGATTGAAATGTCCATCTAACTATAACGTCCCTGAAACCTGTGTTTTTTTCAGTGAATTTCCAAGGGTTTTTAAATGCTAATTTCTAGCTATAACATGCCTGAAACCTATGGTTTCTTTTAGTGAATTTCTATTTTTTTTTAATGCTAATTCCCAACTATAATGTCCCTGAAACCTATGTTTTTTTCAGTAAATTTCAAAGGTTTTTTAAATGCTAATTTTTAACTATAACATCCCTGAAACCTATGTTTTTCTCACTGAATTTTTTAAATGGTGATTTGTAACTGCAATTCCCCCCAAAAAAATTCTTAGTTTTCTTATTCTTATATAAATAATGTAGTTTTGTTAATCAGAAAAAATGTATATATATTTTTTAATATAATAGTGGATTTGCGCACCTATCGTGTACCTATCTTGGTGGGTGCCTGAATTCCAGCTGCCGTATTGGTTTAGTTATGTAGGAGGCGCGGTGGGTAAATGGCGGGTGCGTGGTTCATGGCCCACGTAATGTCACATATGTAGTTTCAGGGGTTGGGCCGACAGCATGAATCCCTGCAAATCCTCAAGTTTTAAAAGTACATGTATATATCTTTATTATATATATCATACAAATACATTATTTAAGATAGCCGTAACTAGTATATGTCTGTAACTCTAATAATAATATATTATTCTTAAATATATCTTTTGGTAATCGCGCTGGCTACATGCCGGGTGTGTGCCGGAGCGCGAATTCAGACCTCCCTTAACGTCATGTACGTAATTCCGGGGAGGGGTCTCGCCGGCTGAGCGAAGTCATTGCTAAATTTTAAGTTCTAAAACTATTTATATATATAGTGACATTGATAATGTGGGCTAGAGAGTAGGGGACCCAAGGACATTTATTTCCAGCATTTTCGTGGGCTACTTTCCTCTGCGGCGCATTGAAAACCAACAAGGTGCATGATGGGAACAGCAGTCCGTGGCAGAGACTGCTGTGACGTCGGCATAATAATGCGCTGCAGCTGAGACTTTCATCACTGCATGGGAGGAGCTCGATATTAACCTGACGGAGGCACCCTTCACGAACTGCGGCATTTGAAAAAGGCTTGACGCCGAAACCAGTCATGCCGACTTTTCTTTAATAAATGTCCAAGCCAACCCCGCTATGTCCCTACCTTCTTTCGACCAAGAGAGTATTTCTGGCATACCACAAAGTGCTTTCCTGTGGGGCTTTTTGAAGGGACCCTTTCTGTTTGGGCTGTGATATTTACAGGATGTTAGGTAACTAACTTTCACTTTCCCGAGGAATCGGATTATCACAGCCCGCCTGCATACCTGTGTTGTCAAGGAGCTGCTGCCAGATGGTAGTCTGGGACTTCCCGGGAGAGGCATCTGCATTGTCCTTTGCTTCCAGTCTTGGTGACATTAATTATGTGGGCTAGGGAGTAGGGGACCCAAGGACATTTATTTCCAGCATTTTCGTGGGCTACTTTCCTCTGCAGCAGTCCGTGGCAGAGGCTGCTGCGACGTCGCATAATAATGCGCTGCAGCTGAGCCTTTCATCAATGCATGGAAGGAGCCCGATATTAACCTGATGGAGGCACCCTTCACGAACTGCGGCATTTGAAAAAAGGCTTGACGCCAAAACCAGCCATGCCGACTTTTATTTAAAAAATGTCCATACCAACCCCGTTGTGTCCCTTCCTTCTTTCGACCGAGAGAGGATTTCTGGCAAATATATATATATATATATATACGTACATACATACATACATGTATTTATATATATATATATATATATATATATATATATTCACAGAAAAAACCATAGGTTATAGTGGATATATAGTTAGGAATTTGCATTTACAAAACCTTGAAAATTCAATGAAAAAACCATAGGTTATAGGCCATATATAGTTAGGAATTAGCATTTACAAAACCTTATTTTACTCGCATAAAACCATTGAAATTCCATATATAGTTAGCTAACTATAAGCGCTAACTATATATCGCGCACCCGCAATCCACTGCTGATGATGTCACATATTACATCATTCATGACATGGTCAGTGACATCACTGATGACATCACTGATCACAACATCCAGTGATTGTATGTGTCTGTAAAGTTTAAATATGTTTCACATATTGAAGAATGAGTGGATGTATAAGTGTCTGGATGAAGAATTTAGTAGGTGCATGACTGACTGTATGAGTGAGTGATTAAATGTGTCTCACTGAGTACATGGGTTAGTGACTAAACTGTCTTAATTCGTGCATCAGTATGTTTGATGTTGTGTAAGCTGCTGCATGTGTTGATCAGTAGCTATAAGAGTGGCCATATGGGTTATTGATTGGTTGCCCAAATATTTGAATGGGAGGCTGAGTGTGTGTGTGGGTGGCTGGGAGGTGCGTGACTCTGTGCATAGATGTGTAAGCAGTTGATTCACTAGGAGTATGAGTTCAAGAGTGCATGTGGAAACAGCTATATGGGCGGTTGACTGTGCATGGGTGTGTTGGTGAGTGAATGGATTTCTCATTGCTACATGTGCAAGTAAGTACGTATGTAAAACACAATACATGTGAGAGTTGAGATATATAAATAACTGAACATAAGAGCCAGTGAATGTGTGAGTGGCTGTATCGATCACTGTGAGCTTGTATCAGGGATTATATAAGAGAGTAAATATGTGTTATTATATGTTTGAATAAGTAAGATGTGTATAACTGTATAGTTGAGGAAATGGAGGTGTGATTGATTTTTTGCATGACTGACTAGGTGTGTGAGTAACTCCATGGATGAGTGACAGTCTGTGAGTGTCTGTTTATACTGAGTGTATGTAAGGTTATATTAGAGTCTGAAGAGGTTCATTGTATTATCACATGAGTGATGTGATCAGTGATGACAAATGAGATGTCATCAGTGATGTCATTTGAGTTGTCATCAGTAATGTCATCAGTGATGTCATTTGAGATGTCATCATTGATATCATTTGAGTTGTCATCAGTGATGTCATTTGAGATGTCATCAGTGATGTCATCAGTGATGTCACTGACCATGTCATGAATGATGTAATATGTGACATCATCAGCAGTGGATTGCGGGTGCGCGATATATAGTTAGCGCTTATAGTTAGCTAACTATATATGGAATTTCAATGGTTTTATGCGAGTAAAATAAGGTTTTGTAAATGCTAATTCCTAACTATATATGGCCTATAACCTATGGTTTTTTCATTGAATTTTCAAGGTTTTGTAAATGCAAATTCCTAACTATATATCCACTATAACCTATGGTTTTTTCTGTGAATTTCATTGGTTTTTTAATAGCAAATATGAAAAGCTTTAAAATGTCAAGTACGTGATAGATAAAAACATTTTCGTATTTATGCACGCTGATGTGCTTTGAACGCTGCCCCCCCCCCTCCCCTCTTTTGCCTTAGTAGTACTCTCTCTTTGCAGATACTGAAGGGTAGTTAACGCAGGCCTTTACCCCCGTTGTAATCCGTCGTGCCTCCTTGTCTCTCCATTTGATTGATTGTTGTCCAAGCATTTACTGTTTTAGAATTGGTTCTCTTTGGATCATTCTCTATTTACAAACAAGCACAAAGTCGCAATACTCTGTTTAGTCTTTGCAGATAGTGAAAAATCGTGTAAAAAAATAAAAGTAATCGAGCAAAATCAGTAGGCCACTAATTGGATCTCTTTTTGACCTCGCTAAAATAGAAATATTAGGAACAACCCTTCTTGAGAAATACGAAAATAGTGAGATGAACTGAGCTCCACACCATGAGGGCTGCAAGACAGCTCGGCTCCATCACCCATCCCGCACAAAATAATGACAAACCCTATGCAAATATTAAAAATATAGACAACACACCAGCAAAGAAACAGGGTAAAACATTTTATTAAAAAACTATTTACATAACGTTGGTTTATAAGATGATGTCAGTAGTGGACCGATGTGTGAATAGATCGAAAACAGCACAAGGCTCCAAGATCCGGATAGCAAGCTCCTGGATGTTGGGTGCCATAGTTTAGAGTTCTGAATTTCAGCCTTTTTCAATGCCTGTGCTTTGTTGAATCAAAATGGCGGCTTGACACAAAGCTGACTCAAGCGTTGTTACTGATGCTATGCAGACCAAAACTGGTTTTCAGTTTGTACATTTTTCTAGATTTTTCAATCCAAGTTTGGTTGACTTTGTAGAACGATGGCTTTAGATTTTCAACATACGGTGTGGTGGCGCTGACTGGGAGGGGGCGCTTCGCTCCTGCCCCCTCCCCAAGTAAGATTTTCATACGTGAAAGTACGTTAATGGTTTTGGTCCCTGAGATGCTTCGATGTCACTACCATTCTCAAATAGCATAAGTTCTGGATGTTGGGTGCCATAGTTAAGAGTTCTGAGCAGCGCTTGTAACACTGTCTGAAGCTTATTTCCACCTACTGCAGCTTCACTATTCTCAAAGTAAGTGAGTGTCGTTTGTGGACCTGACTGCATTAGAAAACAATGTGATATGTTACCTTCCTAAACAGCTTGACGGAGGCCCCTGAGGGGCGGTGTGATGGCCATGGACTCGGAGAAGACGCTTGGCTCCGACACCCTCCCCAAGTCTTATAGCACTGGTGTAGCCTGAGATCGCCCCCGACATAGGCGGCCGGCTCCCGGGGTCCGGCGGAACTTTTTGCCTTTTGATGACTCTTCAATTCTGGACCTTGTCCCACAATCCGTTTGACCTGAAGACAAGCTGTAGTGGGGCGCCCCTTTATCGTTTTAGTTGCCATTCCGCCCGCTTTTGCTACACTGTGCCTCTTCCGCCATTCAGCTGTTTTCCGCCCGCTCTTGCGACTACAGCGTCTCGCTCACCATGTAGTTGAGATGCGCCCGCTCTTGCGGTGCAGCGATAGGCGGCTGCCACAGGACTCTCAAAATGGCGGCCGGCTCTTCGGTTTTGGGCCTGGTCCACTAAAATGGCCCTGGGACACCTTGGAACTCGGACGCTTGTCTGCTAGGGCTTGGGTCCCATTCTCGAAAAGCGTCCCCTCAGCCGTGAAGATTCTACAAAAGTCTTGGGGGCCTCCGACTCCCGCAGGCTTCTGGTGGGGAGCGGCTGCCATGATTGCTCGTGGAATGGCCACGACGGAGCTACGAGATGGTAGTGGTCTCATGCTGACGCCAGCTTTAGTCTGAAACATCCAGAAACACTGTAGACTACCAATTCGATCAGTTCCGGTAGCGCCCCAACATGACCCGGAAGAGAAGAACTTGCCCTCCCCTCTTTGACTGATGGTTCTTGTTGCCTGTCCCCTCTGTTGTCATTTAACAGAACTTTTTGGACTGCTGAAAGGGGTTGTGTTCTGAACGGTGGTTGGTGGAGACATTTAGACTATATTCTTGACCTACGTTGTCGCGTAATGCGTTTTATGACACGCCGCGTTAGCGCACCCGGAAGTGATCCGAGGCGCGGCGCGCAGCGCGTAACGTAAGCATAACAGGTCATGTGACTTGTTAATAAAACTTTTCATTGGTTCATTTTACTTTTGTTAATTTAATGATGAAAAGCTTGGTCATATGACCTAAAAATTACGCTTTTTATTATTTTCGAACAATATTTTTTTTTCAAACATATGTTATAATATTCCAGGCTAATGTACTTTCCCGGAAAATTTACAACTGTCTTGCAAGTAAAATATATTCCTTTTTCGAGAAAAAGGGCGTTTCTTCCTTCCATGACGGAGCCGTTGAGTAAAAGAGATTCGGCCTGCTGTCTTAGTCGCCGATACGCCTGATTATCAGATTCTTATCGATCACTTTATGTTGCAGACATGAAAAACACAACTGCCCTTGACCATTTATCTTTACTGCGTTCCTACATATTATACCTTTTATCCGTCATGTAATTGGACTGCTTTATTTCACTTGCCTTTTACTGATTCGAAAACAGTCACTAAAAGTAAAAACTTTACAAATGAAAATACTACTACCGTGTTTTGTTTTAAAAACCTTTATTGTGAAAATGTCAGTATACAAATACGGGCCTATAACCACGTGGGCCGGCCACGGAGCAAACTGAAATCGTATATGATGAGGAGACATTTACACTGTAGAAGAACGTAACGAGCGGGCCATTAGGTGACAAGAACAAAGGTGTCTAACAGTTGCGGAATCGCTGGACGTACATTTTGTAATTAAAATACGACAGGGCCACTTACAATAACATTTTCTAGATATACATTTGCGGGCAAAGAGTTACGAGTCCCATTTATACCGGCGCCATTTTGGGCGAGGCCGGGCAGGTCCAAGATATAGTCAAAATGTCTCCACCAACCATCGGCCAGACCAGAACCCCTTTCGGCCCTTTATGCTACAAGATGGTGTCTTCCATTCAGAAAATATTGGTGGCAGCATTTTGAAAGGAAACAGAAACAGCCGTTCTCCTAGTGAGTTTCACATTGTTACATTTAGGAAGAATGTTGAAGAGTAGTATGTGGAAAATCTGAAGCCATTTTTCTACAAACTCTCAATCAGACTTGGATGGAAAAAAAAAACCTGAAGAATGTACAAACTGAAAACCAATTTTTGTCTGTATAGCACCAACAGTAACGCTTGAGTCAGCTTTGTGTCAAGCCGCCATTTTCATTCAATCAATAGCGTCCCCCTGCACACATTCAGGGACCTGGTCGTGTCTTCAGATGAAACGCATTGTAGGAAAAGAAGCAGAAAGGAAAAGGAAAAAAGTTCCGCCGGACCTAGTGAAGCTGCAGCAGGTGCAAATAAGCTTCAGACAGTCTTACAAGCACTGCTCAGAACTCTCAACTGAGGCACTCAACATCCAGGACTTGCCATTCGGATCTTGGCGCCTTGTATTTTTGTTTTGTTTTTGATGGAGGGGAAACAACAAAAAACAGACATTGAAAAAGGCTCAACAGTGCAGGGCGCCTTGTGCTGGTTCCGACCTATTCACACATCGGTCCGCTACTGACATCACCTCATAAACCAACGGGGCACCCCACGCCGACTTTCGGCGCAGCATTGTAGGATGGCCACACCAGTGCGGCAATTTGCTGGACACCACCTCGGTGCCATCCAGATCTCGGCGCGTTCATTCAATCAATAGCGTCCCCCTGCACACATTCAGGGACCTGGTCGTGTCTTCAGAAGAAACGCATTGTAGGAAAAGAAGCAGAAAGGAAAAGGCAAAAAGTTCCGCCGGACCTAGTGAAGCTGCAGCAGGTGCAAATAAGCTTCAGACAGTCCTACAAGCACTGCTCAGAAATCTCAACTGAGGCACTCAACATCCAGGACTTGCCATTCGGATCTTGGCGCCTTGTGCTGGTTCCGACCTATTCACACATCAGTCCACTACTGACATCACCTCATAAGCCAACGGGGCACCCCACGCCGACTTCCGGCGCAGCATTGTAGGATGGCCACACCAGTGCAGCCACTTGCTGGACACCACCTCGGTGCCATCCGGATCTCAGCGCGTTCGAGTCACTGTGCCGGAAGAGTGACCGGAACTCAGCTGAACACGCCGTCTTTCGGCGCAGCATTGTAGGATGGCCACACCAGTACGGCAATTTGCTGGACACCACCTCGGCGCCATCCGGATCTCGGCGCGTTCGAGTCACTGTACCGCAACAGTGACCGCAATTCAGCTGGACACGCCGTCTTTCGGCGCAGCATTGTAGGATGGCCACACCAGTGCGGCAATTTGCTGGACACCACCTCGGTGCCATCCGGATCTCGGCGCGTTGTGCTGCCTTCGGCCTATTCGCACATCGGTCCGCTACTGACGCCGCCTCACGTGCCAACGGATTTTCTACGCTTTTTGTAGCCCTATGTCGCATAACAGGTCATGTGACTTGTTTATAAAACTTTTCATTGGTTCATTTTACTTTTGGTTTCCTAAAGATGGAAGGCTTGGTCATATGACCTAAAAATAACACTTTTCATTGGTTTAGAACATTTTTTTTTCCCAAACGATGAAAGCCCCACCTTGTTTCTGGATCATTCAGACTGAAGCTGGCGTCAGCATGAGAGCACCACCATCTCGTGGCTCCGTCGTGGTCATTCCGCGAGCAATCATGGCAGCCGCTCCCCACCGGAAGTCTGCGGGAGTCGGGGGCCCCCAAGACTTTTATACAATCTTCACGGCTGAGGGGACGCTTTTCGAGAATGGAGCCCAAGCCCTAGCAGGCAAGCGTCCGAGTTCCAAAGTGTCCCAGGGCCATTTCAGTGGACCAGGCCCAAAACCGAGGAGCCGTCCGCCATTTTAAGAGTCATGTGGCAGCCGCCTATCGCTGCACTGCAAGAGTGGGAGCAACTCAACAACATGGTGAGCGAGACGCTGTGGCCGCAAGAGCGAGCGCAACTCAGCTAGATGGCCGCCACCTGGGGAGGCCCGTTCACGCCGGCTCCCCCACGCCCCCCCCCCGGGCCGCCGCACGCCAATTTTTGGAGCAGCATTGTAGGATACCAAAACCAGTGCGGCAGTTTACTGGACATCACCTGGGTGCCTGTCGTACATGTTGTGTCAGCCATGTGACACTGGACACAGACCGCTACTGACGAGGCCTCCCCCCGCACCACCCGGGACGCCCCACGCTGTTTTTCTGTGCTGCATTGTAGGATCCCTAAACCAGTGCGGCACCCAGGCGACATCACCTGGGTGCCGTCCAGAACTCTGCACGTTGTGCTGCCTTGGGACTATTCGCACAACAGACCGCTACTGACGAGGCCTCCCCCCGCCCCACCCGGGACGCCCCACGCCAATTTTCGGAGCAGCATTGTAGGATCCCTAAACCAGTGCGGCACCCAGGCGACATCACCTGGGTGCCGTCCAGAACTCTGCACGTTGTGCTGCCTTGGGACTATTCGCACAAAAGACAGCTTCTAACCATTGTTGCTTTTTGTGTTGAGAAATGTTTAAATGTTTTTAGTTTTTGTTCCGTTTGTTAAAGTTAGTAGTTAATAAAGTTTTATAACCTTACTTTGTTGGAGTGTTATCTATTTTTTTTAAAACGGGTGAATGGGGCCTTGAATCGGGTTATTGTCATGTGTGGGCTTTGGAAGTGTGCTGCTGCAGGATCGGACATTTCAAACTCAAATGCACGTTCTTTTTCTTACCTTTCCGAAGCATGGAGCGCAATAGCAGGCAGAGAAAGGGTGATGCACGTGTTGAACACTACCTGACCTGGCAAGTTGCTGGCAGTGCCCCCCCGCCCGCTCCTGAAAGAGGGCACACGCACACCGCCGCCCCGAGTACTTCACAAATCTTTAAAAGACCATGCGCTTGTTCATGAGGCTTAAATGGTTTATCACCTCTTCTAGAACCCCTACATCGACCCTCTGACGTTTCATGGAAAAATTACCATGTAACACAATACCAAGCCCTGTCAGCTGAAACCCCCAAGGAATCGTGGGGCATATTATCAAGGGGGTTTATCTCCGCTTTTTTGGCTTTAAAAACCATGAAAGCGGAGATAAAATTATTTCCCTATTATCAAGCTGTCGCTAACACCAGTTAGTGACAGCTAAAAGGAGATAGCGACCATCTTGGGCCCCGCTTTGCATGTCAGTGATACTTATCACTAATGACATGCAAAGTGGCGTGCCAAGATGTTAGCGACTGGAAACAGTCCCTAACATCGCTACCTTCTATTCCCAACTTTTGGAGATATTCGCGCTAAGCGCGAATATCTCCAAAATCTAACACCTGCCCTGAGCAGTTCTTAGCCATGTTATCCAATGGGAGGTGGATAACATGGCTAAGAGCATTAGGTCGATAATACATGAATATCGCTGACTTTTCTGCGATAATAGCAAGGTTTATCTGCGATAAAAATCGCCGATGTGCGGCGATAATTTTTGTCTCTAAACAAGTTATAGACAAAAATTATCGCTAGTTGTTCGTAATATGCCCCCGGGTTTTTGCTTGCAGAAATCGAGAGGCGGGAGACTAGCACTGAAATCAGTACTCACACGCCTGAATCAGGAGGATTGGCATGTCTGAATTCTCTACAGCTGGGGCCATAAACTACATCCGCAGGGTTAGGTGATAGCCTGGAACCAGCCTGGCATCTAAAATGGCTGCCGTGCACGACAAAATTGTGGCATTCGAAAAAAGGCAAGATGGCGCAGCCGCTGGAAGAGATATATCAACATATATCAGCCTCCTCAGCCACCCTCAGGAAACATAGGGGATTAGGATATGTCTCCCGCACCCCCTTATACCTAGTACTTTAATTAACGAAGCACAAAATGGCGAATTCCCGTTTCGCTACCAGTTTGCGGCCCAGTTCGCGGCCCGTGAAGCGCTTCTACCGTGAAAAATCATTTTTTTTTTATTTTCCCCACGGGACCCTTTAATAACCCCAACAACATTCCTAGGGGGTCAAGAGGGGGATACCTTGCCCCCTTTCATTAAATTCCCCCTTAGTTTTTCACCTTTTCTTCTCTCTCGATCCTACCGAGAGACAAGATGGCGGCCGCTCCGGACTGTCACGCAGCAAAAAAAAAAAAAAAGCTCACGCACAGCCGCTGGAAGAGATGTATCAACATATATCAGCCTCCTCACCCACCCTCAGGAAACATAGGGGATTAGGATACGTCTCCCGCACCCACTTATAACTAGTAATTTAATTTACGAAGCACAAAATGGCGAATTCCCGTTTCGCTACCAGTTCGCGGCCGCGCTTCTACCGTGAAAAATCATTTTTTTTTTATTTTCCCCACGGGACCCTTTAATAACCCCAACAACATTCCTAGGGGGTCAAGAGGGGGATACCTTGCCCCCTTTCATTAAATTCCCCCTTCGTTTTCCACCTCTTCTTCTCTCTCGATCCTACCGAGAGACAAGATGGCGTCCGCTCCGGACTGTTTAGAATGTTGACAGACACCGGAGAGCCAATCAGCTTTCTGCGCGCAAAGTTCCGATAAGCGAAAAGTAAGCGGACCGGATCGCTGCCCGGAGCGCTGTTACAGATATATATCTTGATTTAAACGTTAATTTCTCAAAAACTACTGGAGCACATATATTGAGACCTAGCAAAGGCACATCGGGCTAACAGTCCCTACAATTTTGCCAAGTTTCGTGCAAATCCATTCAGCCGTTCGAGCTAAAAGTGAGTCCAACCGCCCTATGGAAAACTCAATGCAAAAAACGCGTTTTGAGACCCCCCTTTTTTCTCAGCCCCCCCTTGACGAAACCCCACCAAATTTTCAGGGGCTGCTCAGAAACAAAATGTGCCATTTTCCTGAAAATTTCAGCCGATTCCGTCCACAAACGCCAAAGTTATTAGACATAGAATTTTCAAAAGTCCCATAGGGAAAAAATTCTAACTATATATACCTACTGGCGATAGCCAGTAGGTAATATATACATATATATATACGTACATACATACATATATACATACATGTATATATATATATATATATATATATATATATATATATATATATATATATATATATATATATATATATATATATATATATATATATATATTACCTACTGGCGGTCGCCAGTAGGTATATATAGTTAGGATTTTTTCTCTATGGAACTTTTGAAAATTCTATGTCTAATAACTTTGGCGTTTGTGGACGGAATCGGCTGAAATTTTCAGGAAAATGGCACATTTTGTTTCTGAGCAGCCCCTGAAAATATGGGGGGGGTTCGTCAAGGGGGGGCTGAGAAAAAAGGGGGGTCCCAAAACGCGTTTTTCCCATTCATTTTTCCATAGGGCGTTTGGCCTCACTTTTAGCTCGAACTGCTGAATGGATTTACACGAAACTTGGCAAAATTGTAGGGACTAATAGCCCAATGTGCCTTTGCTGGGTCTCAATCTATGTGCTCCAGTGGATTTTGAGAAATTAACGTTTAAAAAAACAGATATATCTGTGACAGCGTCCCGGATAGCGCTCCAGATCGCGTACCTTTCGCGTAACGGAGCTTTGCGAAGCGAAGCTGATTGGCTCTCCGGTGTTGTCAACATTCTAAACAGTCCGGTGCGGCCGCCATCTTGTCTCTCGGTAGGATCGAGAGACAAGAGGATGAGAAAAACGAAGGGGGAATTTAATGAAAGGGGCAAGGTAGACTCCTCTTGACCCCCTAGGAATGATGTTGGGGTTATTAAAGGGTCCCGTGGGGCAAATAAAGAAAATGTGTTTTTTTGCGGTAGAAGCGCTTCTCGGTTCGCGAACCGGGTCGCAAACTGGTGGCGAAGCGTGAATTCGCCATTTTGTGTTTCGATTTAATTAAATTACTAGATGGAGGAAAAGCAATGTGAGTATTGGGTATAAGGGGGTATGGGAGACGTATCCTTCATTCTGGCAACAAAATCATATCGATAATTCATTGTGAGCAAGTACCAAAAGTGTCGACAATTCGAACCTTCAATAATAAATACAGTAATCAATGATGCATTAGAACTTAATATCAATTCATTGTTCGAACGTGTAATCAGTACACGTCCCATGTCAATTCATTGTTCGAACGTATAATCAATACCCATCCCGGATCAATTCATTGTCCGAACATATAATCAGTCTTATCCCATATCAATTCATGTGCTAAAAACTGCATACATATTTCATGATATCAAGGCTGAGCAATCGGGGCACAACAAGGAGTTGAGAGTTTCATTTGTACCAGCGCCATTTTGGGTGAGGTCAGGAAGGTCCAAGTATAGTCAAAATGTCTCCACCAACTCATGGTTGGACCGGGACCTCTTTTGGCAGTCCAAAAGTTTTCGTTGAAGGGTAGCAGAGGGGACTGGCGACATGAGAGAAGTGAGAAGTGTGGCTCAGGGGTTAGAGGCGGCAGACCTGGAGCTTGAGTTCGGCCCTGGACCAGGGTTCAATTCCCCGCCTCGGCGGGTCTTGGGCTTAAAAATTCCATGGACTCGTTAATTCTCGCTCCGGTGCCTTCTCGACTCACGGGTTCACACTCTGCGACTCTGGGTAATAGCTTGCTTAATCTCCACAATGGCCCCTCGCGGCGGGATGCCTGGCTTTCACCTTGTGGCAAATAACGCTAGCCACGCCCATTGTGGGAGTTGGTTGTAAATAAATACGAACCACAAATCACAGGTGAACCTTTCTTGTTGCTGCAAGCAGTCCATGATTAAGATGCGGGGTCCTCGAAACGCTTCGGACATGGCTATCACTATAAGCTGTGAGAATGAGTGCCGCCTCGAGGAAAACAACGTGGGGCATTGGGAGTGCACGCCTGAGCGCAAGGGCGTTTGGTGGAATAGAAATCTGCGCGGCTGCCTGAGCCGCGTTAACAGGCCTGTGCACCATTTCCAAGGTGGAAGTGTGGGAAGGAGATGAACTCCTCTCTCAAGGAACGATGTCCCAAGGCTAAAGAAGACACACAGAGCGAGCAGCCTCCCTACTAAAGGGTTACAATTGCTTTTAATCCACAGTAACATGGAGCCTACTATAGGTGGAACACTGACAGTCACCTGAATTTGACTGCAGGTACCAGCATGCACATGTGGCAAACAACGCTAGCCACGCCCATTGTGGGAGTTGGTTGTAAATAAATACGAACCACAAATCACAGGTGAGCCTTCCTTGTTGCTGCAAGCAGTCCATGATTAAGGGGCGGGGTCCTCGAAACGTGTCGGACATGGCTATCACTATAGGCTGTGAGAATGAGTGCCGCCTTGAGGAAAACAAGGTGAGGGCATTTGGAGTGCACGCCTGAGCGCAAGGGCATTTGGTGGAATAGAAATCTGCGCGGCTGCCCGAGCCACGTTAACAGGCCTGTGCACCATTTCCAAGGTGGAGGTTTGGGAAGGAGACAAACTCCTCTCTCAAGGAACGATGTCCCAAGGCTAAAGAAGACACACAGAGCGGGCAGCCTCCCTACTAAAGGGTATCAATTGCTTTTAATCCACAGTAACATGGAGCCTACCATAGGTGGAACACTGACACTCACCTGAATTTGACTGCAAGTACCAGCATGCACATGTGGCAAACAACGCTAGCCACGCCCATTGTGGGAGTTGGTTGTAAATAAATACGAACCACAAATCACAGGTGAGCCTTCCTTGTTGCTGCAAGCAGTCCATGATTAAGAGGCGGGGTCCTCGAAGCGAGTCGGACATGGCTATCAATATAGGCTGTGAGAATGAGTGCCGCCTCGAGGAGAAACAATGTGGGGGCATTGGGAGTGCACGCCTTTGCGCAAGGGTGTTTGGTGGAATAGAAATCTGCGCGGCTGCCTGAGTCGCGTTAACAGGCCTGTGCACCATTTCCAAGGTGGAAGTGTGGGAAGGAGATGAACTCCTCTCTCAAGGAACGATGTCCCAAGGCTAAAGAAGACACACAGAGCGAGCAGCCTCCCTACTAAAGGGTTACAATTGCTTTTAATCCACAGTAACATGGAGCCTACTATAGGTGGAACACTGACAGTCACCTGAATTTGACTGCAGGTACCAGCATGCACATGTGGCAAACAACGCTAGCCACGCCCATTGTGGGAGTTGGTTGTAAATAAATACGAACCACAAATCACAGGTGAGCCTTCCTTGTTGCTGCAAGCAGTCCATGATTAAGGGGCGGGGTCCTCGAAACGTGTCGGACATGGCTATCACTATAGGCTGTGAGAATGAGTGCCGCCTTGAGGAAAACAAGGTGAGGGCATTTGGAGTGCACGCCTGAGTGCAAGGGCATTTGGTGGAATAGAAATCTGCGCGGCTGCCCGAGCCACGTTAACAGGCCTGTGCACCATTTCCAAGGTGGAGGTTTGGGAAGGAGACAAACTCCTCTCTCAAGGAACGATGTCCCAAGGCTAAAGAAGACACACAGAGCGGGCAGCCTCCCTACTAAAGGGTATCAATTGCTTTTAATCCACAGTAACATGGAGCCTACCATAGGTGGAACACTGACACTCACCTGAATTTGACTGCAAGTACCAGCATGCACATGTGGCAAACAACGCTAGCCACGCCCATTGTGGGAGTTGGTTGTAAATAAATACGAACCACAAATCACAGGTGAGCCTTCCTTGTTGCTGCAAGCAGTCCATGATTAAGAGGCGGGGTCCTCGAAGCGAGTCGGACATGGCTATCAATATAGGCTGTGAGAATGAGTGCCGCCTCGAGGAAAACAATGTGGGGGCATTGGGAGTGCACGCCTTTGCGCAAGGGTGTTTGGTGGAATAGAAATCTGCGCGGCTGCCTGAGTCGCGTTAACAGGCCTGTGCACCATTTCCAAGGTGGAAGTGTGGGAAGGAGATGAACTCCTCTCTCAAGGAACGATGTCCCAAGGCTAAAGAAGACACACAGAGCGAGCAGCCTCCCTACTAAAGGGTTACAATTGCTTTTAATCCACAGTAACATGGAGCCTACTATAGGTGGAACACTGACACTCACCTGAATTTGACTGCAGGTACCAGCATGCACATGTGGCAAACAGCGCTAGCCACGCCCATTGTGGGAGTTGGTTGTAAATAAATACGAACCACAAATCACAGGTGAGCCTTCCTTGTTGCTGCAAGCAGTCCATGATTAAGAGGCGGGGTCCTCGAAACGTGTCGGACATGGCTATCACAATAGGCTGTGAGCATGAGTGCCGCCCTCGAGGAAAACAAGGTGAGGGCATTTGGAGTGCACGCCTGAGCGCAAGGGCATTTGGTGGAATAGAAAACTGCGCGGCTGCCCGAGCCGCGTTAACAGGCCTGTGCACCATTTCCAAGACGGAAGTCTGGGAAGGAGACGAACTCCTTTCTCAAGGAACAATGTCCCAAGGCTAAAGAAGACACACAGAGCGAGCAGCCTCCCTACTAAAGGGTATCAATTGCTTTTAATCCACAGTAACATGGAGCCTACCATAGGTGGAACACTGACACTCACCTGAATTTGACTGCAAGTACCAGCATGCACATGTGGCAAACATCGCTAGCCACGCCCATTGTGGGAGTTGGTTGTAAATCAATATGAACCACAAATCACAGCGGAGCCTTCCTTGTTGCTGCAAGCAGTCCATGATTAAGAGGCGGGGTCCTCGAAACGCGTCGGACATGGCTATCACTATAGGCTGTGAGAATGAGTGCCGCCTCGAGGAAAACAATGTGGGGGCATTGGAGTGCACGCCTGAGCGCAAGGGCGTTTGGTGGAATAGAAATCTGCGCGGCTGCCTGAGTCGCGTTAACAGGCCTGTGCACCATTTCCAAGGTGGAAGTGTGGGAAGGAGATGAACTCCTCTCTCAAGGAACGATGTCCCAAGGCTAAAGAAGACACACAGAGCGAGCAGCCTCCCTACTAAAGGGTATCAATTGCTTTTAATCCACAGTAACATGGAGCCTACCATAGGTGGAACACTGACACTCACCTGAATTTGACTGCAAGTACCAGCATGCACATGTGGCAAACAACGCTAGCCACGCCCATTGTGGGAGTTGGTTGTAAATAAATACGAACCACAAATCACAGGTGAGCCTTCCTTGTTGCTGCAAGCAGTCCATGATTAAGAGGCGGGGTCCTCGAAGCGAGTCGGACATGGCTGTCAATATAGGCTGTGAGAATGAGTGCCGCCTCGAGGAAAACAATGTGGGGGCATTGCGAGTGCACGCCTTTGCGCAAGGGTGTTTGGTGGAATAGAAATCTGCGCGGCTGCCCGAGCCGCGTTAACAGGCCTGTGCACCATTTCCAAGGTGGAAGTCTGGGAAGGAGACAAACTCCTCTCACAAGGAACGATGTCCCAAGGCTAAAGAAGACACACAGAGCGAGCAGCCTCCCTACTAAAGGGTATCAATTACTTTTAATCCACAGTAACATGGACCCTACTATAGGTGGAACACTGACATTCACCTGAATTTGACTGCAAGTACCAGCATGCACATGTGGCAAACAATGCTAGCCACGCCCATTGTGGGAGTTGGTTGTAAATAAATACAAACTACAAATCACAGGTGAGCCTTCCTTGTTGCTTCAAGCAGTCCATGATTAAGAGGCGGGGTCCTCGAAACGCGTCGGACATGGCTATCACTATAGGCTGTGACAGTGAGTGCCACCTCGAGGAAAACAATGTGGGGGCATTGGGACTGCACGCCTGAGCGCAAGGGCGTTTGGTGGAATATATATATATATATATATACAACACTTCAGGACGCACCAAAAGGAAAACCACCGGAAGATTTCATCAAGAGTCTTTCATATTTATTCAAACAACTTGCCAGTAGTCATCTTGTTCGAGAAACTGACATCTCTGATTGAAGCTAGACGGGTTTCAGGATCTTACATTCTTTCATCAGTGGCAGCAGAAAGAAGTGAAAAGGTTCGCTCTGCACACGGACAGTTTATATTCCAAACATCTGCTCTGATAGGCGTGGCGCTCCTGCAGCCTCATGATGCTTGTAGTCGTGCACCAATTTTCCCCAGTGGGTGCGCTTTTCAAACTTTCATTATTGCAGAAATAAAATTCAGGTGAGTTGATTCCTTATTTTCAGAGCCGTGGCTGCCCTGCTTTGCAGAAGTCCAAACACACTTGTGAAAGCTCCAACCCTGAAAAGGAACTTGCACTCTTCCTCCCGGTAATTCCAGCTTCGCCTGAAGCCAGAAGGGGCCCGCCTCACAGCAGTGGGTTTTCCTCACGGCTTTGCAAGTTGTACAAATCCAACACTTCAGGACGCACCAAAAGGAAAACCACCGGAAGATTTCATCAAGTGTCTTTCATATTTATTTAAACAACTTGCCAGCAGTCATCTTGCTACAGAAACTGACATCTCTGATTGAAGCCAGACGCGTTTCAGGATCTTACATCCTTTCATCAGTGGCAGCAGAAAGAAGTGAAAAGGTTCGCTCTGCACACGGACAGTTTATATTCAAAACACCTGCTCTGATAGGCGTGACGCTCCTGCAGCCTCATGGTGCTTGTAGTCCGTGTACCAATTTTTCCCATTGGGTGCGCTTTTCCCAGTAGGATCACTGCAGTTTCTCTTTGAGGGCAAAGAGAAACTGCAGTGATCCTCCTGGGTTTCATACAGAACAAAACTTTATGCTCAAAAGATTCAGAGAAAGAGTATATCCGGAGAGGTCCTCAAAAAAGCAGTTCTCAAAGTCTCTACCGTAGACCGCAAGGACACGCTTAATCCAGTTACAACGGCAAATGACATTGATATTGAGAGTGGCACTAGAGTCATAACCACCTTCAACCAGAAATCAGACAAAATATGCAAAATCCTGGCCAGTAATTGGAACATCCTTAAGACAGATAACATAGTGGGCCCTATTCTTAAAGAAAGACCACAAATCACCTATAGACGAGGCAGAAATCTCAGGGACATGTTGATCAAAGGAGACATAACCGAAAACAAACGACATGTACAAGGCCTTAAGGGGTTTTACCCATGCGGGCACTGTAAAGCCTGTAAAACCAGCGTTATGCTCAAACATGTTGAAATACCAGGCAGGAAGGACCCCAAATTGATCAATAAATTCCTGACATGTACCACCACATATGTCATTTATGTACTTGAGTGCCCGTGTGAAAAGAAGTACGTGGGCAGTACCACCTGCATGGCCAAAAAGAGAATACAAGAACATCTCAGGGCCATTACGAACTTAGACAGCCGTTATCCCATTGCCAGACATTTCCAGGAACATCACCATTCTGACAACTCCCTCCTGAGATATTTTGCTGTTGAACAAGTCAACATAGGAAGAAGAGGGGGTAACCGTGAACTAGCGTTGAGGAAGAAAGAATCACGCTGGATCATGGAACTCAAAACTAAGTTCCCTGGGAGGCATAATTTGGATGAAGAGCTGGCAACCCACTTACATGAAGATTAGATAGCCCTTTTACTATAGTTGTGTATTGTTTTTCTTTGTTTTTCTTCATTTTCATTGATTAGGGGCAATATATTGAAGAAACTGTGTGTTACACAAAAAGTTAAATTGCTCAATGGATTTTAATGCAAAATTTTAACTGTCTTATATGTCTCTTTTTTAGGAGGAATTGAATCCTTTCACTGCTGTCACTTGCATATTCACGGTCGCTGACCAATCTGAAAACTTGGGATGAAAGACACAAGCACCTGTATGAAAGTTGATTCTCACTTTCACTTTATAATTCTTTGCACCGTTTGTTGCTGGACACATGTATACATCCTTTTTGCTTTCAGCAACCTAGTGAAGTATCCCTGAGTGGCTGAATTAATTGGGGGAGTTTTGACACTATGAGATCACTTGTGATCAAATTCGACCCCCTTCGTGACTATTCTGGCGTTTGCCAGCTGTACATAAATGTTGATTTCCTGGGCACTAGACCGAGGGAATCGACATTTCCAGATTAATTCTGGAACTGTGTTGTTTGGAATTACAACTTCGTGTTGTCGAGGTAGCTGCAATCATGACAAGTAATGATTGCATGACAACTTGTTTCTGACATATGGTACTGCACGCAAGCTCGTACTTAAGGCACTAGACCGAGGGTATTTAACTTCTAGAATTACATTTCTGGTTTGTTTGATGAGAATTGCGATAATGATCCATTTATAATGCACATTCGTTCCAAATGTTTATAAATGTTTATCAATGTTTATAATAACTTGAGATGCTAACAGGGGTCAATGCTTAATCCGTGGATGCCATACCAGCATGAATGTAATACTGGGCATACCACTCTAAGATGGCGGTCGGACAGACCTGTAAAAACCTCACTCATGTGTTTTTGACAAATCAAAAAGTTACCTCTTTTGTGTTGATGACTGTACCCGGAAGGTGTATATTGGTTGCTCCGGCATGTTTTCATTCACGTGTGATCAAGGCAATAGTTGGTTGCCAAAACGCGTAGCGTGTAAATCTGGACAAATAAATCCTGATTGCTGCAATACTCCTGAGTGCGTCTTGTTTGCTGTACAAGCAACCTGTTGGCTTATTATATATATATATATATATATATATATATATATATATATATATATATATATATATAATACCAAGGGATTACTTAATATAACTGTAAATATCATTTATGTGTAGTTGTTAAAAAGAAATTATTTTCAAATGTATTTTTCAGAATTCACGTCGGGTGCGTGCGGTTGTGCGCTGGGTGCCCAAACACCGTGTGACCTCAAAAGAAAGTATTTGATTTATTTAGAAGTTCTTGATTCTAGAACTTGAAAGACCCCACCCTATCTTTTTCTTCTTTCAACTGCATCTCAGGAGTGACATGTCTTCTGTTATGCTTTTCTTCTTTGGCTTTTTATCTTTATAAAAAATATGGCTGCTTTAAATCCAGTAGGGCAGCTTCCACCAGAGGATGAAGAAGACTTGCCAGAAACAAAAAAGCTAAGATATGAAAGTATTGTATGGGCTTTTTTCTCATTTCCACCTGGAGAGAAAAAACTGAATGCTCGTAAGGTAACGTGCACCTTATGCAAGAGTGTCTTGTCACGAGGTTGTGATAAGAAATACTCCTGTGGGACATCCACGCATTCTTGTGAGCAGCACAGACGTGACCAGGAAAAGCAATCTGGAGTGGACAACAGTGGCCAACCAAGCACTTCATCAGCTTTGTCTGCGTTATCAACACCGCATATTGTACCCCAATTTGCTAGAGTGCAGCATATGTACATCAAATGCAAAGCAATCTTGTGCCATGGTGAGCAATCACTGAATGCTGAAGTGGTTGCAATTGAAAACCATCATTGTTAAATTTTTTTGAATGAGTTTTTTGCAATGACTTTAAAATTGCATACTGTTTTGTAGCCTTTCATTGTATGTTGTGTTAATGTTTTCGTTCTTTTAAAGAAACACCAAGAAAATACAAAAAAGAGTTGAAAAAACACAAAAAAATACAAAAGAAAAAATTGTTCTATTTAGAACCGCCTCTTTAGTTTAAAAATAGACAAGCATCTGGCACTGTGCAATAAGTGCGAACAGTATTTTGCACAGTGCACTACGCAGTTCTGTGTAGTGCGAAGTGCACTTTGCGTAGCTACGCATAGCACTACTATGCAAACTACCCCCAGGGTTAGTGATTGTATGAATGTATGCTTAGTGCCTTGGGTAGTGTAGATGTACAAGTGTACTATCTGACTGATTACATAATTATGTGACTAACAGTGGGGAATTGTAAGAGTGCATGGGTAGTGGGTGCATAATTGATAACATGACTGCAGCAATACTGTCTGAGTGTTTTAAGGAGTGCATGAGTAATGCCATGAGTTTTAAGAAGTGCATGGAAGAGCACATGATTAGTATGTACGTGATTGGACGAGTGAATGGGTAGTAACAGGGAAATAGCTGAACAGTATAGGTAATGCACAAGGGATTGTAGAAGTGCATGAGTTAGTGCCTCGGTCATTGCATGAGTACATGGGTAGTGAGTGGATAATTAGTGTAGTGCAAGGAGAGAGCATGGTGAATTTATAAGTGCTTTGCTTTTGGTGCAGTGATTAGATAAGGACAAGGGACAGGCTGGGCAATTGGAGGAGTGCATAGGTAGTAACAGGGAAATTACTGAACTGTATTGGTAGTTCTCAATGGACTGTAGAAGTGCATGAGTAAGTCCCTGGGTCATTGCAGGAGTACATGGGTAGTGACTGGATGATTAGAGCACTGCACGGAGAGTGCATGGTGAATTTATAAGTGCTTGGGTTTTGGTGCAGTGATTGGATAAGGACATGGGACTGGCTGGGTGATTAGAGGAGTGCATATATAGTAACAGGGAGATTACTGAACTCTATGGGCTGCTGCTTAAGGGATTGTAGAAGTGCACGAGTAAGTGCCAGGGTCATTGCAGGTGTACATGGGTATTGGCTGGATAATTAAAGTACTCCAAGGAGAGTGGATGGTAAAATTCTAAGTGCTTGGGTTTTGGCTCAGTGATTGGATAAGGCCATGGAACTGGCTAGGTGATTGGAGGAGTGCATAGGTAGTAACAGGGAGATTACTGAACTGTATAGGTAGTGCCTAAGGGATTGTAGAAGTGCTTGAGTTAGCACATGGGTGATGGCATGAGTAGACCAAGCATAAATGCAACTGTATAAATAGAATCTGAACACGTAGATAAGTCATTACATACTGTATAGTTAAGTAGATAAGTACAACATGCCAGAAAGGGTAATATGTGGGGTTTTGTTTTGAGTTACACCTTGACAATTCAATCTACAAATATGCAACATCATTAAACGATAACGTTCAACAGAGTTAAGAAAGAAGAGCAATTAACAACACTTTAAATCAAGCCATTTTTAACCCCTTCCATGCGGGGCTAATTCCCCCGCGGCCCGAGGGAGGAGGGGTCTGAGGCGCTGCAGTAATCATGACAAGTCCAGCTTATCATGCTGCACAGTGGAGCTGTGCTCATGATGAGCTGGACTCATCATGACTCCGCCCACTCCTTCAGAATGCCCGCACATGTGGGAAATTCGCTTAGTGTTCGAGGGCCGCAGCATTTATGACAAGCTCAGCTCACCATGAGAATAGCTCCATTGGGACTCATGATGAGCTGAGCGCATCATAAGCATCGATGGGGTTAAGCGACACTTTTATTATACATCTTCAGCTTTGTATCTAAAATTATGTGGCATCATTCAACTGTGCCTTAGCTTAGACTACAAAAAGAAACCTAATTAACAGCACCTTATTACACCATTCTTTCTTTAAATATATGGCATCCTTTAACTTTACCTTTTGTACAAACTAATATCAGAAATGTAATTACTAGTACCTTTTATGATCATCTTTCAAACGGCACAGTTGTGCTGCATCTTTACCAAAGTATCTATAATGATGCACTATCATTCAACTATTCCTTTGTAGAGAGAAGAAATGAAGCCTGATGAACTACACCTTATATGAACATGTTTCAAAATACACATTTGTAATGCATCTTCAACCAACTATCTAAAAATATGCGACATCATTCAGCTATACCTTAGAACAGACTAAAAAATAAGCCTAATTAATTACATCAGTAATCACTTTAGAAAATACACATATTACTGTACCGACTATTTTTTAAACAAACTTCAAGTACAAATAAACAAAATCTAATATACATCTATACATTTACTAATATATTTCAAACAGCACCATTTTAGAATAATGTCAAATCTTTTTTAAATAAACCTCAAAAATGTATAACTCACCTTGGAAATAAATGTGTTGAATGAGAAATCTCACACACTCAGACAGGATTTTCTTTTACACACAGTCAATATAAATCACCAGACTCTGCAAGGTGAAACCAGTAATGTCAAGGTGCCCCTCTCTTTTTCCATACAAATACAAATAAGCAACAAATGACATTGCTTCCCGGAGATCTTCAAATTGTAAAACACATTTCCATTGGTCACAGATGATCAGCCTTATCAACAGACTTCTTCACCCCTTCTGCTTAATGCCAGTTTCCATAGAAACAGGTCATGCAACATTCAACTTAACTGACTGGTCACAAGCTCATCATATTTTCAAGTTCACCACACAATGTTGCAAATGAAAACAGCAGGTGTGGTTGGCTTTGCAGAACATGACCTTATCCGTTGTACTGTACCTGTCAAACTTTTTTTACTAACCAATAAGAAACAAAATTAAATGCACTCTATTTTTGAATGTACAGTATTCTTAAACAATCAAATCACTTCTTTTGCAAAAACAGCATCTTTTCCACCATTTTAGATATCTCTCATTATAC
The DNA here is from genome assembly GCF_964263255.1 of Lissotriton vulgaris. Taxonomy (NCBI): domain Eukaryota; kingdom Metazoa; phylum Chordata; class Amphibia; order Caudata; family Salamandridae; genus Lissotriton; species Lissotriton vulgaris. The sequence goes on from NC_141698.1 coordinate 993,405,299, forward strand.
CAACTGACTACCTCAGTTACAGACATCTTTTCATTACCTACAGTCATCCCTTCAAGATGCTTTCAGTGTGGATTGTTGGGCACAGCTATGTTTCCTGGTGCAAAAGGTATGCTGAACACAGAGATATTGACTAAGACCTACCTTTGAAAAATGTAGACATTAAATGGATTGGACAAATATGATTAAAGTAGCACCAAGTGATGCCTTTGGTTAAAACCTTTTTACATCTCCAACCACCTGACCACATGATTGTGCACTGTGGTGGCAATGACCTAGGCACATGGACTGAGGTAGTTCTAGGATTGCTAAAGGACTCCTTTGCAGAATTGATGTTGCTTTTCCCCCCAAACTGCCTTTGAATACTTTAACATATGCCAAAGACAGAAATAGAAGTGGTCCAATCAATTCTGTCCCCAGATTGAGAAGGCTAGAAAAATTGTCAATAAAGCTGTTTCTGCTTACCTTAGAGCCCAAAGGATGGGCTCCATCTATAACAGCAATCTTCATTTCAATTTGGATGGCTTCTACAGAAGTGATGGAGTACACTTTACTGATGAAGGCAACAACAGAGGTTTTCTCAACAACCTGAAGCTCTGCATAAGAACTTACATGTAGCTACAAGAATCTCCCAATAAAAACAAGGGCTCTTTTCAGAGCCACCCAATAACCTAACATATAACCCAGGTTTATATAAAAAATGTTTAATTATTTTTTCTTGGGGTCACGCACCCAGCGCGACTTTAGGAGCCATGCACCCGTTGTGTTCCCACTGGAGGGCTACGCTAAGCACAGCACACCCCTCGCGTTCACACTAGGGGGCCGTGCTGAGCTCCACGCACCCCTTGCGTTCACACCAGGGGCAGCACTGAGTGCTGCGCAAGGGTTGCAACTCCAAACTTAGGGCAAAAGAATACGTCTACTAATATTAATTTATTTTTGCCCTGGGGGCCCCATCCCAGAGGGCATGCCAAAATGTATATAATTTTTTTTAAACCAAGTGTTGGCAGCCAATTAGAATGTAGCTCGTGGTCAGGAGGTTCCGTGAAACCACTACCTCCCTAGATATTGATATTTTTTCCTTTTTCTAATTTCTCAGGAACTACTGAACGGACCTCAGACTGCAGCGGGACTGCGAGGACCAGCCTGCTGTGCGGCGCTAATCGGCGGCAGCTGGTCCTCTTCCCGCCCCTCCCTCATCTACTTAATCTGTGAGTAGTCATTACGCGCAGCTGAACGCGCAGGACGATACCTGTGCTGTGCCCATCCCTTTCCAAAGAACAATCTAATCGTAATAACGTCAGTCTGTAGGTCTGTGACTGCATTTGTGTGTATTATTGTTTCCGTGATACTTTGTGCTCCCTTTAGATTTTTTGAAATGACTGCCAAAAAACTAAGGTCTGGGAGACTATTAGTTGGAAGGTCGTGCTCCAAAACTAAATCGAATCTCCTTCATAATAAGGATAGCCATGTTGTGCAACTTAAGGGCACTTGCCAGTTATTCAACCTTTGGGAAAGGGGGAAGAATAGAGCTTCAATGGTAGAGCCCACTCACGATGACATGGTAAGAGACCCCACTTCTCTGATGGGATTGAGTACTGTGGGTTCGGTGCATCAGAACAACAAGGAAAAGGGAGCTATTACATTAGTTGCAGTAACGGAAGGCTCGGCCTCTTTGGACAATTGTGTGTCTCCTCCCTTGTTTGCCTCAAAGGATAAAAATATACAATCCCTTCTCCCCCTACAAACCTCTCCTGAAGCTATTTTAGTAGTAGTGGGGGCGATAGAACATGTTTCTCTTCTTAAATCTAGTGAGTCTCCTCCTAAACATCATGAATTTAGCCCTTCTTCTTTTAGAAGAGTGAGTAATAATGACCTATCTTCCTCTGATTTGGATATAGAGCTCTGTAGGAGATATATTGAGGTCGATACTGGTAAGGCTCGGGATTTCATAAAAACTCCTGTAACATCAATTCCCCCTGGCCTCCATCTTTATAGCAGTACTCCCTCGAATATCTCCCAGTTAAATACCTCGATGAGCCCTAACTTTAACATAACTGGTATCGATGCCATCCACCCGCCTAGGTTAGATAAACCTGTCTCTGACTCCCTATCTTCTCTTGAACATTTGCTTTCCTCCATTCTGTTATTATTTGAAAAATGTGTTGGGGGCTCTGACTGTGTACTGGAAACAGTCACTCAAATACTGAAGGTCTTATTGTACAACCGACATGAGAAGGAAACCAGTCCTATTTTAGAGGCTAATGGACAAGATCCTGTTGTGCAGAAAGATCTTGTATTGCAGAAAGTCCCTAAGACAGAGAATGGGACTTCTAATATTTCCCAACTATCTTACGATAGGGAAAAACCAGTTCCCCCTTCGAGACCTCCAGTCTCAAACTGTATAGTTGATTTTGTTCCAGCAATAGAGGTCCAACATGAAATGGTTTCAAAGGAAGGTAAAGAACTCTTTCCAACAATAGAGGTTCTACATGAAACGGTTTCAAAGGAAGGCAAAGAACTCTTTCCTATTTTTAATAAACAGCGGGGTGAGGGAGACAAGGAGGTTCCAGAACCAGAAGACAATAGAAAAAAGGGTAAATCAGGGAAAGTTAAAAAGAATGGGGAAAAAAGAGGAAACTAATTAGAAGAATCTAAAAAATAGGCAGAGAAAAATTCTTTTTGGAGAAAATCTGGATACGTCCTCTAATAAAGAATCACATCAGGTCTCCCTGTTGGTATTAAAAGATGAAAGTGGGGACGTAAAAGGAGTTGTGGACACCTCAATCTCCGTAGTACAAAGACCTGTCCCCTTGTCATCAATTCCTTGCTCTTTTGGCGAGCCCAACACGGTCAAAGGGGATCTTTTAAGCTCAGTACCACAGGGAAATTAGATTAATTTCACTGGCCCTGCTTCTTCAGCTCTTAATCCTCTGGCCAGACCCTACTCTGACAAGAGGGAAGGAGTAGTGGTCTGTAATAAACCTCCTGAAATGCCCAAAGAGGAAAGTATTGATACCCTTACTCTTGACTTCTTCCCCCTATTTGATGCTGACTGCATCTCAAATAGATAATTACTCCTTAAATATTTTCAGCAATCCGCAAATCTGAAATTTTTACAATCTGCAGATATAGACATAGTATGGATTTTGAAGACAGCGGTTGGAAATCTAGCGAGGGTAAAGTTCTACTCCAAATTAGTAGCAAATCTAATCCTACAACGGACGGAAGACTTCCAGGGTAGAGGGATCGATGTTATGCCCTTTTGGGGGAATATCCTCTCTGGTAGACCTTTTAAGTCTTCAAAACCCTTAGGGTCTCCTTTTTCTTTTTTGCAGGCAGCCTCTGGTAATACAGAACAGTCTGGTGGTTTTGATGATTTGAAAATCTGCATATCAAAAGATCTCCGTTCTGTATCATACATTTACCCTCCCATGCCCCCTCCCCAGGATAAGGTTGTGGATGAAAATCTCAGTTGGAACTGGTTACCTGGTGTTCTCTCGAGGAAATTGACTAATAAGTACTCGTTCCACCCTCATCTTTAGCGGCAATATAACAATACTATCTTGGAATGACGCTGGGTTGAAGAATAGTCCTGAAAAAATTCAATTCCTCCTGTCTCTAAAAGCCAGTGTGATCTGTCTCCAGGAGACATGGTGTTTGGAGAAAATTCAGATAGGAAGGGATTACTTTGGACTTGAGGGCTGTGCTTTCCCCTCCAGGAGAGGCCATGTTAGTGGGGGTATTGCCTGTCTATTATCCAACCAGATAAAATGGAACTTCTCTCACTATTTGGATCCTTGTAACCTTTTTCAGGCTGTAACATTGTTTAGTTGTGACAATGTTGAAGCGCCTAAACCTTTAGTTTTGATTAATGCTTATATTCTCCCCGAAGTTAGTTTTAACTTAACTTTAAAAAGGGTCTTTGTTTATATACAGAGTATTAGGGAGAAAACTCCTCCTCCTAACATAATTCTAGTAGGGGACTTGAATTGTAAAATCTCTAATTTGAGTATTAGCTTGTTTCGTGATAAATACAAAGAAGAATCATTACAGATCCCCCAAGCTCTCTTCCCTGAGAATATTAAAACAAATAAGCGAGGGAAGATACTTCTCAAAGAACTGTCCGATATGGATGGGATCATTGCAAATGGAAGGCTCCCCTCTGATTCCCCTGCAAATTTTACCCATAAATCTTATCAGGGAGAATCCATTCTAGATTTTGTGATAGTAGAGAATTCTACCTTTGCCCTATTAAAGGATCTTAGGGTTATTGAAACTCTCTTTAGCGACCACAAAATACTTTCTACCTCTGTAAATATAAACCCTCCCAAATCTGACCAGTGGTCACTTAATAGTGATCTGGTAAGTTTTGAAGAAAAATCGGGAAAGTGCTATTGGAATACAAAAACTGAACGAGAGTTGGAGAGTGTTCATGATGTAGCAATTAATGACCTTGCTAATTGGCATGGTTTTGAAATTGTGTGCTTCCTAGATTTTATGAAGGTAGTGATCTCTGTCGCTAAAAAACCAAATAAGAAAAGGTATACTACAATACCCCTCAGTTCCCTGCGTCTACTCGATATAGAAATAAATAAGTTAGTAAGGGAACCATGTTTGTGTAAATCGGCTGAAGGAACGCGTAGAGTAGCCCTATTAAAAAGAAGGAGGAGAAGGTTACAGGCAAAATTACGAAAAGAGGGGGAGGACATTATTTGGATAAAACTAAGAGAGGCTGCCTTTAATGGAGAAATGAGACAGTTTTGGTCCCTCATGGGTGAGGGCTGTGGGGCCATAACAAGACCGCTTCCTATCCCCATTGAAGAACAAATATGGGTGGATTATGTCACAGCCCTTAACGCAAGTAATGGAGCTGCGGTTCCCCGTATAAGTTTTATTGAGAACAGTCAGCCTTTGGTCCCTCTATCTGAAAAGGATATCGAATTAGCAATTAAGGAAATGCGCTCTTTTGGGGCAATGGGGCCGGATGAACTTCCAATTTCTGTCCTAAAGCAAAGTAGTACAAAATGGAGCAAACTGCTATGCCCTGTGTTTAACATTTGCTTTTCGAGCGGAAAGATTCTTCATTCTTGGAAAGGGAGTATTCTGGTTCCCCTCTTTAAAAAGGGTGACCGGTTGTCTCCCCAAAATTATCGCCAAATTGCCCTTTTGGATGCAATTGGCAAAGTCTTTGCAAGATGCCTTTTGAAACGAATTAATGATTGGGTGGACCAAACTAATATACTTCCCATTGAGCAGATGGGATTTCGAAAGAACCATGGCACCATGGATAATTTAACAGCTCTGCAAGTAATATCCAATAAATATATCAGGGTCAGAGGAGGGAGAGTCTATGCAGCCTTCATAGACTTCTCCACAGCTTTTAATAAAGTTGATCGTCCTCTGCTGTGGAAGAAATGACTTGCTTTTGGAATGCCAACCCGGCTGTTAAATCTAGTTCAGGACCTCCACTCTGATACCTGGTGCAGAGTATTGTTGGGAGGAGAGAGAGGCCTATCCCAAGCAATCCCCTCAACCAATGGTCTTAAACAGGGCTGTTTATTAGCTCCACTATTGTTTTCCCTTTATGTTTGTGACCTCCCCCAGACCTTATCCTTAAGCGAAGGAATTGCCCCTCTTCTAGGGGACAAACCAATTACATGTTTGATGTATGCAGATGATATATTACTTTTAGACCTTACTCCAAAAGGACTTAACAATCGTCTGCATGCATTACATGTATTTGCCGAGTCCCATCATCTGAAGATCAATATCTCTAAAAGCAAGGTAATGTGTATGATGGGAAAGAAAAAATTGAAATCTGGGAATTTTAGTTGGTCTCTAGGCGGTCATAAGCTGAAAATTGTAAAATCCTATATTTTTTTAGGGAAAATAGTATGCGGTAACTTGAGTGATAAGTCCCACATAGACAACAGCACTCGGAAGGCCAAGACACAGGGTAATGGACTAGGTGCTCTCTACAAAGCCACTGCCAAAAGATATTTTGTTCATTTGCTAGAGGCTTTTCGGGCACAAATTCCAGCCTCTCTGCTCCATGGCATTGAGCTTATTGATGTGGGGCAATGGGGTTTTTTAGATACCATCAAGGGCAGACTTTTGCGATATCTAACCACGGTTAATAATGCTTGTACAGTGGCATCTCTTAGACTTGAATTTGGCATATGAAGTAGCTGGGTTCAGGCCCTGGCGGGAGTAATACGTTGGGTCTCTTGCTTAGCCAAGGGAAAACCAGCCACTTTAAGATTCCTCATCAAAAAAGAATTATTGGGTCCCCTAAAAGAATACTCCTTACTTATAAAGAATTTTAGAAGGGCCGTTACATTACTTGAATTGGAGGAACCAACTCTTTTTTTGCTATCTTCACATCAGCTAAAGTCCACCCTAAAACTGGCAACATGGGAGCTAAGTTTTAGGAGGGACAGAGATGCCCTTATTTCAAAGAAAGGTGCTACTCAGGTTGTTAATTCTTATTTATTTAAACACATACAACCTTAAGCCTCTTGGAACCTTCCCCACGGCTTACGTCGCTTTTGGTTCCTCTTGAGGTAAGATCTCCTGCCTTTGAATAAATTACTAGCTAGATGGTATGGTTCCTCCGACAAATGTAACCTATGCAATAATAATAATTCGACTCAGGATACCGCCCATGTTCTCTTCTTATGCCCTGCCCTAATGGCTCATCGTCGAAAGTGGGTGAGACCAATTTGTTTACAATTAAGCATTTTGTCTGCCAAATCTCTAATCAATGCTACCTATAACCCCCCAATGAAATGTTTTGCTATAGAATTTTTTACTTCTTTAAATGTTTTCTAGAATTATATTAATGGATATGATCTCTATATTCCAGTTTCTGTGTTTATAGAATGTATTTTAAGGATTTTATGCTTTTGTAATTTCTGTTGTCTTTCATGTCTTGCTTATATGTGGATCTCAATCAAGTTCCAAATCATATATCAATAAAATTGAAATTTAAATTTAAATTGAAACTACTGAATGGATAAACACTATTTACCAACAAGGGCTCTTTCTGAAGCAAGGGCTACTTTTTGTAATTCCGTTCTTCAGTTCAGGCAGTAGCTTTGTCTAAAGTTTCCTTTGGAAAATGACATGGGGAAAACGTGTTTTGGGACCCAGCTTTTTATCAGCCCCCGCTTGACTAATCACCCCCAAACTTTCAGGATAAGTACTGTCCTGGATATACCTTTTTTTCGCGAATTTTGCGAAGATTCGTCAAACGATGCCAAAGTTATTAGCAAATCAAAAAAAGCTTCTTCTATGGAAAATAGGTTCAAACTATAACTACCTACTGATGACCGTAAAACAAACAAAAATATATATATATATATATATATATATATATATATATATATATATATATATATATATATATATATATATATATATATATATATATATATATATATATATATATGTGTGTGTGTGTGTGTGTGTGTATATATATGTGTATATAGATATATATGTATATACATACATATATAAATGTATACATATGCATATTATATTTATATATTCGTTTTTTAAGTTTGTAAAAAACTGCAAATTGTGACAAATTATAGTTGTTATATTATATTATAGTTGTTTTTTTATAATAATTTTTCATTATATATGTGTATGCATTTTTTTAAATAAGTATAAAATGTATTAACAAATTCTAAATTATTTAAATATATTTAATCACTGTTTTATGTTAATATATTTAAGTTTACTGTGTTTAACTATGTTTATATTAAAAAACTATATATGTGTGTTAAAAATTAGTGTACAACGATATTTTGTAAAATATTTTTGTTATTTACATTATAAATGTTGGAAAAAGATATTTTTGTACTCAACATTTATGACACAATATTTATGTCCCACGATAATAGTGGATTCAATTTTTTGCCAGTGAACCAAAATGTGTTTGTGAATACCAAAAGTCTCCGATATTTTTCCGCCTGATCAAGAAAACGCGTTATTTTCTTAATCGGGCGGAAGCATATCAGAGATTTTGCCGGAGACGAAGGCACTATAAAAATTAATCCTCACATTGGTTGCAGCCGCTATAATGAATTTCGTGACTAGGACAATAAGAAGAAAGTAGGAATGCCAGAGATTAATTCGTCATGAGAAGAAATTCCAACAACACAACGTGTGACTTGCCTGAGATGCTGAAATCTGTTTAAATTACCACAGAATAATATCTATTACAATAGATGCCCTGTTTTCACACAAAAAGAAGAGAGTATATCTGTTGAGGTCCTGAGGAAGGTGGTAACAGCCCACCGAAACGCGCGTCAACCTGGCGTGGAACCCCACAAAATATTCTGTGGTTTTCATCTAGGCAGAGTTTCTCTCTGCTGGACAGTATAACTTATGTACAGATTTGATTGGAAGTGATTCATGTGAAAGTGTATGTTTCTGTGTGAAAACAGTATGTGAGTGTGATTAGTGTTGTGAAATCAGGGTTTTCTTCTTTTTTTCCATTTCTTGGGTTGTTTTTGGAAAAAAAAGTAACACTGATTTGTAAAATGTGTTGAATTATATAAAATGGTGATAATGCATGTACTTAAATGATAAAAAAAATTCATGCTATATTTGTCTAAAATGATTGAAAGAATAGGATGAATTAAAAAAATATAAAAAAGAAAAGTACTGATATATAAAAAAAGAAATAAAACACTTGGAAGTACATTCAAATAAATTGTTATTGCTGTGTTTTGGAGGTCATATAAAGTGAAATGAACTATGTTTCAATGTACAAAGTATATAGGCCATAAGGGAATTTATTATTGTTGTGAAAAGCACAAACAGTTATCTGTTATATTCTTTTCAGATTTGAAAGCTGCAGCTTATCCTGGAGAATAGAAAGTGATCACAAAGCACTCCATTTTGAAAGTAACTAAAAGTTAGAAAAGGAGGAGCTAGGGGGGTGTGGATAGCGCCTGAAAAAGATGGCATCATCTGAGTACCTCTCTCAGGACGACGTGGGAACCGATGGCACTGGCAACCCTTTTAATGCTTGCAGACAGCTGAATGTTCAGGTCACAAGCTTGCGAGATGTCAGAGATACTGCGCTAGTAGGTTTCTCATGCTCTTGTGCCCTGCATTCCTCCTGGTCTGATCTTCTGGTCACGGCCGCTCCCTGTTAGGCACCAAGCTCCATTTTGATGATGTGCAACGAAGGGCAGCTGTATGCATGCGGTCTAAAAACCTGTACTGCATTCTAAGGAAAGCATAATTGAAGATACTGCAATTTTTATGATTTCACCCATTTTTCATCTCCTTCTCCTGTACTACAAGCAGTCCTGATGGCATGCTAAACAACATTCAAATGTTGTGGTGCGGCAGCTTAAGTAGAAATCTCCCCCTGCAGAAAAAGGCTTGGAATTACCATGTGAATCCCACAGTACAAGTTATGCTTCTCAACCCTGAATGACTAAATAATGATAATATTGCCTTTTCTGAGATAATTCGGAGAGTAGGAATTTCCTATTAGAAGGAATTCAGTGCTTATTAATTTAAAGGTTCATCTACTCGAAGTAGCATTGCAAAATTTGTTGTCATAACTTAATTTATTATCTCAGAGTATAAATTGACATACAATTTTACCATTATATGTTCTGAAAGATTCTTATTGATTATTTTACTCATTTTGAAAATATTTTGTGCTATTTTAAGTGTTATATGTAACTTGAATATGCCTACCTGCATATTATCTCCTCGTATGGGAAGATAGTAGACGCAGAAATCTGGGCTGACACCTTCTGTTCATAAACAAATAATTTGATCATCTCTCCTCACACATTGTGCCTTAATGGATGAACCAGCGGTTTCCCTGCCTAGGGGCGCCTCCTCATCTAATATTATTATGCTTTCAGTTCCTAATAAAGCTTCCACCAAGTGTCTGAAGAAAGATCCTCCATCACCTCCAAAACAGGTTTGAACTGTGTCTATTGATCTTTTTTTAGAAGATATTTGTGCTTTACGTCAATTCGTGGAGGAGACCAACTCTAAATCACAAGTCCTCACAGACAGATGGTCACAGATGGAGGAAAGAATTAATACAGCTGAACAACATATTGAATCTTTAGGGTCTACTGCTATTAAGGTCAACATCCTTCATTCCCAAGTTGCATCTCTTCAGAAACAAGTTGAGAATTTTGAAAATAGGAATAGAAGGAATAATCTTTGTCTATATGGCTTGCCAGAGGGTTCATACGGCTCGGATCCCATAGCCTTTTTTAAATCTTTCCTTCCAACAATTCTAAACCTACCAGATGGCACCCCTCTCTACATTCAACACACCCATATGGTGGGATCTCCACGCACCGCTACCTCCAATGTGAGGAAACCAAGAGAAGTTCTAATGTACTTTTTTGAGTATACTGATCTTCTCGAAGTCTTGACAGCAGTCAGGGCCATCAAACAGGTTTGTGGTCAGGCACCCCTCTATTTTTCTCACAGGACTTTGCAAAGGATACCGCTGACAGGCGACGAGAGTTTCTTGCTATGAGACCAGTTCTTCGCTCTATTGGTGCACGATTCAGCCTTTTTCATCCTTGTCTATTCAAAGTAACTTATAACAATAAGACAACCACCTATGAAGATCCAACTAGACTGAGATGTTGTCTTAATTCTTGAACAACAATTACTATGGACAGCTCTTCAGCGAGCACTAACTAGTCTGCATTTTTCTCCTCTTTAATTGTACAAGAAATGTTTCTGCTATCCCTTCATCTAAGCAAATGGTAATGGTTTATATTTAACAAAAGTTATTAAGTGATAATATTCTTTTTCTGCAGAGCTCATTGTCGCTTTGTATGACTTTCCCCTTTTTCATTTTGTTTGTGCTGTGAGTTTCCCGCTTCCCCTTTTGGAGTCTGGTCATGCCATCTAGTCCATGTGGCCTCATCGCCCCCACCCCTGTGATATTTGGATTTTTTGTAGATATGTTCTATGTTATTCTTTTATGTCTGTCATCAAATTTCTTTTCGGAAATTTCTAACTTATTTTTTCTGTTCAATTCTCCTTTCTTTTATGCTTTCTTGTAGCCTTGTTTTTGTATCTCTTGTCTCATTCGTCTAGTTTCTCTCAATTTCTTGATGTTTGATCTTGTAATGCATGCAAATGTTTTTGGGTGAAAAGTTGATATCCTTTACATCATTGCTGGTTCATTTTATTATCATTATAATGATAATATGTTATGTATTTAAACATTTTTACATGGAACTTCAGGGGTCAAAACTCTGCTATCAAAAGACAATTAGTTCTATCATATTTATCTAAACTAGATGTTAATATAGCCTTGATACAAGAGTCTCACCTCCCAGAATCTGAATCACTAAAATTAAAAAGAAATTGGGTAGGTGATGTTTTCTTCTCCCCTGGAGATGGTAAGAGATATGGACCTATAACACTATGTCATAAAGCATTACATGTGAAGCTTGTATCTCAAGAATCAGATGATGATTTGTATAATGTATATACCCCTACAAATGGAGATGCTCTTTTCTGGTCCCAAATTTCCTTTTTTTTCGCAAATCATCCAGGAGACAGCTTTATATTTGCAAGTAATTTTAACGAGGTGGTGGATCACTTTTTAGACCGTAAATCCAAGGTTTTGTCACCTCAAGTACGGCTTATAAAGGTTTTTTACAGTCTATACAGCAACAAAAACTAGCAGACGAATGCACATAAAGCAATCCCTCCTTGCAAAAATGCTTCTTTTCCTCCCCTCCATATAAGACCCAATACAGAATTGATCACATATTTATATCACATAATGTCTCTCATTCCTTACTTGCAGCGGAAATATGGCCCATTCTTTGATCAGCATCAAAACTTGGGGCTGCTTTTGCCCCAATGCCGGTGGCGACAGCTTTTTTTCCTTTTTGCAATTGCATCACTTTCTTTTCCTATTCCATTTTTTCAAGAATTATTTTTCGTCCTTTTAAACCTTCATTACTTCTCAATCTCATACATTTAAATCCTCCAGCAAGATTCTGCAATTTTCTGGGTTTCTCATGTTATCACGGGCCATCCGAACCTCTTTCCAATAACACGTACTGAGGCAAAGTTCATTAAAAAGCAGTTTAATAAACCCAATGCATTTCAGACCACACAGGGTCCTTCGTCAGGGGTAACTGTAAAATTAGTTAAAACATACTCATCAGTGATTGCACAAATGTATATACTTAATTTCAGCATTTCTTAAATCAACATCATTGCAAGTTGTCAAATCTTCATTATCGAAGTGAACCTTCCTTTCCCTGTGGCTCCCTATTCCCCATGTTCCCCATTCCTCTGCGTCTTCCCTCTTCCCCCACTATCTAGCCGTAAGTGCCCTCCCTTCGTTGACAACCTTTCCCCCAATCCTCCTTCGCCACCATCTTACTAAACTCCGTGCTCCGATCATTTCTACCTCCCGCTATAACACGTTTACTTAACCGATGAGCACGGTGAGCACGCATAAGATTAACATTCGGTTTAAAATGGAAGAAGAAATTGTGAGAACAGGTGTGCAACACTCCCTTGTATGATGTTTCAAAAAGTTTTGCCCCATCGTGTTTGCACCCGCACGGATAAAAGAGTTGTGAAAATGGAAAAGTTGCTCTACTTTCTCCTAGCAAGACGGAAGAACTCTGTTCATTGAGCACGTTTATTTGGAATGAGTCAGACGGATATTTCAGTGATAATTAGAGATCAATAACATAAGACTTTAGAACCATGAGAGACGCTTAACAAATAATAGATTAATGCATCATGGTACTGATGAAAAGCACAATGCACTATGGGATTTGTAGTGTTTCATGCAAGTGATTGGTGGCTGAGGGTGTTCTGGAGGGGGAGGAAACAGGAAATGAAGAAATAAGGAGGGGTCAAAACACTGGGGTTAGTAGAGAATGTCACGATCGATGCCGAGGGAGTGAGAAGGAAGATGGAGTAGCAGGTAGGCGGTATGATAGTTGAGAGGGAATGTTTGAAGAAAGACGGGTGAAGAGTATAGAAAAATTTCTACCTGCTTGAAATGGGGAGGAGGGAGAGTGAAAAGTGTAAATAGTAGCTAAGTGGGAGACCAGGGGTAATGTTCGGTTAAGTAAACGTGTTATAGCTGGAGGTAGAAATGATCGGAGCACGGAGTTTAGTAAGATGGTGGCGAAGGAGGATTGGGGGAAAGGTTGTCAACGAAGGGAGGGCACTTACGGCTAGATAGTGGGGGAAGAGGGAAGAGGCAGAGGAATGGGGAACATGGGGAATAGAGAGCCACAGGGAAAGGAAGGTTCACTTCGATAATGAAGATTTGACAACTTGCAATGATGTTGATTTAAGAAATGCTGAAATTAAGTATATACATTTGTGCAATCACTGATGAGTATGTTTTAATTAATTTTACAGTTACCCCTGACGAAGGACCCTGTGTGGTCTGAAATGCATTGGGTTTATTAAACTCCTTTTTAATGAACTTTGCCTCAGTACGTGTTATTGGAAAGAGGTTCGGATGGCCCGTGATAACATGAGAAACCCAGAAAATTGCAGAATCTTGCTGGAGGATTTAAATGTATGAGATTGAGAAGTAATGAAGGTTTAAAAGGACGAAAAATAATTCTTGAAAAAATGGAATAGTAAAAGAAAGTGATGCAATTGCAAAAAGGAAAAAAAGCTGTCGCCACCGGCATTGGGGCAAAAGCAGCCCCAAGTTTTGATGTTGTTGAAATTCACATGTGCTGTTGTGGGCTTAGCACGTCAATGGTGAGCACGCATAAGATTAACATTCGGTTTAAAATGGAAGAAGAAATTGTGAGAACAGGTGTGCAACACGCCCTTGTATGATGTTCCATTCTTTGATCAGACCATGCCCACTTTTGGATTCAGTTAGACATATTATCCCAACCTACTCTTTCAAATATATGGCGTTTCAACAACCTCCTACTTCTAGACCCTAAGTTAAACTCCTCTTTTGTCACTTTTTCATGATTACTTTTGCTTTAATCAATCTCCCAATATCCCCTTCCACACTGTAGTGTAGTTCCTCTATCCCTAATAGGCTCTGCGCATTGGAATTACATACACTATAAATTTGACATAGGACTGAGGTCAGTATGTCTCTATCAAGTATTTTAAACTTAATTGTGGGTGCCAGCTAACTCAGAGGTCACTAGAAACGTTCTCGAATGAACAAGAAGGGATTAGTCTCTGACAACCGCATAAACACAACAACTTTGTTTCCCTTAGAGTTGGAACAATATCTTCAGATTTGTGGAAACAATAGATAACTATTTCACTCAGTCAATCATGCATGCTTCATTTCTATAGAGTTGCATAGAAATTAAGAGACAGGCGTTTTCAGTAAAAAAGGGTTTATTCAACAGTCTTCTTTCTCATGCAAGAGATTTGAACTGCTACAATCGTAAGACAGAATGCAAAGTTAATGCAAACAGCATAAACAGTAATATAAAATAATTAGGGGTGGGCAGAATTTGCGTAATCAATTTACGCAAATCTCTGTGAAACTGTAAAAAATCTCTGCAAACATGCAGGAATTCCGCAAACACGCGGAATTACTTGTTCCCTAAGGTCTGCGCCATCTTTAACGCCTTGCGTGCCTCCCCGATTTCCCCCCCGGTGCTTGACATTACGTAACTGGGTGTGGTCGTGACGGAACCATTCCGTCATCAGCACAGCTCAACCGTGACTGGTGACGGAATGGTTCTGTCACAAGCGTTGAAGGGGTAAGTAAAGATAAGTGTTGCATTACATCCTTCACTGTAGATTTCTGTAGCCAATCAAGGCAGAGATTCCCTACACTGTATTTTGTTACTATTCCAGGATGCTGTCTTTGAACATATCTTTTATCTGGCCTATTGAATGTGAAACCCTGTGTTTTGTTCAGGAATCTGTCTTGACAGTTGTTAGTGTCTGTGGGCCAGATTAACCATTTATTCCAATCTGGATCTGTTCTGTTGTGTTGCAAAATAGTATGTACGTCGACCTCCCCCTGTGGAGTGTCATCACTCTCAGATGTAGGTGTAGGTATGGACGGATTATTCATGTCTTTGATCTTGGCTAACCCAAGGCAAGACGTCTGTTGGACAGTGCCATTCAAAAACATATTTTGCTCAGGGACGATACAGCTCTGAACATAGCTTCTACCCCTTGTACCTGCCAATATTTTGTCACCCAGACAGTTTTTGTCTCAATTTTGTCTTTCCAAAAGTCAAAACCTAGTCTAGACAGTTGGGCATAAAAGGCTGCAGAATAAATCTGTTTGGTATACGTTAAAATACTTTTAATTCCTGATGTTTTTTTACATTCTTAAAGTAAAGTTATTCTGGATTGGATACATTGAACCCTGAAAAGTATGGAAATGCCATAGAAAAAGTTTTTACGATATCCCTTGGAACCGTAGGACAATGCTCCCATTGGTTACACATTAATATAATTTTAGGACTTGCAGATTTGTGCACGAAATTATGACCATAATGGTTATAACAATACATTTGTTCATAGTCTGAAGAACCTTCTAAATATTCATGATTTGTGAATACTGCAGACATTTCTAGATCTGACATCATATTATTAACAGTCGTGAGGTCCCAATCATCAGAAAAGGTACTAGATGCAAAAAAGTCACTTAATGAAATCTTGAATAAGTGTGGAATCCTCAACTGCCCGAAGTGATAAAAATGTCATATTCTGTTTTGTCCCAAGCCATACCATCAGGTATAGGAATGGCTGTGATGTTCACTGATGACAAGTCTCTTTGTTCACGACGTGATGATTTGTGTGGCTTGAGGAGTAAGTTGACTTTCTTACTTTCTGTGTCCATTTTGACATATCTTCCATTTATCAGCATACCCAGAGTTATTACCAGAGTTAACCAAAGCAGAAGAATAAATATCCCCAACACAATCAAAAGTTCAATCCATGGTGAAACCAGATAAGTCTTTTCCAAGTGATGAAAAAAGTTAGTTTCTTGTTTTTTTAATGTTCTTTTAGCTGGCGTCGTTTCAGCTTCGCTGGGATCTTCGGAAAATGTATCAAAGTTAATGAAGTAGCCAGAGGCAGTTCTGTCAATGGTTGGAATTGCATCCAGATTTGTTGAAATCGCTGGAACCACGTTATCACTTGTTTCTTGGAATGGCTCACTTCATCCGGAGTGTTATTTCATATAACCTATGTGGAGAACTAACGTATCTGCTGTTTCAACTTGAATGTCCTCATTCAAATCCACTGTCTCCAGAAGACCCTTCAAGTTCTGGCGGGCTATTGTTACTTCTGCTGCACAGTCCAGCATTGTCTAAGCCGATTCTCCGTTCTTGAGTTGTGTCCTCAAGATCCTCGGCATGTCTGATTTTTAGACCTGCTACCTTCCTCTTGGTGAATTGAGGTTTTTGTTTGCTTTTCTGAAGGTGTTGATTGTCTTTGGACTAGTACTAGAAAATCTAATAGGGGTTCTGCCTAAATCACCCTCCCATACCTGAGCAAGGGACATCAAACAATGAAAAAGTAGAAGAAAATGGTACTGAGGGATCAATCAATCATTTAATTGCAAACAAGACATAATTAATTATCCTTTTGATTATCAATATTTAAAGACATTCATATTCAAAAGTTCATATAAACATATACGCGAGTCAACCAAAAGAGTTGCGCCAAAAACAAACATATAAGAGAAGAGATTATATAACATTACAACATACACAATATATGCAAATCACAATTACAAACTGTACATAACAAATACTACAATCTATCTATACATAAGTGTACCCTAAGAGAATATACAAAGCTAAACACAGTATCCACTCCTAACTTCGAGTGAAATACATCCTAACAAGGAAGTCCCACAATGTGCGCCAGAGCTATCACTTCTCTACACAAAATATATTTATCAGGGCGCAAAAAAAAGAAAGTTAGACTTAGTTATAAATTTGTGGGGACTCCTTAAGAACAAAGTGTCAACGCTGTTGTGGTAGCGTTTCAGCCAGATGTCTTTAAGGTTTCATCAGGTCATGGGTACTTTTGCACGCCAAAAGGACCAGCGGAAGAATAAGGGGAATCCGATCCCACAAGGGGTTGAGTGGCTACTTCGTCCACTAAGGGCTGAACGTATCTCTAAAGTGGGACTGTAAATGCCCACAAGTGATGCTTTTCTTAACGGACCTGCCCTACATCCAGCGTGGACTGTGGATTCCTGCCCTGGGAGCCTGTTGCTGTTCCAGTGTATAACACGCCATTCCTCGCCGGACCCGCTGCGCAGGTCCCCCTTCGTAGCGAGGACTGCTGGGCTGATCTGATCTCTGTGTTGGGCGCTGCTGTGAAGTAAAGGGGAAGAGCTGCAGGGCTGCGAGCAACCGCAGGGACTCCAACTACCAGGAGTCCCTGCCCGGCCAATAGTCCACACCTGGCCCGCTCTCCCTGCAAGCCCCGCCCCCCAGCGAACGGACCTTTAAAAACTCTACCTGTTTCCTGCACTGGTGGGACGCTTTTCTTAACGGACCTGCCCTACATCCAGCGTGGACTGTGGATTCCTGCCCTGGGAGCCTGTTGCTGTTCCAGTGTATAACACGCCATTCCTCGCCGGACCCGCTGCGCGGGTCCCGCTTCGTAGCGAGGACTGCTGGGCTGATCTGATCTCTGTGTTGGGCGCTGCTGTGGAGTAAAGGGGAAGAGCTGCAGGGCTGCGAGCAACCGCAGGGACTCCAACTACCAGGAGTCCCTGCCCGGCCAATAGTCCACACCTGGCCCGCTCTCCCTGCAATCCCCGCCCCCCAGCACGTCACTTCCTCTATAACTCTTAGACCATCTACCGCTGCGCGGGACGCGAGCAGGACGCCCGGGGCTAAGCCCGGGCAAAGGGCGGGCCCTCTGTGGCCCTCAGAGGCCTGAGGAGCCTGGCCTGGGCTACACCCCCTGCCCAAATCACCACGCCGTATTGATCACTGGATACTTCTTCATCAAGTACAGGTTCAGTATTTACCAGTATCTGGTCATTTGGATAGCTTAACTTGCGTGGGTAATATTCCACTGTCTCATAAGCAGTGGGAGCAAGTACCACCATGGATCATCGAGAGACTAGAAGCATGGCTGCTGGGGGAGCCAAAAAGTTAACTGGGACCCTCGATGACTTTATTACCCGCACTCATGCATTAATTGATGAAGGGATAGTTCTAATGGATAGAAGGGTGTCCCAAGATTTGGCCATTGCTAGAAGATCTTCATTAGGTATCATTGCTCAGGCATGTATACCCAACACTTCGACTTGCCCAAAAGACCGGGACAGGTTAGACAAAGATAAGGATGGGGACCAGCATTTACCAACTTTGCAACAAGGCCCTGAGGTCTCTCCCAATTCCATCTTGTTATCTGAGGGTGTCCCGGATACCGATTTGGTAGCAGCGAGGGTAAATGATCGGCCGATGGCCACTGACATAAATGAAAGAGGGCTGAAAGAGGGGGCAATTCCTAAAAATAAGGCCAACAAACCAAGTACTCGCAAAGCTAGGAAAATTAAAAAAACCATAATCAAGATGCATCCATTGTAGACCCTGTGGCTGTGAGTGGGGACCTGGTGGTAGGCGAAAAGGAAAAAGAGGGGGTAAATCTGGCAGCTGTTGGTTTACCATTAAGCCTTCCAGATGATACGATTCTAGATAGTAGTCTGGAGGAAATTATGGAAGTAAGCGGTGAAGAGAACAACCCGGTGGAAATTCAGCTAGATGGAAGTGGGGCTTTTGTGACGCAAAAAAATAACATCTTTGAAATGTTAAAGATCCTCCTTGAACCTATAGAGGCAACACTACGATGCTTAGAAAAGGTGCTGAAAAACATCCACAAAGACATAAGCGCCCCTAGTTTCAGTTTAAATAACCCGGCCCCCCAGGTTGTGACCAAAGTTACTAAGCCACCTTTGGCCGATAAAAATGTATCCCTAGGTAAAAATACTGTACCAAAAAACCCGGTTAACATCCAAAACACTGGAGGTGTAAAGGCTGAGACCCCTGTCCCTAATCAAACACCTAATCCAGCTAAACCTAAGACAACCCCTCAAGTTAAGTTCAAAGATCCTACACCCTCGACCCCTAATTTAGATCCAGCCCCAAGAGCTAAGGAGGAGGCCCGAAGAAATATCCATCTACCCCCAGACGCCTGTCCCTATGTAGTTATTTTGACTGGGGTAACAGAAATATCACCATCTCATGTGGAATCCTTCCAGACATTGAAAAATAAAGTCTGCCACTGGTTATCAAACAACCATCCCCTACCACCGAATATCCCCAGTAACATCCTAATGGTTGAGAGAGCCCCTTGGGTGGGTGGGAATAGAAAAAACTTACAAGGGGATTGTGTTGTGGTAACCTTTGAGAATCCACAGGTGGTAGAACATATTTGTAGAGGAGCCTCTCGTTACCAAGCTAGCACTGTCACTGTCACTGCTAGGCCGCTCTCTTATTTCTACCTGCCGGAGAACCAAGCGGATAAAAGATGGAGTTGGCTAAGGGGCCCAAGCAACCAAAAAAGTAGGCGTAGGTTCAATGCCCCGTGGGAGGAGTGAGGTCACGGTTGGGAGGAGGGCGGTGATGACAACTGGAACCTGGTTAATAGAAGAAGTGGCAGATCTATTCAAGGTGGTTTTGTTGCAGGGTCACTAAATGGATATCCTTATAATCACCCACAGAATGTTAATGGGTATGATCGTTTTTACACCCCTACGGCCAATCGCTATGAGTGTCTGTCTAATCTAGAGTGGGTTGATTGACAAAAACAGGATTCACTGTTTTATTGGTTGCAAAATATCTCCCCATCCCCATCACAAAATGAACATAGCTCCCAGGTTGTGCAGGAGTCAAACACTGACCTGATTCCCATCACCAACCAGGGCGCCGAAGGAGGAGACTCACTGCCAGAAAAAAAGAATCACATTTTGGGGAAGGGTGAGACGATCGTGGGAACATGGAACATTGCTGGCCTTAGGAGTAAAATCGATGATCCCATATGGAGGAACTTTATAGCGACTATGGACATAATAGCCATACAGGAAACTTGGGACACACAAAATATACTCACTGTGGATGGCTTTACTACTTTTTTTCTTCCAGCTGTCACTTCTGCTCGGGGGCGTGCACGAGGGGGCTTGGTCACTCTTGTGGCGTTCTAATCTAGGATCCTGATCGATACTGTGACCTTATGCCCCTATTCGGCTATAAATCCATTTATTCCCTATATTGGCATAACCGTTCAAGTGCAATATTCAGTAACTCATCTCTGGCCTCACACGAACAGAGCCACATTCCAGAATAGCTTTCTCTGCCACTTCCTTTGCAACCAATTAGTGCAATGACAGAGCAGAAGTCACTATCTGAGATTCCTAGATTAACACTCTGAGTTCTTCAACAAGATAAAAACTCAGCAAACCTGGAAATCCCCGCTTGCTATGTTTTGATTAGTAATAGAACTCTAATGAGCACTGATAGATGATCACTTCCTAGTGACATCTTTATTGACGTCTTATGTCCAGCAAACTTACGTCAAACAAGGCACCTTTCAGGTATAAATACTACCACCGTGGCCTTAAGCAAGACCCCTGTTGCCCGTCGCCTGAAGCTGCTGTTATGCTGAAGATATCATAGCTGCTATCGCTACTGCTGTTGCTGCTAACTAGCAAACGATGGTGTGGTGAACCTAGGAGCTGAACAGCCGTCCCCCTGCAAGAGCCCAGCAGATGCAAGCTGCCCGCGGACGCTGTCCCCCCTCCTTCTCCTCCTCGACGCGCTGAGAAGAGACGCTGTCTTTCTCCTGCCGAGAAATCCAGCTCCAGCGTTTCTGGTCTACCCTTGCGGGTGACTGGGATATCGAGCCCTGAGGGAGATACCAGACCTCCATCATTCTATTCCAGAGGTATGGTGTTGACTAAACCCTTGAGAGAGAATTCTTGAAGCAAACCTTGGCAAAACCAACTTAACTTAAAGCTACTTACTTACTCCCCTCCCAAGTATTAGGCTTAGGTCAGGTACACTGGGGTAGGCGTCGTTAGAAGGACGAGTTGAGTATTTTAGCCTAATGTATATATGAATGTATATATGTTTTATTCCTTTTAAACCATTGTATGGCTAAGAAACCATATCAATGCTTTTACAGTATTATTTCGCAATACTTATCTTACTGTACGTACTTTTTATAATAACAAGTCTTGCAATTGTGGCAATTCATTTCTCTTGTACGAGAAGAAAGACTGTTCAATAAATGTTAACCCTTTATTGACAAACGCCAGTCTCTCTATTCTCTACATATTGTGAAAGTAAACTGCACCAACCTGACTGAGTAAAATAACTGTCTATTGTTTCACACGACCCTAGAGATTGACTCTTGATCTGAGGAGCAAAGTTGTCATGTTGCACGGTTTTTGGAAAACTGAATCCCTTCTTGTCTGTGCCAGGGAAGCTGATCACTTCCTATTTCAGTCAAGAAAGTTTCCAGTGACCTCTGAGCTAGTTGGTAACAAACCCAATTAAGTTTAGCATTGTCAGTAGAGGCCTGGAAGATCCGCACTTCTACGTCGATACTACTGTCTATGTTATTCCAATGCACAGGGCCTATTGGGAAAATAGGAACTACGCTACATGGCGCCCAACGTGGGGTAAGGCGATAAACTAACGCAAGACGTTAGAGTAACTCAGTTGTGCATATTTCACACAGACCCCTTTCTCCCGTAAATACTCCAATAGACGTCTGGAGTGGGTGAAAGGTAAAATCCGCCCGACCTCAGTAGGAAGAGATTCCTATGTAAAGCTCTGGTTTATTCAACGTTGAAGGATACAGTGTTCCAAAATATTGTGCACCTAATCTTTGTCTCCTTGGAGACCTACTCTGCAAAACCTGCATTTATAAAATGCCAGACAGTGAAGAAGAAAGGGAAGCAGCTAGGCTGGCAGCCCAACTAATAAAGGAAGACTCGAGTCTCCTACAGACAGACCCGGATGCTATCGACATCCCGGTACATTTAAGAAAGTCTATAACGTTAAAACTTATAGAAAACGGACTGACACCACAAGGTGGTACAGTAATTTTCATGATAGAGGCACACCAATATCGGCAGACAGAGGTATTCTATTCATGGATAAACTTTCCAGCGGCAAACCCTAGAACAAAAGAGTTTCACTATTACAAAATAGAGAAACCTCCGGAAGAGTACGCTCCTTTCGAGGAGACTGAAATCCCACTAAAATTCCAAGAGCACCTGCTCTGGTTTAATGGCGCCCTAAAACATAATGATCATATTACCAGGCTCGGTCCACTAGGTAGACCAGGAGCAACGTGGCCGGTTCTAGCCAGCTACACACCACATCCGGACATTGCAAAAATGTCAAAGGAAGAGCTGTTAGTACAGCTAAAAACATTAATAAAAATACATAGGCAATTAGTCCAATATCTAATGCGGACTGCAACAGTCCAGCCAGCTGTTAATGTACCACAGCTGACCCCTCATCAGGGGAACACTAATAAAATCACACCACAGAACATACAATCATGTCTTGGTAAAACACCCATAAAACGGGAACAAATTCCTTTCTGGTTAGCACAGAAAATCACTCAAATAGAGGCAGTATTTCCGGATACTACCCCTATTGAGAAACACAGAATCTTGACCATCTGCCTTCCTATGGGAATCGCACCACACGTGGAGGACTGTGACACTTGGGGTACAGTCTTTGCTTCCATTTACACAAAAACACACGGTGTTCCGTCTATGGCGGTAATACCAGAAGTGCTAAAACAGATTCAAAATGAATACGGTCCAGAGCCCGCTTTAACTCTTGGTATGAAATTACTGAAAGACTTCAAGCAGGTCTCGGCTATATTATTAGCCAACATAAAAGGAGAAGCAGCATCTGTGGTGATCCGCCAGAAGTTGAAGGAAACAGATATAACAGATCACCCAGTTGAGCTTGCCAGAATCATAGAAAAATGCTATGAAGATTTAGGTAGATACAGCTTGGGTGGGAAACCAGTAAAGCCCCAACTGCTCGAAAATCCTGAAAAATTATTTATTAAAAATAATTCAAACACTCCTAAAAAGAGCTGGGATGGAAATAAACAATCCACTCCCAAGGAAAAAGTTTTCCAGTCCAGAGGAAGGTCTCCTCGACGGAGGGAAAGAACTCCAACTCGAGAACACCAGTCTCCCGAGAGGGAGCCCTCTGAGAAAAGATATAACCTTAGAAATAGGGATAATCTGAAAAAGATTGGCCCCCAGAGTTTGTCAGGGAGTGCCCTCGTGGCGAAGAAGTGATTATGCCTGCCTTCTCGAATCACATTCCGATTCACAAAAAATATACATATGCAAGGAAATGGGCAGTAGCCCAGGCACCATCATTATATAAAAATCATGTAGGATGGGATGAGGACTCTCCTCCTCACAAAATCCAGTTAAAAAGTGAACCAACTGCCCAACGGCAGTATCCCATTAAGCAAGAAGCTAAAAAACAAGTCAGGGAGATCTTAGATCAACTTGAATACCAGGGGGTGATTGAAACATGCACCTCTCAAATGAACAATCCTTTGTTTCCTGTCTCCAAACCAGACAATTCATATCGTCTAGTTTTGGATTACAGACACCTTAATACATGTTGCAAAACATTTGCAGTACAAAACTCGCATAGTGCAGCCCTAATGAACAACATAGTTAGGAAAAAATATAAAACGACATTAGACATATCTAATGGTTTCTTTTGTCAAAACATTGCACCAGAAAGCAGATATTTGACTGCTTTCTCAGCATTTGGGTCGCAGAAAAATTCTGTCGACTCCCACAGGGGTCCAAGAACAGCCCAGGACTATTCTCAGCTAGGGTAACAGAGTTACTACAAATATATGATGATGAGGCATTATCTTACGTAGATGATATCTATCTCACAGACGACGACTTGGATACTCACTTGAAAAGAGTGAACACCATTATACTTGGGTTCGCAGCAGAGGGTTACAAATTCAACTTTAAAAAGTCTCGAATTGCCCATCTGACAGTACTATTCTTAGGGTACAAATTATCAAGTGAAGGAAAAAGCCTAGCGGACAACTTCTTAGAGAAGTGCGCTGTACTCCAAGCTCCAAAAACGCTGAAGAATTTACAATCCATATTAGGTTTTCTGAATTTCGGAAGAACTTACATTCTAAATTATGCAGAGAGGGTTAAACCTCTTTACGAACTAATTAAACCTGATTTTAAACAAATCAATTGGACTCAAAAACACACAGAAATTTTGAGATCACTGCAAACAGACATGTTAGCAAAAACTAAATTAGATACACGTGACAATACACGCGGTCTTGTAATCCGAGTCATCCCAGGAAGATGCGGATTCACGTACCTGACCTCTAATGAGGGAGAAAAGGTACCAATTTCAATTAAATCTCACTTGTACACACAAGCAGAAAAAACATTCAGTCACACAGAAAGAACTGTGAAAACAGTGCAAATTGCATTAGCAAATGACCGAGAATTAGCACACGGCAAACGGATTAATATCCTCACAGCGGAATCCGCCTTCGAGGCACTATTCAGCCCAGTAAACCTGCCTACAGTGTCACTGGATCCGAAATGGATACAGTGTGTAGATTCTCTAGGAGCGGAAGATGTGAAATACTATTTCGCCCCGCAATTCGAGGAACTGAATGATTTAGAATATGAAGAAGAATATCCTCTGCCAATCGAACTTCTGCCTCTCCCACATTACGCCTGTATAATCTATACAGATAGGTTTGTACAGCATTTCAACGTAGAGAGTAAATCCTACGATGCAGCCTGTGCGATTGTTAAAGGTTGTTGGCCGTGGGGTAAATTCAGACCAGAAGTAACAAAAACTGAATCAGTAAGAAACTGTTCGGCTCAGAGAGCTGAAATCAGATGTTTAAAGATGGCGCTCGAAAATGCAGAACGTGAATTCCCCACACTTATTGTGTGCGATTCTCATTTTTGCGTCAACTCTTACAATAATAAACTGCAGAGCTGGATTGAAAATGATTACAAAGATGACACAGGTGCCACAATAAAGCATAAATTGCTCTGGAAACAGGTAGCTCTTTTACAGAAAGGACTACAAAAGACTCACGTGATACACGCACAGAGTCTTCAACGTGATGGCGTTCACGTTGCAGGGAATTCATTGGCTTATACAGCCATAGCGGAAGCAACTAAACCGGCTTCCGTAGCCACAAAAAAGCGTACAGAAAAATACATAGACGGGGAAACCATGCTGGCAGTAAAAACGACTGTAAAAGGCGACTGTGCAGCACTGCCCGTGAACTATCCACTCAATTATGCATACGTAATCGATGAAAACTCCGTTCCTTTTGCTCGAATCCCTGGAGTGGGGGAAAGGGTAATTCCAAACAGGGACCGGAGGGGCTTCCTCATACAGGAAGCACACATGGGATTGGGCCTGAGACACCAAACAATCAGGGACTCTCTGAGAGAATTAGAATCAGAGTACTGGTGGCCGGAAATGAGTGAAGGCATTCATGAGTTTGCAAAAAACTGTGAAAACTGCAACAGAGATCGCAGTGGAGAACCGGCCAGTGTAGTGTCAGAAGCCATGATAGAAAGCATCAGGCAATCTATCCGCGCTATCAAAAAAGAGAAACGCGTCCCATTGTACATCATTAACGCTAAACACACTTAAAAAATGTGGCCTCCAGCGCTCGGCTGACGCTAGAATGGTTATAAAAGATCTGTGAGACTTTATCGGAACATACGCAATTACCACGTTCCATTCTGACCAGGGTCCTGCTTTCAGCTCTTGAGCTTATAAGGAGGCCATGGCCAGCATGGGAATTGGGTTGCGGTATTCTTGTCCGTCGCACCCCGAAGGGAATAGTGTAGTTGAAAGAAAAAACCGGGACATAAAGCGATCTATAACAGCGAAGGTATTAGGTTCAGGCGCTGGGTGGGTCAAACATTTAATAAGTGTCCAGTCCTGTCTTAACAATTTGCCAAGAAAATCTCTAAAAGGTTTCAGCCCATACAAACTATTGTTCGGAATTAGAATGAGAATTCAGGACTTAGATAGTCAGGTATCAGTGGTACAAGATAAGAAAACAGACTTTGACATCAAAGATCATTTGGCTGTTTTACAGGAACTGAATGAAACAAGAAAATCCTTAAGCAACATAAAGTTAAAACAACAGCCAGATACCACTGACGAGGCACCACAAGCAACAGCCCCAGCAAGGCCTGTCTGGATTCCAAAGATTGGGGATCTAGTCAGAGAAAAAATCGCGGTGAAGAAGGAATTTGGGCCTTCTTACAGAAAAGCAGTACCTGTCGCCGGAACAAGATCAGTAGTACTACCGCCCCTTGCTGGTAAAAAGGAGAACAGAGTAGTGTCTATCGACCTGGTAAAACCACAACCATGTGGCCTATAATCAACAGTAGGCCCAGTGGACTCCCAAGAAACAACAGAATGCCCAAACTTGCAACAATCCAAGAGGTTCAAACTGAAAGACTAATCACATTCGATCAGCCTGCAGTGCACAGAGAAGGACTATGCAATAATGCCATGGAACTCGTGCCTCTTGAGACACAGATTGAAACAGTTCGTCAAGAAACACCAGTCTACAATATTGTGGCATCAGAAAGTGCTACCGAGAGACAGATTGAAAGAACAATCCCAACAATTGACAGAACTGCCTCTGGTTATTTCATCAACTTCGACAACTTCTCTGAAGATCAAAACGACCCTGAAGTGATGCCAGAAATAAAAAAGTATTCAAAAGAAAATACAACATGACTCCTTCAACAAATCAAAGAATTATATCTGGATTAACCGTTGATTGAGCATTGGATTATTTCAGGGGTATTCATACTCCTACTATGCGTAATTTTAGTTTTAATTTTAGGAAAGTTTATTACAATTGAATGGACACAGCAAGTCAGAACATCAACTTAGTCCTCAAACCACACAGATCATCCCACGTGAAGAAAAGAGAACTGTCAACAGTAAATGACACAGCCATTCCAATACCTGGTGGGGTAGTATGGGAGAAAACTGACTATGAGATCTATGGTCCGGTCGAAATCCTGAAGTATCCTCATCAACTGAAGGTTTCCTTAAGTGACTTTGTAAAAGCTAGTACATTCTCTGATGATTGGGACTTTAACAGTATTAATGACATGATGTCTGATTTAGTAATGTCAGCTAGATTTACAGAACATGATTATTTACAAGGTTCGTCTAGTTATGAACAGTTATTCTGCTACACACATTATGGCGATCATTATTTGCATAAATCTGCACAGCCTAGAAATGTTTTTAAGTATAATCAATGGGAACATTGTGCTACACCATCTAAAAGCAGTTCTAAAGCATTTTTTGAGAAATTCAAGTACTTCTCAGGGTTTAACACCAGTGATGCAGAAACGTTTTATTACAAACTGTTAGATAAAACAGGAATGAAAATAATGCTGACAAACACTAAATTAATATATTCAGAAGCATTTTATGAAAAAATGATGACATTTGGTTTTGATTATTGGAAAAATAACATTGAAATGAAAACCATTTGGGGTACAAAAGATTGGCAGGTACAAGGCCTTGAAGCACTATTCAGAACCTGCATGATACCAGAACAAATTATGTTTTTAAAAGACACAATACACCAAACATCCTGTCTTGGCCTAGCTAGGATCAAAGACCTAAACAAACCGTCTATTCCAAAGCCAATACCTGAGAATGCAACAACAGATATTGAGATAGATGTATCTAAAATTTTACATTTTAACAGACCACATCCTGATTGGAAAAAGTGGTTAATCTGGCCTACTGACACAAACAACTGTCAAGATAGATTCCTGAATAAAACACAGGGGTTAAAAATGACCAGACAAGACCCTAGATACTCCCAGAGACAACATCCAGGGATAGTAACAACATACAGTGTAGGGAAACTTTGCCTCGAATGGCTAGGAACATCCACAGTGGCTGAAATTAAGCAACACTTGTCTTTACTAAAAGATGGTGCTAATTTGCGCGATTTCATTCTTGGACCACGCAAACAGCGTCAAAAACGTTTCATAGTGGCCAGCATCTATGCTGCGTACAACGAGGCTTGGAAAGTCACACAAATTGAAACAGCAGAAAAAATACGAGAAATTGATCGTATTAATTTGGAAAAATCACTTTCTGTAGTGGACAATGGGTTAATGACTCTGTCCTCCAGAATATATTCGTTGGACAATATTGTATCTTCTGCCTTTGACATAATAGACAGAGACTTGCTAATGTTACAGCATGGCCAATCTCAATTACGTTCTATTGTACAATTAGGCTGGACGCTGCAAAATCTTCATTCAGGCTATGTGCCTTGGCGTTTAATCAACACAACGTCATTATTTTCCATTTTTAACCTTACTGATAAACAAATCAGTTTGGCACAGAAAGGAGCAGACTATACAATCCTGAGCATCGAAAAACTTGAGAGATTACCATTGACAATGTCATAGAGTCCTGTCATTGAATGGATAATCCACGGAATTATCACTATTCCGATAACAACTTTCCGATTTAAAAAGTGCCTTGAATACATACCTACTGGCCAGTATGAACGATTGGGTAAAGGTTATGTAAAATCAGAATGGAAATTACCATACACACATTCTTGCTATAGTGACAGCGACAAAAATGTATTTCTTAGTGGTGAAAACTGCAAACGTTCACTAAGCGGTATACTTTTGTGCCAGGGTATTAATTTACATGGAGCCTGTGAAGGTAATTCTAACAACCTTTCATGCCACCAGCTTGTCACACCTGCAACTCAGATAGAGCCCTTCTTTATGCAACTTGCGAATGGGAGTTACATTCTTAGAACGGATCACAGATGTTGTGGCCTTGTTCCAGGGAAAAGTTATCTCGTAAGCGTTACATCCACGGTCAAATGCTGTATGCAAGCATTGTTCCCGAGCGGGCCTGTAGACACAGAGACTCCCATCTGGCCTCGTCTGAATCTCTATTCTATACGAATTGATACTTTAAGCAAAATGAAGTCTGTGCTTTTGCAGACAACAGTGCCCATAACGTCATCAAAAGAGACGTATGATCTTCTAGTTGCAAGGACAGCTACGGAGGTTCATGACCTTTTATCAACAAATTGCCCCGTGCATTTCGTAGAAATGCTTAGCCAACTCCTTAACATGTCTAGTGCCACAGGCATCCCAGGCATATTTAAGACGATTTTTACGGGACTGCTAACACCATTTCAAGCAATTCTGGGAATCGTTCCTAATTTTGTCCACTCTGTTTATGGCGGCATACCCCTATTTTTGGGACTTGTAGCAGGGATTTTATTTTTGACCCTCCTGCTTCGTTATGGCAAGCCACAGCTCAGACATGACTCCAATGGGAATGGAAGAGACAATCCTAGCAATCCACTACCGGGACAGAATAACTAGAGTCCTTGGATTGGCCAGGCTGAGAGATCTAAACATGACCTGGTTCCTTTCATTCAGACCTATATGGCAGAACTGTATCTTACCGGTACTACGATGTATGCTATGCGGAGATGAGTGCGTGTTGGACATCTGTCTTTCACTTCCATCAGCAGTACCAATGGATATCGATACCTTGCTAAGTCCGATAACGGCTCACGCATTGTGTTGTCCCCAGCGGCTACCAATCCTGATGAAGGCATTCGTTGAGGCTCCTGTGCTACGTCTAGGTGGTAACAGTGGAGCGAGTGACAAAAGCAGCATCACCCAGGTACGACCTTCTGTGAGCATTGCTGATCCCGACTATGATGACAGCAATCATTCTCACACCTGCCAAGTTACAGCACTATCGAATTTGGTCGAACTGTCACCTGATTTTGTAGACCAATTCTTTGAGAGCCTGTCTGATATGATTTTCTCACCCGAACAGAATTAATAACTTTGGAGAAGCATTCCGACACACAGCGTTCCCATGAACTCTGAATTCGGCCTTCAGTTTTGAACAACAAAAACTGCTAAAAGCGTTGGAACTCTACTTTCCCCGTTCAAGCAATAATTCTTTTGAATTGAACACTTTTTAATATTCACCCTTTTTGGCACGAAAAATTCTTTGCTTAAAGTAAAAACTATTCTTAGAGAACAGAAGCTTCAACTTCTATTTCTACATACATCTAGAGACATAATAACTTTATACCAGCCTCTAGCACATTTTATTGCAATGCATTTATATGTGATGAAAATATCTCGCCCTTCTTCTGTTTCAGAGATATTTCATGTGTAATTCTTTTTGCATAATCGTTAATTGATTTCATATGCTATAATTTTTGAATGATTTCTATGCTTCAAAAACCTACAGTACCTAAATTTTCACGTATTACAAATACGCCTATTTCAAATGCATATATGTATTTTGGGGTGGGCAATGTTACACATGCATCTTATTGCTCTAGTTTTAGTAATTTGATGGACATGAATTCATGGAGTAGGTGTGGCGTTCTAATCTAGGATCCTGATCGATACTGTGACCTTATGCCCCTATTCGGCTATAAATCCATTTATTCCCTATATTGGCATAACCGTTCAAGTGCAATATTCAGTAACTCATCTCTGGCCTCACACGAACAGAGCCACATTCCAGAATAGCTTTCTCTGCCACTTCCTTTGCAACCAATTAGTGCAATGACAGAGCAGAAGTCACTATCTGAGATTCCTAGATTAACACTCTGAGTTCTTCAACAAGATAAAAACTCAGCAAACCTGGAAATCCCCGCTTGCTATGTTTTAATTAGTAATAGAACTCTAATGAGCACTGATAGACGATCACTTCCTAGTGACATCTTTATTGACGTCTTATGTCCACCAAACTTACATCAAACAAGGCACCTTTCAGGTATAAATACTACCAACGTGGCCTTAAGCAAGACCCCTGTTGCCCGTCGCCTGAAGCTGCTGTTATGCTGAAGATTTCATAGCTGCTATCGCTACTGCTATCGCTGCTAACTAGCGAACGATGGTGTGGTGAACCTAGGAGCTGAACAGCCGTCCCGCTGCAAGAGCCCAGCAGATGCAAGCTGCCCGCGGACGCTGTCCCCCCTCCTTCTCCTCCTCGACGCGCTGAGAAGAGACGCTGTCTTTCTCCTGCCGAGAAATCCAGCTCCAGCGTTTCTGGTCTACCCTTGCGGGTGACTGGTATATAGAGCCCTGAGGGAGATACCAGACCTCCATCATTCTATTCCAGAGGTATGGTGTTGGCTAAACCCTTGAGAGAGAATTCTTGAAGCAAACCTTGGCAAAACCAACTTAACTTAAAGCTACTTACTTACTCCCCTCCCAAGTATTAGGCTTAGGTCAGGTAGACTGGGGTAGGCGTAGTTAGAAGCACCAGTTGAGTATTTTAGCCTAATGTATATATGAATGTATATATGTTTTATTCCTTTTAAACCTTTGTATGGCTAAGAAACCATATCAATGCTTTTACAGTATTATTTCGCAATACTTATCTTACTGTACGTACTTTTTATAATAACAAGTCTTGCAATTGTGGCAATTCATTTCTCTTGTACGAGAAGAAAGACTGTTCAATAAATGTTAACCCTTTATTGACAAACGCCCGTCTCTCTATTCTCTACATATTGTGAAAGTAAACTGCACCAACCTGACTGAGTAAAATAACTGTCTATTGTTTCACACGACCCTATGTATAGGCATTTATATAGCGCACTACTTACCCGGAGGGTCCCAAGGTGCTTCGACCGCTGCGAAACCCTTCCTGGCTTCCCTGAGAGATGGTCCCTTAATGGGTATCTCCAGGGTGAGACCAGGCATCCCCGGCGGTCTGGTGGGGCCGTTAGTGAAGATGAGGCAAGCTAATGCCCAGAGTTGCCGAGTGTGATCGCTGATCAGAGTGGGCACTGAGGCGAGAGAATTATCGAGTCCACTGACCCTGGTCCAGAAACCTGCCGCGCCGGGAATCGAACCCTGGTCCTAGGCCGTCCTCTGCTCTCGGGTCTGCCGCCTCTAACCAGTGAGCCACACTACTTCACACCTAGAGATTGACTCTTGATCTGAGGAGCAAAGTTGTCATGTTGCACGGTTGTTGGAAAACTGAATCCCTTCTTGTCTGTGCCAGGGAAGCTGATCACTTCCTATTTCAGTCAAGAAAGTTTCCAGTGACCTCTGAGCTAGTTGGTAACAAACCCAATTAAGTTTAGCATAGTCAGTAGAGGCCTGGAAGATCCGCACTTCTACGTCGATACTACTGTTTATGTTATTCCAATGCGCAGGGCCTATTGGGAAAATAGGAACTACGCTACACTCTAGTATCTGCTAAAATCTCAGGCACCTACAAGGAAATAGCTAATGGATGCCCCTACTGTCTCGCAGTCCAAATCACTAGTAAAGGCTCTTATAATGTCCTATTAGTAAATTTTTATAACTCTTTTGACGGGGCCCATTCGATCAGTAACCTAATGATGTTAAACTCCTTTTTGCTTAAATTTAATGAGTCTTCGGAGTCTCATTGTATTATCTTGCTAATGGGGGATTTTAATGTCCATAGCTGTCAGGACAAGTGTCCCCCAAATGTCTTATTTGGCCCTCCGAGTGAGGATAACATTCACTTTGAGCATTCTGACCAGGGCATATTTTTGGAAACTCTGCTAGCCGAAAATGGGTTAACGCTACCTTGTGGGTGCGATGAGGTTATTCCAACATTTACAGGACATGGTAGCGGGTCTGTAATTGACTACATTTTTTCGAGCCGCAGCTGTGGAAGCCATATCACTAGCTACTCAGTTGTGCGGTCCCATTTTAGTGATCACAATCCAGTTGTACTAAGGATGGATAATGTATTTGCCATAAGGGAAAGTAGGTTGAATTTGGTGGATAAATGCAATATGCGACTGACTGACCAAGGCCGTAGAATTAAATGGTGCAAGATAGTTCCTGAGGAGTTTTTTAGTAATCTCTGTTGTAGTAGCCGGGATGAACTAAAACTTTGTATGGATGATCAGGCAGGGGACAAGGAAGTGGTGGAGGCGTACCAAAAGATTTGCCTCGACATAGTCTCCAATCTGACATGGCAGGGTAGAGGCAAAGCGCGAGGGAAGAAAGGCTGGTTTGATAAGAATTGCTCCGCGGCCAACCATAAACTAAAAATGGCACTGAAGACTAAATCAGTGGATAGAGCGCTTGTGGCCACCCTCAGGAAAGAATATAAGTCAGTAGTTGAAAAAAGACGGCTCGAGATTAGAGAGGACGCGTGGGCTAAGCTGACATCAATAGATGTACTAAAAAACAGCGCAAAGTTTTGGGCCATGGTCAATCAACCCTACTTTTCTAATTCTAGTAATAACGAAATGGATTGTGGAATCCAAGAGGACAAATGGCACCTGCACTTTAAATCTGTTTACGAACAAGAAACTCTGGGGGTAGATGCTTCGACCACCTCTACCAAACCGCCTTACACCCTATCCATAGATGAGGGTGAGGTATCTATAGCCATTGGTAAAACGACTAGTAACAAGGCCCCAGGGCCGGGTGGCGTCCCCTCTGATTTATTTAAGGTTAATATCCCATTTTGGTCCAAAATCTTAGCAAATGTTTTTAATAGAATTTCTAAAACAGGCATTCCAGAGACATGGTCTCAATCCGTGATTGTCCCTATCTATAAAAAAAGAGGATAGGGGTGACCCTGGCAATTATCGCCCTATATCCCTTATTGACTCTGCAGTAAAAGTCCTAGGGAGAGTGGTTCTATGCAAACTTACTGACTGGTTAGAGGACACTAATACCCTCTCTCCCTTACAGTATGGTTTTAGAAAAGGGCGTAGTACCATAGACCAAAGTCTGAACCTGCAATTGCTTATAGGGAAATACACAATCGCGAAGCCAGGATCCATGTATATTGCCTTTATGGATCTGTCCTCGGCATTTGATCGAGTTAACAGATCCAAGTTATGGGACCAGCTTCTTAAGATAGGAATAGACTCTAATATTGTGTATTTCCTATCGGACCTCCATAGAGATTTAACAGCCAGGGTAAGATTTGACAGAAAGGTTAATTGCACGGATAACATTAAAATCACCAATGGTGTAAGGCAGGGATGCATTTTAGCTCCCCTGCTCTTTACACTGTACATAAATGATCTGGGTGGAGTTTTGGGAGAAGCTAATATGGATATCCCGAGAGCAGGGAAGTATGTTTTACCCGCATTATTATATGCGGATGCTGCTGCTCTCCTATCCAGAACTGCAGTGGGTCTCCAATGCCTGTTGAATTCATTTTATGATTTTATGTTAAACCTTTATTTAAGTGTTAACTATGGAAAATCTCACGTCATGGTGGTGGCTCAGAAAGGGAATGCCAGGAAAAATGTAATGACACTGCAATGCAATGGGCATAGACTAACAAGGGTCTCTAGATTTCCATATTTGGAAGTTGTATTTGATGACTGCTCGACGTGGAACCCTCAATTACTGGAGAAAAGAAATGCTCTGGCACGCTCTATTTCAGCGGTGCTGGGCTTCTCACGCAAGCTAGGGGTGAAACCTCTGGAGGCAGTCTTAAAGGTTTATGCCGCTAAGTGCATTGCAATCGCCATGTACGGCGCAGATTTATGGGGTTTTAGGCCAGTTAAAATGCTCCAGGTAACGGAAGATAACTTCCTTAAAACGATTATCTCCTTGCCACGATCCACGTCCAGCTTCATAGTCCATCAGGAGTGCGGCGTGGATTACTTGGAGGATCGAATTGCCATTGCTCCCCTACTTAAATGGATCTCAGTTTGGCTTAACTCGGAACTGGAAGTGAACCATGATATATTTAAGGATTGCCTAACCCTAGACCATTGGGATAAGATCCTGTGGTTGAAATATGTACATCAACTGTGTGTAAAGCTAGGCCGGCTTGAATTGTTTAATGACCCATCTAACCTTGTTAGAGGCGACCTGAAGTGGGTTGAAAACACTTTTTTGTTGAACCGAGGGATGGACAGAGAAGGGGCGGAGCCGTTAAAGCCATCGGTCAGGACTCATCAATTGATCGTATCCACTGGACATACTCTGGAACTTTAATTAAAGGTTGTAAACAATTCAAATCATAGATTCCTTTTAACAAAGTTTCGGTTAGACAAATTTCATCTGTTAATTTCTGGCCGTCCTGGTTGGACCAAGCAACATGATCTGGAGTTATGTAACTGTGATGGTTATTCAATTATGGATACTGCACACTTCCTGTTTTTTTGCGATCATTTTAAAAATATCAGGAAAAAGTTTATCTTACCCTTGTTGAAGGGGAAGGGGTTTAGGCAAGTTAAGCCAGCTATACTATATTTACAACTATTATCAAATATTTGGGAGATCTACAATGTAGCTAGTTTTCTAAACATAGCGGTGAGACTTAGCAAAAAGATTAACTGGTCCTAGATGAATTACTGTAAATATTAATCCACGTAACCTGAATCAAATTGTAAATTAACTTTGTCATGTTCCTGTTTTTAAAACTTTTCACCGTGTGTTAGCATTTCTCTAGTTTTTTAACTGTGTATGTTTTATACTGAATTGTCATACTTAATTGTTATGCTGCATGGTGTTCTGTGGACCATTTTGTGTGTTTTTGTACTTTTGTGGTTTTGAAAATTGAACCGAATAAAGTATTTCTTGACTTGACTTGACGTCCAGTCATGTGGTCTCATACAATAATCCAATGGATAAATTCAAAAAATCTCCTGCCTGCTCCGGACAACAACTCAGTGCGGGGTCAGGACACGCCAAACTATGTCGAGGGGCATTCAAAGCGGCCACCGGCAACAATCCGTGTAGTCGACTTCACGCGTTCTTCCTTGTTTTCTGATCTTCCTCTTCTTTCGGATTTCTGTGACGAAGTCTGAAAGGTACAAGAGGAACATGTATCAGTATCTTGATATCTATCAGGTATTTTCAAATAATCCCAATTCCTGAGGTTACACCTCCTTTCAGAGGGCTCCTTTTAAGCAGACCTTCCTCGGGAATGAGATTGCTTCTCTTTGGAAGGTTGTTTGCTATTTTCCCACTTCTTTTTAGAAGTGGAGTGTTTTTAGTAAAGACCTTTTCAGGACTTTCTGACAGTTGTGGTTTTACTGGTTTACCACCCAAGCTGTCACTGCCTAGTTCTTCAAAGGATCTTTCAAATATTTTGGCTAGTTCTGGTGGTTGCTCTCTTACGTCAACTTCCCCCAACTTCTGGCGGATCCCCACTGATGCTGCTTCTCCTTTAATATTAGATGATATTATTGATGAGACTTGTTTCAGTAGTTTCATACCAAATTTTAGAGTAGGCTCTTGCAGCAAGAGAATTAACCCATTGTTTCCATCTCGGATGTAAAGCTTTAGCGTTGGGAATGCTCTCTTTTGTCACTGCCTCTAAGGCAGGTACCATTATGCGTTTCCCCTGTGCTAGGGCTCTTTCTTTTGATACAGCGGTTTGAACAGCTGTAAGAATTTTTTGTAGAAGTGAATTTCACTCCTGCTCGTGTGTACAAATGTGATTTGCATGCAATTGGTACTTTTTCACCTTCGTTAAAAGTTAAGTAGGTGAATCTGCAATGACCCGGAATTATTCGGATCACTTAGTTGCATACGTTTACACATGCATACGTTTACGTTTACACATGTTTGCAAATGTTTAGTTGGTAACATGTCTGCTTGGAATGTACGCAAAATTTCTGTGTGTTCTTTTTTCCAATGATTTATTTTAAAATCACTTTTGATTGATTCGTAGAGAGGTTTTACCCTTTCTGTGTAGTTTAGAATGTAAGTTCTTCCAAAATTGAGGAATCGTAGAAACAACTGTAAGTTATTCAGCATTTTTGGAGGTTGGAGCAGTGCACACTTTTCTAAAAAGTTGGGTGCCAGTCTTTTACCTGCACTTAAATTTGAATTTGTACCCTTCAGAGGTGAAGCCCAGTTAAATGGTGTTCACCCTGTTCATGTGCCTATCCAAGTCATCGTCCGTCAGATAGATATTGTCGAAGTATGACAATGCCTCGTCATCATAAGTTTGTAGTAACTCTGTTACCCTTGCTGAAAATAAACCAGGACTACTCTTGAATCTTTGAGGGAGACAACAGAAGTGACGCTGTTTCCCTATTATTGAGAAAGCGGTCAAATACATACTTTCTGGTGCAATGTTTTGACAAAAGAATCCATTTGAAATGTCCAATGTTGTTTTATATTTTTTATGCACAATGTTATTCATTAATGCTGTACTGTGTGCATTTTGCACTGCAAATGTTTTGCAACAAGAGTTTAGATGTCTTTAGTCCAATACTAGAGGATATGTATTGTCTGGTTTGGAGACAGGAAACAAAGGATTGTTCATTGATGAGGTGCATGTTTCAATCACCCCTTGGTATTCAAGCTGATCTAAGATCTCCCTGACTTGTTTTTGAGCTTCTTGCTTAACTAGGTACTGCCTTTGTGCAGTTGGTTTATTTTTCAAATGGATTTTATGATTAGAAGAATCCTCATCCCAACCTACATGATTTTTATATAATACTGGGGCTTGGGCAACTGCCCATTTCCTGGCATAGCGGTACAAAAGGGGGTCGCGATGGACGGAGCATCTGATCCAATCAAACACTCCATATGCAAATCAGTCTGACCCTGTGCCTCATTGGAACAGTCCAGCCCGAACTGCCAAGCCATGCCTTCCCTGGACCGGAAACAAGCTTCCAAGGACCGGTTTCTGGCATTTCAGCCGTCTTCAGCCCGGCTTGCTTGAATCCAGTGGCAAAGTGAGCAAGGGACTCATGTCTGAGCATACCCTGCCAACTTATGGCGAACAAAGTGGTTCAAAAGGGGGTGGCGATGGACGGTGAATCTGAACCAATCAAAAACTCACACCCAGTCAACAGATCTGGGTTTAATCCATCACCGTTCTTTAGCCAACTCTGCCACCCCAGTTCAGACATGGCCATATGCAAATCAGTCTGACCCTGTGCCTCATGGGAACAGTCCAGCCCAAACTGCCAAGCCATGCCTTCCCTGAACCAGAAACAAGCTTCTGAGGGCAGGTTTCTGGCATTTCAGCTGTCTTCAGCCCGGCTTGCTTGAATCCATTGGCATAGTGAGCAAGGGACTCACATCTGAGCATACCCTGCAAACTTATGGCGAACAAAGGGGAACAAAAGGGGGTGGCGATGGACAGAGCATCTGAACCAATCAAACACTCACACCCAGTCAACAGATCTGGGTTTAATCCATCACCGTTCTTTAGCCCACTGTGCCACCCCAGTTCAGACATGGCCATATGCAAATCAGTCTGACCCTGCGCCTCATGGGAACAGTCCAGCCTGAACTGCCAAGCCATTCCTTCCCTGGACCGGAAACAAGCTTCTGAGGACCAGTTTCTGGTATTTCAGCCGTATTCAGCCCGGCCTGCTTGAATCCAGTGGCAAAGTGAGCAAGGCACTCACGTCTGAGCATACCCTGACAACTTATGGCAAACAAAGTGGTACAAAAGGGGGTTTCGATGGACAGAGCATCTGAACCAATCAAACACTCACACCCAGTCAACAGATCTGGGATTAATCCATCACCGTTCTTCAGCCCACTCTGCCACCCCAGTTCAGACATGGCCATATGCTCGATTGACCACGGGGCAGCGAGCAGCATCGGAGCACATCTTGCTCTACTCTCAAACAGGAAGTGATTTTTCACTCTACATACCGAGCTGATGTATAATGAAATCCCTGCGAACCACGGATTTTAATTGCTTTGGCGAATTTTGGCCTACGTTTAACACCTATTGATTTTTCATACTTTCCTGAGTAGAAAGGCCTGGCACCAGGATTAGGTTGCCAATTTTCCGTCCTGATGAAGAATCGCAGCTGAGGTCCAAATTACCCTCATTGTGTCATCCAAGTCAAAACGTTGACGCTCTCCAACATCCAAGACCTGTACCTGTCTCCCTCTTGACATATCTTGAAAGTGCATTTATGCAGACTTACACATGACAGAACCAAGTATATATCATGTTTTATGTAACGGACAGGTCTACCTAAAACTGGTCTGTTTACCAGTATTTACTGAACAAATTTAATTGTTTTTCGTGACCTCCATGACTTTTCACCACCACTAACCATCACCACAACTATCCCAACTTTCCTTCTCTTTCCAGTGGCAACCTATTATCAGTCTATCTTTTTGAAATTGTGTTTCATTGAAAGAATAAATGTTATGCAAATGGCATCAGGTATCTGTGGAGCTTGCTTCTTCTTGTGTGATATTTTCGAAATTTTAATCTGTCAGTTTCAGCTAATGCGCTCATAAACAAGGTATTGACTGCATATATGGATTTTGTTGTTCTAGGTATTAAGGCCAGTGTTGTAGTTCTCTACACAACACAGAGTAATTCATTATAATTTATTTGATGCCAAATTGAGTCACAGACCAATTTTGTATACCTGCAAAAATCAGCCATGTTGCTCCTGGTCTACCTAGTGGACTGAGCCTGGTAATGTGATTTAAACGTTTTAGGGCGCCGTTAAACCAGAGCTCATGCTCCTGGAATGTGAGTGGAATTTCAATATCCTCGAAAGGAATATACTCATCTGGTGTATCTTCTTCTTTGTAGAAGTGAAACATACGTGTTACTGGATTTGCTTCTGGGAAGACTATCCATTAATAGAATACCTCTGTCTGGTGATAGACATGTGCTTCAGCCACAAAAACTTCTCTACCACCTCTTGATATAAGGCCGTGTTTAATACGTTTTATAGTGATGGCTTTCCCTAAATGTTGAAGATTTACTACTGCATTTGCCTCGGTTTCTTGAAAACCTGTAAAGGTTAACACTCTGTCGCCGTTTTGGCCTGTAGCTGCTGTCGAGGCGTTATCCTCACCAGCCATTTCAATGAAAATTGCATAGCAAGTTTCAAGGAAACAAAGATAAGGTGCACAATATTTTGGAACACTGTGTCCTTCAACGTTCAACAAACCAAAAGGCTAATATATAGGATTTTTCGTCCTAATCAGCTATGGCGGATATTATCCCTTACCCACTCCAGACGTCTATTGGAGTCTTATGAGTAAAAGGGGTCTCTGAGAAAATAATGACTGAGTTACTTCAGTATCTAGCATTAAGTTTGTGCCTTACCAAACAATTGGGCGCCATGTAGTGTAGTTCCTATATCCCCAATAGGCTCTGCACATTAGAATAACATACACTATAGATTTGACATAGGACTAAGGTCAGTATGCCTCTATCAAGAATATTAAACTTAATTGTGTGTGCCAGCTAACTCAGAGGTCACTAGAAACTTTCTCGAATAAACAAGAAGGGATTATTTTCTGACAACCGCATAAATATGACAACTTTGTTTCCCTTAGAGTCGAAACAATATCTTTAGAATTGTGGAAACAATAGATAACTATTTCACTCAGTCAATCGTGCATGCTTCATTTCTACAGAGTTGCAGAAATAGAGAGACAGGCATTTCAATAAAAAAGGATGTATTGAACAGTCTTCTTTCTCATGCAAGAGATAGGAACTGCTACAATCGTAAGACACAATGCGAAGTATAATGCGTACAGTGTAAACAGTAATATAAAATAAAACTGTAACAGCATTATCTGTTGCTATGACATATATAAAAATACATACATAAATAATACAGGCTAAAATACTAAACTGGTGCTTCTAAAATACGCCTACCCCAGCGTACCTAACCTATGTCTAGTACGAGGGATGAAGTAGGTGATGCCTTAGCATAAGTTTTAGTTTTACCATGAAATGCCAAAGGATTCTCTAGGTTCTAATAAGCTCCATAT
Organism: Lissotriton vulgaris; assembly: GCF_964263255.1. Taxonomy (NCBI): domain Eukaryota; kingdom Metazoa; phylum Chordata; class Amphibia; order Caudata; family Salamandridae; genus Lissotriton; species Lissotriton vulgaris. The sequence continues at coordinate 993,446,109 of NC_141698.1, forward strand.
CTGAGAACGAGAGAGGTTGGTATCTCTTTCCCAGGACTCGATTTCCCAACACCCCGCAAGGAGAGTCAGAAACACTGGAGTTGGATTCTCAGCAGGAGGATGACAGCGTCTGGTCAGTGCGTCAGCTGGGGAGTTGGCTTCCTTCGATACTTGCTGTGGCGAGCTGCGTCGTGCAAGTAGGTAGTCGAACTGCACTGAACCACACCGTGCTTTGCCATAGCAAGTGAAGGTATATTTATACCTTGAAGGTGTTTAGGAATGCCAGTACTGACATAGAAGTTGGGCATATGAACGTCATGAATGAACCTCTAGGGAATAGATGTTCATGCATAAAAATGAGTTTCTTGGAGAAATCAATATTCAAGCAAGGGGATGTCCCACACTGCTTAAGGGTCTGGCTTTCTAAGAAATCGTTGTGACATAGATGGACAGTTGGAAATGGCCATGCCTGTATTTGGGTAGCATGGGCTATGCCTAAATAAGGGCTGGATTTCTATGCCTATATAAGGGCAATGTGAATTGTACCTATATAAGGGCATGCATCGGGAAATGCATACGGAATCTAAATTGATACACAACAACACAGTTTGGGATGCCTTTAAAGCTGCTGCTCAAGGTTTTATCATCAGATATACCTCTAGTAAAAAGAAAAATTAAGTAATACTCAATGCTGAACTTGTATCTAAGATAAATACACTGGAGCACTCATTTTATACTTTTAAATCCAACAATTGTCTGTCAGAACTCATAAAAACAAAGATTCAGTTTAATAAGGGTACCACAAAAAATGTTTCTCTTAATCTATTAAAGACTAGTGCAAATGTTATGGTGGAAAAAACAAATCAGGTAAATTGTTAGCTAATTATCACAAAATCTCAAAAATTAGGCAGAACCAATTTCAAATTGAATCCATTATTGGAGCAGATCAAATATCAATCAATCAAACGTTCTGAAATCTTACATGAGTTTGTGCAGTTCTACAATTTACTTTCCACACCAGAGAATTCACCTTAAGATACAGACATATCCCATTATCTTTCCACAGTCCAGAAATCTGTAGATCCCTCAATACTTTTTGAATCCAATATTACACAGGCGGATTTGCTCAGCACATTGAATGTTCTCAGTAAAGTTAAAGCTCCAGGACCAGATGAATTAACAGTTTAATTTTATTTACGCCCTTCTCAAATACTCCTCCTGCATTTACACCCTAATTTCTTATTTTCTTGAATCACATACGTCAATAGGTTCCTTTTTAGAAGCTCTAAGCTATCTCATCCCAAAAGGGGGAAAAGATGCTCGTTATTGCCAAAATTACAGACCCATTTCCTTGGTTAATGTTGATAACACAATGTTCTCCAAAGCCCTAGCACTTCGCCTTGAGCCTTATCTCCCTTAACTACTTGGCAAGGAATAATCAGGGTTTGTCAAAGGACGTTATATCACTAATAACACCTGTTTGTTTTTTATATTTTATCAAAGGTTTCACAAATTTCAGAACGTTTTGCAGTGATTACCTTACATATGGAGAAGGCTTTTGATTGAGTGTATTGGCCTTTTATTTATCACACACTTCAATGGTTCGTATTGGCCCAAAAATCTTTTCTCTAATTCCCTTACTTTATACTAAACGCAGTGCCGCTACTTTTGCTAATGGCCTTACTTCCACATATTTACATTACACAGAGGAGTCCATCAAGGCTGTCCCTTATCCCCGTTTCTCTTCAACTTAGCATTAGAACCTTTTTTATCCAAATTATGTCCGAAACTGGATTTACTTCTAATACTCAACACGTTAAACTAGCAGCTTCTGAAGATGATGTACTTTTATTTTTATCACATCCACAGTCTGCACTTCCAGCATTTCTGAGACAAGTTGATTGCTATATAAAATGATGTTGGCCCCTAATATACTTTATACTATATCCAATATTCCTATTACTATACTAGTTAAGTTATTTCATAGGATTAATTCCATCCTTATTTCTTTCTTATGGAACAAAAAGAAGTCCAGAATGTCACTATTAAAATTGTTGTGTGCAAAGTTGGGAGGAGGTGTACATTACCCTGATTTCCCTAAATATCATAAGTAAGGCGTTCCAATTAAGACAAATATCTCAATGGATCTCTGATTCCTCATTAGCTTCGCCACTTTGGGTTGACCTGAAGAAGTTGTTTCTCTCAAATTTTTCATTTCAGGAACATTTACCTTTCACATGTAAACCCCAAACATTGTTCACACCAGTTCTCAAGCACTCTTTAAAGTTATTAAATTATATGCTACACTCTATTGCGAGCAATCTCGATTCCTTTCTTAATTCCACCCATTTGGCATAACAAATTCATAATAATTAAAAATAAACCTCTTGGAACGGACCCTTCTTGCAGGGTCATCCCCCAAAATCTTTGCTTCTTCCTCCCTTATTTTTCCCGACCGTGGCTGTTGGCAATAGGACTCTGCGCACTTTGCCACTGCTGATCAGTGCAAAAGTGCATATGCTCTCTGTGTAAATTGTTATTATGATTGGATCTACATGATTGGCATATTTGTATTACCAAGAAGTCCCTAGTAAAGTGCGTTGGGTGTGCCATGGATGGTGATGACAAATGCTACTAGTGGGCCTGCAGCACTGATTGTGCCACCCTCATGAGTAGCCCCAAAATGGTGTCTCAAGCCTGCCACCGAAGTGCCTGTGTGCAGTCTGTAAACTGCCATGTCCTCCTGGTCAGTGTCCCCACTGACCAGGCCTAACCCTTCCCTTTTTGTGCAAAATGGTCACCCCTATGGAAGGCCCAAGGTACCCCCCTGGGCAGGGTGCAGTGTATGTGAAAGGTAGAGCATGTACTGGTGCAGGTGACATCCTCTGGTAGTGAATTACAGCCATTTTCGTTTTTCACTATTGTAAGGCTATCTTGCTCCATAGGCTATCATGGGGGATGCTGGCTACAGTGGCTACCAGCATTTCTTCCCATAGGTACAAGATAGGACATACGAGTCTAGTATCCCTGAACTCAGAATTTAATAACACATCTTTTAGGAAAGGTTGTTTTTGAATCCTGTGTTTGAGAACAGCACTTTTAGAAAGGTGCTGTTCTCTTGTCTAACCTTCCTGTGTGCCTTGGCCTGTTTGTTTATTGACTGTTGGTTTGAGAGTGACAGAGGCTGGGGATTCCCCAGGAGGCTGGCTGAGTCAACCCTGGGCTGAATGACTGCATTTTAACTTGAGTGGTGGGAGGAGATAGCACAGGGGCCTGAATAGGGCGTGCCTGCCTTCCACAATGCTATCTCCACCTCCTGCTGGGCGGCTGACGACCCTGCCCTCACTCTGAAAGGAAAGGAGAAGCCAGGAAAACAAAGTGCTCAAGAAACATCCAGAATTGGTTCAGACCGGGTTCAGGGCCCACTTGCACAAGGAGAACAAAGACTTTTAGGGGTATAAGTACAGGACCCCTGACAACAGAAAATTAGATCATCCTGGAATCAAGAAGGAACCTCTACCAAGGATCAAGCTGGAAGACTGAAGAAGTAAGACTGCCCTGATGTGTTGCCAGGGCTGACCTGCAGTAGCTTTGTTGCCAAGGATTGGGGTAGGACTTTGCTTTGTGCTGTGTCCCCTTGCTTGAAGGAATCTCCAAGGGCCAGAAGAAGAGCTGGCTCCCTGTTCTGAAGTCCCAGTAACAAAAGGACTTCACCTCTAGTTTCCCCTGAGCTCTACTTAGAGAGTTCTGTCCTTCCTGGAGTGCGTGGCCCATGTATGGTGCCTCTGGAAGTTGTACCTGTGCTGGGAAGCTGGAAACCAAGATTTGAGAGACTTTGCTACAGAAAAGTTATCGCATTGCTTGCTGCGGAGCACATCCCCAACAGTGCGAGGAAACTCCCGCCGCTACGAAGGTCGAGATCGTCGCAGCGCCTGTTGCCGCTGTCAGAGCAGTCGCATCCTTCGTTTGTGGGACGCACCCGATCGGTGCGGGAAGTCTAACATTGCTGCGAGTGTCATCACAGAGCCTGTCGTCGCTGGGTGAGAACGCCGCACCGCTTGCTTGCAGACCGAATCACGTCGCTGCAAACATCGTCGCAGATCATCGCATCGGGGAGCTGCAAGAGAGAGATCGCCGCTGGATCGCGCATCGTCGCCCCGGAGATCGTTGCAGCCCCTACGAGATTGTCGCATCATGCCTTTGCGAGAACAAACTTCCTACGGAGCCTACGTACCGGAATCCATACAAGTGGCCTACCTCCCTATACAGACCGGATTCGTCGCAACACGCTCGTTGCTGCAGCGGGGTTGTCGTAAACGCCTCCCCAGGGTCTCAGGAGCAACACATCGCTTGTTTTCCACCGCACCAGCTTCTGATTTTGGAACTTTGTCGCAACTAAAGTGTTGTAACCTTATCTCCCTAGTGGTATGTCCCATCCACCCCTTACCCTTTGACCCAGTTGGTATTCCCTGCCCTGAAGCTTGCCATGGAATGTTGGGCACTCTCCAGTGAGGAGAGTGGAAGGTTAATAAACGGACTTGCTTCAACTGATGTCTTTGTCAGCGAGTATTTGTACTTCTAACACTGGCGTCAGAACTGCGCAGGGGGCAGAAGTTAACCATCTCCCCTTTGAGTGCTCTCTCTACACACACACACAAGAGAAAAAGGAAGTACTTGTGTGGGAAGAATCGAAGAAGGAATGAGAACTTTCATGAATAAGGTCAGACACTGATGGATGATGCTGTTTTGGCAAAGAGCATACTAAAAAAAGGAAAGAAGCGGTTGGAGTGACTAAAAAAAATAAATATAAGATCAGGAGTGTGAGAGCCAACCTGCTATCTGTGAGCGTCCTGCGAGACACTGTTTGCATTTTGTACCCTTGCTATCAACCATCTCTGTGTAAACAAAACTGCGTGGCAGAGGAAGATTGAGGTTCTGGGCTAGACGCGCATTCAAGACAACGGTGTGGAAAGGAGTTGAGCGTACTAAAGACTAGTATTCGCGTCTCACATTTCTGGAAAAGAAAGGCATTTAAAAGAAATCTAACCTTATCTTTTGAGAGCCTTGCCTCCGACCGGGAGAGTGTATGTGGCGCCTGGGGCTTTGTTGGAGCCAGGGGTTGAACCGGTGAGGAGCCGTACTGAGTCCAGTTGCCTCCGTGTGCCTGCGAACATCGGTGCGTGTGTGTGAAGCACTGGTGAGGCCACGCGTTGTTTGTGAGCTGAAGAGAGATCGACGGAGCCTGCGAGGTCTGCCGTTTGAGGAGAGCTTTGTGAGCTGAGTCGGCCAGGGATCGGCGTTCGTCCGGAGCCTGGGTCGTGGAGACCGAAAGTGTTGTCAGCGCGTCAAATAACCTCCTGGAAGCCGGATATCTAGGACGCCCCCGGCGCACCAGCAGCTAAGGGCCGGTAGTTTTGAGGAGAAAGTTAACCCTTTCCAAACAGTGTTCGCTGCCTGTAGCTTCTTTGTGGGCTATTCCGAAGTGCTTCCCCTCATCCTACCAAAGGCGAGCAAGGAGTTTGGAGTTTATGGACAATTTAAGGTCATGGTGGTGAGTGTGGCATTCTACAGGCTGTGTGGAACTGGGAAGACAACCAGTAGTCTTCCACTATTAATCGGACTGAGACCTAATTTGATTGTGATATCTTGACTCTATATGTAAAGCGCATGGGGAAGTGATACCCTCCTAGGTGGTCACTCCTGAAATCCATAGGCCTGTCCTGGTAGTAAATTACCTAGGTTAAATTTTCCTTCATCTAAGTAATTGGTGTAATAGCTTGACCCCATAGGTAAATGTGCATGGGGAAGTGATACTCTCTTGGTCTTCATTCCTGGGAATCTATAGACCTATGCTGGTGGTGTAATACCTGGTTATATCTCCTTCTGGTAGTAAGTGGTGTAACCATGGCAGCAGCAAGCATGAGCCAACACCCACCCTTTTTGATTGAGATAGGCGAACCGGAAATCAGTTGGAAGGAGTGGGTGAAACTATTTGAATCATATTTAATAGCTGTCGGTGGTGAGAAATACAAGCCGGAAAGGAAAAAGCACATTTTATTACACAATTTGGGTACGCAAGGGCGCAAGGTCTATGAGTCTCTACCCATGTTAGAACAGGGTGGAGAGGATGAAACAGGTGTTGATGTGTATGAGCAAACTATGGGAAAGTTAGAGAAACATTTTGGGACAGGATAAATGTAGTGTTGGAACGCCATAAGTTTTTCAAAAGATGTCAAGGTATTGTATTGTATTGTACTGTATATTGGATTTATATAGCGCCTTATCACCCAGGGGTCTCTAAGCGCTTAGCAGAGGATGAGCACAGTACTAATGGGGGAGAAAGTTAGACATTACCCCATGCCTCCTGAAACAGCACAGTTTTTAGCTTTTTTCTAAAAGGTAGTAGGCTTGTTTCTTTGCGCAGGCTCTCTGGTAGTTTATTCCATGCACTGGGAATTGTATGGGAAAAAGTGCGCCCTCCTAGAGAGGATAGTTTAAAACGCGGACAGACCAACAGTGCAGCATCTGTTGATCGTAAATTCCTGCTGGGAGCGTACGGGACTAAACGTTCCTTGATGTATTTTGGGGCGTGTCCGTACAGGGCTTTATGCGTAATGCATAGGCCCTTGAATTTGGCCCGCTATTTCACCGGCAGCCAATGGAGTTTGTGAAGGAGGGGGGTGGCGTGGGTCCTTCTGGGTAGGTTGAAGATTAGCCTGGCAGCGTCGTTCATGACTATCTGAAGTCTGCTCAGCAATTTCTGAGGGATACCGACATACAAAACGTTGCCGTAGTCCAGACGAGCCAGGATCAGTGCTGATACTGCTCTCCTGAGCGTGTCTGCCGATAGGATAGGGGAGAGTTTACGCAGTTGTCTCATTATGCCCACACATGTGCCTACTACGGCTGAGACCTGGGCTGAAATAGTGAGGTTGGCATCTACGATCAGACCTAGGCTTTTCACTGCTTCTGCTGGTACTGGGGATGGCCATAGTTCAGTGGGCCACAAGAGATCGTTCCAAGGGCTAGATGCCGTTGTGATCGCCAGCACCTTGGTCTTGTCAGGGTTTATTTTTAATGAGTTGGCCATCATCCAGTTCACGGTAAATTTTAAGATGTTTTGCATTCTCTGATATGCCATTGAACAGTTGTCAATTTGGATGATGATCTGCGTATCGTCGGCGTAGTTGTATAGACTGCAGTCCATCTGATTTAATGTTGAAATAAGGGGTTGCAGGTAAGCATTAAACAGTAGGGGTAAGCAAGAGTCTGTGCAAAATTTTATTGCTGCATTGTGGGGCCTAACACAGCTATGCGAGTTTGGTAACTTAACTGATTCCCTTATAAGGGACCAACTTGTGAGATGTACCAATAACCCACGCATCCAGGTGAAGTTGCTAGCAAAAAACCCAGGGTTAAGAGAAGCTATCGAAATAGCTAAGTCTGTAGAACACACAGCAAGATGCATTAAGGAAATGAAAACTAATGGGGAGGAAGTAGCTCCTGTAAAAGATGAAGAGTATTGTAATGAGGTATGTAAGATTAGGTCTAAAGAAAACTACAGTGTGAGAGGAGAACCTAAGGAGAAGGGTCCTAAATGCTACAGGTGCGGTAGCAATAACCATTTTGCAACCTTTTACCAGTGCCCTGCCAGGTTTGTCACGTGTAAAAAATGTAATAGGAGAGGGCATTTCGCGAGAGTATGTAGAGATGGCGAACAACACAATAGAAATGATGGTAGGAGTATGGAGAAGGGTGCGGCCAGGGAAGTAAAGTGCATAGAACAAAGAAGCGAGAAGATAATTTTGCAAGTAAAAGACATAGATGGTACTGTGAACTCGATTTACCCCAAATGTGATGTCTTCCTCGATGACCAATGTGTAGAAATGTACGCAGACTCATGCTCTCCATACACCTTACTGAACAAAGATGATTTTGTGTCAATGGAAAATTGTAATGTGAAGCAGTTGAAAAGGCCTGACATTTCTCCCACAGGGTATAACAAGGGGAAAATACCATTGGTGGGCATGAAAAATGTACAACTACGCTTCAAGGACAGGGCGACTTATGGAACAGTGTATGTAGTGGAATCAGGATCTAATTTACTGGGATGGGTTCACCAAAAAGAGCTGGGTATCATCCTAGATCCAAATAGTACTGAACAAGTTTTGCTCACTGACAGGTCCCTGGGAAGTGAAAACATTTGTGAAGAATTTGGGCAACTATTCAGGGATGAGCTTGGTTGCCTACACAAGTTCCAACACAGAATCAAGTTGAAATACAACGCTAGACCAGTTGTACATAAACTACGCCCAGTGCCACACAAGTTGAAAGTACCCCTCGAAGAGGAGCTGCGCAAGCTTTGTGAGTTAGATATAATCCAACCTGTAACCTGCACATAGTGGTTGGCTCCGATTGTTCTCGCAGCCAAAGCTATGGGAAGGTATTAGTCTTTGTGTGGACTTGCGCAGTGCGCAGTCTCAATGACAATATATGGGTGGAAAGATATCCCTTGCCTATAATTAACAAAATGCTGAGCACCATGGGCCCAGCTAAATACTTTAGTGTGATTGACCTGTCCATGGCATATCACCAAATCAAACTCCATCCAGAATCGAGGCCTCTCACGGTGTTTCTCACCCCATTAGGAGCATACATGTTCAAACGGATGCCTTTTGGCCTGGCGTCTGCAGCAGCAATTTTTCAGAAAGCGATGCAGAAGATATTGGAAGGAGTGGAACACACCATGTGTTTTCAGGACGACATCCTGGTCTACGGCCAAACTGAGGAAGAACATGATGGGGTCGTGATACAGGTGTTCAGCAGACTTATGGAGGCCGGTCTGACTGTGAAGAAAGAAAAATGTAAAAGAAAAGTGAAGGAAGTCGCGTATTTAGGCCATAAGATTACAGAAGATGGATTCAGACCAAAGGGCAGCTTAAACCAAGCAGTGAAGGAGGCACCCAGCCCCAAGAACAAAGAAGAACTAAGGTCCTTCTTAGGACTTTTAGAGTATATGTCAAAGTACGTGGACAACTTTGCTGCCAAGTGTGAGCCCATGAGGGAGTTAATAAAGAAAAACAAGGATTTCCAATGGAACAAAGAGCACGATGCTGTGATTAAGTCATTAAAAGAAGAATTAATACCCTCCCCAGCATTAGGAACATTTGATGCATCACAGAAAACCATCCTGGCCACAGATGCTTCTAACAAGGGCCTGGGTGCAACTCTGATACAGAAGGATGGTAAAGAGGAGGAAATCATCGCGTTTGCATCCCAGTGTCTCACAAACCCTGAACGGAACTATTCCGCAATTGAAAGGGAGGCCTTGGCCTGTTTCTGGGCTGTTAGACATTTCAAGTTTTTCTTGTGGGGTTTAAGGATCTCCATTCGGACCGATCATAAACCCCTCACCTTCATCTTTTCCGTGAAGGGATTAGAGAACTGTACACCTCGCATCAGCAGATGGGTCCTGGGGCTGGAGCACTATAACTTCAATGTGGAGTATGTGCCAGGGAAGGAGAATAAAATCGCGGATTTCTTGTCATAGTCACCGTTACCAGATGTGGGGGAAAGAGATAGTCCTATACTATTGACAGAGATGCCTGCTATCATGGAAAAGGAATGGGAGGAAGAGACGAAAGATGACAAGGAATTAAACTTGCTGAAAGAGTACATGGAAAAAGGATGGCCGAACAAGAAGAGTGAACTTGAGGATGGCATAGAAGAGTATTGGGAAGTGAGAAATGAATTAAGTTTCATAAAAGGCAGAATCTATCGTAATCATAGAGTGGTTCCACCCAAAAGCCTCAGGAAGAAGGTCATCGATTTGGCACATGAAGGCCACCTAGGGCGCAGCCTTACTAAAGCCAGAGTCAGATCCAGTTTCTGGTTCCCCAGGATAGATGCCATGACTAAACAAGCCGTTAAGGATTGTGGGGCGTGCGCCAAAAGCAACAAATCTAAGGCGGTACAGAAGGCACCGTTATCTCCAGTGATAGTACAAACCAAACCATGGAGCAAGCTGGCCATGGACATTATCGGACCCATGCAGGAACTAGGTGAGAGGAGGAGGTTCATGCTTGTTTTAATCGATTACACTACCCATTAGATCAAGCAGAAGTTTGTCCACACTGTCACCACAAGGACAGCGATCGAGTTCTTGAATGGAGTATTTGTCGAAGAAGGCTTTCCAGTGACTTTGGTGACAGATAACGGAGTGCAGTTTTGCTCGGAAGAGATGCGTGCATTCCTCAAGGGTTTGGACATCAAACATGAGACCACAGCTTTATACTGCCCTAAAGCCAATGGTCTAGTCGAGCGGGCAAACAGAATCATAAAAGAACATATCCAATTAGCTGCAACCAATGGGCATGATATAGAAGGGTCCCTTAGAAGGTGTCTGTGAGCTTACCACACCTCCCCTAATAAGGTCACAGGCATTTCACCCTTTGTAGCACTGCCCGGGAGAGAACCCTGCACCAAGCTGAATCCTAGTTGGCTGAGTGGGGGTGAACCTAGAGTAGTGGATCAGGAAGCTATGGCAGAGAAAGTTCAACTCCACCAAGACAGTTACAAGCAGAGGTATGATACTAAACATGCAGTGAAGGATTCCAAGTGAGAGGTAGGTGACAGGGTTCAAGCCAGAAAGAACATCAAATTGGGAGCCACTCAAAGCAAATAATACATGCCCTGTAAAATTGCTAAAGTGCTTAAGAATGTGGTTCAACTTGGGAATGGTTAATGGTGGAGTTTTGAAAAAAATGTAAATGCGCATGAGTAATGTTTTGTGTTCTATTTTTCCTTCTTATGGTGTCATGGTACAGTCCTATCCCACCTCCGTGGGTCCTATTCCTTGCTCTGTGTCACCCCTATGGAAAGGAGATGTGTTGTAACTTTATCTCCCTAATTTTATGTCCCATCCACCCCTTACCCTTTGACCCAGTTGGTATTCCCTGCCCTGAAGCTTGCCATGGAATGTTGGGACACTCTCCAGTGAGGAGAGTGGATGGTTAATAAACGAACTTGCTTCAACTGATGTCTTTGTCAGCGAGTATTTGTACTTCTAACATAAAGGTACTGTGTCTGAAACGTGACGCAACTGTGAATTTGTCACGCAACTGTGGATAATTTTATCGCAACCTTAAGAACTCTTTTGAAACCATATTCTTGAACTGTGTATGTTGGATTTTTTTCATTTTGGTCTTGTGTAGTTTAGATCAAATACCTTTATTTTTCTACACTATTGTGGAGTCAGTTTGTGGTGTTTTCACTGTGTTACTGTGAGTGTTGGTACAAATACTTTACACATTGCCTTCTGATTAGCCTTGACTGCTCGTGCTAAGTTACCTAGAGGGTGAGCAGGGGTTATCTCAGAGGGTTTCCTCGTTACCCTGCCTAGAAGCAAAGTTCCCTATTTGGACAGTGGTACCTACCTCTGCCAACTAGAGACCCCCAGTTCTAACAAAACCCAACATATAAAACTTGGAGAAATAAGCGTCTTTTTTTGTTCCATTAGCTATTTGCACAGATCGCATTTCTCGCATTCTCACAAGCAAGTACTCTTTTTCAACTACCCCTTTCCTTCCAAAAAATGTTTTCAGCTCTATGATCTGCAATTCTGGAGGTGCGTGCTCAATTTCAAACTCTAACTCCTCCTTCTCTGAACAATGCTGTGTGGTACAACTTTCTTCATATAAATCCTAAAGCATCTAGTGTATATTTCCATTTGACACTTTTCTCCACAGAAAGGGAAAAACAAAGATAGAACACTCTTGGGAAGCAGATTTACGCAAACTTTGGCCCATTGCCATATGGAACAGAATTTGGACAAAAATTAGGAAATCGTCTAGGGAAGCAAAATACCATGCAAACTCTTTTCTTTATTTATAACAGGCTTTTATTGACACCTATGACCTTACACAAATTCATGCTGAAACTCCTGATACTTGTTGGTCATGTTTGCTTGAACATGCTAATCTAAAACATTTACTATTTACATGTCTGTTTGTAATTACATTTTGGAAACAAGTATTGTGTCAGATTAGTATTATCTTTCGATGCGCAGTTCTCTTCTCATACACAAATATTTTCTAAGGCAGCCTATCTGCCGATTATCCTAAGAGTCAATCGCAAGTGCAGATTATAGATTTGTTGTTGTCAGTTGCTTTTCAACAGAAAAACAAAGAACTGGAAAGTTATGTCTGAACTATCTTATTTGGCCTGGTGGTATGCTGTCTGTCATAATTATAGGTTGGACGCAACATTTGCATACTCTCTATCTCTCGCTGGGAAGCCATAACAACTATGGTCTCCTGTTACACCGTTTTTAGACAGAAGTGCAAAAAGATCTTTTGCTCTTGCCCCTCTGATACAAGAAGTTACTCAACCTCCTTGACTTCCTTATTATTAAAAACACATTGTTTAATATATTATTCCTAATAATATGTACAATTGTTTACTCATAGTATTTTCAGTCTTTTTAGCTTTTTTCATCTACTATTTTCTTATGGCTTACATGAACCATTCCTTTATATTTTCTGTGTTTTTTCAAATATTTATTTGCATGAAGTATTAATGTTTGATGACTTTCTTTCAATAAACTTATTTTTAAGTAAAAGAAGTAGAGGATCTGAGCAGCAAACAAGACCTCGGCTCTAAAGTAAGGTTGAAATGGAACAATAATAAAAAATATTTCAGCACACATGCTTTGTCATTATTTGTAATCATATACAGGTTAGTTTAAAGTATTGAATTTCAGCATCATATTAGACATATGACTCGAAGAAGACTGTTTCTTTAACAATAGAATTCTTTATTCACGATTTTCTCTTTGAAAATAGCTTCTTTTTATCTACTCCAAAATAAACGAAGACATTTTTAAGATTGTTTTGAGAGTGATGCTCAGAGAAGTTGTCTGGTGGGTTGGTGAAAGTGAAGCCGGTGATTGAGGTATGTGGGTTCACTGTTGTTTAGTAATTTGAATAAGTGTGTGAGAAGTTTGAACTGGCCGGACCTCTTGATGGGGAACCAGTGGAGTTCTCTGAGGAGTGGTGTGGTAGGGTTCAGCGCAGGAGGTTGAGGATGAGCCTGGGGTGGCATTTTGGATGGTTTGAAGTCCATGAAGAAAGTGCACTGGGATGCAGGTGTAGAGTGCATTGTCATTGCCCAATCTGATTGCAAATAAGGCCTGGGAGATGGTATGCCTGGTGTCCAGTGGAAGCTACTTGAAGATTTTACTTAACATGCAAAGGATGTGGAAGCTTGTGGAGGTGACAGTGTTGACCCGGAATTTCATGGTGAGGTTGGTGTTTAAGATGAGGCCTATATCCTAGCATGATCGGTTAGGGTGGATGTGGGTCCTACGTCAGCAGGACACCAGGTGGGGTCCCAAAATTAGCTCTTATTCCTGAAGATCAGTAATTGAGTTTTCTCAGTGTTGAGTTGGAGGCAGTTTTTTTTATCCAATTAATCATGCTAGTCATGCATTCTTTAACTAACGTTTGTATTTGTGGTGACAGTTCATCTTAGAGGGGAAAAATAGCTGGGTGTCATTGGCATAGATGATGTTGATTCCATGTGCTCTGATGATATTTGCCAGATAAATCATGTATATGTTGAAAAGGCTTAGTGATGATCCCTGTGGGACTCCACAGATGAGATCCTTGGGTTCTGATTTGAATGGCAAGAGCCTGACTTGCTGTGTTCTCTCGGAGAGGAAGGAAGCTATCCATTTGAGTGTCAGTCCTTTTATTGTCGCTGTGTAATCTGGTGATGAGTATGTGGTGGGAGATAGTGTTGAAAGGGAAGGAAAGGTCAGTCCACTGTTGAGGATACTGTTTGTGACATCGATGAGGGCTGTTTCGGTGCTGTGGTTGCTTCAGAATCCTGACTTTGAGTCATCCAGGGGTTTGTGGCATTTTAGTTGGTCAGAGAGCTGTCTGTCAATAGTTTTACATATGTGGGGCTGACCATATGCATTGACCTAAAGTGGGCCACACTCATCCAAAAGGCAATTGCACTTAGTTCCTGGTTTTCTGACCACATTGACCAAGTGGTGCAAACCAAGCTAAATAAGAAGCAGAAATATTGGGTTTGAATAAATAATACACTGAAAATAGGCTCCCTGAAAGAAAATTTGAATTGGCCACTTATTAAAGGCTGTCAACCCAAGCCTGATTCCTATGTGCAACTGCAGAATCAATAGCAGTATGGTCAAACCTTTTTTAACCCTTCATCTGGAATCCAAGCTTAAAGCAGTGGAGATCTTACAACCAGTCTGACAATCGTGACTCTTTGATACATCCAAGCATGCAATCCCTATCTGAAGAGTCTGAGAATCCCAAGGGAGAGGATGTTGTTCACCATGGGGAGAAGAGAGTTCTCCAATTGAGGTACATTATTCAGCTGACCGCAGTTACGACAAGACAGAAACTGTCCCTTTTCTTGCTGACTTGTCTACACTAAGAAGCGATTATAGGAAACATAATCAAGCACATTTTATCCAAAGAACAGTTACAGACTGATGACAAAATCATATTCTACCTGATATCACAGCAAGACATATGGGTGAATAACTGGTCAAAATCTGGGCCCTGATAGAAAATACTCAAGGGAATAGACCCCTGAAGTGAAACAACTAACTTTAGTTGTAAACCTTAAAGGGAAAGAACCATGGTGAACTCCTGAATAATAATTTTCCTGTTCTTCTGTTTTGCTCCTTCTTTTAAAAGTGTTCTGTCTTTATATTTATTTTAGATGTTCTTGTGCTAAAAGCACTTCTGCTGAAAGCCCCGGTAAAAAAAATTCTATTTCTATCTGTGTGGAAATGGTGAAATTCTTCATCTAGGCCACTATGCAAACACTTGATTCAGACAATAAAATTAATACACTAAACATTTAATATTCTCCTATAAATACCATGCTCCTTGATCTCCATGGTTATCTTTGTAATATGGGATTTAGCAAGTACTTTCACGACCCTCGAATTACTGTGAAATATTTTAGCTGATGAATGAAAGTATACAAAATGTGTGAATGTCTGAAATAAAAGTTTTCTTTTTGCTATAACAAGCATTAATTAAAAACAAATCTTAGTACAACTTTTTGGAACATTACACTCATAGTAAGAACAACTTTAATTGTTTCTCATTAGGTGGCAGCCTAAAAATATATTCTTAATAAGATGTTTTGAAAAGGTGTTATATGTAGATGTGCACGTTGAATAAAACCGATGGATTCTGAATTTGCCTTTTTTGGTAATGATTATTTTGCAGCATCTGTGTGGGTTGTTTGAAAGGATACACTAAATGGGAATTAGAAATCTGCTTATTCTAAACCCATACCGGGGAAGGTAGTGATGGCAAAAAAATCATGTTAACATTCTATCTCTTTCTCTTTGTCTTTCTCTCTCGTGCTCTGTCGCACTCTGTCCAGCTCACTTTCTTCTTAGTCTATTTGTCTCATTTGTTCTATTTTTCCATCTGGCCTTTTTCTCTCTATCTCTATGAATGATTTCCCTTTTCTCTTTTTCATGCTGTACTCACAGAAACACAAAGACACACATATATTACATTGTCCCAAGATTTAGCTTAAGACAGCAGATATATCTCTTAGGCAACGGGAAAGTTATAATTTGACCCTCAATGTTCTCAGAATGTACAGTCTTTAGCTGTTGATTTAAGTGCCGTCGAACAGGTTCCACTTTTCTTACAAGTGATTCCTTTTGACAGAAGAGGAAGAGAGTGCAACAAACAATGTACATTATTGTTTTTCAAACTTCAGCACAATTTCACTCTGGGAGACATCGATTTTAAAGTGCATAACTATCCCCGAGGGACCACAAAACGTGCTAACCTTTGTAATAGAAATGCGATTTCTCAAGTTACACAGAAGCTGCTATGCCTAGGCCCCTAAAAGCAAAGTTATTCCTCAGAATACAAAGGCCTTAAACACCTGACGTACGTTTAATGTTGCCGCTAGGGGCACAGAAAGCAGAGCTAATCCTCCGGATGCAATGAACATATGTTATAATTGCTAACACCAACCATGACACACAGGAATGACCCAGGATAACAATGAAAGTCAGTAAGGAGATGTGAACTACACATTTTAAATCAATTCTATCGTAGGATGTCCACTCAACCCCACACTGCCATTCCCTCATGACTACTGAGGCAGGGATTATTACTATTCAGTTTACTTTATTATTTCATCTAAGTATACTGGTTTAATTAGTACAATTCTTGTTCCAGCATAAGGCATTTTTGCCAAATCTAAATTCTCAAAGCAAAGCCTGTCACTTTAGCTCCGTTTCGCATCTTGCTGCCATGCCTTTTTTCTCACTCCTTGTTAGACCTGTCATTCTAAGGTTGGTCACCGCCAACCATTATGCCTGCTAATCTCCTGTTTTTGGTGATTCTTTTTCTTGGCCTTAGGACTCTCAGCACTTTGCCATGGCTGACCAGTGGTAAAGTGCGTATGCCTCTCCCCTAAACATGCTGAAATTGATTTATACACAATTGGTATATTTAATTTACTTGTAAAGGGATATACCATATACCCAGGGCCTGGAAATTAAATACTACTAGTGGGCCTGCAGCACTGATGGTGCAACCGACACAAGTAGCCTTTCAAACCTTGTCAGGCCTACCATTGTAGTGCCAGTGTGTGCAGTTTACTGCCACTTCAACTTGGCATTTAGAGCTGCTTGCCAATCCATAAACACCCCATTAATTGCACCTAAATCGCCCCTAAGTTAGGCCCTAGATCGCCATGAGGGCAGGGTATGGTGTAAGTAAATGGTAGGAGATGCACTTTTATGTTTTGCATGTCCTGATAGTGTCAAGCCTCTAAATTAATTTTTCACTTCTGTGAAGCCTACTCCTCTAATAGGTTAGCATTGGAAATTCCCTTATTCACTTTAAGTGGTAATTCTTGAACAGAAAGGAGTAGCTGTGTCATGATTTATATCTTTGAAATGGTATTGATAACTCCTACTTACTGGTGTTGGATTTAACATTACTGTTTTATTAATGTGACTTTTAAAAAGTGAACTTTTCTTTGCACTCATGGGTCTGTGTGCCTTTCAGCCTGTCTCCAAAACACTTCTGGGGTGGGTGAAAGCTACACTTTGTGCATTCCCTATAGCCAGCCACATAAACAGGAAGGATAGGTGTGTCTGGGTACCCATCTAAACACATTTGCATTCTGATGGCCCAGCCTGGGAAGGATTGAAGGAAGGAGCTAACACTTCATTTGAATAGGTAGTGTCCTATCCCCACAAAAAAGGGATGATTTACCCCCCACCGCTAGTCTGGAGCCAGGGAAGGGAAGAAAGGGGCACCTGTGTACTTCTAAGACCTGATTTGAAGTTGCCCCACTTCATAGGAACATTTGGGTAAAACTGCGGAGCCTATGACACCCTACAAGCAGACTATTGTGGACCTACAACTGCACTTTGGCTGAAAGACTGCAGTGCTGCTTAAATGACTCCTTGCTGGACAGCTGACTTGAAATGCCTGCTTTTCCCCTGTATTTCCCTGCTGCCTACTGTTCTCATTTCTGTCTTTTCCTCCAAGTGTGCTTCAAGGGTTTGTTGGAATGCCACCTATTGCTTGAGACTCAGGGATATCAAAGTCTCTAACACTGCGCCTGTGCCTGGTTCACTGGAAGTGGACCCAGAGACTTACATCAAGAACATTGAAGCATCTCCTGTCTGTGTGTAGCAGAACATACATATTGACCTGGTTGAGGGAGTAAAATCTGTGCTTCGCTCTCTGAACCAATGCAGCACCTTGAGAGCCCATTTTATCGAAATCATGCATCTCCAACACAGAAGCTTAGAGGGACCGATGCCTTCCTCGACTGCATGGCGAAACCTGGTGCATCAGCCAATACATCTCAGCCCAGCGTCTCACCTGTGGATCGGACGCATTGCCATCCCTGCGTGGGGAAGAATCGGTGAATCCTCAACCTATGAGATCGACATTGATGCATCTCACAAATTGTGACCTCGAAAGATACTTTGCTAACTGGGGTCTGCAAAGGTCATGTAGCCAGCCGTCTCTCCTTCACAGTCGGCCCGAACTTTGAGTTTGCCCTGGTCAAGTGCGACCTCAATCCTTAAAGCATTGTTCACTTCTAAGTTCTAATTTTACAATTATTTTTTGAAAATTCACATCTTGTCTTATTGGATTTTTGTTGTTTTGGTCCTGGATTATTTATAAAATCATGAATTAATTTTCTAAACCTGTGTAGAGTATTTTTTGGTGTTCTCATTTTGTAACAGTGTGTGTGTCTGTGTTGCACAAATACTTTGCACAATGCTTGTTTAGCAACCAGAGGGTGAGCACAGGTAATCTTTTATTGTGTATCTAGATTACCCTGACTAGAGTGATGGTGCTTACTTGGAAAGGTTGTGTACCTCTTCCAACCAGAGACTCAATTTAGAGCACTCTTTAACTGTCTTCAGCAGTTGATCTGCTCACTCGTACTGCCTCCTTGCCACCTATACCAACACAGCAACAAAGTGGAGGAGATTCTTTGCAACTGAATCCCACATGCCTAAAAACACCTCTAGCATTTTAAAGTAATCAAATACGCACTGGCATTTCTGTAGAAGCACAGCTCTCTTTAGTGGTACCAGCTGAAAAAGGGGACTGAAGAAAGGTAAATGATTTTCATGATTGCACTGTGCCTTTTCTTAGTAAAATTGCCTTTGACAATAATTCTGAACTGAAAGTCGTGCAGCAGGGCCCACTATTTTATGGACAAGCCAAAGTGTTTCTAACTGAACCAATTTACTCAGTAACATTACCCACCACTTTTACAGTGTGTAAGAATGTAAGATGGAATTGAACAGCATAGAGCTCAACTTCAGACCCAACACATTTATGACAGGATGGCATATCTACTATATGTAATCTTTTAGAATCGTTCACATTTCATTTCTTATATGGTTTAAAAGTTGAAATAACAATATTTTAATTCATTTAGTCTAAAACCTAAGCCCTCTCCATATTTACCCTCTCTGAAAGTTCTTATGTTCTTCTTGTTTCTGTTTGGATTGATTACCATGACATTGATTTACTTTTTCTTTTAATATGTTGTAGTATTTCAAAGTTTGTCAAAAAACAAAAGTGGAGAAGGTATTTGTATATGTTTCTGTAGAGGGCAATTTATAGAAATCCACTTCATTTATTTTTTATTTAAGACGTTTTCTATAGCGCTGGCCAGACCCAGGGATATCGGAGCGCTTTACAATGGGAACATAACAGATAATCATCAGATACAGGATAGAAGAGTGACATATCAACATAAGCACGCAAAAATAAAGAGCAACATATTGTAGTGCAGGACAGTTTTTCCTTCAGAGTCCTTTGGAGTCATTGTGCTGGAGCCGAGCTCGAAGTCCGCTGGGTGCCCCGAGCGATCCAATCCCTAGGGAGTGGAAAAGGAGCAGGGTTTTGAGTTGGTTTTTGAATTCTACAAAGAAGGGCATGGTTCTGATGTGAGGGGGAATGAAGTTCCAAATTATGAGAGTGCTTCCAGTGAAAGATCGGTCATCAGTTTTTTTTTTTTTAGTTTTTGGTGGGATGAGTAGGAGGGAGTCAGAACTTCTCAGGTTCCTGGTCTGGCTGGCTTTACTGAGTTTTTCGCCAAGTACTCAGGTTTGCCGGTGGGAATCGCTTTATGGGTGAGGCAGGCTGTTCTGAAGCTAATCCGCATTTTGACTGGATGCCACTTAAGTTTCTTGAGTACAGGGGAGATATGATTGAATTTCTTGATACTGGTGATCATTCTGGTTGCCGCATGCAGTGTTGTTTTGATGGGAGCCAGGTGTGATTGTGGAATTCCTGAGAGGACTGCATTCCCATAGTCCAGTCTTGACAGTACCAGAGATTAGGTGGCCTGTTTGAGATCAATGGACGCAATGTAGGGTTTTATTTTGTTTAGTAGTTTGTGGTAAAGGAAAGCACTTTTTGCAGAGTTCTTAATGTGTCTTGTCATGTTCAGTTTTGAGTCTAGAGTGATGCCTAGAGATTTGACAGAGTCTGCTAGAGTGAGATTCCCGTTGAGCGCATTGATGGCCTTTGATCATTCCGTAATTTGGGGGTTATCTTCTTTATTCAAGATGAGGAGAGTTTCTGTCTTATCAGGATTTAGTTTCAGGTAGTTGCTTGTCAACCAGCGCTGGACATCTTTCAGTACATCATTAAGTCTTTGTATGTCTTTGAGAGAGGTAGTTTCCATATAGATCTGAATATCATCAGCGTAGAGATGGAAGCAGATGTTTGGTTTTCTGAGAAGTTTGGAGAGTGGTTCCATGTAGATGTTAAAGAGTTGCTGTGATAGCACCGAGCCCTGAGGGACACCCTTGTTGTGTGCGATTGTGTAGAAAGGAGGAAAATCATTTGAGGACTACCTCGCCAAGACCAGCTCTTTCTTGGAGAGCTCTTATGAGGAGTTTGTGATCTACAGTATTAAATGCTGTCTAGTGATCCATGGATATCGTCGATGATGTTAAGAATCGCCGTTTCTGTGCTACAGCCTTTTCTGAAACCAGGCTGGTGGGGGTCCGGGAGGTTGATTTTGTCCAGGTGCTGGGTTAGTTGATGTAGTACGCATCTTTCTAGAGTTTTTGAAAGGAGGGGGAGGTTTGACACAGGTCTAAAATTGTTCAGATCCGTCATGTCAAGTCTGAGTTTTTCCAACAGGGGGGTCACTTGACCCATTTTAAGGCAGTCTGCGACCACTCCGTTTTTCAGGGAACTATTTATGATTGAGCTCCAAATCGGGGCTAAGGTGTGCTTCAGTTTTTTTAGTCAGTAGGGGAGGAATGGGATCTAGGACATGAGCTGAGGGTTTGGAGGTGGAGATCAACGAGACTATCTTAGTTTCTTGAATGGGTCGGAAATTAAGCCAGGGATTGGGCGAGGACTCAGGAGAGAGATCAAGCGACCCCACTGTGATGCTCTTCATGGGGTGCGTGTTGTTGACGTCCAGTGAGAGTTTGATTTTCGAGATCTTATCATTGAAGTAGTCGGCAAAGTTATCGTATAGTTCTTTGGACGCCTGTATAGAGGAGGGCACAGGCTTGGAGGTTTGTTGTCTGTTGATGCTATATGTTTTTGGCACTGTCTAGCGCCGAGCGAAAATAGCTGGATTTCTTGTTTTTGATGTGATTGTTGTACTTCCTACGGGCTGATTTGAGTTGATCCCGGAGGATGGAGGTAGGGTTATTTTTCCACTTTCTTTCTTTAGTTCTCTCCTTTTGGAGTTGAGGTCGAGGTTGAACTATGATCTGGCGGGCTCTACTCTTTTTGTGCTTTAGAGGAGGTATTTTGTCAAGCTTGGACACTAGCTTTCCATTGTACCATTCAGTGAGGTCATTAGTGGTGAAGTGGTCATTGGTGTCGGGGATAAGTGAGCTTATCTGTTCTTCAAGGACTCCTATGGGAACCTGAGAGAAGTTTCTCAACCAATTGGGGGGGTTCTTTGAAGGGGGGATGTTGTAAGAAAGTGGCACTATATATACTGGACCGAAGTAAAATCAGCCAAACTACGAATTCCGATTTACTCACCTGTTTTTAGGAGAGACCTCAGTGCTGCATCTTTAAGCGCAGTACTGATCATGAAAACTAATTCTAGCCATACTTACCAGAAACTTGAATTTCCTTCCATAGGGTAAAATTGACTGGTTTCACTTGGCAATTCTTCTAAGTGTGGAGTTTTGGAACTTTAAAATAATCAACTAAAATAATCCGAACAACAAATTGCGATTTACTCGCCTGTTATCAGGAGAGAACCCAGTGCTGCATCTTTTAGCCTAGCACTGACCCTGAAAAGCAATTCTAACCTTACTTATCAGTAACTACGTGAAAGTCTATATTAGTTATTGATTAGTTAACTTAGTATTTGTATGGGAGAGTGAATGTGTGTGTGGTTCAGTGGAGGGGGTGTGACTGGCCAAAGATGTGTGAATAGTTGATTCAGTAGGTATATGAGGTTAATACTGCATGTTCGAAAAGGTGTTTGGGTGAGTGAATATCTTTATGAGTGTGGTGATGAGCAAATATATTTCTCAATGGTGCATGTCCAAAAAACTAGAATAATAAAAGGCAGTGTATGTAACATTTGTTGTATATAAATACATGTACATAAGACTCAGTGATTGCAGGAGTGACTGTATGGATAACTGTATACTTGTAATAGTAATTATTTAACACACTAAGGGGCCGATCAGGATCGCGGACGGACTTGCGTCCGTCCGCGACCCCAGAGCAGGAGGGAACCTCCGCATGGGCATGCGGAGTTCCCTCCTGTGCAATTAGGATGTGACCGCCACCCTGGCGGTCACATCCTCTATTTTTAACATTGCGGCGGGTGCAGCTTCAAGCTGCACCCGCGGCAATGTTAAAAATGCACGCATTGCTTTTGCATGCAGAAAGAGGCAGGCACCGTGCGGTGCCTGCCGCTTTCTGCATGCAAATGCAGGGGGGTACCATAGGTACCCCCCATGTGCACCCCCCACCCCCCCTTCACCTAGGGGGCCCGCAACGGGCCCCCGCAGTGAAGTTCCGTATGCTTTTCCACGGCGGGAAACGCGCCGCGGAAAAGCATAATTCACTGCCCATCCTAATATGGTGGACGGTGTCTGAGAGACACCGTCACCATATTAGAGCTTTTCCGCCGCGGTTGTAAGCCAACCGCGGCGGAAAAGCTGCGGACGGAAACCAGGACCCACCAGCCATCCTAATGTGGCGGTGGGTCCTTGGTCAGTCCGCTGCGGTTTTTCCGCATCCTCGGGGCCGGCGGTGGCTTCCGCCGGCCCCGAGGATGCGGAAAAACCGCTATCCTGATCGGCCCCTTAGTATGAGTTACTATCTATATGATTGAATGAAATGGTGTTTGTATAAGTATGTAGCTGAGTAAATGTAAGTATGATGCATTGTTTGCATAAGTGAGCAGGACGACTGCATAAGTAAATAGGATGTGTGCTGGTGTTTAATGTCAATATAGGTGTATAAGTATATTTCATAGTGTTCTATTGATCATTAACAGCATGCATGAGTGAATCTATAGATAATTGATTACATGTTTGTGTATATCTAAGAATGACTGAGTGGGGTTTTAGATACTTGTATTAGTGTGTCAATGGATTCAAATATGGTACTCTATATTTTACATTGAGTGAAGTTAGATTATAGAAGTGTATGATGAGGTGTATCTGATTGTCACGTGGATGGTGTCATCAGTGATGTCATCAGTGATGTCATTTGAGATGTCATCAGTGATGTCATCAGTGATGTCACTGACCGTGTCATAAATTATGTAATATGTGACATCATCACCAGTGGATTGCGGGGGAGAGAGTTACAGTTAGTACAACTAACTGCCAACAGAGTAATTTCAATGGTTTTGTATGAGGGAAATGTCCAGCTAACTATAACATTCCTAAAACCTATGTTTTATTCAGTGAATTTCTAAGGTTTTTTAAATGCTAACTCCTAACTATAACCTGCCTGAAACCTATGGTTTTTTCAGTGAATTTCAAAGGTATTTTAAATGATAATTCCTAACTATAACCTGCTTGAAACCTATTTTTTTTCAGTAAATGTCAAAGGTTTTTTAAATGACAATTTCTACTTATTATGTTGACCACTTCCCCATATTTTCAGCCAGAAACTAAATCTGCAATGCTACTTAAAAAATCAGGCAATAGTTCCACTTACCACTAACAAATTAACAGTTAACTACTGTAAAAAAGTCGAACATGTACTACGTGAATTACATCGAACTCACACCCATGTTTAAAGAGTGATATGTTTTAGAGATTGTAATTATACATTTCCGACACCCAACAAAATCACAATACTCAGCGCAACTACCACTACAACCACCCCCACGGACCTCTCCTTCCTACTACCTCAAAGGCAGCACAAAACAGGACAACAAACCTTTCCAAAATAATATATCCCCTCAACAGCACACTAGCTTAATCTACGGAGATGTGACAACCAAGTATGTATAAGGGAAAGAACTCGAACATCAACAATAATGTACACAATGCTAAGACTACCAGTGAAATACTTTACACAATTCACTATTATTATTACATTTCTTATTACATTTCTTATATAGCGCCAGAATCGACCCCCGAAGGGGTATCTCCGCGCTTGCCTTGGGAACCCGTCCTGGCTTTTCCCTGTGAGATAGCCCCTACAGGGCATCTCCAAGGTGAAAGCCAGGCATCCCGCGCGGGGGGCCGTTGTGGAGATTAAGCAAGCTTAATGCCCAGAGTTGCAGAGTGTGAACCCATGATTAGGTCAGGCACCGAAGCGAGAATTATCGAGTCCGTGGACATTTGAGCTCAACACCCTGCCGCGTCGGGAATCGAACCCTGGTCCCGGGTCTGACCTCTGCTTCAGGGTCTGCCTGCTCTAACCAGTGAGCCACACTTCTCCACTATAGAAATCAAAAACTTTGCAGTGTGTAGATATACCATTGATGAATGATGTGTACTAAATAGTGGACACAACCATATTATCTCAGACACTGGGGAATATTTCGGTCATGTAGCTGTGTTCACCCCCCCTTTGAAACAGAAGCAGAGTAGGCTAGTCCAAGGTAAACAACGTCAACGTACGACTATAAATAATTAGGCTATGCATTGGGCGTGGTTCACTTCTGCAAACGCCATAGCACTGCAGACTTATGTCTGTATTGACTAGTGGTTTCCATCGACACTGTGGACAGCAGGGTTCACAACTTGAATTCAACTTTGGATCTAAATTTCTCTTCAGTATCTGTGCTGAGAACTGCCTTCAATCTATTCTGCGGTCAGTAGAGTTGACAACTTGATACCAGTTGAATTCAGCTTTACATCAACACTAAGGACAGCATTGAATCCAACCTTGCTTTATTTAAGGCAGAGACAATTGTACTGTGCCCTCAGATTCTGTTAACTATGACAAAATAGCATTCATCGATCTTTGTGTCAACTACTGCCTTCATTCTACACTGTGTACAACAGGGTTCACAACTTGAATTCAGCTTTGCATCAACACTACGGACATCATTGAATCCAGCCATGCTTTATTTAAGGCAGAGACAATTGTACTGTGTCCTCAGATTCTGTTAACTGTGATAAAATAGCATTCATCGATCTGTGGTCGACTACTGCCTTCAATCTAAAACTGCGTAACAACAGGGTTCACAACTTGAATTCAGCTTTGCATCAACACTACGGACAGCATTGAATCCAGCCTTGCTTTATTTAAGCCAGAGACAATTGTACTGTGTCCTCAGATTCTGTGACAAAATAGCATTCTTCGATCTTTGTGTCGACTAATGCCTTAAATATATACTGCATACAACAGGGTTCACAACTTAAATTCAGCTTTCCATCTACACTACAGACAGCATTCAAGATATCCTTGATTTATGTAAGGCAAAGATTATTTTGTTAAAGGATGCCACAAAAAACATTCCTTAATGGCTGTAGTGAGTTCTGTTTTCAAATGTACACTGCGATCAAAAGAGTTTACTGCTTGATACCAGTGGCGCATAAGCACTTCAGACAACAACAAAATTCAGCCTCGATTTATTTAAGGCAGCAAAAATAGTACTGTGTTGTCAGATTTAGTTAAACTATGTAATAAAAAAAAGCATACCTTGATGTCTGTGTCAACTACAGCCTTCGATGTACTCTGCGGACAGCAGGGTTCACAAGTTGAAGACACCTTTACATGTATACTACGGACAATAAGGAGTTCAATCTTGATTAATTTAATGCAGAGACAATTGTATTGTATGTGTTCAGATTTTTTCAGATAGAATTACGATTGTACATCTCGCATTCCAGTAGACAAGAGACATTATACCACTACGACCCCACCCGAACCACGAATCATCACAGAGTACACACACGCTGACTTCTCTCGGTACCACTAAATCACTGCACCACAAGCCTTATTAACACCTTGGGTGCTTGAGAGATTTCCCTCCTGTGCTGCATTCCCTGAATCCCCATTGTTCATGACAAGCTCGCTGGCACTTTAGTTGCCTGTATGTCGAAGGTTAATGATTTGTCCAGCCACACCCCCAGGCTTTTGATGTTATCTCTGGGGGTGGGGGTTGTGCCCATGCTCGAAGGCCATAACAGCTCCAAGGTGGAAGGGGCTGAGGGGCCTAGGAGCATAAGCTTTGTTTTATCGTCATTGAGCTTCAGACAGGACTTCGTCATCCAGCTCTTGACCTGTTCCAGGCAAGTTGTTAGATTAGACTGTGGTTGTGGGCTGTTCTTCTGCACAAGGGAGACCACTCAGGGAGAGTGAACAGTTTTATGTCAGCAATGAGGCATACTATCACTTTTAAGTGGAATTCATGCAGAATCCAAACAGCAAAATACATTACTCTAATTACTGTGCCCCCAGACCACACATCATCGCAGAATATGTACACACTAAGCACCAAAAATGCTAGTAACTTAGTGCACCAAAAATTATTATCACGTGGCCTTACTAAGGTACCATTCACAACATTAACAATATTACTATCAGTACAGCCTGCCCAAACCATGCATCATCCAGGCTCCACAGATCCTTCTTGTTTTAGATACCACTAACTCAGTAGAAACCAAACTAAGTATAACACCTATCAAACCCTACACAATATTCTTTTAGTATGCTTCCTTGAAAAACTTCTTTTATATCACTTGGACATTTAGTTGAATAATAAAATGCACGCTACATACATGTTCGATCTTCCACTTCCACTATGATTTCAGATGATGCACTCCACCCTAAGATCTACACTGCAGACAGCAGGGTATACTACTTGAATTCACCTTTGCATCTACACTATAGACAGTAGAAAATTCCTTGATTTATTTAATGCAGAGAAAAAAATAGTGCTGTTGCACTCCTAGTATGTGCAAGCACTTTCAATAGCTGCATCATGTGAACTATGATAACAAGGGTCCAGGGACGGTCATCGAGGGTAGGTCTACTAGTATGTACTCCTATGCAGACAAGGCTTCTACTATTGAGGCGCTTATACAACTTACCCGCCCATGTTGAGGCACCACGTACCCATTTGGGAGGTCCTTATACAATGACTACATGAGGTTTGATTTGTAGTCAGTCCTGGATGGTAGAACATTATTGAAAAGCAAACACCACTTCTTACTGCGTTTACATATACCGGTCCTGAAGAATTGCCATAGTACTTTATGAACCAACAGGGCAAGAAACATGTCGAACCAGAGAGTAGAGCATAACAGCAAATGACTACCCCTCCCTAGGGAAATTGCCGCTCTATTATATAATTTTAATATGGTGGATTACCAGCCGGAATGAAGCTTATTTACTTGGAATATCCAACCTTTTTTAATAAAAACACACACTCACTGCACCGCACCATATCTACACATCCACGGGCCACACACCCCCACTTCATCAAACGGCAAAGGAACAAAGGATCTCTGACCAAGAGCACCTTTGCGTGTGCCTGTTCTGACCGGGTTTTTGTTCCCCTTTTTGAGTGAAGGTGACTTTAGCCTATTATCATTCTAATAGAGGGATTAGAGCCTTAGACCTGGCCTATTTACAAGATGCTTGACATAATTCCCTATTCTTTTCTCTATTCTAGGGCCTATATGCTTATGTTAGGGGATAGATTCCTTGGTATTAGTATTACTCCGTCCTTTTGTAAGGTTACTAGTATATTCCTGATAGAGTTATGCTTACTTCGGGCCTTGTAGGCCTCGAACAGGAGATACTCCATCTTTCTTTCTGCCTCGGCTGCATGAGACGCTTTTAGGTCAAATGTAATGTTTTAGTTATAAGGTGTTGTTCGCTTGGAGAGAACCAGCTCAGACTGTATTTTTCTTCATGTCGAAGACATAACATCAGGCCGGCCGGCTGAGAACGTGTCCTTGGCACGGGGTGGTACAAGAATTTGGTGGGCGGCAGGTTGCTGGCTGGAAATTTCCATGCATGAACAAGGTTCTATATTAGCGAAAGTGCAGAGAGGAGGAGAGTTCATTCAGTCAGTTAGTAGACGGCAGCTAATCGTTAGCATTATTGCAGTTAATCAACTTAAAGCAGACAGTCGCCATTTTGAAGTCCGAAAAGACCGAAGGCTGATACTCTCTCAGAAAGATTGAAGTTATTTTAGTTGGAGCAGCTGGTGAGCTTTGATACTAAGATCAGAGCATGCAGAGTGAAGAAGTTAGCAGAGCGAATGAATACTAGAGCGGCAGTAACTGATTTATAAGATTGAAGCCGGAAGGTGAAGACAGTCCGTGATCGAGACGAGAGAGGAGTAGTGCAGAACGACGAGAGTGAGACTGACAAAACAGAGAACAACAGGGAGGTTCCAGCGACTTGGAGGGGAGCAGAGGAGACAGAGCATAGCGGTGCAGACGTGTATCTGTGACTGCAAGGGTGATCCTAAGATGAGCCAAGGCACAGACGAGAAGGGAACCCAAATGACAACTGAGTCCAGAATTCGTACTCATAAGGTGACGTCGACCCTATCTTATTAGCGTGCACACACATTCTAATTTTTTCCTTTGCTTTTCAGGCTATATGTTATATTGCTGTATTATATTGTTGTTATAATTTGTTATTGTGTAATAAAGGGACCCCAGTTCTTAGTGAACCATTGTGTAACTGTTATTTGTATGATAAAGTTAACCTTTCTTCTAGTCAGATGCTGTTATGTGGACGGATGCGTTTCCCGTCCGGGAAAGTGGTAACTGCGCAAGGGAGCAGGGAGCACGTAAATCGGAGAATAACCTTTGCATACTCTAATTTGGCCATTCTTGTGTGAAAGGATCAAACTGTATATTTCCAGTAGTATATAGTGAAACTTCCCAACAGAGAGAGAGAGAGTTAAAGGTATCAATAGGACAGTGATCGCCGTTGTGTAGCCGCGTTAGTGAGAGCACCGGGAGGACACGGTGTGTATACCCACAGGATTGTGGCTTGACAGAGAGAGTGAGAGCACCGGGAGGACACGGTGTGTATACCCACAAGATTGTGGCTTGAGATAGAGAGAGAGAGAGCACCTGGAGGATACGGTGTATATACCCACAGGATTGTGGCTTGTGTGAGCACCGATTGTGGTCAGTGTGTAATGGTAAGTAATCAGAACTGCCCCCTTCACTGTGAGTAGGAGGGTAGCATAGTCTGGGCCTAAGTTGCCGCAAGACTATAAGGCATGAGTGTGGTGTAGAATATGGAATTCCGTAGCAATTGGTGATTGTTTTTAGTAATCCCTATGGATTTGGTGGTGTTTTAGATGATCTAAGCTTGTATATTGCTAATTCCCCATCCCCAGGTAGGTACCCAGGTACCATGGTAAGTAAGTCCTGAGGAGGGAGGTGGTTACGTTTCGGCTGGGTTGGTGGTGTCTTGGTGAGCTGATTCTATCTAGTCCAAAAATTGTCGTTACATCTGGCGTCACGAACCGTTTACGTAAGCCTGTTAGCGCGGTGTTGTTTCTATCTTGTTGGTTTGCGCTTGGCGCGTACGGAGTATATTTTGTACATTATTTCTTTATAGTTGTATATATCTTTTTCTTTTTGGCACGATGTTTTTGAGAAGGTCGAAATCTACTTTTAAATTGCCTGTTGAAATTCCCGGTTGGGAATCAACGCCTTACGAGGCATTGGCCCATGAGTGGGCTGATTCTACTGGTTTGAGCGAAAATTGGAGTTCTTGTTTGGAACTGGCGGATCCGTCTAATGTGATTGCTTGTTTGCAGAAAGCGCCGGTTGTGAAGGGTGATGAGCTCCCTATTTTAGGACGCAGAGGTTGGATTGTTTTATCTGTGTACAGAATTGTACATGAGAAATTTCTGAAGTTACAGAACAATATGCAAATATTGTGGAGAAGTTTGTTGAAGTGCAGAATGCTCACACTCTTTTGCGATGTCAAACTAAATTGCTTGCCGACAAACTTGAAACTTATCAGACTATTGCTGAAACAGCTGCTGTTCGTATTGCTAAATACAAATAAAAGAATCGTCGTGGTCGTGTTTGCAAACGGAAAGTGCGTCTGGTCGTGGCGAAAGCCGGACTGGACTGGAATCCTGATGAGTGGGACGGTAATATCTGGGACTCGAATGATTCTGGCTCCTCGGCTGAGGAGTCTGACAGACGCGAGTATTCTTGCACCGGACGTGACTGTAAATCTAATACTTTTGACAAACTTGATGATTCCGGCGACCATGGTCGGTGTTCTAATTCTGACGACATTTCTCAATCTAAATGTCCCTCTAAATCTGTTGCTCGGGTTCCTTGTGCACCTCGTACTGAGGTTTCGGCGCATCCGTTTTTTTGACGAAAATTACAGCAGGCTCCTGGTAATCCAAATGGTATTCCTTTGGATAGTTTAGAAGATTTTACACAACGGGAAGTTAGTGACATTTTGGCACGTTTTCGACAGCGGCCCGGTGAGGTCTTGCTTACGTGGATGGTGCGTCTCTATGAATTGGGTGCTGCTGGCATCATGTTGGATGCGGGAGATGCTTTGAAATTTTGTTCTTTGAGTTCTGATTCCACTGTACAAGATCATTTACGAAACTATAATGGTGCTGGTCAAATTAGTCTGCTTCAATTAGAGACTGATGGTTGTAATCACAAATACCCTACTGAATCTGATTGGCCTCTGAATGACAAGCCATGGTATACTTTGCGAGATGCAGCACAAAGATTAAAAGAGGAGGTGATGTAAACCGTGATTTTTCTGAGTACTTCTGACAGATTGTTGGATGGTTTGTTGACATCTTCTGTGCGGAATCGCATTATCAGTTCTTCCCCTGTTGCATATAAACAAGTTATGATGATATTGTTGATCAATCAAACTGGTAATGCGTTGTCCTTAGTGCTTGAATCTGTACGTCAGCTTGGTGAATTGGGCGAGTAGCTTAAACCTGAAAGACAACCCAGACCTGAGGTTCGTACTGCTGGACATTATCAGTTTTCTAGACGTGATCTGTTTTTTGCCTTGTTGGCTGATGGTGTGAAGAGAGAAGAGATTGATGGTGAACCTTTAATCGCTTGTGGGACATGTTTCGCAAGCGTGGTTTGGACAGGAAGGAGGGTGCTCGACGTGTACGAAAGAATGAATGTGATCGTGAATATTCTGATGACAGTGGGGATGACAGACGTCGTGATGATTCAGATCGGCGTGATAGACGAAGGAATGAGCGACATGTGTCCCCTCGGCGAGAGAGAGAGAGGGGGAGAGAGAGAGGGGGAGAGAAGAGCGTGTTGAAAGCAGATACAGAGATGAAAGAGATCAGTCCCCTGAAATGAGGAGAAAAGAGGAACGACACAGGTTTTCTGAACGAAATTCACAATACCATGTAGATGACAAAAACCTGTTTCACAATGGGGATGGATATGAACAGGAAATTACATCGTCCAGAAAATTTGAGAGTATTTACCCTGATTTGTCTTGGTTGTCAGAACGCAATAAAAATGACTAGGAAATAGGTCAAGTTCCAGTACGCAGTTGGGCTCACAAAGATAATAGACCCTATGTAGATATTGAAATTTTTTGGAGACATCGTAATATACAGAGGGCCCAAGCATTGGTAGATACAGGAGCGGAGGCCACTTTAATTCATGGAAAATCAAAGAAATTCAAAGGACAATTTTTTACAATTACTGGTTTAAGTGGAAAGGAAACCCCCGCAGTACAAACAAATGTTGAGATGAAAATAGGTAGAATTCCCCGAAAAGAATATTCTGTTTTAGTTGTACCACTTTTGGAATACATAATTGGAATTGATATCCTAAAAGATATGACTTTACATTTAGACGATGGATGTTATCAATTTGGAAGTAGAGGTTATATATCATCCAGACCTGTACAAGTTGACTGCTTGAGAATGCCTCCTATAAAAATTCCCCAGGCTACAAAAGTCATTTCCAAAAAACAGTATCGTATTCCAGGTGACCATGAAGAAATGAGTGCTACTATTCAGGATTTGGTGAATGCAGGAGTTATAACTCCAGTTACTTCTGCTTGGAATAATCCCGTTTGGCCTGTGCGTAAAAGTGATAATTTTTGGCGTATGACTGTTGATTACCACGAATTGAATAAACAAACAGCCCCTTTGACTGTTGCAGTACCAGACATTATTACTCTAATTGAAAGAATTCAGAAACATTCAGGAATGTGGTATGCGTCTATTGACATTGCTAATGCTTTCTTTTCGATCCCAATTGCCCCTGAGTGTCAGGAACAGTTCAGTTTTACATGGAATGGACGTCAAATGACGTTTAGAAGTCTTCCCCAAGGCTATGTACACAGTCCTACGATCTGTCACCGGCTGGTGGCGGAACATTTATCTGAAATATCCATAAACCCACAGATACAGATTTGTCATTATATTGACGACATTTTGATTCAAGGTGAGACACAGGATCAAGTTCAGACTCAGTTAGATCAGGTTATCAATCATTGGCGAGAAAAAGGTTGGGAAATCAATCTCGACAAGTTACAAGGTCCATCACAAAGTGTAAAATTTTTAGGCATCAATTGGCATAAAGGAAACAGAGAAGTGATTCCACAGGTGAAACAGAAAATTCTTGATTTTGTAGTTCCCCGGAACCGTAAAGAAGCCCAGAGATTTATTGGTTTATTTGGTTTTTGGCGTCAACACATCCCACATTTGAGTCAGATATTAGCCCTTTTGTACAGAGTCACTCGTAAAAAGAATGCGTTTGAATGGAGTAAACCGCAGCAAGATGCGTTTGATTTGGCAAAAGAAGCGATCAAGTATGCTTTGGATCTGTGGCCTGTACGTGATGGTGATGTGGATCTGAATGTGTCTGTGCAAGGTCCTTATGCAAATTGGAGTTTGTGGCAAAAACAAGGCAGAAATAAAGTACAACTTGGTTTTTGGACTAAAAATTTACCCGATGCTGGTGAGCGTTATACACCTTTTGAGAAACAGTTACTTGCATGTTATTGGGCTCTGGTGGATACCGAGCAATTGACTTTGGGACATGATGTGATGTTGAGACCTGAAATTCCTATTATGCAATGGGTTTTGAGTTTGCCAAAAACTCATCGAATTGGACATGCTCAAGAGGCGAGTGTGATTAAGTGGAAATGGTACATACAAGACAGGGCACATGTGGGACTGAAAGGTGTTGCGACGTTGCATGAGCAAGTGGCGCTGGCGCCATCGAATGAGACTGGGAGTGATTGCTCCGTACCTATAGTACAGGAATCCCCTGTTAAATGGGGTAAGCCATTTGATGATCTGTCCGCGGAGGACAGAAACCATGTGTGGTTTATGGATGGTTCAGCGAGGTACATAGGAGAGAAGAGGCATTGGAAGGCAGTGTCCTATAATACTATCACACAAAAATTGCTGAGTACAACTGGTGAAGGAAAAAGTAGTCAATTTACTGAATTGTATGCTGTTTACCAAGTTTTAAAGCAGGAACTACCTGGTACGTGTCACATTTTTACTGACTCCTGTTCCACTGCTAATGGACTGGTGGAATGGTTATCAACATGGCATGCTCGCAATTGGGAATTGAATTCTAAAGAACTTTGGGGTAAAGAATTGTGGCAAGAAATTTGGGAATTGCTTCCGCAAAGTACTGTTACAATCTTTCATGTGGATGCCCATACACCAATAGACTCCCTTGACAAATTCTTTCACAACATTACAGATGAGAAATCTAAAATTGCTGAGGCAGTGGTGGACATGCAGGATTCTGATTTGGCGGGATTGGCGAAATGGGCCCATCAGAAAGCAGGACATTTTGGAGAAAGAGCCACTAGCAGGTGGGCTGCTGACCGAGGAATTTATATTCCTCTAAATTTGATCAAATATACTATAATGCATTGTCCCATTTGTCAACATTATAGACAACGAAAAGTACCCCAAATTGTTAGAGGACAGTTACACCGAGGTAAATTACCCGCTCAAATTTGGCAGATTGATTATATTGGTCCACTCCCTATGAGTAAAAATTGTCAATATAATATGCACCATTGTCGACACGTACAGTGGTCTTTTAGTGGCCTTTCCTTGTAAACGAGCTACCCAAGTAAATACCATTAAAACGTTGGAATTGATTATGCTGTATTATGGTGTCCCATTTCAAATTCAATCTGACAATGCATCCTATTTCAAAGGAAGATTGGTACAGGAATTTTGTGTGGAGAACAACATTGAATGGGTGTTTCACATACCGTACTACCCACAGGCAGCAGGCCTTGTGGAGAGAATGAATGGTTTGCTAAAAGATCAATTGCGTAAATTAACTGATTACAAATATAAAAATAGGAGAGATTATTTGTTTCAGGCACTGTTAATCTTGAATAATCGTCCCTTTTTAAATGCTGATTCCCCATTAATGCGTATATTTCCTCCAGCTGTTGATGCTAAACCAAACACAGTTAAAAATACTGTAATGTATTGGGAAATTTCCCCTGGAGCCCTGGCTCCATGCAGAGCAACCCCAGGTTCCGCAGGCTTGGACCTGCATGCCATGAATGACATTACTGTAAAAGGAAGAGACCGAGTTATCATTTAAACTGGCATTGGTGTCAGTATACCAACTGGAAATTTTGGACTAATTGCCCCTAGATCGGGCCTGGCCTTAAAAGGCATTCAAGTGCTTGGAGGAGTCATTGACAGTGATTATCAGGGAGAGATTAAGGTACTCCTGCTAAATAGCAGTGAGGTTGATTTACCAATTCACAAGACTGACCGAGTTGCTCAATTGCTAATCATGCCTGTCTTCAGTGGTGAGATTCAGAAAGGCACTGCCCCGACTTTGTTAACTGTTCGAGGACAAAAAGGTTTTGGCTCCACCGATAATCCAGGAGCGAGAGTGTGGGTGCAATCGCCTAAAAATCCCCCATAACAAGCTGAAATTATTGTGACCGGTCATGATAATACAGTACTTGTCATGAGACCAGGGAAAGATAGCTGGGAAGCTGTCCCAGCTGACAAATGTTACTTACGAGAATGAATAATGCCTGTATTTGATTTTCTTTCAGATCATTCTCTGGACTGCTGTTGCAGGATGTGCCGGCGTTGGACTCCTTTTGGCCTGCTATGTCGGGAGAGGAAGGAATCCCCAGACTCTGGTTGACTGGAGAATCAGAGTGCCACGTTCCTTCGCTGCGTGGGATTCATCATCTAACTTTTGGACTACCCTGGCACGAAGGGTGACAAATTCCCCACATTTCTGTTTAACACCGATGCGTTGGGTGACTGACATATTAGCAACCTGTTTGGTTGCCGTCCCGGCTTCTTTGGAGACCCTTGCCCATATTTTCAATATATCAAATGCCCGTCCTAATATTATTCTTGGGGATTTCGCGACTCACGAATATTGTCCTTTATGTACTGTGCTATTAGATCCAGTACCACCGATTCATTCTCATATAACTACATATAATATCACGCAGGGTGATTTATGTTTCTTCCTTACCTGTGATCCAAGCCCCATAACTGAATGTGTTTGTTTAAAACTAAAAGGTGCTACTTCATTCACAGATCATGAAAAAACGTTATGTTCTCGGAGGTCATCGAAGTCCTGTGTTTCTGTCAAAAATAACATGACCTGCAAAAGTCTTGTAGTTACCCCTAGCCATTATCGTACATTGCTATTACCTTCTGGATGGCTTTTCTCTTGTGGCAATACATCTTGGCCTTACATTCCTACAAATATCACCGGAGGACCCTGTGCTATTACTAGATTAAGCTTGCTAATGTTTTCTTCACATCCAAATGCACATTCCCGTGTTGTCCGTGATGCAGTTATGTTGAAAGACAATTGTGATTCTACACTACATTTATATTCTGAATCCGAATATCTGAGTTTAGCTTTTTCTATTTTGGGTGTCCCTGCTCTGGCTGTATACAATGCTAAATCTATTGGGAAACTGGCCTGTTGGATGGTTAAATCCATTAATCACACTACTACAATTCTATCTGACATGCTACTGGACGCCCAGGGTGAACGCAGAGCTATTTTGCAGAACAGGGCTGCAATTGATTATCTTTTACTTAAACATGGACATGACTGTTCTGACTTTGAGGGTCTTTGTTGTTTCAATTTATCTGATCATACTAGATCCATTCAGGGTCACATTGAAAAATTACACGACTTAACCAAAGAAGTTGGAAAACACATTGACCAGGGCTGGTTTGACTGGCTCTTTAATTGGTTACCAGACTTACATTCTTTACGTCAGATATTAGGGGGTATCCTGCTTGCTATTTGCATCTTAGTTGCTATTTGTTGTTTTATTCAGTGTATTCCTTCTTTACTTCAAACTTGTAGATGTCGTACCAGAAATAGATCAGTTAGTTTTGTTTCATATTATTCTTCGACAGATGTTAGTTCCATTTAGCGAATGATTAGCCGTCTAAAGTCAAGGGTGAAGAGTTCTGACCGGGCTTTTTGCCCCTTTTTTGAGTGAAGGTGACTTTAGCCCGCTATCATTCTAATAGGAGGATTAGAACCTCAGACCTGGCCTATTTACAAGGTGTTTGATGTAATTCCCTACCCTTTTCTTTATTCTAGGGCCTATAAACTTATGTTAAGGGATAGATTCCTTAGTATTAGTATTAATCCGTCCTTTTGTAAGGTTACTAGTATATTTCTGACGGAGTTATGCTTATTTCGGGCCTTGTAGGCCTCCAACGGGAGAAACTCCATCTTTCTTTCTGCCTCGGCTGCTTGAAACGCTTTTAGGTCAAATGTAATGTTTTAGTAAAAGGTGTTGTTCGCTTGGAGAGAACCGGCTCAGGCTGGCCCTTATCGAAGAACTGTATTTTTCTTAGTGTCAAAGACATAACATCAGGCCGGCCGGCTGAGAACGTGTCCTTGGCACGGGGTGGTACAAGAATTTGGTGGGCGGCAGGTTACTGGCCGGAAATTTTCCATGCATGAACAAGGTTCCATATTAGCGAAAGCACTGAGAGTTCAAGGCAGTTGTTCATTAGATCAGTTAGTAGACGGCAGCTAGTCGTTAGCATTATTGCAGTTAATCAACTTAAGTCAGACAGTCGCCATTTTGAAGTCCTAAAAAGACCGAAGGCTAATAATCTCTCAGAAAGATTGAAGTTATTTTAGTTGGAGCAGCTGGTGAGCTTTGATACTATGATCAGAGCATGCAGAGTGAAGAAGTTAGCGGAGCGAACGAATACTAGAGCGGCAGAAACTGATTTATAAGATCGAAGTTGGAAGGGGAAGATAGTCCGTGGTCAAGAGGAGCATCTGACTAGAAGAAAGTTAACCTTTCTTCTAGTCAGATGCTGTTATGTGGACGGATGCGTCTCCCGTCTGGGTAAATGGTAACTGAGCAAGGGAGCAGAGGAGCACTTGAATCAGAGAATAACCTTTGCATATTGTAATTTGGCCATTCTTGTGTGAGAGGATTGAACTGTCTATCTATCACATAATATATAATATCACATTCCCAGTAGATATTGGATAGAGAAACTTCCCAACACAGAGAGAGAGAGCTGAAGGTATGTCTAGGCAGCTCCGATTTCATTTCCGTGATAATCAGCACGCAGCAGGTGTTCGTGTTCGCTGCTTATCGTTCAGGAGGGAAACCAGCGCTGGCGCGCAAAGTATACACTGCAGTCACAGCGGAAGGCTCGGTTGAGAACACTTCTGTTTTATTATACGACAATGTGCACCTATGCTATCTTTGTCAACTCCTCACAAATGTCTGGTATGACAGTAGGATGGTGCAAAGTGACACGGGTGCAAAGCCATGCACAAGCAGCAGGCACTTCTGTAATGTTAGTACTCATTAGAATATTGATGACATCAGAGGAAGTGTCGTCACCTGATCTTTGATATTCACTTTAGAGCAACAGCCTGTGTACCTGAGGTACAATTGAGAATTACAGCTGTGCAAGAGAAAGCGGACGGATGGCCGCTGTACTGCACAGTCTCTGGTGGTGTGCGACAATGCAAAATGAAGCACCCTGGCATCAGAATAGGCCGGACTCTACCTTGCATGTTATGCTTTTGCCTTAGTGGTGCACTTATAATAAAATGGCATGGAGCGAGACTCCGGAAATCAGGTAGTGGGATGCATCGTCTTTCTCACCCGTATTCAAAATCATCTTTATTCGATTGAAGATAAAGAATCATAAAAGCGTACATGGCAGTATTAAAACATTGAATCACAATTTAAAAACGGATACCATGAAAACAAACAATATTAACATATTTTAGGTAATGTCTTTCTCTACTAGTAATCACAGCCCGCAGATATCTTGCTAATACCACACATGAAAACAAATCTGTAAAAAATAAAAAAAATAAAAATGTAAATTGATACTTGTATAGCCACTACTCACCCACAAGGGTCTCAAGGCGCGTGGTCAAGAGGAGAGAGGAGTAGTGCAGAACAGCGAGAGTGCAGCAGACGAAACAGAGAATAAGAGGAAGGTTCCAGTGACTTGGAGGGGAGCAGAGGAGACAGAGCATAGCGGTGCAGACGTGTATCCGTGACTGCAGGGGTGATCCTAAGATGAGCCAAGGCACAGACGAGAAGGGAACCCAGATGACAACTGAGTCCAGACTTCATACTCATAATGTGACGTTGACCCTTTCTTATTAGCGTGCACACTTATTCTAATTCTTGCCTTTGCTTTTCAGGCTATATGTTATATTGCAGTATTATATTGTTGTTATAATTTACTATTGTTTAATAAAGGGACCCTAGTTCTTAGTGAACCATTGTGTAACTGTTGTTTTCTAATAATAAAGTTAACCTTTCTTCTAGTCAGATGCTGTTATGTGGACGGATGCGTCTCCCGTCTGGGTAAATGGTAACTGAGCAAGGGAGCAGAGGAGCACTTGAATCAGAGAATAACCTTTGCATATTGTAATTTGGCCATTCTTGTGTGAGAGGATTGAACTGTCTATCTATCACATAATATATAATATCACATTCCCAGTAGATATTGGATAGAGAAACTTCCCAACACAGAGAGAGAGAGCTGAAGGTATTCATAGGACAGTTATCGTCGTTGTGTAGCGGCGTTAATGAGAACATTGATTGTGATCAATGTGTATACCCACAGGATTGTGGCTTGTGAGAGCACTGGAAGGATACGGTGCGTAGTGAGGTCGCCGCTAGGGAAAGTGGCGTTAATGAGAACATTGACTGTGGTCAATGTGTATACCCACAGGATTGTGGCTTGTGTTAAATAGTCAGAGCACCGGGGGGATACGGTGCCTATACCCACAGCATTGTGGCTTGTGTGAGCACTGATTGTGGTCAGTGTGTAATGGTAAGTAATCGGAACTGCCCCAGGGTAGTCTAGTCTGGGCCTATGTTGCCGCGAGACTATAAGGTATGAGTGTGGTGATTTAGAAGATCTAAGCTTGTATATTGCTAATTCCCCATCCCTAGGTAGGTACCCAGGTGCCTTGGTAAGTAGGTTCTGATGAGGGAGGTGGTTACGTTTCGGCTGGGTTGGTGGTGTCTTGGTGAGCTGATTCTATCTGGTCCGAAAATCCGGTCGTTACAGTGATGCAAATGAAAAGTACCATGTCTTGGAGCACATGATGCTACACATTTTGCAACACAAATAACACAAGATGTGAAATAAGTTCATGGGCATTGTAGCACCTTCCATTCCTTCAATTTGCTAGCAAGTGTCATAACAGATGTGCATGTTTAATGTCTGTGACAGGCATTCTTAGGATCAGTTGGACTCAGAAACAGCATCATGTGCCTGGTGTTGCCTCAACTCTGAAAATCCCATCAGTTGATGACATGGCAAAGTTCACTGAAACAAAAATATGAATTAAGATTAGGAAGAATAAATGATGAGTCACAAGTAATAGTAAACTTAAACTTCATCCAGAACAATGTTACTTTTCACACTAGTAAAGCTCAAATAATATAGTTTGCATGTAAATTTAACCATATTCAAAACCTGTTTATACAGAATTTAGCACACTTATCCTAAACACTGATGTGTACATAAATATAGTTCTCACTGCTACACAACAATGTAGAATTAGAAATACATCTCAGAAGTTGTTTGATGAGCTGTTGTTGCAGTCACATCCTTTCTCCACTCCACTGTCATCATTACCCAGTCCCAGATCCTCAGCCGGTGGCATCCTGCAGGTCTCCTTCGTCTTCTATTAGAGGGATGTTCTTCCATACTGCTAGGTTATGGAGTATGCTGCAGGCAATGGTGACCTGACAAACCTTCGCAGGTGAGTTTTGCAGGACTCCCCCAGTTTTATCCAGACAGTGAAATCTGACCTTCGGGAGGCCAAAAGCCCGCTTCACACACCGCCTTGTTCTCCCATGGGGCTCATTGAAGCAGACTTCACCTGGGGTGAAAAGATTCCTCAATGGTGTCAGAAAACATTACTGGTTGGGGTTTCCTGAGTCTCCTACTTGAAAGATAGGCAGGACTTCAATGTTCAAGCAAACATTTACCTAATTTACACAAAAAACACTCACAACAAACTTCATTATCATTTTTCCTTATCAACAAGCCAGACACGCTCTAGAAGTAGTTGAGTCATCAAATAGGGTATGATGCTGTTTCCTAGTATGTAGGAGACATGGACTGAACCTGGAAATCTGGCACTTGTGTGTGAGATATACAAATCTGC
This sequence comes from Lissotriton vulgaris, assembly GCF_964263255.1. Taxonomy (NCBI): domain Eukaryota; kingdom Metazoa; phylum Chordata; class Amphibia; order Caudata; family Salamandridae; genus Lissotriton; species Lissotriton vulgaris. Next base: position 993,486,754 of record NC_141698.1, read on the forward strand.
CAAACAAACTAACTGTGCATTGATTGAGTGGAAGTGCTTTCTGCTCCTGTACACCTGTTCATTGGCCAGGGGTGGGATTAAAGCAATATGTGTCCCATCAGTAGCTCCAATCCCATGTAATATTGGCCTATCTTTCACATTTTGAAAACTTAGTGTAGCTGTTCATGTATCTGGTCAATGCCTGAAGTACATTACAAAGTATGATGCTGAACATAGGCTGGGACATTCTGCCAATTGTTGCTACTGTGTACTGGAAGCAACCTGTGGGCAAGTAATGTAGTACTGCCATCACCTTAACTTTTGGTGTCAGAGATGTAGGATAGTTGCAATGTGGATGCAATGAAGGTGCCAACTGCTGGCACAAGCCATTGATGGTTGCCTTATTGAGACGGTATTTGACAATCACCTCTCTCTGTTCCATGGTTTGTAGGTCTGGAAACGGTCTGTAGATGCGAGGCTGTCTTCCTGCTCCTCCACGTTAACTATGCGTGGAGTGTATACACAGTAGGTGTTAGATCACATTGTCCAAGTACCATATACTTAGACAAACACAAAAGACCATGTAACCACGTGTGGCAGTTCAAGTCAGTGCAAAGCAGTTAAAAAAAAAAAACTAAACATACAGCAGCATACATACCATTTCTGAAAATGAACCAATTTTTTGGAAACACAGGAATGAAAGTACAGGAGACTTATAAATCACTAATTACAGATTTGGTCGAGGACAATTCAAGCAGTCCAAAATTTATCAGCAAAAAAACACAAGACTTAGGAATGTTTCCAAGCTGGGCAAGTTTTTGCATCAACACAGTAGAATCCAGTGGTGGCTTGATTTAATGGGTGAAGGGGCCTTGCCCTACTACCATCGGAGAGAAGAGAGAGAGAATGTACACCATGTGGAGAAGCTTCAGGTTAAACACTGATTGCTTTGTGCAAATTCTAGTTGTGTTTTTAAGAAATTTAAGAAAGGGGTGAGCTCGGAGACGAGTCCTCCTGCACATGTGCGGCCCTGGGCGAGGGATATTGTTCGCCCTCGAGACACACACAAGGAGAGTGATATCAGCATGATGGGAGTGACCGGAGGAAGTGGCAATGGTTAACTTTTAAATGGGGCGCTTATGCTGTAGCCCAGGCGTTTTCAGCAGAGCGCCATTGAACTAAATGGTAAGGGACAGGGCTGGCCTACATCGACAAAGTGAAGTGGGTGGCAACAACGGAAGCACTCCCTTCATGTTCGCATCACTGTTTAAGCCTTGTGATTGGACAATAGAAGCTGGGGGAGTGGTGTGGAAGAGTTTGTCTAGGCAGCTCCGATTTCATTTCCGTGATAATCAGCACGCAGCAGGTGTTCGTGTTCGCTGCTTATCGTTCAGGAGGGAAACCAGCGCTGGCGCGCAAAGTATATACTGCAGTCACAGCGGAAGGCTCGGTTGAGAACACTTCTGTTTTATTATACGACAATGTGCACCTATGCTATCTTTGTCAACTCCTCACAAATGTCTGGTATGACAGTAGGATGGTGCAAAGTGACACGGGTGCAAAGCCATGCACAAGCAGCAGGCACTTCTGTAATGTTAGTACTCATTAGAATATTGATGACATCAGAGGAAGTGTCGTCACCTGATCTTTGATATTCACTTTAGAGCAACAGCCTGTGTACCTGAGGTACAATTGAGAATTACAGCTGTGCAAGAGAAAGCGGACGGATGGCCGCTGTACTGCACAGTCTCTGGTGGTGTGCGACAATGCAAAATGAAGCACCCTGGCATCAGAATAGGCCGGACTCTACCTTGCATGTTATGCTTTTGCCTTAGTGGTGCACTTATAATAAAATGGCATGGAGCGAGACTCCGGAAATCAGGTAGTGGGATGCATCGTCTTTCTCACCCGTATTCAAAATCATCTTTATTCGATTGAAGATAAAGAATCATAAAAGCGTACATGGCAGTATTAAAACATTGAATCACAATTTAAAAACGGATACCATGAAAACAAACAATATTAACATATTTTAGGTAATGTCTTTCTCTACTAGTAATCACAGCCCGCAGATATCTTGCTAATACCACACATGAAAACAAATCTGTAAAAAATAAAAAAAATAAAAATGTAAATTGATACTTGTATAGCCACTACTCACCCACAAGGGTCTCAAGGCGCTTGTACAAATACCGCTGTGGAACCCATCCTGGCTTTCCCTGTGAGGCGTCCACTCCTGGGCACCCCCAAGGTGGAGGCCAGGGATCCTTAGTGTTGTGGGGGCCGTTGTGGAGATTAAGCAAGCTATCGCCCAGAGTTGCACTCCATGATTGGAACAGGCACGGAGGCGAGAATTATCAGGTCCGTGGAATTTTTGAGCCCAAGAACCTCCGCGGCGGGGAATTGAACCCTGGTCCCGGGCTAGACCTCTGCATCAGGGTCTGCCGCTCTAATCATTGAGCCACACTTATCTGGGAGAAGTTGTAGAAATAACTACGTCCATATTCAAAAAATGCATCGTGCTTCTTTACCTGTGGGTACAAAAATGGGGTATTGATCTATTTGAATGCAGATCGAAACTCATTAAGTACACTACTTGGAATTGAGACTTTTCCTAATAAATAGTACAGTAGCGACTTTAAATAAGTGTATTTTGAAAATAAATGAATGTCATTTTTACTGTATTTACTGCGAGCAGGGACAGATATTATGGCATTTATACCCACATCCAAACAGGTAGAGGAAACATATTGGCAGTCGGAAATTGTTGTGACCTTGGGTTGGTTTGGATAACTAATCACGTGATTGGATGGGGACATGATTGACTGTTCATACTTGCAGGGGCCTCAGACATAGATGGCAGCTCCACCTGTCCACGCCGTAAAGTGAGTCTCTGTCACAAGGCGTGTCGGAGAAACCTGCACTAACTGAACTTACAGAGCATCATGGGGAGATCACAAATTCACATGTTGCCTCCTTAACCTGGTCTTTTGTCCGAAATTATAATAGTGGGCATGGCTAAAGCTGTAACACTTGTGATCACTACAAGTCTAAAACAGATTTTCTTTCCTAGTGTCTTTATTTGCATTTTAGTATGGTGTAAGAACAAACCATTTTGCAATGAAAAAAGTATTCAGCATGAGCCTGCACAGTTAAGCAGATGATTTGTTAATAACAGCTGTTATCACGTGCAACTGAATCATTACACAATTTAATTTAATTTAATTTAATTTAATTGATACATAGGTGCAGTCTCTGCCCAGAAGCACACAGTTCGATCATTCGCGTGACAACACTCATTCCCAGCTTTTACGCCTCACCAAATTAACTTTTCACCAGCCGCCACTGGTAGGATCATGTTATGCCAACCATCCTGTACACCACATACATCTTGAGTAGCATTCAGCACTTCATGTAGACAGTTTCATGGGGGACACTGTCATGTCGTGATTTCTGCATTGCACATGCAATGACAAACACTACCAATTTACAATGTATATCTTTATTTTTCTGTAGATTTACACAGAAGTATGGTACACAAAGATCACTTACAATGCTCAATTTAATTGCAATGCGTCAGTGGGGTGCTTGAAATTTCAGTGTTCTTGCACTCGGAATGTGGGATTCTGTACATCATCAAACACACTCCTCCTCGCCACCTGAACATCTCACAGATCGCACATTGGGTGACAGTGGCTTTCAACAATGTTCTGTGGCATATTTACACCTGTTAATTGACAAGGGCCGAGAGAAAGAAGTATACCTGAAACTGGTTTGTGTGCTTTCATGATTGTTTAGCCTGCCAACAAGTGTGTAATGTTCTGTCAAGGTGATTTTGTTCTGGAAGTGTGGACGATTCCTTTTGATGCTTCTTAAAGATACAGGCGTGGTGGAGTCCAAAGCCACAACATTGGAAAATGTATTTGCAGTGACAAAACAAATATTCAAAAGTCGCGCTAGGCGGTCCCGAACTGAGCTGGGCGTAGCCATAGGCTGTAACTTGCTTTGGTGACAGTTGCGTCTTACTGATTGTCTCTGCCTACAGTGACGCCCCACGCAGTAAACGTCCATTGATAACGGAACAAGCTTACTCGTGGGCTGCTGGTTATGTCGAACTGTGCAGTAGGCGGAGTGTCGGCCAGCAATTACAGCCACTGGAAGAAATCGGAAAATGCGACCGATGCGGACCTATCCCTTTGACCGCCTGCACAGAAGACCGCCTATGGTGGTCTTCTGTGCAGGCGACCACATAGGTGGTCTTCTGTGCAGGTAGTCTTCTGATTAGCAGAATAGAACGCTTGCCTTCAGAAACTGCACTTTTACAGACCTTCCCATCTCTCTGCTGCTGTTCTCATCCTCTGGGAGCTATAATGACTTGCTGCACAGGAAGCAGGCCCATGCCTTCACACAAAAGGACCTGGAAAGCCTGGTAGGTGCGGTCCTTCCCCTGTATAAGCAGCTGTATGGCACACCAGAGAAGCTGCTGAGCACAATTCTGACAGAAAAACTATTCAAAATGTTAGCTAATCATACACATAGGGCAGAATCTAGCAACAAGACACAGATCAGTATATGTTGGTAATTGTATGGAAGTGTGTTGGTAAATGTTACGGACAAGTGCACTGCTGTATGCATGTCAGTACTGTTCTGTACTTTACATCACTGTTGTTATATGCATATCTCATTATAGACCACATACCTTGTATGGTGTTTTACTTATGCATGTATACATCAGTTCGATATAATGTATACTTGTTTTCTGTTATATTTTACCCATCAATTGCTTGTGGAGTCATAGCTAATCAAAGACTTATGGTGATTGTGAAATATTTGGAATAACTTTGGCGCCGGTTGACGAATCTGCCTGAAAATTTCCTCAAATTTGCCTCGCGGAGCTCCGGTCCTTCCTTAAAAGTTTAGGGGGGATTCGTCAAGCGGGGGCCGAGATAAAAGGGGGTCCCAAAACGTGTTTTCCCCATGTTAATTTCCATATGGCGGTCGAACTCACTTTTAGCCCGAACGGCTGAATGGATTTCCACCAAACTTGGCAAAATTGTAGGAACTGGTAGCCCGATGTGCCTTTGCTATGTCTCAAGATATGTGCTCCAGTGGATTTTGAGTGATTTAGGTTAAAAAAAATATATATATCTATGGCCGCGCCCCGGTAGGCGCATCGGGGAGTGCAGCGGGTGCGACATGCGAGGTGCGCACGGAAAGCTGATTGGCTGTCGGGTGTCTGTAAACATTCGAAACAGTCCAGACCGGCCGCCATCTTGTGTCTCGGTAGGATAGAGACACAAGAGGTGGAAACAAAAGGGGGAAATGACCATAGGGGGCAGGGTAGACCCCACCCCTGACCACCTAGGTTTGATATGGGGGCTATCAAAGGGCCCCGCGGTGCAAAATAATTTTTTTTTTATTATTTGCGCGGGGGAAGCGCCCGGTACGCGCACCGGGGAGCGGCCCCTGGGGAAAGAAGAATGACAGAGTTATTAAAAAATGTAGCCTTTTTTTATAAATTGGAGGTAGTTCTAAAAAGAACTTTTTTTTCTTCTTTTTGTTGTTTTATATTTTTTTGTGTTTTTGGAACATTTTGTACTTTTTTTGGCTTTTATGAACTATTTTATATATTTTTTGGTATTATCATGGGGATAAACGAAAAAACAGGGAATTGAAAATGGCTCAACTGGAGCAGAAAAAAAATAAGAAAAAATTAGGGTTTTTTGGGGCATTTGTGGTTGTCCCCAGCAAGGACGATGACCTTTATGCTCAGTTCACCATAGGAGATGGTCTTACCACAATGTATACATGTTATACGGAGATCCCCAAACCGTGGCTGAATGCAAGGGATCGTCTCCCTTGCCTCTGGTCCCGTTGGAGTGGGTTGATTTCTTTGGAAGGTGGAGCTTGAAGATTGGGGAAGGTTACTGGCCAGTTCCCTCATCTCTGCAGCCGAATAGATGATTGGATGACTGCGCTGCATGTGGCGAATCATGGTGTTGTTTCCAAAAGAGTATTTCTTATTAGGGTTTCCCCTGGAAAGTTCCATGCCACAGATTAGGCAAGTCACCTTGGCCGCATTTACTTTTTACTTGCCCTCTGGGATCGAAAAAACTCCCATACAATGTGTGGTTTTGGCTGGTATGGGGTATTGTGTTCTTGCAGCCATCTTCTCCTCCCCTCCTCCTCCTCCTCCTCCTCCTCCTCCTCTTGTTGACCACCAATGTAATCTTGTGGTGGTCCTCTTGGTGGTTGTGGTGGTGGTGGTGGCGCAGATGCTCCAGTTGCTGCTGCTATTGAAGCCATTTCAAAGTACAAAATATACCTCAAAGATTGCAAAACAGATCTTCCTAAGTCAAAGGACAAAGTCAGAATAAGAAAAAAAGGTGGGGTCTTTCATTATTTGAAAAAAAAAAAGGCCTGAACCAATGAGAAGTGTTATTTTCAGGTCACAAGACCAGGGATTTCATCATTATGAAACCAAAACTGTTCTGCACCAATAAAAAGTGTTATTTTCAGGTCACATGACTGACGCGCTTATGCGGCGCGCCCCCGGGCGCGCTGCGTAAGCGCGTCGCATGTTTACGTTGCACGATCATATTCGCTCGAGTGCTTCCGGGTGCGCTTACGCCGTGCGTATCACGTGGACACGGCTACGCGATACGTCACGATGATGTTTTCGTTCGCGGCAATAGCGCTAATGGGACGCTCTCCGGAGCGCGCCCTGGGGCGCTTCAAAAGACTACACTTTCCGGGGCGCTCACCGGGGCGCGCCCCGGGAGCGCTCCAGGGTAAAAAAATAAATATATATATATACATTAAAAAAATTGTTTTAAATACAAATAAAATATAGGATTCATTCTTTTTCAAAAATATTACATTTTATAGCTATAGGCATTTGCTATTAACAACATTTTAAAATTCAAAGAAAAAAATATAGGTTTGGGGCCTTATATATAGTTAGGAATTCGCATTTAAAAAACCTATTAAATTCACTGAAAAAACTATAGGTTTCACACCAGTTATAGTTAGCTGGAAATTTTACTGACATAAAACCATTGAAATTCCATGTTATAGTAAGTTGGACTCACTATAACTTGCGCGTGTAATGCACTGCTGATGACGTCACATATTACATCACTCATGACATGGTCAGTGACATCACTCATGACATCACTGATGACACCATCCTTGTGACAGAGTGACAGACCTCCTTTCACTGTAACCCTTGAAACACATATTCAAAAATAGAAACTAAAATTTTCAAAAAAAAAGAGATACCCATACCAGTTACAACAACCAATTCAGTAATTCTACCATTTATATACACATCCACTAATTCACCAACAGTTCTATGTAGTCACTCATACATATACTCACTCATCATATGTAGTGATACACCTATACATCCTGTAACACATCGACAGTCTTCCAAAAGTTGCTCACACACATATTCACACATGCAAATAAAATATTGAACATCCATTTTTTTGCATATACAGCTATACACACACTACCACCTCACTTCTAAGGAAACTTACACATACTTACTCTCTTAAACAATCACTTATAGAAACACATACTTATTTAAACAAGAACTCTTTCAATCTCTCACTCTCACATATACTCACTTATATACACCAATACTCACATATACTAGATTAAACCATATGTAGTTACTGATAAAGACACTAGTAAGACAGTCATTCACTTACTAGCACATACATATACACACTCATTCACCCATACAGTCCGGCACATATGCTGTCTTCAAAACACATACAAACAGTGAGTCAGTCATTGATGCATCTGTGTGCTAAGTAACACCCCCACCAAATCATACAGACACTTATACTGATACAAAAAAAAAATCTAATAACCCATATACACACACATGTAGCTACTCACCAACCCATGCAGCCACTTATACACAAAGTGAAACACTGATACAAACATTTAAATATTTAAACAATACTCGCTAATATATGTATTCACTATGATACACTTAATAAACCAGTTAACCAATCATTTAAAAAAAAAAAACATCCATTAAGACACTTATTTAAACATTTATTCTTCCATTGACCTTTACATATACATATATAAAACATGTTTATTTTTCAGAAAGGCACACATTCACTGGATGGTGTCATCAGTGATGTCATGAGTGATGTCACTGACCATGTCATGAGTGATGTAATATGTGATGTCATCAGCAGTGCATTACATGCGCAAGTTATAGTGCGTCCAACTAACTATAACGTGGGAATTTCAATGGTTTTATGTCAGTAAAATTTCCAGGTAACTATAACTGGTGTGAAACCTATGGTTTTTTCAGTGAATATATATATATATATATATATATATATATATATATATATATATATATATATTTATTTATATATATATATATATATATATATATATATATATATATATATATATATATATATATATATATATATATATATATATATATATATATATATATATATATATATATATATATATATATGAAAAAAGCAGTCCCTCTTGTGAAAGAAAGGCAGGAACCTCAGCGGGGTAAGGCAAAACAATTTATTCCCAATTAGATGGCGTATGCATTTCGGCCGGTGTGGCCTCTTCAGCGCCTGCGGTGGTGAAAACGGGAGTCCTACCGCTCTGCAGTTTAAAGTGCACCCCTCCGCACCGGATAGGTGAGAATGACAGCTCCGCCCCTCAGCCAAAGTATCACAGGTGTTAGTGTTAAGGGTCCGAGGCAATCAAAGGACTCCAATGCCCAGGATGCAACAGTGGCTCCTAGGTAAGTAATGCTGGGGGACGGTTTGTGGAATAGCTGTGGGAGTGGAGCTCAGCAAAGCGTTACCCGCAAAAGGAAACAGACAGTCTTGCCTCGGGTCCCCAGGACCTCCAAAACCTTAAGTCCAAGCACAAGTGTAGCGTGAGCGGGAGGTGCATACAACCCGCCCTGGCTGAGAACAATGTCTCGCTGTATCGCTGCAGCAACTCGGACCGCCGGCGGGTCTGGAGAAATCAGGAACATGTGGAAACACGCAATGCCGAGGCAGACTCCAGAATCTCCAGGCCACTTATGTTGGGGGGGCTCCTGAAACGCGCCTCTGGAAAAACGCGTAACATATGAAAAAAGCAGTCCCTCTTGTGAAAGAAAGGCAGGAACCTCAGCGGGGTAAGGCAAAACAATTTATTCCCAATTAGATGGCGTATGCATTTCGGCTGGTGTGGCCTCTTCAGCGCCTGCGGTGGTGAAAACGGGAGTCCTACCGCTCTGCAGTTTAAAGTGCACCCCTCCGCACCGGATAGGTGAGAATGACAGCTCCGCCCCTCAGCCAAAGTATCACAGGTGTTAGTGTTAAGGGTCCGAGGCAATCAAAGGACTCCAATGCCCAGGATGCAACAGTGGCTCCTAGGTAAGTAATGCTGGGGGACGGTTTGTGGAATAGCTGTGGGAGTGGAGCTCAGCAAAGCGTTACCCGCAAAAGGAAACAGACAGTCTTGCCTCGGGTCCCCAGGACCTCCAAAACCTTAAGTCCAAGCACAAGTGTAGCGTGAGCGGGAGGTGCATACAACCCGCCCTGGCTGAGAACAATGTCTCGCTGTATCGCTGCAGCAACTCGGACCGCCGGCGGGTCTGGAGAAATCAGGAACATGTGGAAACACGCAATGCCGAGGCAGACTCCAGAATCTCCAGGCCACTTATGTTGGGGGGGCTCCTGAAACGCGCCTCTGGAAAAACGCGTAACATATGAAAAAAGCAGTCCCTCTTGTGAAAGAAAGGCAGGAACCTCAGCGGGGTAAGGCAAAACAATTTATTCCCAATTAGATGGCGTATGCATTTCGGCCGGTGTGGCCTCTTCAGCGCCTGCGGTGGTGAAAACGGGAGTCCTACCGCTCTGCAGTTTAAAGTGCACCCCTCAGCACCGGATAGGTGAGAATGACAGCTCCGCCCCTCAGCCAAAGTATCACAGGTGTTAGTGTTAAGGGTCCGAGGCAATCAAAGGACTCCAATGCCCAGGATGCAACAGTGGCTCCTAGGTAAGTAATGCTGGGGGACGGTTTGTGGAATAGCTGTGGGAGTGGAGCTCAGCAAAGCGTTACCCGCAAAAGGAAACAGACAGTCTTGCCTCGGGTCCCCAGGACCTCCAAAACCTTAAGTCCAAGCACAAGTGTAGCGTGAGCGGGAGGTGCATACAACCCGCCCTGGCTGAGAACAATGTCTCGCTGTATCGCTGCAGCAACTCGGACCGCCGGCGGGTCTGGAGAAATCAGGAACATGTGGAAACACGCAATGCCGAGGCAGACTCCAGAATCTCCAGGCCACTTATATATATATATATATATATATATATATATATATATATATATATATATTACCTACTGTCGGTCGCCAGTAGGTAGTTATAGTTAGGATTTTTTTCAATGTTAAATCTCAAAATTCTATTTGGAATTACTTTGGCGCCAGTTGACGAATCTGACTGAAAATTTCCTCAAAATGGCCTCGCGGCATTCCGTTCCTTCCCTGAAAGATTGGGGGGGATTCGTCAAGCGGGGGCAGAGATAAAAGGGGGTCCCAAAACGCATTTTACCCATGTTAATTTCCATAGGGCGGTCGATTTCACTTTTAGCCCGAACGGCTGAATGGATTTCCACCAAATTTGGCAAAATTGTAGGGACTGGTAGCCCGATGTGCCTTTGCTATGTCTCAAGATATGTGCTCCAGTGGATTTTGAGTAATTTAGGTTCAAAAAAATATATATCTATAGGCGCTCCTGTGCGCGCACTGGGGAGCGCACCAGGCGCGACACGCGACTTGCGCGTGGAAAGCTGATTGGCTCACGGGTGTCTGTAAACATTCGAAACAGTCCGGAGCGGCCGCCATCTTGTGTCTCGGTAGGATCGAGACACAAGAGGTGACATAAAAAAAAGGGAGAAATGACTATAAGGGGGCAGGGTAGACCCCTTCCTGACCCCCTAGGTTTAATGTGGGGGGTAAAATAGGGTCCCGCGGGGCATTGTAAAAAAATATTTTTTTTCGATTTGCGCGGGGGGAGCGCCCGGTACGCGCACCGGGAAGCGCACCGAGGAGCGAAGCACGGGGAAAATCCAGGACCTTATTTATGAAGGCCTTGCGACAGTTTTGCGCCGCCTGTGCGTCACTTTTTGTGACGCACCAGCGGTGTAAAAAAATTGCGCATCGTTGCGCTTTATTTAAAAAGTGACGCATCTAGGTTGATGGGTCACTTTTTAAAACCCTGCGCCACATTATACTTGCGTCAGGTATAATGTATGCAGAGGGGGCGCTCCCCCGCAAAAAGCTTGGTAATAGCGACGCAGTGAAATCTATGAGTTTCACTGCGTCACTTTTAGGATGCTGTTGCATCAAAATCTTGCGCCTGCCTCACAGCAGGTGTAAGACTGACGCAAGATCTTTCACATGGTGCTTTCCCCATGTGAAAGGACGCATTACTGGAGTTGCGTCACCTTTGTGACGCACTCCAGCAATGTGTCACTTTTGTGTTTACAGATACGTCAGAAATACTGACATATCTGTAACTCCTTGCGACATGATTCGTCATACATTAAATATGACACATCTGGAATGTCGTAAGAAGTGCGCACAGAAAAGTGACGCATCGCACCAGCGGTGTAAAAAAATGCGCCTCGTTGCGCTATATTTAAAAAGTGACGCATCTAGGTAGATGGGTCACTTTTTAAAACCCTACGCCACATTATACCTGCGTCAGGTATAATGTATGCAGAGGCGGCGTTCCCCTGCAAAAAGCTTGGTAATAGCGACGCAGTGAAATCTATGAGATTTCACTGCGTCACTTTTAGGATGCTGTTGCGTAAAAATCTTGGGCCTGCCTCACAGCAGGTGTAAGACTGACGCAAGACCTTTCACATGGTGCTTTCCCCATGTGAAAGGACGCATTACTGGAGTTGCGTCACTTTTGTGTTTACAGATACGTCAGAAATACTGACGTATCTGTAACTCCTTGTGACATGATTCGTCATACATTAAATATGACACATCTGGAATGTCGTAAGGAGTGCGCACAGAAAAGTGACGCATCGCACCAGCGGTGTAAAAAAATGCGCCTTGTTGCGCTATATTTAAAAAGTGACGCATCTAGGTAGATGGGTCACTTTTTAAAACCCTGCGCCACATTATACCTGCGTCAGGTATAATGTATGCAGAGGGGGCGTTACCCCGCAAAAAGCTTGGTAATAGCGACGCAGTGAAATCTATGAGATTTCACTGCGTCACTTTTAGGATGCTGTTGCGTCAAAATCTTGCGCCTGCCTCACGGCAGGTGTAAGACTGACGCAAGACCTTTCACATGGTGTTTTCCCCATGTGAAAGGACGCATTACTGGAGTTGCGTCACTTTTGTGACGCACTCCAGCAATGCGTCACTTTTGTGTTTACAGATACATCAGAAATACTGACGTATCTGTAACTCCTTGCGACATGATTCGTCATACATTAAATATGACACATCTGGAATGTCGTAAGGAGTGCGCACAGAAAAGTGACGCATCGCACCAGCGGTGTAAAAAAATGTGCCTCGTTGCACTATATTTAAAAAGTGACGCATCTAGGTAGATGGGTCACTTTTTAAAACCCGCGCCACATTATACCTGCGTCAGGTATAATGTATGCAGAGGGGGCGTTCCCCCGCAAAAAGCTTTGTAATAGTGACGCGTTGAAATCTATGAGATTTCACTGCGTCACTTTTAGGATGCTGTTGCGTAAAAATCTTGCACCTGCCTCACAGCAGGTGTAAGACTGACGCAAGACCTTTTACATGGTGCTTTCCCTATGTGAAAGGACGCATTACTGGAGTTGCGTCACTTTTGTGACGCAATTCAGCAATGCGTCACTTTTGTGTTTACAGATACGTCAGAAATACTGACGTATCTGTAACTCCTTGCGACATGATTCGTCATACATTAAATATGACACATCTGGAATGTCGTAAGGAGTGCGCACATAAAAGTGACGCATCGCTGTTTTCACGCAGCGATGCGTCACTTTTTAGAAATGAGGCTTCCAGTTTATTCACTGTGTCACCTCTACGACCCTTTCTTGCGTCAATACGTCCCTTTTGCATACATTACACCTGACGTAGGAATAATGTGGCGCAGGGGTTTACAAAGTGATGTATTTACCTAGATACGCCACTTTGTAAATATGAATAAATAAGGTGCATTTTTCACAAAAAGTAATGCTTTGGTGGCGTTAAAGTGACGCATGGCTTCATAAATGAGGCCTTCTGCCTTCAACTCCAGCAATGCATCTTTTCTTATCCCTCCACACCCCTGCTCCTTTTCAACATTTTCTTTGAATATCAACATTCCCCATATTCACTCTTCTTCTCCTTACTTTCTTTCCTAACACTCACCTTCTTTCAGTCCTCCTACTTCACTTCCTTTCTCTTCTCATACCTTTCTGTTCTTTCTTACTCATTCTCCTTTCCATTATCAATGCACTCTATTTCACTTACTCTTTTTCATTTTTTTAAGAATATAGATCTTTGATGAGAATTGGAGGTAGTTCTGAAAAGAACTTTTTGTTTTCTTCTTTTTTCTAAACAGGAACAAAAACAGGGAATGGAAACTGCTCAACAGGAGCAAAAAAAACAAAATAAATTAGGGGTGGGAAGGGCAGCAATGGTTTTCTAATGCTCGAACCATATGGCTGAGATACCCGCCACCCCCTCTCAACACAATCCCCAAGGATGGGAAACCGGAAACGGTTCTGAACTTTTGGAAGGCGGGAGGGAGTGACCCTCCCGGCCGTATTTATTAAAATATGAAACAAAATCAAAACATTAAAATAACAGTTTCATATTATGTACAATTTCATTTCCACATTACGATGTTTGGCTAACCTTAACAGATCTCTAATACAAAGGTTCTCCTAGCCGAACTAACATCCTACAAAACATTTGACTTGAAATTGTACATCCTAACGTTAAGGGCCAACGGCAAGGTCGTAACCGGTGTCAGATCCCTAAACCAGAAATACCACCCTCACTTGTGAGGGGACCAACCGCACAGAGGCGTACCTCAAGTGCATCTACCAATTTCCCTTGGACTTGACGGGGGCCCCAATGAACTCGACGCCATTTAACGGTCGTCCGAGGACTCGTGTGAGGTGTCTAAAAGGTAGCGTAAACCCCCTCCTGAACCCCACACAACTTACCCATCTGCCGTCGCAGATGTCCTGGCCCCGGGAAATTCCCCAGGAGGGCCCGTAGCCCCTCCTATCAGGAAGGGGCCTTGACCACCTTTCCTTTCCTTCCGGCGGCCTATCCTTAGACGGGACCGCCTCCCCGTTGAGGGGCCAATGGCCACCTCCCCCGAGCGCTCCCATCCGTAATGGGTGACGCCCCCCCATAGGGATCTTCCAATTACTGCTCACCGATCATGACCTTATCGCCCGACAATAAATACGACAAATCTACCTAAATTACTAAATTACAAAAACAATTATAACTTATTACAAGCATGATTACTGATCAACACTCGTGAAAAATACTTTATTTGCAAAACATACTGAAAGTGACCATCTTTATTGCATATTCAAAATTACCACGACAATCATCACAACCTGCAAGAAATAGAGTTACCACATCAAAACTTTATTCAAAACAACTAGCTGTCCTCAGGGGCTGGTGGGTGGGTCAAAATTGGCTCTTCGTTCTGTCTCGAGCTCACGTGCAGCGGGGAGGTGCAGCTTCAGAGCACAGGAACAAGAGGATGCTTTCTTGGCTTGTTGCTCCTTTTATCCGTCTTCAGGGCGGGCGTAAACCCGCCCCCGCCTGCCTCCGAGGGCGTGGCCGGTCGCGTCAGTGTCTAGGACAACCCACTCCAGGGCGGGAAAAGGCGCGCCCCGGCTACGCCGCTTCGGGCATACCAGCCGAGACTCGCCTCCCGCCCAAGATGGCTTCCCGGTGGGATCGTGGTACTCCACCATACGTTCGGGGGGACCGAATGGTCGCCCCTTTCCATATGGCTGAGATACCCGCCACCCCCTCTCAACACAATCCCCAAGGATGGGAAACCGGAAACGGTTCTGAACTTTTGGAAGGCGGGAGGGAGTGACCCTCCCGGCCGTATTTATTAAAATATGAAACAAAATCAAAACATTAAAATAACAGTTTCATATTATGTACAATTTCATTTCCACATTACGATGTTTGGCTAACCTTAACAGATCTCTAATACAAAGGTTCTCCTAGCCGAACTAACATCCTACAAAACATTTGACTTGAAATTGTACATCCTAACGTTAAGGGCCAACGGCAAGGTCGTAACCGGTGTCAGATCCCTAAACCAGAAATACCACCCTCACTTGTGAGGGGACCAACCGCACAGAGGCGTACCTCAAGTGCATCTACCAATTTCCCTTGGACTTGACGGGGGCCCCAATGAACTCGACGCCATTTAACGGTCGTCCGAGGACTCGTGTGAGGTGTCTAAAAGGTAGCGTAAACCCCCTCCTGAACCCCACACAACTTACCCATCTGCCGTCGCAGATGTCCTGGCCCCGGGAAATTCCCCAGGAGGGCCCGTAGCCCCTCCTATCCAGGAAGGGGCCTTGACCACCTTTCCTTTCCTTCCGGTGGCCTATCCTTAGACTGGACCGCCTCCCCGTTGAGGGGCCAATGGCCACCTCCCCCGAGCGCTCCCATCCGTAACGGGTGACGCCCCCCCCATAGGGATCTTCCAATTACTGCTCACCGATCATGACCTTACCGCCACAGGCCGGATAGTTGACCGGCTATCCGGACCCCCCACAACCACTCCTGCCTAAAGGTCATGTTATAGACTCTTCAACCAAGCTATGAGGTCTCCTATGAGTAACTCATTCCCCACCCGGGACAAATGAACACCATCCCCCAAATACATACTGTCCCCTTTGATACAACCATGCGAAACAGAATGCAGTGTACTTGAACGAAACAATCTACTCACTTTGTTATTTATTTTCCTTACTGAATGATTCAGAGCAGAAACCGAAATAGCCCCCCGCCACACTTTTCGTGGGATCATATGGGACCATGCAATTGTGCACCCTGGAACTCTTCTTGCCAACCAACTTACTGTGGAAAGCATTGCCTCAAGAAGAAGTCATCTACCAGTGGCCACCAAATCGTTGCCCCCAAGATGGACTATGATTATAGACGGCGGTGACCTTGTCCGCCCTAACAGACCCTCAAAAAAGGATTGAAACTGGTCAATACAGAGCCCGCCCTTTCCGTAGTAGGACACACTGTACCCGTATTCCCCAGCCACGTGAATCATGTCACCTGCTTTGAATACGTCCGCGGCACGCCTCACGTATGAGTGGCCCACGACCCACACCTCCTTTTTCACAGCCGGTGATGTCTGACCGCTGGTCCCCAGGTGTCGGGTCGACTGCACAGTCCGCCCCGCCTCGTAGGCTTGCGCAACTGAAAACCAAACAAAAACAAGAAGCGTGAGTACATCATTACAGCTTCACAACATGTGCAACCGCACATACCTTTTATAACAATTCGAGGACCAACGCCCCACACGTTTTACTTCTTCTACACTCAGACCCCTGGCTGTAGCCTCTGTAGCAGCCCCTATCCGAAAGGAATGGGTCCCAAACTCGCCGGGGTTCAAGCCCGCGGCAGAAATCGACATCGCAAGCACCCGCTGGAAATGAAACCTCGTCAGTGGGGTGGCGTCAGCGTGTCTCAACAAGGTCCCCCCCCATGATGCTACCCTTTGCGCTAAATATTCCTCTACGCAAACCACAGGGCACATGGAAGACCCGGGAATCCTTTGTATGATTATGCAGTCCCCAATCGCACCCTGATCGGTTTTGGACCTAACAAACGAGACAGTCATCGTCTCCCCCTTGACCTGAATGTGCTCTCGGCACAGTCCCCCCATCGTATCCTGCTTGTTCTTCGCCACTAGTTCGCTTACCCGCATAGCCCCATGGAATGCTAGCGCAAAAGCGGCTCGGAATAACACTGTTTCATACTGTGATGAACACGTTGCAGGGAGTACGGATAATAACAGGGCCAACCTATCCAGACCTATCGGGTGCCTCTCATCTGCTCTGCGACCCTCAAGGCGTTGCCACCCACGTAGCGCTTTCTGCACCACAAAAGACGCTGTCGGGTCCTGGATCCCATGAGCCCTTGCCATAAAGGAAATGGCGGCCCGATGCCTCTGGGCCGTAGCTACTGATTTGCCTGCCTGATGTAAAGACAGCAAAAATTTTACGACAAGCTCCTCCTGGCCCCAAAGCCTCCCCCTGGCAGAACCCAAAAAGGACCAATAGGAACAGAACGCCGCTTCGTATGCCTTCCTTGTCCTGGGTGCTAAACTCTCTCCCACGAGGTTCTGTAGTTCGGGGCACCGAGAGACCAGAGAGCTTCGGGAAAGGGTGCCGCCACCGAGTCCGCTGTGGGCAGAAAACCCCAAAAGGCCTGCATACGGAAACGAGAAAGCGCATCAGCCGCTTGGTTCAATACCCCCGGGACATGTCTTGCCCTAAAGAGCACATTCAACTGCATGCACAATAACACAATTTCTTTAAGCAGTCTCAGCATCCATTTGCAACGTGCTGCCTGACTATTGATACTCTCAACCACGGTCATGTTGTCAGACCAAAACACCACAGAGTGATCCCGGAACCCCTCAGGCCAAGTTTTCAGGGCCACCAAAATAGGGAAAAGTTCGAGAAACGCAATGTTACTCGTCAATCCGCACTTGTGCCACCATGACGGCCATTTTTGAGCCGACCATTGTGTGCCGAATATGGCACCAAAACCTATACTCCCCGCCGAATCTGTCCACAGCCCCAGCTCCTCAGAGGACACCGCCGGTTTGTTCCAGACAATTCGACCATTGAAATCCGCCAGAAATGCCAACCAAATGCGCATGTCCTGGCGAACCTCTGCCGAGAGCCTCGTGCGGTGATGACCCTCCTTCAGGCCGACCATGGCTTGTGCAATCGAGCGGGAAAAGGGGCGGGCCATCGGCATTACTCTCAGGGCAAAATTCAACTGGCCCACCACTTGTTGCAATTGATGCAGTTTTACCTTAGTCTCCCTAATACATATTTCAAGGGATGCCCTGAATTTCAAAACCTTTTCTCTTGGTAATCGAAAACAACCCTCTACCGAGTCGAGCTCGATCCCCAGAAACTCGAGGGAAGTCGAGGGACCCACGGTCTTACCTGGCGCCAATGGCACACCAAATTGGTTCATTAAGACACAAAACTCATTTAAAGCCTGTCCACATTCTGGAACCCCCGCTGCCCCCAGGAACAGAAAGTCATCGAGATAATGCATAACATGTTGAAAACCCGTCTTCTTTGTGAAGACCCATTGCAGAAAACAACTGAACTTCTCAAAATAGGCACAAGATATAGAACATCCCATTGGCATACATCTGTCCATGTAATAGTGACCCTGAAACCTGAAACCAAGGAGACGCTGATCGTCTGGGTGTACCGGGAGCAACCGGATTGCTGACTCGATGTCTGATTTTGCCATCAGCGCCCCGGGCCCCAGGCGATTCAACATGGTGACGGCCTCATCGAAAGATGCGTACCGCACCGAACACACTTCCGGGTCTATCGCATCATTCACGGAAAGACCACGTGGGGCTGACAAGTTATGTATCAGCCGAAACTCACCCGGGTCCTTTTTGGGGACCACCCCTAGAGGTGAACAAACAAAGTTAGCAACTGGTGGCAAATCAAATGGACCAGCGACACGACCTCGAGTCACCTCCTTCCCAATCTTTACCTGTACCACCGCCGTATGCTGCAAGACAGACAGTTGATTTTTACAATTTGCTACACCCTGAAAATCCCCCACTGGAATGCGAAAACCATATGAAAACCCGTCTCGCAACACCCCAGCGGAAGCATGATCCGGGTATTCGTTGAGCCAAGGAATCATTGCCATGGTATCAATCGGAGTAGGTAAAGGCGCCCCTCGGACTATTTCAGACCTGTTTGGCGCTTCCCCTACCACCGTTATCACCCGTTTTGGCTCTGCACATGGACTCAGGATGGGATGGCTGCCCACACCCCCCACATTCATGTCTGAACTTGCATGACCCCTGGGGCCTCGTGCATTTTCCCCTGTTAAAGTTCCAACAAATCCCCTTTTTACCTGCGTTGCCACTCGGCTTCGAGTGGTATTCGTTACCTGCACCCGTCCGAAAGGGTGTCCCAGAGGATTGGCGGGAAGATTCCCCCCCGTTACTCCCTGACAATGGCACTTTTAACATTCCTAAACTCTCCATTTTTTGCCATGAAACAGAGTCGTAACAATCCCAAGTTAGAACTGGGTCGTGCTCCTTAGCTTTTCTAAAAATATTGTCATAACAGAACCACTGATTGCCCCCGTACGATACGGCATACTCCATGATACGTGACTGATAAATAGGCAACTCGGTCAGCAACTCGGGCCTGCGCTCCCCCATGATGGAGGTAAAAATGCCCCACGCTCTGCCCCAAGTACCTATGTTCTCATCAACCTTAAAGGCGGCCATTTTCGCGCGCCAAACACCCGGATGCATGAGCTCCTTTTGGCTCTTAACATGCTCCATCTCGTAATGGTCAGTAAGCAAAGAAAATATGTTCACATACTTATTCGCCCAAATCTTTTCCTTAATTTCCAGTGGAACGTGCTGAGCCACCTTCTCCCTTCGTGAAGGTACAGACCCCTCCCCCGCAATCGGCAATGGCCGCTTACCTGAACCAGATGCTGCATTTGCCGCCGAACTTGGGCCTGATGCATTTTCCGCCGCCGGAACTGGCGGGGTAACAGGAGATGGTGCCTTCGCAGCCTCTCTAGATTCCCGCAGTTGTCTCATTACCACCCGGGCGTCTTCAGCCGTGGTGCCCTCACTATCTTTTCCCAACCACGCTGCTAATTGTGCCGCTAACTCGGGAGGCATATCTTCCCCGGTCACGGGGGTCGGGTGCCCCTCCTTCGGAACCGGGGTTGGCTCCTCGAGTGGGGTATCGGGGACCGGGGTTTCCCCCCCAAGTGCCCCCCTTTTGGACCTCTTGCCTCTCCCACCAGGGACTACTCCTGGCAAAGCTGGTCTGATGACTCGCTTCGGTCCTCCCTCCCCGTTCTTAGCCGCCATCTGCTTCTTCAAATCGGCTACCTCCTTTATGAGCATGCGGAGCATCTGATCGGTACCGACCCGCTTTCCGACCTTCTTGCCTGGCATTCTCAACGAAGATATCTGTAAGACAAAAAGAAAGATTACAATGCTCAAAATTGGCTCTTCGTTCCGTCTCGAGCTCACGTGCAGCGGGGAGGTGCAGCTTCAGAGCACAGGAACAAGAGGATGCTTTCTTGGCTTGTTGCTCCTTTTATCCGTCTTCAGGGCGGGCGTAAACCCGCCCCCGCCTGCCTCCGAGGGCGTGGCCGGTCGCGTCAGTGTCTAGGACAACCCACTCCAGGGCGGGAAAAGGCGCGCCCCGGCTACGCCGCTTCGGGCATACCAGCCGAGACTCGCCTCCCGCCCAAGATGGCTTCCCGGGGGGATCGTGGTACTCCACCATACGTTCGGGGGGACCGAATGGTCGCCCCTTTCCATGAGCTGTACACTTTGTTCTCCAAAGGTAAGCAGTTGATTGCAGTATCTGCATCTGAGGGCACCATGGTTAAAAGCAGGTTGAATGTTCAGAACCAGCTCTTGTGATCTCCCGCCTCCCAGAAGAAGTTGCTCCTCCGGTTGATGTAGAGGCCCCATCACTGGGAACCTCTTGTGCCAGAGCCCTGACACTTTCCCGGGCAAAATTCTGGGGGTGCTTCCTCTCCACATGTCGGATCATTGTGTTTCCAAATTAGTATTTTTTTAAGGGGTTACCCCGTGACAGCACTTCTTTGCAGATCCTGCACTCCACTTTTGGAGCATTCACCTTTTTTTGGTTAGGTGGGATTTAAAAAAAATTCCAAATAAAATGTTCCTTAACTTTTCGTTGAGGAGGCTCTTCATTGATAAATTCAGGTTCTTCATCACTGCTGGATTCTCTGGCAGCCATGGTAAATCCAAGAAATATCCAGGAGCAAAAAGGCAGGTCTTGCAGTCACAAAAGTGAAAGAAGAAGTGAAGGAAATGGGTGGGGATTTCATTCTTTGTAAAAAAAACTGTTAGCAACCAATGAAAAGTGTTATTTTAAGGTCACATGAATTGACGCGCTGACGCTGCGCGCACCGGAGCGCTTCCGGGGCGCATACGCGGCGCGAACGTAGGCGCTTCCGGAAGCGTACACGCAGCGCGAACGTAGGCGCTTCCGGGGGCGCTTACGTTGCGCACCGAAGTGACGTCATCATAGTTTTACGGAAATGCATAATCATTTTCCTTATAAAAAAACTGCTTTTATTTGTATGGTACGAAATGTTTCGCATTATTATTAACTTTTCATTCATATTTTTTTCACGAACGAAAGTAGCGCTCTGGGTGCGCTTTCCGGAGAGCTTACCGGTGAGCTTACGGGAAAGCTTACCGGAGAGCTTACCGGAGAGCTTACCGGAGCGCGCACCCAGAGCGCCCCAGGAAATAATGATATAAAAAAAAACTAAAAAATTAATACTTACACAAAACAGCAAATTGTAAAAAAAAACATAGGTTAGAAACTCGATATAGAAAGGAATTAGCATTTAAAAAACCTATGAAATTCACTGAAAAAACCATAGGTTTCACACCAGTTATAGTTAGGAATTAGCATTTAAAAAACCTATTAAATTCACTGAAAAAACCATAGGTTTCACGCCAGTTATCAGTGATGTCATGAGTAATGTCACTGACCATGTCATGAGTGATGTAATATGTGACGTCATCGGCAGTGCATTGCAGGTGCGCAAGTTATAGTGAGTCCAACTAACTATAACGTGGGAATTTCAATGGTTTGATGTCAATAAAATTTCCAGCTAACTATAACTGGTGTGAAACCTATGTTTTTTTTCAGTGACTATATATATATATATATATATATATATATATATATATATATATATATATATATATATATATATATATATATATATATTTTTCACTGAAAAAACCACAGGTTTCACACCAGTTATAGTTAGGAATTAGCATTTAAAAAACCTATTAAATTCACTGAAAAAACCATAGGTTTCACACCAGTTATAGTTAGGTGGAAATTTTACTCGCATAAAACCATTGAAATTCCCACGTTATAGTTAGTTGGACTCACTGTAACTTGCACGTGCGATGCACTGCTGATGACGTCACATATTACATCTCTCATGAGTGATGTCACTGACCATGTCTCATGACATGGTCAGTGACATCACTCATGACATCACTGATGACATCTCAAATGACATCACTGATGACATCATCCAGTGAATGTGTATCTTTCTGAAAAAGAAATATTTTTTATATATGTATATCTAAAGGTTGATGGAAGAATAAATGGGTAAACAAATGTCTAAATGGATTTTTTTTGTGTAGAATTGATTGGTTAACTGACTTATTAAATGTATCTTAGTGAATACATATATTAGCGAGTAATGTTTAAATATTTAAATATCTATATCTGTGTCTCACTTTGTGTATAAGTGGCTGCATGGGTTGGTGAGTAGCTACATGAGTGTGTATATGGGTTATTAGTTGTTTTTTTGAGTATCAGTATCAGTGTCTGTATGGTTCGGTGGGGGATATTACTTAGAGCACAGATGCATGAATGAGTGACTCACTATTTGTATGTATTTTGAAGACAGCATGTGTGCAAGACTGTATGGGTGGATGATTGTGTGTATGGGTGGGTTAGTGAGTATGTGTTTTTATAATTGATTGTTTAAGAGAGTAAATATGTTTCCGTATCTGTAGAAATATGTGTAGTGGTGTGTATATAGCAGTATAATCAAGTAAATGGTAATTTGTGTGGGAGTAACTATATGGATGAGTATTAGTGTGTAACAGGATGTATAGGTGTATGAGTACATATGATGAGTAAGTACATGCATGAGTGACTATATAGAACTGTTGGTGAATGAGTGGATGTGTATGTAGATGTTGAAATTACCTAATAAGTTGTTGTAATCAAGCATGGGCGAATTTTGCGAATCTGGCGTTCGCGAATTTTGCGAATTTGCGAACACGCAATCCGCAAAATCCGCGAATTCTCGCGAATTTGCGGATTTCTTTTTTTTGGGTTCGCAAGGGTTTCTGCCAGTTCGCGAGGGTTTGGGACTAGTTCGCAATTGCGAACTTACTTGTCGGCTCGCAACGGTCGCGACTATGTTGTTTCTACGTCTGGTTCATCATCACAGCCTCCCAGCACCCTCTGTTTCACCACTGCCACCCTCTCTTTCACCCATGCCACCCTCTGTTACATCAATGCCACCCTCTGGTTCATCATCACTGTAGATTATGGGGTGGAAAAGCAAGCACACCTGCCCTGCTTCAACTGACATGAATTAATTTGGGGTTAGTTTATTAATGTGTCACTGTTTTAAAATTCCAGGTCTGACACCTGCTTCCTTGTCAGTAATTTGCTTTCTGTTGCAGTGCAATTTTTTTTTCCAGGACCTTTGTGGCCTACTTCTAGCTATTCTATAAGCCTGCTGTGAGGGGGTCAGAGCAGGGTCATACAATTGTTGCAACTAGCAACTGAACTCTGGAGGGGTCCCAGTCAGGAAGCACTACAGGGAATGGTTACTAATGATGAGTTTGAACTCTTGCACCTGCCGAGTGCTTTCAGTTTTGCAAAACTCGTTTTTCTGCAATTTCGCGGGATTTGCGGGGCGCGAACACGCGCGAGATCGGATTCGGAAGTCGCGAATTCATGCGAATATGCGATTTCTTTTTTTGCAGCGTGTTAGTTCGCAAGGTTTTGTGCGTTTTTGCGAGCCGCTTGTAGCGCAAGGCGCGAAGTTACCCTCATGGTCGTTTAAGGGCGCGGCCATCTTGTTTGCCTGACGTATTTCCGTTTCCGGGCGCAAAGTGTAATCTCGCAAAGTGTGCGGCTCGCCAGTACAATTTCGCGAGTGTTCGCGAGGAACATCTTGCGCGAACTTACCCGCGCGGTCATGAACGGGCGCGGCCATCTTGTTTCTCATTCATTGCTATGGTTCTGGGCATGCTTCTTGTATCCTCTCTAAATCTCTGCCATCCTTTGCTTGTTTGAAGTTTTTTTAATCTATTTTACTTATTATCTATCCCTCTATTTTTCTAGCCCTATATTTTTGTGTTTACTGCTACTTTTTATTAATTTTAAACTACTTTTTTAAACTCTTTTCTTTTCTTCTGTTCCCTATTCTATTTTCTTTCTTCCTTTCCGCCCAGACCATGGTGAAAGGAGCCGGGAAGCATCCCGAGAAGGGGAAGGGTCCCGCTCCCCGTGCCCGGCTCCCGTGCGGGCGTTTGAGGGGGGAGACAGTCACACCCCGGGAGATTTTCAGCCCGGAGGAGGTGGGCGCACTACTGTGCTATGTACAGCGCCACCTCCCCAGGACCATAACGGCAGGCGGCAAGATCGGAGGCGGGTACGGGATGCGGGATCGCCGGAAGCGGTAGGATAAGGTCTGCCGGGCCATGTACCACCACTCTCGGGTCCGGCGCACCTACAACCAGGCCACCCACCGCTGGACGGATGTCCTGACCCGTGAACGAGATCTGCTCGACCTGCTTGGCCTCGAGATCCCCGGGCTTGGTGAGTAGTAGTAGTAGCTATTTCTTTACTACTCTGTTTTCTCCTGCTGTGTTATTATATTGCAATTTTTACCAAGAGCACTAATGCTGCTCATTACATTGTAGGTATATTATATTTCAAAATCTTCTGTGCATTTCAGGTGCACTGCTCTCCTTCTGAGTAGTGTTGCTACTATGCTCATTTGTTTTCGATTTTGTGTTCATTTCATTGGCCTGTGAAATTATGTATGAGTGTAGTTTAAAGAACTGCGTAATGCTACACACTAAGGTTCAGATGTTTAATTACCGGTGCATCCCTGCAAAGTAGCAGGGATGCGCCAGTAATTGTGCGCCACGCCACTATCACCCATGGTGCGCCGTATTTACAATGCGGCGCACCATGGGCCCAAAACGTCACCAAAGCGTTCCGCATCTGTGCCGTAAGGACGGAGCATTGCTGGAGTTGCGTCGCAACGATGGCGCAGCTCCATCAATGCTCTGGGGTGCCCTATCTCCCCAAAGCTGCGTCAAGCCGTACGTCTGCTTCAAGCAGGCGCAGGGTTTGAGTCACGCATCATTGTCGTTAAAGTGAGTGATTGAAATCTTGTAGATTTCCCTCAGCCACTTTTAGGAAGCGTTCCTGCGCAGGAACGCCCTCCCTTGCGCAGGAACGCCCCCTGATGGCACAGGGCTTTACAACGTGATGCATCTCCCATATGCGTCACGTTGTTAATATACGCTGCACCATTGCGCCTCTTTTGTGCTGCCGCTGCGTCACAAAAGTCACGCAACAATGGAGCAAAAGAGCCGCAAGGGGCTTCTAAATCAGCCCCTACAGACTCAAGTCCAGTCCTTCCTTTGTACACATGGCGATAAGAAGAAATAGTGGTGGTCGATTGATAGTTTAAGTATTTTAATGACTGGTTAATGTAGTAGGAAACTTTAGTGTTGTCGCTGACCTGCAATCACGATGGACTTTGGCTGTCACTTCGCGTGCTGCGGACTGCTGCCTGCCAATCCTAGGCAAACCTTTTTAGTACTTTGTGTAGTGAGTTACATAAGAAGTTTACAATTCGACGGTCCGCAAATCAAGCAATACTAATAACGTAGTAGACCACATGAGATTGGTCAATAATATATCCCGTTGAATAGTTATCTATTTGCTATTTCGCCAAAATATTTTGTTAGTTTTTTTGAAATGCTTGATTTGGTTGACAAATATCTTCCATGTTTTCTGTTTTTCTTTCTTTCATGTTGTACATCAGCTTCCCCCAGGGGCAAGAGGAGGACACAGGAGGAGGAGGAGGAGGGTGCTGTTGAGGATGCAGGCCAGGATCGGGCAGGCGAGGGCTCCTTTGCTGGCCCCAGTAAGTTTTAATTTTAATATAGAGTACTTATTTTTTCCCAGCGTTCCTCATTCGATTTTTTCTAAATCGTCTTTGATATTCTTGTAGACTGGATCTAAATTCTTATCCTGCCTCGACTATGACTCTGTGTGGTATTACTAGATTATTCTTATTAGTCTGTCTGTGTAGCTAACTAAGATTGCACATTTGGCAATTCCATTGGACTCCCATTCTAGTCAGCAATAGCTCTATGCACAGAGTGCAGTCCTCTGGGACAGTCCATAATGTCTTTTCAAGTCTTCTAAATGTTTATGCTTTGACAATTGCCAACAATAAAAAGGTGAATGACCACCAAGAAAGAATAAGATACTACTTTACTTTTGGTTTGGATAGGAGGAAAATCCATTCTACTACTGTTGCAGGGACAAATCTGCACAAACAGAACTATGGACACTAAATAATGCATTGCTTAGCTTATCAATTATAATAGGTGCTGTTAGACTTTCCACATACCTCAGTGATAACAGACTTTGTAGTTGAACCCCCAATCTCCTTACTGACTTGATAGTGTGGCATAGTCATTTAGCTCCCAAAGTCACCGATGATTATGATTATTCCCCAATGATGTCAGAGGCACAGACTCATGCTTGCAAAAATTGCTAAACCTTTAGCTCATCCACTCTAGTCTGGAGGACCAAAAACCACAGAGTCTATTTAAGTTTAAAAGCTTTATTAAAAGTAAACACATTTATTAAAATCAAGTTTGTCATAAAAGTAAACGTTTAACTGAAAATGGAAAAGTGCTTAGTGCTGACGATTAATTGGACACATTTCTTGTGGTCGAGCCGAGCTCTCACCTGGTTTGAACTTGATCCTGCTCGTGTTCTTAGAAGTCAAGCTTCTGTCTGTTAGGAGAAAAAGTGGTGCGTGTTAAAATCAAAAAGCAAGCATTCATCAGTTGTGCCAAAAAGTGCAGCAAGACAACAGCCTTCCCTGGAAAAAGGGACATTTTTACTTTAGAGTAGACAGTCACAAATTATTACATTGTATACTGTTTTTTTTCACATTTCTTTCTTCCTCCTAGACCAAATATTATATAGTAGTGAGTGGTGTATTCTATCATTATTAAATGTACTTTGTAGGTGGAACACCTGGAGGCGGGGCCAGCGCGGAGGTGGTGGTGGCATTGGACGAGGACAACTCTGGGGAGGAGGCGGTGGAAGTGCCGGACAATTCTGTGGGGGATGACACGGTGGTGGCGGGCAGAGGTAAGCTATATATTCCTTACTTATTGAGATTGAAGACTGCAGAGTGTGCTTTTTGCACGGTTGTATTATAAATAAACCAGGTAGTAGCCTCCTCTAAATGTACTTCGACTTAGCTGTGAAGTTTTTGGCGAGAAGAATCCCAATCAGATCTGAGATGAACTTGATGGATGGGATGAACGAAAAGCAAAAGAAGGGTGTAAGTAAGTGTGGAAGGACGAGAAATGTAATGATGACTGGCAAAGAAGAATGGTATGTGTTTGCTTGGTCCCCGAGGTGGCTGGGAAAGAAAGAATATGGTATGGTGCATGGCTGGGTGAATGATGAAGCAAGGATGGGTGGAAGGAGAACAGCCTGGGTGGGTGAAACAGAAACTGTATGTGTGCATATACTTTGAATGGATGGATGCCTGGATCATTCATGGTACTATCTGACTCTTAGATAGCATATGTGTATCTAGAGAGAGTAGATGGTCACTGGATGAACTAAGTGTTACTGTGAAGAGCATGTAACACCGCACCCGCATGTCCGTTCCAGTGTAGGAAAGGCAAGGAAAAGAAGTTGTAATTTTGACCAAATACTACCATGAATAGTAGCAGTAGTTTGTATTGCAACTGCAAGCACAGCATATATCCGGTTATTACGGTGGACACTCCCTACCTCTCTTAATAACTTTAGTTTAGTAGTAGTACGTCATTCTTGTGTGGGTGTATCACTGTTCACTCAATAATAAGCAAAGCACCTAAAGTCATCCCATATGTCATCAAATACATCCCATGTGAAGTGATAGATAATCAGATTATTTAGCTTCTTCATTTTCCTTTTCTAATACTCATTTGCACTGTAGGGTGAAAGCTAAATTAATTAAGCAGTAGCCCTTTTAACAGAGTATTCTCAGTGCCACCCGTAATAGAAAAGTAAGAGCTTCACCACCTGCATGTACTGGACCGGTACAGTAACGCAAGTCTGTCTCACTCACCATGGTGTGCGTCTGTTTTTCTCGGGTGCAAGTTCACTGCGCTGGCATTATGCCGGCTTGCATAAGATAACGTACCAATTTTCCTAAACAAGAGAGAAGAAGAAGAATAAGACTGGTGTACTGTCATAGTCGACTGTAATGGAAGTCCATAGTGCTCGTAGAATTTGTTCCTTAAACTCCCACTAATGTTAGAGCAAGGATGAAGAAGTCGGAGGTTACATAGATACTGTCCTCAATAGTTATGTACTGTGCTTTCAATTTGCTACTTGTACTGTGACAACTTTCTGCTCAATCATTTTGTGTTAATCTTAAGGAGCATTGGTTGCAGACTATGTCTTTCTTTCTTCATGTAGTTGCTCCTTCCAAATCCAAGAGACCATCAAGGAGGAAGGAGCTGGCTCGAATGGCCCGGCAACCGAGGCTGGATGCCACTGTCGCTGAATATCGGTGGCTGGTGGCCCTGGAGGAGGAGGAGACGCAGTCTGGTACTACAACAACGTCCACTGGGACAGCTGCATCCTCCTCAGTGCGGGCTGCCAGCCAGCGCAGTGCTCCAGCGGTACGGAGCCGGGCTACCAAAGCCAAACGCCACCGCCGAGCAGCAAAGACAGCAGCTGCCCCCCACAGGATTTGCAAGGCACGCCGGCGCCGCTTATCCGTCAGACTGTCCTATCTGGAGCAGGAGGTCCTGAACTATAAGAACTTGGTGGAGGGCCTCCGCTTCGAACATGCCACCCTCCTCAAGGAGCATGATGCCCTGGCTGCTAAAGTTAACAGCACCCTGCCATAGTGTCCCTTGCCCCTTTTTTAGAGACTTTTGGGGGGTGGGAATTGGGAGATGGGTTTTTTGGGGACTTTTGAAGGACAATCGTTGGGGTTAGGGAGGGTCTTGCGGGAGATTATTTTGTTAGGGCTATAAAAATATACTTTTTGAAACTTTATCTGACCATACCTGTTTTTTACTGCTTTTGAGTCTGGTGGGTGGGGGTTTGACAGTAAGTTTGTTTTCCTGAATAGTCCTAGGACTTTAGTAGTACTACCGTCAATCTCTCGTCTCTCCTAATACTCCATTATACTACCTCCAACCAAGCGCTTATCTTACCTGTAATTTCTGTTTGAAAGTAGGGCTAGGCCCAGGGCTGGCTTCACGGGAAATGGCGATTAAGGTTGCAATCCAGGGTGGCTGATATATCCTCCTCATTGTGGTGGTACTAGTGGTGTGACACAGTGGCAGTTGCATGGCTATGGAAAAAAAGAAAATGAAACCTAGTTTGTCATTACAACGGTACGATAGAGAATATAGCAGGTGACAGTACACTAGACTACAACAGTGCCACAATGTAGCCTAACAAATGGTAAAGTATTTATAGTATAACTTGTACTTGTGTAGGATTTCTTTGACATTGGCTAATACTACAAGAAATAGTACTGAAGCTGAGTAAGTCTAGAATATATCCTTGGATTCCTTCACCAGCCTGTTGCTATGACCTTATCCTCCCCAGCAAGTGTGTGGAATTATTGATGTCATTTAGTCACACATCAAGCAAAACCACACAACCCGGGGGAAGAGGGTTAGCGTTTGTAAAATGGATAGAAATGGGGGTTTCTTTTTGGGTAGGTTTTGTTGAGAGTACAGGGCTACATTAAATTAGGTTTGAAAAATAGCTGAAGTAAAACCTATAGAATGGCTGTAGGGATCAATTTAGAAGCAGAGAGAGATCCAAGAAATGCAGTCACACACACATTCATTGAATAAAAGAATGGATACTGTATCTGTATTGTTGTAGTTGTCCTGTTGAATTTGGTAAGTAAGTTGCATACAGCAAACAATTCCTCTTATTAGCGGCACTCCTCCATTCCAGCTGACGCTTCGTCCATCAATGTTGGTGACCAGAAGACACTCTGTCCACTGCCTGCCTGGCGGATGCTGAATTGCGGCTCGCTAATGTGAAGCCTGACTCCATCCTTTTTTCCCCATTGCAGACTGAAACTTGGCCTATAATGATTGAACGAAAAACAGCACTGATAAATAAATATAAGGTATGTACGCTGTGTAGTGCAAAAGTCACACTTTGATTTTCCTAATAGACAGTACAACATTTTTGAAAGTGCGTACTCTGTCTGAGTCACCTTTTCAAGGATAAATAAGTATGGGCAAATTAATTTAGCAGATCTTTCCCCTCAAGCTAGGTGTACTGTAAACTGTGTTTTAGAACAAAATTAGACCTTCCCAGCAGTGCTTCCACCCAGACCCTTACTAAAGCCAGTTGCAAAAATGTAGAAGACCCCCAATCAGATCTCAAAAAATGAGGCCTAGCAGAAAACTGGTGACAAAACGTACTTCGAAAGTAAAAGTAGGCCCAAATACCCCCTTACCCACCGTGGATTGTATTCAAACCACTTGCAAGCAAGCAAAAGTATCCATAGCCAGCATCTCTCCAAGACTCGAAAACCACCCCACCCAAACACATGCAATAGAAATACTGCTAACCCTAACGAGCCATAAGTTAGGAATAGTGGCAGAGGCTTTCTTTAACTATGCCAAATCCCCCCTTTCCCACCATGGATTTTCTTCAAATGACTTGCAACCAAAATTACACATTCTCACGAGTGCTCTAAGACCCCAGAACTCAGTTGCAAAAATCTAGAACACCCCAAAACACATGCAATCCTGCTGCTAGGGCTAACCCTAACGAACCCTAAGTTACAAAACTTGCCAAAATGCTTTTCCTTATGGATTTTGTCCCAACCACTTCTATCCGGTATTAGACCTTCCCAGGAATGCCCCAAGACCCGCCAACCCACCCGCCAAAAAGCACAACACCCCCAAACAGCCCAAAAGCAAAATCTCATACTTACAATATTTCTCGGCCTTCGGTCCAAACGCGCTGTGTAGCTAGGCCATAACTCCGGTTTACCACCACGGATTTCCTGAAAAGCAAATGCAATCAAGATTAGAGTGTCCCAGCTGTGCTCCCAGACCCCGAAACTCACCCACAAACAGCCGGAACCCCCCCCAAAGAGCTCCTCAAAGGCAAGCAAGTCAGCAAAAACACAAACAAATTTCCGCCTTCGATATGGTCCAAACCACTTTTATCCGGTATTAGAGCTTCCCAGCAATGGCCCCAGAGCCGTCAACCCAGGAGAAAATGAGTAGAAGACCCCCAAACAGCCAAAGAGCAAAAGTACAAAAATGGGGACTTAGTCATTTTTTTGCCAATTTCCCAAATCACTCCGCGCGCACTCTGCAGCTAGGCCCTAACTCCCCTCTGCCACCATGGATTTGCTTCAAACCTCTTGCAAAGTAAATTATCCATAGCCAGCAGTGCTCCCAGACCCCGAAACCCACCCACAAACACCAGGAAGCCCCCCAAACAGGCCCCCGAAAACGCTACATTGAGCAAAATGTCAGAAATAGCAACAAAAAAAATCAGCGTGGATTTTGTCCCAACCACCCTATCCGGTATTAGACCTTCCCAGGAATGCCCCAAGACCCGCCAACCCACCTGCCAAAAAGAACAACACCCCCAAACAGCCCAAAAGCAAAATCTCATACTTACAATATTTCTCGGCCTTCGGTCCAAACGCGCTGTGTAGCTAGCTAGGCCATAACTCCGGTTTACCACCACAGATTTCCTGAAAAGCAAATGAAATCAAGATTAGAGTGTCCCAGCAGTGCTCCCAGACCCCGAACCTCACCCACAAACAGCCGGAACCCCCCCAAAGAGCTCCTCAAAGGCAAGCAAGTCAGCAAAAACCCAAAATAATTTCCGCCTCCGATTTGGTCCAAACCACTTTTATCCGGTATTGGAGCTTCCCAGCAATGGCCCCAGAGCCGTCAACTCACCCGCAAAGAAGTAGAACACCCCCACAAGTGCTGAGTCTTTCTTCATTGGGCGTAATCCAGCCCTCTGCTTTGATGGAAATAGGAGTCTGGAGGAGGAGGATAGAGGAGCATGTTCTTCTGAACTTGTGAACCTGAGGAATGCAGACTGCGGCACCTTCAAATCAATAAGCAAACAAAGTGAAGACAGTTCTGCTGATGGGCTTGTTTTTGTGATTAGGTGATTAAAGTTTGAATTATATTAACTGTGCACAACAAAGAAAGACAAACACACAGGTATGAAAGTGAATAAGGACGAAAAAGAAAGTTATTGAATCATTGTCTCATTTTCAGGGCTCGGTGTTAAGGTTCAGGAATAAGAATAAGGCTTCATCATCATACTCTGCGAATTCAGGCAGGGTGAGCTCAGTGTCACCTGACAGAGTAGAAATTCCCTCATCTACGTTGCTGTCCACCTCGTCTTCATCCGGCGCGCTTTCTCGTACTCTGTAATCTGGTGGTATAAGGTGCTGATTCATCTTGATCATTGTTAACCTCTCCACATTTTTGGGCGAGAGGCGGCTCCGTTTGGGAGTTACAATGGCACCAGCAGCACTGAAAACACGTTCAGAAGACACGCTTGCGAGTGGGCAAGACAAGTAGTTTAAAGCCAGGCTGGAGAGCTGTGGCCACAATTCTTTTTTCCCATGCCAATACGCCAATGGGTCAGCATTAACATAGACCTCTGTTGAGTCATTCAGATAGTCCTTCACCATCGACTCAAGGTCCTCCTCCAAGGTTCCTCCACTTTGCTTAGCTGTTGCTGTGACCTTTTGAGAACCAAACCCAAGCCGAGCTAGCCAATCCTCTTCAGCCTCCAATGTTTCTGTTGTGTCTGGTGCAGATGATCTGGTTGCCGGTGTCTTTAACGGCTGAGAGGTCACTTGTGCCACATCCACAGGTGCAGAAGTGGATTGTTTTGACTGGGGATGGCCTGCTGATGCTGATGTACTGCCTTTTCCTTCAATTTTCTGCCGTTCTCTTTCAAACCTCTTGGCTGACAAGGCTAGCCAACGTTTGTACTTTGTAACATGTTCATCATCAAAAGGAAAGAATGCTCAGCCTGCCAGCGCCTGTTTGTAGCGTGGATCCAGAATAGTAGCACAAATGTAATGCTGGTTTGAGTGGATCATTTTAAGACGTTCATCACCTTGTAGGCGCTCTAATAATTTCTCCGCCAAAACAAAAGGGTCTTTGTTTTTTTCATCTTTTTGAAACACAGAACACACCTCCTTCAGTTGGTGCTCCAGCATGTACAACAATGGGATAGCTTTTCCCAAATTACAGTCCTCCTTGCTGACTGCACGCGTGAAGACTTCAGAAGGACGAAGCATGCGTGTTAGGCTTTTAACTATGTCCCATTGCGCCGCACCCATCCTCAGGTCCTTCTGAGCTGTACCCTGTTTTAAGAAATAGTGATCGAGTACCGTATACTGCTCATACAGACGCTCAAGCATGTAGAAAGTTGAGTTCCAACGTGTTGCCACCTCCTGGATGAGTGCTTTCACTAGCATTTGACGTTCATATGGCAGGCTCCTCAGATGCTTCCGGGCCTTAAAAGAATGGCTGAAATGGTTGCACATTTTTCGGCAGGTCTCCACTACCTCGTACGCTGGACTGTCTTTATCACTCAAGAATTTTTTGACATCCAGGTTTATACAGTGCGCCAAACACGGCACTCTGAAATACTGACCCAGCTCCATGGCCTTAACTACATTGGTGCCATTATCCGTGGAAACATAACCAATCTGGCATTTTTTTGGGGACAGCCAGTCAAGGACCTTTGTGTTAAACTCATCCAAAATGTTTTGTTCTGTGTGACGTTTCGCCAAACCAAACATGGCTAGTGTTGCATGTTTCCGAGCAGCTTTAAAATCTTGGTTCGGGTCAACACCTGCGTTTAGCTTTGCTTTAACCCCTGAAAAAGAGACCCAGTGTACAGTGATGCACATGTAATCAGCGCCTGTGCCACTGGTCCACATGTCTGTTGTCAGATGTATAGTGTGAACAGCACTCTTCTGCAAAGCTGCCCCGATCACCTCCAGCACATCTTCATGTAGTGCTGGAACCGCAACTCTGGCAAAATAGAACCGGCTAGGAACCTTCCATTTAGGGCAGAGCGCTGCCACTAATTCTAGAAAACCAACCCCTTCTACAAAAGAAAAAGGGAGAAGGTCCAGAGCTAGCATTTTAGCCAGCTTAGTGTTATACAGACGCGTCAGTGGGTGGTTGCGTTCATATTGCGCTTCTGTAAACAACATCTTTTTAATGTTGCCCTGGACCAAGCATTTACGGGATGATGATGATATCTTCGACCCAGTTACGCTCGCTGATGAACTTTTTCGCATTAGTGTTTCACTCTCTCCCACACTCTTAGTGTGGCTCACATGGGGTGTGCTGCTGACAGGGGTACTGGGTGTTAGAGAAGTGTTTGACACGTCTTCTTCCTCCTCGTCATCATCAGATGAAAAATCAAAGTTTTTATTACGTGCAATTAGGGCTTCCTTGATCGCCTGTAGGTGCGCAAACCATTGGACAGGGTGCTGTCTCTTAAGATGACCTCTCTGGCCTCCGGTACCATAGTTGGTACCAAACTTACCACGACTAACTGCAACCTTACAAATGCTACAAATGGAGAAGTTTTCCCTTTTTGGGCAAACACTAAAGAAGTCCCAAGCTGGGGGCTTGAATTGTCTGTGGGGGCCAGAGGAGGCGGCGATACTGGTGGCGATGGTGTTGCTGCTAATGCCAGATGAAGTGGAGGATGTGGATTGCCGAACTTTAGTACGTTGTGCACTTTCACCACCACTAATTGAGGTCGAGGTGGATGGAGGTCCCTTCTTGCGAGGAAGAAATATGGAAGCGGTAGGTGTTGGTGTACTAGTTAACTCCAATGATTGTTGTGTTTCCATTGCCTCCTCGTCGACATCATCATCACGCTCAGCAGCTTCTCGGGCTAGGGTCAACATGTCTCTTTGCTGCATGCCCGCTGGGGCTGCAGTGACCTTTATGATGACTGGCTCATCGTCGTGAGAGGCTTCATCAGCAGCAGTATCCGTCACTTCTTGTTGAGCCTCATCACACTCCATAGCTATGAGTTTTTCGCCGACCTTCCTTTTACGCTTAGGTACCTTTGTCAGATCATGGTGTGCCTCACTCTCAGACGGCCGTGATGGTTCCCAATCTTCATCCAGATCATCAGTAGGAGGTGGGCTTGAAGAAGATGTAGACACCCCTCTTGATCTTTTCCTTGCTCGGGATGTGGAAGACAATGAATGATCATAAGGAGGAGTGGCTTCCTCAAATGATACCTCAGTTTGATTGTCGATTTCCTGATGTGCCCCTACTTCGGGAGGAACAACTATTGTGGGCACTTGTGACCCTCCATGCACCTCTGCTTGCGCATCTCCTTGCGCTGCCTCTCCTTCCACATGTACTTGGGCTTGTACTTGCACATGTGGTTGTTGT
This sequence comes from Lissotriton vulgaris, assembly GCF_964263255.1. Lineage (NCBI taxonomy): Eukaryota > Metazoa > Chordata > Amphibia > Caudata > Salamandridae > Lissotriton > Lissotriton vulgaris. Next base: position 993,522,378 of record NC_141698.1, read on the forward strand.
TGCGGCTGTGGTTGATCAACACTTGTCAGATTAGTTACAACAACATGTGTTGATTCAGGGACATTGCTGCTACTTTCTTGCGATGAGACAACATCACTGGTCGATGGTGATTGAAGAAGTACACTGACTGCCTCTGCAGCACTCAAGGGCTTGGACTTAAGTTGGCGTGGTGGTGGTGGTGGCGGCACTGAGCCCAATGGAGCGGGGGTGCTGCTCCCAGCTTGGTCCCCAGCAGATCCCGCTGCTGCTGCAGGCGTACTTTTTTTTTACTCCCAAAAAACGTGGCGGGCGGCACACCAGACTCCTTGGTAACTTGCTTCTTCTGCTCCTTCCTGGCAACTTTCTTGCTAGAGGAGCTACGGGGAACTCTTTTTGGGGCCATCTTCTTCAGGGCAGGTCAGAACAGCAGGCCACAGTTGCACGAGTTGCAGAGTTGTCTGTGGCCAGACTTGACGTCGCGTGACGTTATGGTGCACACACACACCGCTGCAGGACTTCTTCCTGGCACTGGTGGTTCTCTTGAGTCTTGTGCACCTAAAAGCAATGGAAGACAGAGGAACATCAGTTCAGTTATACACCCCCAAAAAATCAAAAAAACACAGAAAAATCAGCACAATCCCATGCCCTCCATGAAGTTTAAATTCAAGACACCCCACAGAAAGACTAGGCACATACAACACTCACTACCCCTGGGCATAATGGTTGAAAAGTAGGCAAAATGGTTGCAGGCCTAACAACACTGACTGCATTCAAAATGGCCACTTGCCTCCCAGCACATGGCCTGCCTGTACCAGCACTCACAATGGCCCCCACCCACATGGCCTGTCCCCATGAACACCCCAAAAAAATCGAAAAAAACACAGAAAAATCAGCACAATCCCAAACCATCCAGGCCCTCCGTGATGTTTAAATTCAAGACACCCCACAGAAAGACTAGGCCCATGCAACACTCACTACCCCTGGTGAAAAGGCCACAACAACAGGCCAAAAAAAGGAAAACCACAGAAAAATCAGCACAATCCCAAACCATACAGGCCCTCCATGATGTTTAAATTCAAGACACCCCACAGAAAGACTAGGCCCATGCAAAACTCACTACCCCTGGTGAAAAGGCCACAACAACAGGCCAAAAAAACGAAAACCACAGAAAAATCAGCACAATCACAAACCATCCAGGCCCTCCATGATGTTTAAATTCAAGACACCCCACAGAAAGACTAGGCACATGCAACACTCACTACTCCTGGGCATAAAGGTTGAAAACTAGGCAAAATGGTTGCAGGCCTAACAACACTGACTGCATTCAAAATGGCCACTTGCCTCCCAGCACATGGCCTGTCTGTGCCAGCACTCAAAATGGCCCCCACCCACATGGCCTGTCCCCATGAACACCCCAAAAAATCAAAAAACACAGAAAAATCAGCACAATCCCAAGCCATCTAGGCCCTCCATGATGTTTAAATTCAAGACACCCCACAGAAAGACTAGGCCCATGCAACACTCACTACCCCTGGTGAAAAGGCCACAACAACAGGCCAAAAAAACGAAAACCACAGAAAAATCAGCACAATCACAAACCATCCAGGCCCTCCATGATGTTTAAATTCAAGACACCCAACAGAAAGACTAGGCACATGCAACACTCACTACCCCTGGGCATGAAGGTTGAAAATTAGGCAAAATGGTTGCAGGCCTAACAACACTGACTGCATTCAAAATGGCCACTTGCCCCCCAGTACATGGCCTGCCTGTACCAGCACTCAAAATGGCCCCCACCCACATGGCCTGTCCCCATGAACACCCCAAAAAATCGAAAAACACAGAAAAATCAGCACAATCCCAAGCCATCCAGGCCCTCCATTATGTTTAAATTCAAGACACCCTACAGAAAGACTAGGCCCATGCAACACTCACAACTCCTGGGCATAAAGGTTGAAAACTAGGCAAAATGGTTGCAGGCCTAACAACACTGACTGCATTCCAAATGGCCACTTGCCTCCCAGCACATGGTCTGCCTGTACCAGCACTCAAAATGGCCCCCACCCACATGGCCTGTCCCCATGAACACCCCAAAAAATCGAAAAACACAGAAAAATCAGCACAATCCCAAACCATCTAGGCCCTCCATGATGTTTAAATTCAAGACACCCCACAGAAAGACTAGGCCCATGCAACACTCACTACCCCTGGTGAAAAGGCCACAACAACAGGCCAAAAAAACGAAAATCACAGAAAAATCAGCACAATCCCAAACCATACAGGCCCTCCATGATGTTTTGATTCAAGACACCCCACAGAAAGACTAGGCCCATGCAACACTCACTACCCCTGGTGAAAAGGCTACAACAGCAGGCCAAAAAAACTAAAACCACAGAAAAATCAGCACAATCACAAACCATCCAGGCCCTCCATGATGTTTAAATTCAAGACACCCAACAGAAAGACTAGGCACTTGCAACACTCACTACCCCTGGGCATAAAGGTTGAAAAGTAGGCAAAATGGTTGCAGGCCTAACAACACTGACTGCATTCAAAATGGCCACTTGCCCCCCAGCACATGGCCTGCCTGTACCAGCACTCAAAATGGCCCCCACCCACATGGCCTGTCCCCATGAACACCCCAAAAAATCGAAAAACACAGAAAATCAGCACAATCCCAAGCCATCCAGGCCCTCCGTGATGTTTAAATTCAAGACACCCCACAGAAAGACTAGGTACATGCAACACTCACTACCCCTGGGCATAAAGGTTGAAAAGTAGGCAAAATGGTTGCAGGCCTAACAACACTGACTGCATTCAAAATTACAACTTGCCTCCCAGCACATGGCCTGCCTGTACCAGCTCTCAAAATGGCCCCCACCCACATGGCCTGTCCCCATAAACATCCCAAAAAATCGAAAAACACAGAAAAATCAGCACAATCCCAAGCCATCCAGGCCCTCCATGATGTTTAAATTCAAGACACCCCACAGAAAGACTAGGTACATGCAACACTCACTACCCCTGGGCATAAAGGTTGAAAAGTAGGCAAAATGGTTGCAGGCCTAACAACACTGACTGCATTCAAAATGGCCACTTGCCTCCCAGCACATGGCCTGCCTGTTCCAGCACTCAAAATGGCCCCCACCCACATGGCCTATCCTCATGAACACCCCAAAAAATCGAAAAACACAGAAAAATCAGCACAATCCCAAACCATCCAGGCCCTCCATGATGTTTAAATTCAAGACACCCCACAGAAAGACTAGGCCCATGCAACACTCACTACCCCTGGTGAAAAGGCCACAACAACAGGCCAAAAAAACGAAAATCACAGAAAAATCAGCACAATCCCAAACCATCCAGGCCCTCCATGATGTTTAAATTCAAGACACCCCACAGAAAGACTGGGCCCATGCACCACTCACTACCCCTGGTGAAAAGGCCACAACAACAGGCCAAAAAAAACAAAAATCACAGAACAATCAGCACAATCCCAAGCCATCCAGCCCCTCCATGATGTTTAAATTCAAAACACCCCACAGAAAGACTCAGTGCACCCACCACTGAGTACCCCTGGGCAAAAGGCCCCAAAACAGCCCAAAAATCGAAAATTCCAAAATTGTAGTTGCAGCAACTGTAATGCCCCAAACAAACTTACTTGTGAAATTTCTAATCCAAAAGTGATCCAAAGAAAGTCAAAAAGGCCTCAAATCCAAATATCCTGCAGCATCCACAAAAAGTAATCCTTCCAGCTCCAGATCCAAATGAAAAGTGACCAGGAGATGGACAAAGCACTGGGAGGAGCCTGCTGGACAGGAACAGGAAGTTGAAGACTGTGGGGCACTTCCTTCCTCCCACCCCCCCTCCCCAAAATGGACTCCTCACAAAAAAAGTGCAGGCAAATGTCAACCTGAGGAGTTATTCAGATAAAAATCATCATTTCCAGAAGGTTTATGCTGCTTGCTGGTGGATTTCTTGTGCAGAATTGCAAATTTTGTATTTTCGCGAGTGCGAGATTGTTGCTGCTCGCCGCATCTACAAGCTCGCAATTGCGAAGTCCCGCGATACGTGATCACGGCGTACTCGCGTTGACAAACTCTCGCTGTGCAAGTTGGCAAGCCGCGATTACGTAATCGCGCTCGCCAAATTCCCGCGGGATCCCGCAGCAAGATCCAAAATGGCGCAGCACTCGCAAAATATCAAGAAAAACAACTCGGCAAACGCTGAATGACGGTAAGTAAACGCCGCGCGCCGCAAAATTGTATCACCAAGAAAAAAAAATCCGCTGCGTGCGAATTTGCGGATTTTCGGTAAATTCGCGAGCGTTCGCGGATTGCGAATTTACCGAAAATCCGCGAAGTCCGCTAGCGTAACGAATTTTGCGCCCATGCTTAGTTGTAATTGGTATTGGTTTCTCCTTTTTTAAGAAAATGTTAGTTTCTATTTTTGAATGTGTGTGTCAAAGGTTATTTTATGCTGATAGGAGGTCTGCCACTTTGTCACAAGGATGTTGTCATCAGTGATGTCATTTGAGATGTCATCAGTGATGTCATCAGTGATGTCACTGACCATGTCATGAGTGATGTAATATGTGACGTCATCAGCAGTGCATTGCACGCGCAAGTTATAGTGAGTCCAACTAACTATAACATGGGAATTTCAATGGTTTTATGCGAGTAAAACTTCCACCTAACTATAACTGGTGTGAAACCTATGGTTTTTTCAGTGAATATATATATATATATATATATATATATTTTAACTAAATTGTCGTATTCTTTCCTATTGTTTCAGATACATGTTCATTGTTCCACAGAGTGTGGTCAACAGGTTAAATGCTTATACTACCTTATATTTGCTACCAAATACATTTACTGAACAAAATAACCAGATTAAATTGTTATTTTAAACAGTTTGATTTATGGAAATTATCCATACTAGTTAGGTGTATGTCCATGGCTGAACTGCTACCGTTCCCTTCTGGAGGACACAATCATGTGCAGAGGTTAGTCCCAGCCATAGTTTAAGGTCAGGTTGGAGTGTGGTGCCAACAGGAACTGAACATGTGTTTTTAAATCTTTAAATTGTGCATGTTTGACAACAAGTGCAGTGTTGAAAAATGTAGTCTGCTAACTTGTTAAATGCTTAAGCTAGCTGTATATGACATATGTGACAAAGTAGCTGCAGAGGTCCAGCTTGCATGTGTACTAAGTGTCTGATACCCTGTCCTCCTTACATGTCAATGCCCATCAGGTTTTCCTGTGCAGTACCATTGTCCAGAAGGTGCTGTCTTTTTGTGTCACACGTCAGCGCAGTGGCCACTGTAGAAAAAAGGGGGCAGGACTTGCGAGGTGGGAGCAAGAAGATTGCAGAAGTCCACCTGGGTCTGTCACGTCCAGGCAGAAGGGGCCCTGATCCTCATAATGCTCCGCATCCTAGCAGTGCCTATCCCAACCTCGATGGGTAGTTGAGAGTCAGATAGCAGCAAGGAGGGGGTGAGTATGGGCTTTGATGAACTTTGTACAATACCATGCATGTTCATGTATTGCAGACGGTTTTTCACACTTTTAGGTTTTGAGAGACTCTAGACCCTTGTACTGTGTAAAATGTAGCATATGCAACAATAGTAGTAGGTGCATGGTTATGTCCCTTGATGTAAGTCTTGAATATGCAGGTTATTGACAGTATGCTATTCCACTGTATGATGGGCACATGACTACACAATGTTTAAGAAAATACCCTTTACGTATTTTGGTCATGCACAACATAATTCATCAAGAAAAAATAATTTCCCCGGGTCTCTGTATTGAGGCAACAACAGATCTGTGTTGGGGATGCTTGAGCACTTGACTGTGACATGCCATGCAATACATTCAGGTAGCAGGCAATGTGTAATTGCAGGCCTTGGTATGTCGTGAATGATCTGTGTGCAAAACAATTGCAAACAGCACTGGTGATGTCTGTTGTCGAATATAGCTGCTGGCATGTACAGACTTCTGTGTACTGATGTCACATGTCACGTGGGGAGTGTTCTTGCCCCTAGCGTGGCCGGACTATATGTCCACCACTTCGAGCAGACCCATATCCATGGACCCACCAACCCGTATGTTTCCAACATCAAAATATGGCACCGGTATATTGATGATATCCTAATCATCTGGGATGGCGACAAAACAACACTCAACAACTTTCTCCGTTGGATCAAAAACCGTGACGCCTACTTACGCTTCACGTGTTCCAGCAGCCAGAATGAACTGCCTTTTTTGGACCTTAACATTAAGGCTGAGGGAGGTGGCCTCACCACCACAACCTTCTACAAACACACAATCAGGAACTCCCTCCTCAGGTTTGACAGTTTCCATCCGAGGCCCCTGAGGGAGAACATGCCCTACGGCCAATTTTTGCGCATCAGGCGCAGCTGCAGTAATACCCAGGACTACAAACTACAATCATCTGCGTTACTCCACAAACTAAAGGACAGGGGGTACCCAACTAAAATCATACAAAAAACCTGCAAAAGGGCATGCAACCAGAACAGAGAAGCCCTTCTGGACACCATCATAAAACCCCCAGAGGAACCATCACTCACATGTGTCACCACATATAACACTGTGTCAAACCAGGTGTCCAGCATCATTAATAAGAAATAGAGAATCATTAACTCAGGCAACAGGAACTGGGAGAAACCACGATTCGCATACAAAAGGGCAAAAAACCTAAAAGACCAACTTGTATCAACCAGACCCAAGCCACAGAATCGCCCACCACAGTACACTATTATTAACGCCTGGGGCCTTCCAAAACTAACAGGCCACCAACCGTGCAATAACTGTAGTGTCTGCCACCTTACTTCCCCCTCAAATTCCCTTTCATTGGAAACTGGCAAAACCTGGATACAACGGCAGTTCACTAACTGCAACTCCTCCAATCTAGTGTATCTAATAACCTGCAGATGCGGCCTCCGATATGTTGGGATGACTACCCGGAAAGTCAGGACCAGAATGACTGAACACAGGAGCACCATCAGGTGTGGAAAAAACATTAGCAAGTTTACAGACCACTCTCTGACTCCCAACCACACCCCAAATTATTTCACATGGACTGTGATAGAACAGTTTGAAATAAGTGAAATGAATGACAAATTTTTCCTTGCCAAAGAACAACGCTGGATATACCGCCTTTCCACTCATCTTGAGGGCTTGAACAACTCAATACCATGGAATTCTCTGACCCCATGAGTAATTTAACGCTCGAGCATATATGAAATTCCAGTCGGGCAGCCTCCGGGCACCTCAAACTCCACCATGCAGAGTGGCCCTTTCTCTACCCCATTTCTTCGTAGCACAGTGCTCCCAGCACACCACATTAGTGAAAGCAAAGGAGATACGTAACCCAATGTACCCTCGCTGATATATCACACTCGTGAATATTAGCGGTGTATATTAATCACGTTGTATCCTGTAACAGGGCAATTCGCCCATGAACACGAGTGCAAAACCGGCATCTCATCACTGTGCGCACGCGCAATAGAACAGAGGATGTGCAACGTGCCCCTCCTTCATAACGCGCATGCGCTGCATCCACTGCTCCCCTGAACATGCGCACAGCTCCTCAATGACTAGGCATTTAGGGCGAGGCACCTCCTTCTATTTCTACCATTACACAGGTGCAGTCAATAACCTGGGCTATTTAAAAACCGAATGATGGCCCTCACACTTTGAATCCGGGCACTGCAGAAGGACGACAGGTCCAAGGAGGAACCTGACCGGCACTTCCGTCAGTAAACAGTCAATCACCAGGATTGGGGTAAGCCATTGCATCTCTCTCTCCCTACAGGTTGTTCGTTAACCGCGCTTCTTTCAAAATGTTTGCAGGGTCTTTTTCTCTGCCGAGTGACCCAAGGAGGCTTTTACAGATACTAGCCTGTGTGAGGATATAGTATACTTACTTACCTGCTCCTCACCATGTCTAAAATTACGCTGTTTTAGCCCACCACCACCAAAATCGGTCTCATGATAAAACCACCTAGTCATGTCATGCACATGACCACACCCTAGTCCGTTATAGGTCAAGCACAAACCTTACCAGTCGGCAATTTTTGTCTTAACAGCTTACCGTGCTAATTTGACTCTACTTGTACGTCTGTCTATGTCCTATGTGCTATATGTAGTAAAAGCAAGAGGGAATCCCCCTCTACAGAGAGACGCACTTTAGGGAGTGCGACACATTTTAAAAACAAACACAACCACTATAATTTAGTATTATTTAATTGCACTTTTTCACCTATTGGTCCTGAGGAAAGCCTGTTTTTAAAGGCCTGGCTGAAACATGTAGACCACACTGGACGTAGGGAATCATAAATTCACCAACACGTCCGACTGCCTTTTTATCCCCTAACAGGGGCCAGTTAATAACATTTAACTATCTTACCCTCGGGTACTAGGACCCACTGTATAGCTTTTAATTTCACTTTCTCACTCACTACACTGCACACTCAGCAATTATACCAGCTCTGCAGAAACTCTGGCGTTGAAGCACACCTGGGACAAGCTAGGTGTCACTGTGGTGGGCCCGATGATGAAGCAGGCCACCAACTAGGTTGGTGGGTGAGGGCTTTTAAAACAAACCCAATGGTTTTCCAGATAAAAGCGTACATAACAGAGTCTCGCACCTTTAGCTAGTCCTTATTGATATACCATATATAAACTGGGTATCCGGACTAGCTTACCTAGTCCTCACTCTCTCCTTTGATCAGGCACATGTCAGACTCGCCTTTACCCTAAGTAAGGAACTGAATGCATCCTATCTGATTTCAAGCTGATTGCATGTTTAGGTCTAAAGTGTGGCTGACAACATATGTCTGTGATTGGCTAACCGAGTAGGTGTTACCTGGTAACAGATGGGTAACTACATGGATGTGAGAGGATGCATGTTACAAGGGACATAAATATGTTGAGGCCAAAATATAAATTTTTTGGCATCATAAATTGGATGTCTGGAATTGTGTCCTGACATACCTTTGAGAAGGGAAGATTCATTCAGGTGAAGAACACAACTGCATCTATGCTGGACAATATGTGCATGATGATATTTATCAGGGAGAGATAAGCTGAATTGTTGTTGTGAGATGTGGACATCAGCAGGATTCACAGGCTTGCAAATTGTGTCGGCAATAGGTGTCTAGTTACATGTGTTTTACTACTATTACAGGCACACTTAAGGATTCTACATGGCCTGGTGTTATTTTAAGCCACATGTCTATTAAGTTATCTGCAATCATTGATTTTGGCAGTGTGATAGGCTGTGTTTTTGTGCACCAATGTTTAAAGCATTGCAATCTTTAAACAAACTATTTTATAGTTGTGCTGTGCTGACATGACACAATACTTGTAGAAATAAATCTTGGCTTTCAAAGCCTATATTCCATACATGACTTCTATATGAGTAATGCATGTGAAACCTTCAACTGCTTCATCTGCCAGTGGGCAGATGTGCAAGTATCATGTGAAAAGTGTGAAATGGCCTATTCCATGCCCCCTACATCTTGATGGTGACATGTTAAAATTGGTATACTGAAGCAGGGGACCTGCTGTTAAACCAGGTCTGCATTAGAGATAGCTCACAATATGCTGATTGTCAAGCCTTGCAGTGTTAGTCAGTTTCTTAAAAGAATGTTTATTCTCTCTTGGATCACATGAGGTAAGTATGGTATACTACAAGGGAATAGGAAGTAAGAGACAAAACATCAGCTGGTGCATGTATGTGGGTAAAATATTAAGAAGGAAAAACATGAAGTTGTAAGACTGTCATTCTGACACCATTATGTGAGAGTGTGCACAGGTCTTATACCTTTGAGTCATGTGCTGATGGCTACATATGAACACATTTTTTCAACAAAGTACACATTGTAATATATTCATATCTGGTTAGAATTGTTTTTGCCCCAATGTAGCCAGTTGTTATCCTCATTTCAGCTAATTTGTATTTAAAATAAATTTGCTTTTCAGCATCACACCATGCCAGGGAAGGACACAGTGCCACTGGGGAAGAAGCTGGCCACAGGGGTTCGCGTGCTGACAATGAGAAAGAGAGAACCAGTGGCACAGAGGGTGATGGGAGCACCACAGAGGAGCTGACAGACGTGAAGGCTATGTCATCTTCATCTGAGCCCAGCTCCAGTGAGCCCTCCAAGGTGGTGGTGGATCCCCCTGGACCTGTGTCCACTCAATTTCAGTCCACTCCCTATTATCTCCACCCACATACCTATGGCCATTCCCCTAAAAGGGGAGGAATCTCTTTTGCGCAGGGCGCCTCACGACTTGCCTCTGTCTCCCCTGCTGCCTGAGTGTGGACGCCATTAGCCTCCTGAGGCAGAGCTCTGTGAGTCAGACAGCAGTGCTGAATGTCCTCCGGCTGACACAGATGGTATCTTTCCTGGAGGGTATTCAGGCTCAACTCTCCACACTCACCGAAGCCTTAACCAAATTCCAACTTTCCACACCCTCTTCTTCATCCACAGTCTTTATTCCCATACTGTTCCAGAGCACACGCAAATGTGACCATACATCCACCTCAACATCCACACACAGCACACAAACACACAGACACATGGCCAAAGACAAACACACATGCACTCAGCAGATACAAGACACCCTCTGCACCACATAGCTCACATACAGACTAACAAGAAGACACCACATTGTCACACACACAGCCACTAAAGATACCACACCAGCAGATAGAGACATACCATATCCTTCACAACCCTCTTCCTCCACAGCCCATACCCTTCCCTCTCCTTGTAGCCAGTTGTCCCAAAAACTCCCCCTGATTGCCCTTGACCTCTTCGCTACCCAAACAGACCCAGCCCCTTCCAAACCTAAAAAGAAGACCATGCCACCCCTGTCATACCCTTCCACATCAACCCACAAAAAAAAACTGAGCCCCCTACTAAGACCATACCTACACGCACAGAAACCCAGAAAAGAAATGCTCCCCATCCTGCCAAAGCCCCACCACCTCTGAAACCCAAATATCCTCTTCCCCATCTCACCCCAGTTCCTCCAAAGACAAAGAATTAAGGAAAAAGGCCCTCCCTATCCCCCTAACCACCCTTCATTGTTATAAAATACCCAAAATGTTGGAACCCAGCCACCCCCGCAACTGAATGCTGCCCTCCTCCTGACCCAGGCAACCCTCCCAATCCTGAGCCCAGCACTTCCAAGGACCAGCCCAGCCAACCCTAGTTTTGTTCTTTTGGTGCCTGGCCTGCTCCCTAGATGCCCGTTCCGCTGGAGGTATCCCGTTGTGTTGTATCTGAAGGCAAGTTTGGATGGGCAACAGTTTGATGGCCCACAACATGGGCTTTTGGTATGTTCTTTAGCCTTTGTTTTTTCCAGCTATCATATGGAGGCTGAATTAAGAACTTACTTGTTTTGTTATTCCTGTGTCCAAACTTTGTAACTAATGTTAACTGTCATTCATTTGAAGTTTGAGTACACTTGTATGACAATGAAAGCATATGGTTCAGAGAGTAGGTACGTCTATGGGGATCTTGTGTGGGATTATGTTCGTACAATAGCTGGGTGTCAATGTCCACATGTTGCATCTATAGGGGTGGGGAATAAATGGCCAAACCTTGCATTGGATATTGTATGCATTCAAAGTTATTGAAGCTTTATTTGTCCTGTATGCTGCATATGTATTTGATGTGTACAAAATGAAAATTCTTGTAAACGGACTTGGCGGCTTTTTGGCTCTTCACACATGTATACAAAGCAATGTGTGAATTGAAAACTTTTTCTTAATAGATATGGGCCAATTGCTGCTTCTTCTGTGGATATTATGAAGAAGTTCCAATTACACATTTGCCACATGTGGATGTCACTTTGTGCCAATACCCATTAGCCCTATATTGCAGTCTTTATTGGGTTGCACCGAAGATACATTATATACAATATTGGCAGAGTGCAAAGCTGCGCCTGAAGAGGTGCCTTTGAGAAAGCGGTAGAATCAGAAAAGGGGAAAGATTAATAGCCAGAGGTTTAAGTGCTTTATAGACAAGAATCAGAAAGCAGAGTTTTGAGATTTTTGTCTGAAAATAGATTTAGGAGGGCTCCACCATAAGCTGAGAGGATGAGCATGCCATAATTTAGAGGCAAAAAACACCAAAGATCTGCTGCCTATTCCAGCTCTATGAATGTGGGGCAGGTGAAACAGTTTAAGATTGTTCGATCTCAAGGATACAACTTTATATATCTTAGGAGGTTTGAATCTCCTCCTAAAATAGAAGGGAACTTCTGCATGAAGGCCCAAAGCAATAAATAGAGCTCTAAATTGGATCCTCTTGGAGACAGGAAGCCAGTGGAGTTGGCATAGGTGGTTTGACACCAGAACTCGGGGGGAAGGGGGATTTGCAAGATCAAGCAAAGAGCGGAGGATTGATTCATTTATAAGTGTTGAAGTAGGTATACTGGCAGAGTAAATATAAGGTATTGGCATTGTCCAATTGGGACTTAACCAAGCATGGATAAACGTCTTGTTAGAGTTCTCTAGGATGAGGTGGAGCATCCTCTTCAATGACTCAAGTGTGGCAAAACAAGTAGAAAAGATTGGATTGATTTGGGGTTCAAATGAAAGGTTGGAGTAAAATTGCTCGCCAGGTTTCTAACTGTAGGACCCAGAAGAGGGAAGGGACTCAATTCTGTCAGCCACCAGTTACTGAAGTCAAGAAATTACTTAGTGTCAAAAAAGAGAATTTCATTGTTTTCTGAATTAAGCTTTAGGCAGCTTACATTCATCCATTTAACCACTGCCTTCAAGCAAAGCTCAGAGGAGCCCATCGTTACTGGCATGTTTTCTTGAAAGGCCAAAGGGAGCTGGGTCTCACTCAATTAGGAGACCACCCACACACCCATGCCTCAACTAATTTTGCCAGCAGTTAAATGGCTTAACACCACCTTGTAAATAAGGAGAAGCCACTTTTGCCACAGGAACATTGTTTAAAGTGCCATTCCTGTGGTGATAGGGGCTTGTAAATATACCCCAAAGTACCTTATAACCTGGTTTGCCTAGTATTGCGATATCCTGCGTAGAGGATGTGTTGTGCCAATGGGGGTCAGAGACAGCTACAATGTGAAGTCCTACATTGTCCTTAAGGATGCAGCTGAGGAGGGGCTTGTAATGCATAGGTCAGCATAGAGGATATGGCATGCAGGAGTGGTTCAAAAGAAGCTGAGGGCTACGATGTGAAGTCCTGGTCGGGATCTGTCACACAGCAGCAATTCCGATGCGCCTGTGAAGAGATGCATTATGCTGTATCCATTCTGCTCACAGGGTCAACGTTGGGCTGACAGTGCAGCCTCAGGCCCACTTCCAAGGGTTCAGGATGGGGAAGCACCCCTTGGTGGTAGGACTCACAGCAGAAAGAGTCCAGGTGTTGGGTTCAGGTGGTTGGACACTTTTCTGTCCCTGAGGCTCTAATCAGGAGGCCAGCCAGCTAGCCCTTGGGGTCACTCTGGTAGTTATGGGTTCAGGATGCAGGTACGGTCCTTCTAACACAGCCAGCATGGCAACAAAGTAGCAGTATTGTTTGCAGAACAGCACAGCAGTCCTTATGAGCTTTCCAAAGGCCCAGAGGTGTACTGAAGAGTGAGATCTGAAGCTCCAATATTTATACCTGGTGCCCACATTACAGTAGTATCTAGAGGCCTCCACCCCAAGAGGTGCTTGAATTGCCTACCTTCCTGCAAAAGTCAGGTATCAATCCTCTTCTGAGTTTGCTCAGGCAGAGTCTTTGTGATGTCAAGTGTATTAGGTGAGAGATCGCCCCCTCATCAAGTCAGAGATGGCACATCCTGCCAACACCTCTTCCCCTTTGTCTCACTCTATGGGAGCAATACACAAAGACCAACTGCCAGCTACACCTAGTTTTGTGACCCAGGATAAAGGCTGCAGGCACCAAATGGTTAGTACAAGAAAATAGTAACTTTCTAAAATGTGCTTTTTCAGAATTTAAATCTGACTTTTTCAGTAAAGTGGGATTTAAATTATAATTCTTGAAACACCAACCTCAACATTCCTACTTTCTCCCAATTTTAAAGTTAACACTTATTAAATGTAAAGAGGTAGCCCAATGTTACCCCATTGAAGAAGTAGGCCTTGCAATAGTGAAAAATGAGTTTAAGAGTTTTTCACCCTTGTATAAGTGTCTTCCTCATTATATTGTGTGCTTTCATGGCTTATATACTGCTTTACAGTTCCTTCCCCTTTTACCATTTCTGAACTCGAAAATTCATGTTTTGTATTTTTAACTTGCCTCATAGGATTAATGGGTTGCTCCACAGGATTTCAATTAGTGGGAATGTTTCAAATCTAATACATGTTATGTTATGTTTAAAACTCTTTTATAGCGCACGGCTACCCCAGGGGGCATCCCGGCGCTTTGGCAAAGAGAGATACGGAAAAGAAACACAACACAGCAGCTCACGTAGGTCCCGTCAGAAGAAATCATGCTGCAAAGAGCCAAGTTTTCAGCTCCTTTCTGAAAGCAAGGAGACTGTTTAACTTTCTTAAGGAAACAGGTAGCTCATTCCAGCAACGCGGGACCAAGTATCGGAAGGAATGCCCTCCGATCCTGGCAAGTTTAATAGGGGGGACAACGGCTTTGGCCAACAAGGCCGACCGAAGCGACCTCCTCGGGACATAGAAAGCCAGACGCTTCTCCATATACTTTGGGCCAATTGACTGGAGGGCTTTAAATGCTAGGGTCAACACCTTAAAGGTAATTCTTTTGGCAATGGGCAGCCAATTCAATGTCTTTAGAAGTTCAGAGGCTTTCGCCCTGCGTGGGAGACCAAAAATGGCTCTTGCGGCCGAGTTCTGCACAATCTGCAATCGGGCCAACAGGTATTTAGGCAGCCCGATATATAGAGCATTCGCGTAGTCTAAACGCGAGCCGATCAGAGACTGCATAATGATTTTTTTATGCTGCAGAGACAGCAAAGGAAGAAACGTACGAAGCATTTTCAAAATGCCAAAGTATTTCCCAGGTAGACCGATGATTTGGGGTCCGAAAGAAAGGCTGTTGTCACATTGCACCCCGAGCTTTTTAGCCTTCACAGAGGCCCCATCGGGCGGAAACATGTCCTGGGGCCACCAGGTCTTCCAGTTGGGGTCCGGCGGACAGCCAAAAAAAAGCAGCTCCGACTTGTCGGAGTTGCATTTCAGACTGTGCCACCTGAACCAGTTGAAGACCGCACCCAGGCATTCCCTGATCAGACCACCATCAAAAGCCTCTCCCTTTTTAGATGTAAACAGGAGCTGGGTGTCATCAGCGTAGGATATGATCCGGGCACCAAAGGACTCCGCTACCGCCGCTAGAGGGGCCATATAGATATTGAAAAGGGTGGGGCTCAGGATAGACCCCTGAGGAACCCCCACCTCGAGCGGCGGCATTTCCGCGGAGAACGGCGGTGCCCAGACCACTTGCCGACGGCCGGTCAGAAAAGATTTAAACCAGTTCCACACCGTCCCATGAAAGCCGATCTCACAGAGTCTTGAAAGGAGACCGGCGTGGGGGACGGTGTCAAACGCCGCCGACAAGTCCAGCATAACCAGGATTGCCTTCCCCCCCAGATCAAGCGTCTCCCTGATGGCATCGGTGATCTCGAGCAAGGCTGTCTCTGTGCTATAATTAGCACGGAAGCCCGATTGGGAGTCATGTAAGATGTTATTGCTCTCTATATAGTTGGAAATAGAGAGCTGTACATGTTTCTCGATCACCTTTGCCAGAGCAGGGAGAAGGGAGATTGGCCTGTAGAGAAAAATGGACAAGAGGATCCAGAGTGGGCTTTTTGAGTAGTGGCAAGATCAGCACGTGCTTCCAGACCGGCGTAACTTCGCCCGTAGTCAAGGAAAAGGTTGAGCAGCGGATTAAGCAAACTGTTGAGCAGCGGATTAAGCAAACTGTTGAGTGCAGGCGCTAATTTTCCAAGACATTTCGCTGGGCAAGGATCCAGCGGCGATCCAGATTGAAGCCGAGAGAGAAGGTCGAGGGAAGAAGTTACAGATAGGGAAGGAAAGTCAGAAAGGACAGTACTCATATCATCAAGTGACGAACGGACAGTGGCCCTATAACTTGTGGAAGAGCCGAGGCCGGCATCTGGGAAGGAGTCCTGAATGGACTTATTTTTGTTAATGAAAAAGTCCCCCAGCTGACTGATCCAGGCCTCGGAATGAGAGTGGGAGGGTGAGCTCGAAAGAGGGGAAATTAACTCCTTTACAATCCTGAGGAGTTCTTTGCTCCTGTTTTCCGCCTCGTCGATTCTGCGCTCCAGGAAAACCTTTTTACTCTCGATAATATGCTTACGATAGCTCCTAACTACCTCCCGATATTTAGATTTGTTCTCCGGGTCATACTTACGCCGCCACATTCTCTCTGCTTTCTTACAGTCCTGGCGCATTTTTCCCATAGAAGGAGTTTTTGCTTTTCTAATAAGATCATACACTGCATTGAAAAAAGCCAGAAATTAACTGAAACAAATAATGTTTAAAGTGACATTATAGTTAGGCACTGTAATAAGTGTTTACTTTATGTACCAAAAAAACGTAGAAATTCACTGAAAATACAAAAGGTGAAAGTGAACAATAGCTAGGAGAAAATTACATTTAAAAAATGCCGCCATTTAAACTTACAAAACACTGAAATGTACCACTTTATTTTACTGAGCTAGCTATAACTTGTGCCCTGCCATGCACTGGTTATGACCTCACATAATACATCACTCATGACATGTTTAATGACATCATTGATGACATCGATGAGGACATCTCAAATTGATGACATTTTAAAAATGAAGAACAATTTTACTAACAATACTAACACCTAAAATTAATATAATAATCAATACATAATCAAATAATTCAAAAACAATATTTTTTACAGCTAGATCATAGGAAACGATATTAAAAACAACAATTTCCGTGAATAATTAGTGTAAAACAAAGAAATTCAATACAACATCCTGTCCATTATATTTTGGTAGTAATGATGTTTGCAACAATATTTCTGTCGCCGGAAATTGAAACTCAATTTTTGTCTAAATGTTGCATGTCTGTGTCAAGAAAATCAACTAGAAGATGGCATCGAAAGCAATCAATCACACAAATGGCCACGTATCAAATACACATTTTTTGGGAAATTGAACAGGTCATTCTGGAGTCATGTAACCTCTGCACTCTTGATTCTGGATGTGAAATGCTTATCTTCCAGAGCTACCAAAGCCACCTTAGCACCACTAACAATGTTCTTGGCTCTTAACTGAATTGAACTCATCTTGTCAAATCTTACCCCTATCTATTACAATGAAAGCCTGAATTTCCATTAAAGAACATGAGGCCTATCCCTCAACTTGCTTATCTGCATGATAAAAGCACCATAGCTCAACCATAATAAATTCTGGATGACGCTCCAATCAGAAAAGCCAACAAGAGTAAATCTACTACCAGACCATTCACTCACACACTCCAACAAATATGGGATTCAATACATGAGAAACAAAAACCTCTTTTTTAACTAAAAAGGAGGGCTGAGGCCTTTTGAATCATTAAATTATTATCTTTGCTATTGCTTCCGAATGATTCCCATGAAGAAGGGCGTTGTCCCAAAATACATCGAAAATGTATTTCAAATGAATAAAGTATTTTTTTTCATGACAAGTGACAGATGGAGAAATTCCCTCTTGAAGAGGAATTATGGAAGATTAATTTACCAGTGTGACACAAAACTGTGATACCAAACTCAATAAAAAGAGGATTTCTAAAGAAAAATTCTAAAGTTTATTTGAAAGATTTCAAAGAATAGGTTAAAGGTTTTTTTTAACCCTCTTGAGTAAAAACTAGGGACGTTGCTTATAGTCTACACAGCTCAATCGGAAGATTCAATACACGAGGACCTCAGTCTCTCCCCTCAGTTCCCTCTATGCACAGCCCTAAAGACTCACTTATTTAAAGACTTACTCTTAAAAGACTCGACTTTCTGAATGATTGTGTCATTTCCTTTCTTTTCTTTACTATCTCTCCTCTCTTGTCATGTTCAGATGAACAGCACTACACAACTGCTTAATTTCACCACTAGTATGTAATTGAACATAAAGGAACAACACTTATTTTCTTGTAGTGGTGTGTTTCCAAAAGGGGAAATCCCATTTTGTATCCCCAAAGTGCCCTCTCATAGTGTAGCATCTTCCAAATGTTATCAACTGAGCTGTTTTTCCGGCCTATATCTCTACTATCCACATGTCAAAACCCATTGGTTCTCTCCACAAGGACGCTGTGAAGAAAACTTGTAAACCTAAGTCACATTTCAGATGATGCCAAGTGTGGTAACATTGTGATAAAGCCACAACGCAGAACATCATAGCAGCTTTTATGCTTAAAAGAGGCTTTACAATATACACCCCGCACCTCAGATTGCTATTTACAACTGTCACCCCAAAGAAATTCTCTTGGTGAAGTTACCATGCCTCAATGTATGTTACAAAGGCAAAAACAACAGTTGATGGACAGAATGCAGAACAATGTCATACATTCACCCCAGTACAGAGATATGGGCCTAAATCCATCGTTTTTTGCTCACCACACCACCCCAGTTCAGACATAGCCATATGCAAATCAGTCTTGACCCTGTGCCACTGCAATCAAGCAATCCAGGCTGATGAGGGCTGAAAGCCCGAAACCGGTCCTTGGATGCTTGTTTCCAGTCCAGGGAGGACCTGGCTTTGGCAGTTCGGGCTGGACTGTTCCCATGTGGCACTGGGTCAAGACTGATTTGCATATGGTTGGGTTCAAACTGGAATGGCATGGTGAGCAAAAAAACGATGGATTTAGGCCCAGATTTCTGTACTGGGGTGAATGTATGACATTGTTTTGCATTCTGTCCATCACCTGTTGTTTTGCATCAATTTATGTTACAGTGTGTGTGGGTGAATAAATGAATAAATTAATTATTATCAAAGAATAGATGAACAAAGAAATGGACATATGAATGAAACAACGAATGACTCGATAAAACAAGACACTTACTTAACTCAACATCCAAAAATGAATTAATGATTCGTATCATCTATCAATCACGTCTAACATTGTTTTTTATCTCTAATTTATTTCTTCATCACTTCACTCAAATAATGTTGAATGTCATCATCATCATCATAAAATATACCTTTCATATCTATAAAAAAAAAATGTTAGTAATATCGATAATGTACTTCTCTGACAGTCATTTGGCATTGAAAACGCCACTGACAATTCTTAGGGAGATTTTTGCTGGTATTTACAGCATAAGGCATCTTTGGCTAAATGTGACTTGTAATATGAACAATACATATTTTAATCATACTATTAAAAAGTGCCACGTGCAAAGGAGAGCAACAGAACTAATTGCAGCATTGCAGAGCGGTAATCCTGAAAAACAAAATAGACGCCCTAGTGTTAAGATCCTGTCTGAAGCGTAGCACATGACATCTTTCAACGAAAGATACAATTAATGGCTTGGTTGTTCTTGTCAAATCGCATCGAAACACTTTGTTTCTTGTCGATCAAAATCAGAGCAGCAGTCACAATTCAACCGAGAAGCTTCCCCGTTTTACACCATTTCGTGTGATTAGGATCAAACTACCAATTATATGAAACACGGGCAGAATTTCAGAATGTCAAATTAATATAATTTGACAAAAACTTTTATCGTCATTCCTTTTTCAATTTGTTTGGAATTTGAAATAAACGGAGCTTGCCTTTTCGGAGAGCAACAGGTCTGTGTCGCGTAAGCAGGAGCAGCTGACCTTTACTAAAGCGATAGACATTACTGAGTGGGTGAATTATATTAATGCCATCAGTTAAATCAAACGCCAGGGGCCCTAATAACCCCCCCCCCATAATACTTCATAAGGATAACGTCACCTTCATCCTATCCGAGTCTCCAAAATGCTGATAAGTGACTAGGCAAAGGGCAATGAGTTTACAGAAAGTAAACTTGACTCCTAGAGCCCGGTTAACTTTCTGTTAGTTATTTATTTAGTGTTGTATATAGCACGAATATGGCCCGTTGGGGTGTCAGAGCGCTTAACAGAGATATAGCTTTCCTGTATGCGACCAATAGCAAGCAACATAAACTTACCCATGAAGATTAATATAAACCAGTATAAAACAGTGGACAGTAAAGGTTTTCAGGTATAAATTGCTCCATTGCTCGGGTCAATCCCCATTGATTGATAAACATTTGAATAAAGTAAGTCTCTCGACCCAGTGTATTTTCTCTTTGAAAGATTGGGAGGCTCTCTGTTTACTGGGAAACAAATCTTTGCGCGCTGCTAACTATAAAAGGATGGCCCTTTTGTCCCGTTGGCTAGCTTATTATACGCCTGATGCTATGGAAAGAATGTTTCCTGGAACAGAAAATAAGTGTTTTAGATGCTTAGCTCATGGTCAGGGAGGATGGCATCACATATTTTTTGCCTGCCCGATGCTGGTGTCTTTCTGGAAAGAGATATTTGCGGAAATTGAATTGGTCATTGGAAAATCATTTTCACCTATGGTTGAAGCGGCCTTGTTTGGTATAAGCAAGGATAGAAGCAGGTTTAACAAATCTGAAGAGGTATTTATATTTATATCATGTGCGGTCGCTCGCTCTTTAATACTACAAAATTGGAAATCAAGGGAAATTCCATCACTGATAAAATGGTTGAATAAGATGAGGAGAACCTGTCTTTTTGAAAAAGCATACACGGGCAGCGTAGGTTCTATTAGGAGGTTTGAAAGGAATTGGAAGTATTTTGGGGATTTAGAACAATTAAGGGAGGGATGAGATAAGGAAAGGGTTTATACATTCGACTGCACTAGCACTTTTCTAGATTGCACTTTATTATAGCTTTTTGCACTTGCAGTAGCACTTTATTGCAGGTTTTTGCACTTTTTTGCAGCGTCACTTTATAGATTGCGGATTTTGCACAGACCCTTCTTGATAAAATTGTTGATTGTATTTCCTTTCTGTGATTGATGAATTTCTTCGCCTCTTCCTAATTTTTGTGTCTCATGTCGGATATATATTTAAATTTTTTTCTTTTTCCTCTAGCCTTTTAAATTATTGAAATGATTATTGGAAATGAAAAATGAAAAGATGTTCTGTACCATTGATTATCCATTGCTATGTTCAATAAAAAATTTTATAAAAAAAAATAAAATGAAAAATAAAATAAATAAAATAAAATAAAAAAAGTAAAGACAGTAAAGGTTTTCAGTACTTACAATAACATGTGAGACTGACGGGAATACGTCAAAATACAAATTCCCAATACGTATCGGTTCAGGAAGTAATTGAGGGGCCCTCTAATTATAAATATGTAGCAAACGAAAAGATGAATCGATTGACAGACAAATTAGTTCATTCTTTGGAAAGAGATTTGGTATGAATTTTAAGGGTGGGCGTAAAATCCGTTTCGCAGGCGAATTTGCAGATTTTCCACGATTTTGCGATCCGCGAATCTCGCGAAATCGCTGTAAAATCTGCAAATCAGCGGGGATAATTTTCAGCCAAGCAAGGGTTAAAGCAGCAGGTGCAAAAGTTGAACCTAATTTCTTTGTAACCTTTTACAAAAGGGTTACAAACAAATTAACTTCAACTTGGACACCTGCTGCTAATTGCTTCCTGGCGCCTCGTTGCCTACTTGCAACTATTCTCTGACCCTGCTCTGACCCTTGAAGCAGGCTCAGAGAATAGTTACAAGTAGGCAACGAGGCACCTGTCCAAGGAATTAAACCTCATCAGGAAGCACTTACAGATATAAAAAACAGGAAGAAGGGAGAGGATGGCAAATACACCCATTTTGAGTTGTCGGGAGGGGTTAAACTAAAAGAGACCTTTACAGCACAATTTTCATATGCATTTTGCTAAAAATAAAAAGCTGTATGTTCTGTAGGGGCAACTCAGGAATTTGGCCTACAGAGATCCGTCCACTCTTTCTTTCTCTCGTTCTCTCATTCTCTCTCTCCCTCTCTCTTTCCCTCTCTTTCTCTCTATCTATCTATCTATCTATCTATCTATCTATCTATCTATCTATCTATCTATCTATCTATCTCTCCCTCTCCCATAAACGACTGCATGGGTAACTTCGCTATGCAAGCGGCTCGCGAAGACGCAAAAATCCCCGTGAACACGCCAAAAACCCCGCAAACACGCAAAAAACCCCGCGAACACGCAAAAAACCAAAAATCCGCAAATTCGCACAAATTCGCGAATTTTGCGGATCGCGAATTCGCAAATTTGTGCGAATTCGCGGATCGCGAATTCACAAAATTTGCCCATGCTTTATGAATTTCCCCATTAGGAATATCTTAGCCTCCTTCTTGAATTTTGAAAGGAATGGTATTCTTCTAATGTTTGGCGGTAGCAAGTTCCAGATTCTGGGTGTGGCGCCTGAGAAAGCTCTGTTGTATGTTTTCTTCTTCTGGGAGAACGGCGGTTACAGCACAAGATCTTTTGCACCTCAGGAGTGCCTGCCTCCTCTGGATATCATCATTTTCTGGGCAAGGTATGCCAGTGTTTTTGAGTGTAGCACCTTATGTGTGATACAGGCCAGTTTGGGCTGTACTCTGTCTTTGTATGGTAGCCAGTTTATGTGTGGAGAGATGTAATCAATTTGTCTACATCCAGTTATGAGTCTTGCGGCTGCGTGGAGACAGGCTTTTAGCGGAGCTATTGAAATTTGGTTAGGACAGATAGCGTTGAGCATCCGTATTCGATCCTTGCAATGACCAATGCCTGAACCGCCATTTTGAGGTCTGATATTTCTAGGAATAGTTTCAGTTTTCTAAGACAACTTAGGTGGTAACGGGCATTTTTAGTAAACAAATTGATGTGGTTCCGCATATTCAGGTTCTTGTTCAGCGTAACTCCTAGTGATTTGGCTGAGTCCACTACGATAGTGGGGCAGTAATGTGAGGTGATCCATGTGGTCTGTTCCTTTATTTCAGAAGAGATTTGGGGGGGGGGGATTTAATAAGAATTATTTTTTTTTACTCATTTAGTGTACGTTGACTACTTGTTAGCCATTGAATGGTCATCTTTAGCTCTTCATTCATTAACTTGATCTCATCCAGTGACAAGACTTTAATGTACATCTGTGTGCTGTCAGCATACATATGAAACAAGATGTTGGCATGTCACAGTCTCTCAGCCAGAAGTTCCATGTAGAGGTTAAAGTGAGTTGGGGAAAGAGTTACACCAATCGTGATAGGGGACGGCGTTGATAGCTTTTGAATAACTAAAAATCTTTGTGATCTATTTTCCAAGAAAGATTTAAACCATTCGACGACAGTTCCCAACAGTCCCATCCTGCTTCCGAATCTATCTTGCAATTTATCATGGTTTACAGTGACGAGCGCAGATGAAAGGTCCAGAAGAATTAAAAGACAAGCTTTGTCCCGGTCTAGAGCTTGCAAGACATCATCCACTATATTAAGTATTGTAGTTTCCGTACTATGGTCTGGTCTGAAACCTGATTGGCAGCCAATGTCAATTTTTTTAATGATGCAGACGACTTGTCCAGGTTTTAGGCAGTCTGGTATGGAGCTTTGAGATAGAGAGGCATTAAATTTCGCAGTCCAGATGGGGAAGACAAATTGGTTGGTTGTCTTTGAGAATTTCAAAGGGAGAGTATTGTTGAAGTGGTTATTTGGCTTTGTAGTTGAGAGGATTTTGGAGATTTTGTTGTTGTCCTAACTTGAAAGAAGACCATTGAGCTTCATTTTTGGGCACTGCTTGGAGGGAGTTTGAAGGTTCATCGATTTGTGAAGCCGACAGGGAGGGTAGGTTAAAAGCGGCTGCTCTAAGCTCCCTTCCCAATGATTTGATTTTGTCTGTGAAGAAGGGCGAGAATTCTTCACAGTTTATTAGGGCTTTTGTTGCTTCTTTAGAGGATTTGGCCAACTTATTCAACTGCAGCTTTACCATTTCAAAGAGTTTACGTGGTCTATTATGAGCATTCACCAGTTCCATTCTAAAAGAATCTTTTTTTTGATTTAAGAATGCTTTTGTTGTATGCGTTTCTGGTCTTTATTAGTAGTTTTAGTTGGGGGATGAAGGATGTTGTCTCCATGTCTGTTCGATAGGTCTCAGCTTTCTTCTTTCCTAGTTCAGGGAACTACTAAACCAAGGATTTTTGTCTCTATCCATGATTCTCCTCAGTTTTAGAGGAGCAACTGAATCAGTTATGTCTGACATTGTTGCATTGTAGTGGTCAAGACATTTGTAACGTAAGAGAGTGCTGGAAGATCCTTCTCGCAATGCGTAGCGATTTTCTCAAAGTCTAGGCCTTTGTATCTCCAATCTATTTCTTTGGTTTGACAAATTTCTGTAGATCTCTCCTTTATAACTCCTGGAATTTGGAAGGTAATAAAATGGTGGTCTGACCAATCGCATGAGAGACAGATATGATATTGACTGCCTTTTCCCTTGAGATGATCCAAGATTCCGTTTTTACCGGCACGTCAATTTCTTGGTTTAAAGTGAGATCAGCGATGTCGGAGGCATGCTTCACTGCTAATCGGCAGTTAAGCAGAAAATCTAGGAGTGGTTTCAAGGATTTCTTAGAATTTTAGTCATGATTGGAGGAGGTTAGCGGAACTCTCTTCAGGTTATCGATGTTTAAGTTTCTGTTTTTTAGAATGGAAGTTCTATTCATGTTGATTTTGACCATTCCAATTTTCTTTTCACCTCCCAACCCTGGGAGACTGGAGGCCTCGGGTGTTGATGCATAGCATAGTCGTAATGCTACATTTTCTTCCTCTAATAGATACTTAAGTTGTTGATCCGGGCGATACAGCCTCTGTCACAGCAGCACCGCTGTATTGATAGGGTGGCTTTGTAGATTGCCTAGGGAATTCTGAATGAGCTTGATTTGTTAAAATCTAGTTTGCAGCATGAACATTATCGGCGCCATCTTGTCCCTTTTCGAGGCCCATACGTGTGCGTAAGCAGCAGCCATTTTGCGTACCATGGCCTCTCTACCCATTGCCGATCGCCAGCACGTCTCTCTGACTTCGCAAGCATCCCCCGCGCACTGATAGCCCCCGCACTCAAATGCCCGGGCCATAAACCACCCCTTCAGCGCAGCCCTGCCTCGGAGCCACATCCCGTACCAAACCAACACCTCCCTTTATCCCTTTCATGACCACGAATCCTTTGATAACCCCCTTCCTCCGTGCCCGATTGTCCGAACTGATCCCAGGCCATCACCTACCCCTGCGGATGTAGTTTATTGCCCCTACTGTAAAAACTCACCCCTCTTCAAAGGAGCTAAGATTAATTAATGTCTCCACCTCATGAGATCCGATCGATCGCACACATTCCGGGAACCTGCGGAATGTCCACCTGCGCGATAGTCATCACCTGCTGAGATTGGGGTAGGGACTTCTACTGTAGATATGTGTGGAAACGGGCCTGAAGCGGGGATTCCGAGGATGTCTTTCCTTACATCAATTAAACAACAGGGGGTGGTGATGGACAGAGTTTTTGAATTAAGCAGAATACTCTCACCCAGCCAAGAGATCAGGGCTTAATCCAACACCATTTTTTAGCTCACTGCACCATCCCAGCTCAGAACCTGGCTATATGCAAATTAGTCTGTCCCTGGCCCAGTGCATCATGGGAACAGGGCAAACCAAACTACCAAGCCAATTCTTTCACTGGGAAGGAAACAAGCTTCCGGGGACCGGTTTCTGGCATTTCAGCCGTCTTCGGCCCGGCTTGCTTGAATCCTGATGGTGCAATGAGCAAGGGACTCACGTCTGAGTATACCCTTCCACGCTTATGGTGGACAAAATAATTAAACAACAGGGGGTGGTGATGGACAGAGTTTTTGAATTAAGGTGAATACTCCCACCCAGTCAAGAGATCAGGGCTTAATCCACACCACTGGAGTCAAGCTAGCCGGGCTGATGAGAGGTGTTACCTCGAAACCGGTCCGGTCCTCGGATGCTTGATTCCGTTCTGGGAAGGACATGGCTTTTGTAGTTCGGACTGGACTGTTCCCATGGGGCACAGGGTCAGAGCTGATTTGCATATCGCCATTGTCTAACCCAGGGTGGTGTGGAGTTCAAAAAAACGATGGATTTGGGCCCAGATCTTTGGACTGGGGTGAATGTGTGACATTGATCCACATTCTGTCCATCACCTGTTTTGTTTGCAATTACCGCCATAAGTGCGCTGGGGATGCTCAGACGTGGGTCCCAGGCACTCCACACCACTGGAGTCAAGCTAGCCGGGCTGATGAGAGGAGTTACCTCGAAACCGGTCCGGTCCTCGGATGCTTGATTCCGTTCTGGGAAGGACATGGCTTTTGTAGTTCGGACTGGACTGTTCCCATGGGGCACAGGGTCAGAGCTGATTTGCATATCGCCATTGTCTAACCCAGGGTGGTGTGGAGTGCAAAAAAACCTATGTATTTGGGCCCAGATCTTTGGACGGGGCCGAATGTGTGACATTGATCCACATTCTGTCCATCACCTGTTTTGTTTGCAATTACCGCCATAAGTGCGCTGGGGATGCTCAGACGTGGGTCCCAGGCACTCCACACCACTGGAGTCAAGCTAGCTGGGTTGATGAGAGGTGTTACCTCGAAACCGATCCGGTCCTCGGATCCTTGATTCCGTTCTGGGAAGGACATGGCTTTTGTAGTTCGGACTGGACTGTTCCCATGGGGCACAGTGTCAGAGCTGATTTGCATATCGCCATTGTGTAACCCAGGGTGGTGTGGAGTGCAAAAAAACGATGGATTTGGACCCAGATCTTTGGACTGGGGTGAATGTGTGACATTGATCCACATTCTGTCCATCACCTGTTTTGTTTGCAATTACCGCCATAAGTGCGCTGGGGATGCTCAGACGTGGGTCCCAGGCACTCCACACCACTGGAGTCAAGCTAGCGGGGCTGATGAGAGGTGTTACCTCGAAACCGGTCCGGTCCTCGGATGCTTGATTCCGTTCTGGGAAGGACATGGCTTTTGTAGTTCGGACTGGACTGTTCCCATGGGGCACAGGGTCAGACCTGATTTGCATATCGCCATTGTCTAACCCAGGGTGGTGTGGAGTGCAAAGAAACGATGGATTTGGGCCCAGATCTTTGGACTGGGGTGAATGTGTGACATTGATCCACATTCTGTCCATCACCTGTTTTGTTTGCAATTACCGCCATAAGTGCGCTGGGGATGCTCAGACGTGGGTCCAAGGCACTCCACACCACTGGAGTCAAGCTAGCCGGGCTGATGAGCGGTGTTACCTCGAAACCGGTCCGGTCCTCGGATGCTTGATTCCGTTCTGGGAAGGACATGGCTTTTGTTGTTTGGACTGGACTGTTCCCATGGGGCACAGGGTCAGAGCTGATTTGCATTTTAACCCAGGGTGGTGTGGAGTGCAAAAAAACGATGGATTTGGGCCCAGATCTTTGGACTAGGGTGAATGTGTGACATTGATCCACATTCTGTCCATCACCTGTTTTGTTTGCAATTACCGCCATAAGTGCGCTGGGGATGCTCAGACGTGGGTCCCAGGCACTCCACACCACTGGAGTCAAGCTAGCCGGGCTGATGAGAGGTGTTACCTCGAAACCGGTCCGGCCCTCGGATGCCTGATTCCGTTCTGGAAAGGACATGGCTTTTGTAGTTCGGACTGGACTGTTCCCATGGGGCACAGGGTCAGAGCTGATTTGCATATCACCATTGTCTAACCCAGGGTGGTGTGGAGTGCAAAAAAACGATGGATTTGGGCCCAGATCTTTGGACTGGGGTGAATGTGTGACATTGATCCACATTCTGTCCATCACCTGTTTTGTTTGCAATTTCCTTACATCAAAGCATTTGCAAGAATATGCCATATGTACCAAACGGCAATTAAAGTCATAAACCTGTGTAGAAGAGGCCAGGCCTCGGAGATGCAGTTAGAGCACCTCGAGACGATACCCTGTTTGTCTGATATGACGTGTTCTGTTCCGACGGAATTAAACCTTGTTTTCCCGCTTTCCAGTTTCCAGCGCTCGCCTCTTTATTTGGTAATCCTCGAATGGTATGAGAGGTGACTAACGCCAAGCAGTGTCAAAGGGTTGTCTATAGGAACTGCTTTTTCCACAGATTTTTGATAGAGATTCTTCAGTGTGGTTCAAGTTCAAGTTCAGTAATTTGTAAAGCGCGCTACTCACCCAGAGGGTCTCAAGGCGCTTGAGTGAGGGTGGGTGCTTCAGTGCATCATTTATCGAATAGCCAGGTTTTTAGCTGCTTTCTGAAGGAGAGGTGGTTCTGTGTGAGGCAGAGGTGGGTGGGGAGGGAATTCCAGGTTTTGGCCGCTAAATAGGAGAAAGATCTTCCTCCCATGGTGGATCTATTGATGCGCGGGATTGTGGCGAGGGCTTGATTGGATGAACGTAGTTGGCGGGTGGGTGTGTAGAAGGATAGTCGTTTGTTGAGGCATTCGGGTCCTAGGACGTAGAGGGCCTTGTGTGCGTGGGTGAGGAGATGGAACGTTATTCTTTTGTTGACGGGAGCCAGTGGAGATCTTAAAGATGACCGGAAATGTGAGCTTGACGGGGGATGTCCAGTATGAGTCTGGCTGAGGCGTTTTGGATGAGCTGGAGTTTTTTCTGTAGTTTGGCTGTGGTTCCGGCGTAGAGGGTGTTTCCATAATCTAGTCGGCTGGTGACTAGTGCGTGGGTGACTGTCTTTCTTGTTTCGGTGGGGATCCAGCGGAAGATTTTTTTGAGCATGCGTAGGATGTTGAAACATGATGAAGAGACGGCGTTGACTTGTCTGCTCATCGATAGGGAGGAGTCTAGGATGAAGCCCAGGTTACGTGCGTGATCTGTAGGTGTGGGTGCTGTGCCCAGAGCCGGTGGCCACCATGAGTCGTCCCATGCAGAGGGGGATGATCCTAAGATGAGGACTTCCGTTTTGTCCGAGTTTAGTTTTAAACGACTGTTCTTCATCCATTCGACTACTTCTTTCATTCCTTCGTGTAGATTGGTTTTGGCGGTGTTAGGATCTTTGGTGTGGGAGAGGATTAGCTGGGTGTTGTCAGCGTAGGAGATGATGTTGAGGTTGTGTTGACGCACGATGGATGCAAGAGGACTCATGCACACATTGAAGAGGCTGGGACTGAGTGATGATCCTTGTGGTACGCCGCAGATGACTTCAGTTGCCTCTGATTTCAATGGGGGGAGGCGGACTCTCTTGGTTCTTCTGGCGAGGAACGAGATGATCCAGTCCAACGCTTTTCCTTGTATTCCGATGTTGCTGAGGCGTTCTATGAGGGTGTTATGACAGACTGTACCGAAGGCGGCGGAGAGGTCAAGTAGGATGAGGGCAACTGTTTCTCCGTTGTCCAGTAGCGTTCGGATGTTGACTGTAGCAGCGGTGAGGGCGGTTTCGGTGCTGTGTTTGGCTCGGAAGCCGGACTGTGAGGGGTCAAGTGAATTGTTGGATTCAAGGAATGCGGCGAGCTGAC
This sequence comes from Lissotriton vulgaris, assembly GCF_964263255.1. Taxonomy (NCBI): domain Eukaryota; kingdom Metazoa; phylum Chordata; class Amphibia; order Caudata; family Salamandridae; genus Lissotriton; species Lissotriton vulgaris. The sequence goes on from NC_141698.1 coordinate 993,551,904, forward strand.
TATTGACGGCTTTCTCGATGACTTTGGCTGGGAAGGGGAGGAGTGAGATGGGGCGGTAGTTCTTAAGTTCGGAGGGGTCCGCTCTGGGTTTCTTCAGAAGGGCGCTGAGTTCGGCATGTTTCCAGCTTTCTGGGAAGGTAGCGGAGTTGAACGAGCAGTTGATGACATCGCAAAGATGGGGTGCGATGATGGAGTCTGCTTTGTTGAAAATGTGGTGGGGACATGGGTCGGTTGGCGATCCTGAGTGGATGGAGTTCATCAGGCGTATGGTGTCTTCAGTCGTGATTGGGTTCCATGCGCAAAGGTTGTGAGAGTGTTGTTTTGGTTCGGCGGTGGGTGGAGTGGGTTGTTCTTCGGACAGGTTTCCAAAGCTGTTATGAATGTCGGCGATTTTGTTGTGGAAGAAGCAGGATAGGGAGTCGCAGAGGTCTTGGGAGGGAGTGATGTCGTTGGTGCCGGCGGTGGGGTTGGTAAATTCTCTGATGATGTTAAATAATTCTTTGCTGTTGTGGGTGCTGTTGTCGAGTCGATCCTTGAATGCTGATTTCTTGGTGGATTGGATCAGTTGGTGGTGTTTGCGGGTGGCGTCCTTGAAGGTGGTCAGGTTGTTAGTGGTTGGGTTTTTTCTCCAGGTTTTCTCGAGGGTACGACATAGCTTCTTGGATTTCTTAAGGTCATCGTCGAACCAAGGGGCCTTTTTGCAACCTTGTTTGATTTGGTGGTTTTTCAAGGGTGCTAATTCGTTAGCGCTGTGGGTGATCCATTGTGTGAGTTTGGTGGCAGCTTAGTTTGGGTCCGATGATATGGTGGGGGGGGTTTTGGTTAAACGAAGTTAAGAGTTGGTCTGTGGTGATTTTGTTCCAGTTTCTTCGAGGAATAGGTTGTGGTGGGATGTGGGTCGTGGTCTTTTTGTAGCTGAAGTGAACGCAGCTGTGGTGCGTCCAATGGAGAGCCGTGGTGTGATCGAAGGAGATGTGTTTGCTGGAGATGAAGATAGGGTCGAGCGTGTGTCCGGCAAGGTGGGTGGGGGTGTCAACAAGTTGTTTGAATCCGAGATTAGCCAGGTTGTCTAGAAGGGTGGTGGTGTTGTTATCGTTATTCTTTTCCAGGTGGAAGTTGAGGTCTCCCAGTAGTATGTAGTTCTCGGAGGTGAGGGCATATGGGCTGATGAAGTCAGTGATGGCTTCATTATATTGTGTGCGGGTTCCTGGTGGTCTGTAGATGAGGGTGCCTCTAAGTGTGGTCCTGGGGTCGGTGTGGATCTGGAAGTGAAGGTGTTCGGCAGTCGCGAGGTTATTGTCGGAGTTGGTCGTGATTCGGATGGTGTTCTTATGGGCGATGGCGATGCTTCCTCCTGTTTGGTAGGTGCGGTCTTTTCGGATGATCTTGTAAGTGTCCGGGATGGCTATGGCGATGTTGGGCGCTGATGATGCATTCATCCAGGTTTCTGTAAGGAAGGCGATGTCCGGTGATGTGGTGTCGAGTAGGTCCCAGAGTTCAGTGGCGTGTTTGTGGACCGAGCGGGTGTTGAGCAGGATGCACTTCAGGTGGGTGGGGTCGGTGCTGTGTTTGGAGAAGGATGATATGGTGTGGGTCCTGATGCATGTGAACTTGCATGAGTGGCATGCGAATGGTCCGTGGGTGTGTCCTGGGGTAGCTACGCAGCATTGTGTGGAGCGTCCGGGGTTAAGGGCGAGGAGAGTAGCGGCGTCATACGTTAAGCGAGTGGGGTGGGTATTGCGAGGACCAGGGGACAGGCGCTGGGCGCGGTCCAGGCGTGGATGGGCACAGACGGGCTTACCTTTGGCGCACCTTCGGCGCGCATGGGGCGCGACCGCTGCGCATGAACGCTGCGCGCAAAGGCATCTGTCATATGCGGATAGTGGTGGGGAGGGGCGAGGGAGGATCAGCTGGGAGGCGGGATCGGGGTGGAGGGGATGGGCTCCGAGGCACAACAACAACAAAATGGCCGGTAAAGTGAAACTGGGAACAAGATGGGGCACACAATTAGAAACACTCGATAATGCTTCTAGCAGTTAAGCGCTATGACAATCAGCAGCTAGCAGACACAACAACTGGGCTTGCGCATAAGAATTCGAACAGTGCTATAATCTGGACAGCGCTATTAATAATTATAAACACTCAATGATGCTTCTAGCACTCTAGCGCTAAGACAAGCAGCAGCTAGCAGACACGAGTAGCACAGAGCAGCCATTGATACCACTGGAGCAGGGAGCGACCGCTTCTGAAAGCGTCAGGACGGTCACAGCGCTTCTGAGGGTGAGGGCCAGGGTATGCAGTCAGTGGGATGGAGGATCAGCTGGGAGGCGGGATCGGGGCGAAAGGGACGGGCTCCGAGGCACAACAACAACAAAATGGCTGGTAAAGTGAAACTGGGAACAAGATGGGGCACACAATTAGAAACACTCGATAATGCTTCTAGCAGTTAAGCGCTATGACAATCAGCAGCTAGCAGACACAACAACTGGGCTTGCGCATAAGAATCCGAACAGTGCTATAATCTGGACAGTGCTATTAATAATTATAAACACTCGATGATGCTTCTAGCACTGTAGCGCTAAGACAAGCAGCAGCTAGCAGACACGAGTAGCACAGAGCAGCCAACGATACCACTGGAGCAGGGAGCGACCGCTTCTGAAAGCGTCAGGACGCGCTTCTGAGGGTGAGGGCCAGGCTATGCAGTCAGTGGGAGGGAGGATCAGCTGGGAGGCGGGATCGGGGTGGAGGGGACGGGCTACGAGGCACAACAACAACAAAATGGCCGGTAAAGTGAAACTGGGAACAAGATGGGGCACACAATTAGAAACACTCAATAATGCTTCTAGCAGTTAAGCACTATGACAATCTGCAGCTAGCAGACACAACAACTGGGCTTGCACATAAGAATCCGAACAGTGCTATAATCTGGACAGCGCTATTAATAATTTTAAACACTCGATGATGCTTCTAGCACTCTAGCGCTAAGACAAGCAGCAGCTAGCAGACACGAGTAGCACAGAGCAGCCAACAATACCACTGGAGCAGGGAGCGCCCGCTTCTGAAAGAGTCAGGACGGTCACAGCGCTTCTGAGGGTGAGGGCCAGGCTATGCAGTCAGTGGGAGGGAGGATCAGCTGGGAGGCGGGATCGGGACGGAAGGGACGGGCTCCGAGGCACAACAACAACAAAATGGCCGGTAAAGTGAAACTGGGAACAAGATGGGGCACACAATTAGAAACATTCGATAATGCTTCTAGCAGTTAAGCGCTATGACAATCAGCAGCTAGCAGACACAACAACTGGGCTTGCGCATAAGAATCCGAACCGTGCTATAATCTGGCAGCGCTAATAATAATTATAAACACTCAATGATGCTTCTAGCACTCTAGCGCTAAGACAAGCAGCAGTTAGCAGACACGAGTAGCACAGAGCAGCCAACGATACCACTGGAGCAGGGAGCGACCGCTTCTGAAAGCATCAGGACAGTGTAAGATGCTCTTCATTTCTGTTCCAGCTGCTACAAACATGCTCCCTCACACCAGGTGTAGACAGGGCAGTGTCAGGGGTACACAACAGTCAAGCATGTGACAGCACATTCTAGCCTCATCTATCCACAATTGAGGCCCAAGCCCTCATCACAGTGGCAGTCAACTTAAAGTCGATTGACTGTAATTCACAGACATCTCTGGGCAAATAATTAGCACTGAGGATCCATGAAAGTGGAGACATGGGTAGCATAGTAGCATCATTTATGACCCTTTAGCTACCTGCACCGGCTGTTACAATGTACAGTAATTTAATTAAAGAGTTTAAAGATGGCATTTATTTACTTTTTGGTTGCTGGGTTGCATGGACAAAATCGAGACTTTCATGCTACTTATATGCTATTCAAATAATAAAAAGACCACCAACACCTATCCTGTTTCAAGGACGGGGTGCACTGTTTTAAAGCTATCCAATAATACAATTGCACTTCCTGTTCCAGCAACAGTCGGTTATTGCCAGTTTTCAATGAAGACGCACATCCTGGTGGAAATCCCAGAAAAACAGATGACTCTCCAAACTATGGGCTCTATGGCGGGAAGATGGTGTGTGGGCGGGCCAAATGGGCAGGGCTTCTATGCGAGTTCACATGCCTCTTGTGTGTCTAAATGGTCAGAGACCGATCAGAGCAGCAGACAAGGAGAAATAAGCTCCTAGTCACAGGAACTGCACGGGGATTGCGCTCCTGAAAGTTAAGGATGCAAAGGCCTCCATCGAGCATCACAGCTAATTTTCGACTGTAGATATGGGGAGAAAGCACACCTGCCCAGCCTCGACAAAGCTCACAACTGTTTTTGGGCTGATGAATGGGTTACTGAACTTGAGCTTCAACTCGGGCACCTGCTTTATTTATATCTGTAAGTGCTTCCTGTTGAGGTTTAATTTTTGTGACAGGAGCATCGTGCCAGAATGAACCCTGCCCTTCATATTTATATTTATCCAAGAATACGCCATTGTTTTGTGCGATACCTCTACTCAACTGGAGTTTTTTCTAGTTTCTACTGGCTAATCAGTAAGTGCTACCTCGTTGGGTAAATGTATAGTGCTTTTCCTACACTACAGCTGCGTAAAGTGCCAGAAGAGTTGTCTCCAGTGACCATGTGAGAGTTACTATGCCATCGCGCCGAAGGGTGCAGGGGTCCCTTGAGTGAGCTGTCCATCATAGTGGGTAAATGGCGGGAAGACGGTGCACACCGCTAGTGTGTGGGCAGGGCCAAACGGGCGGGCCTTCTATGTGAGTTCACATGCCTCTTGTGTTTATGAAAGGTCAGAGACCGATCAGAGCAGAAGATGAGGAGAAAGAAGCTCCTGGTCACAGGAACTGCACGGGGATTGTGCTCGTGAAAGTCAAGGATGCAAAGGCCTCCATCGAGCATCACAGCTAATTTTCGACAGTAGATATGGGGAGAAAGAACACCTGCCCAGCCTCGACAAAGCTCACAATTGTTTTTGGGCTGATGAATGGGTTACTGAACTTGAGCTTCAACTTGGGCACCTGCTTTATTTATATCTGTAAGTGCTTCCTGTTGAGCTTTAAATTTTGTGACAGGAGCATCAGGCCTGAATGAACCCTGCCCTTCATATTTATCCAAGAAGACGCCACCGGTTTGTGCGATACCTCTACTGAACTGCCTAAATTCCGCCTGGGAGCGGATTTGCACATTTTTTGGCAATTTCGCGATTTGCGGATCGCAAAATTGCCAAAAATCCGCAAAGTCCACGCGGGGAACAGATTTTGTGCCAACGCTTATTCTCAAGGGAGCAGGTAGGGCTTGCTGAGACTTGCGCTGCGATACGTCAGCGTAGTGTTGGAATCTGGCTGTGTCAGCTTCTAAGAAGCCACCAGTGCTTACGAGGACTTGTGATGAGATGTGTTGCACCAAGGATGAGCTGTGTCGTGCTGGGCTCTAGTGAAGGGTGGGCTGCATCGCACTGCACCAAGATGCAAGGAGATGTGTTGACATAAAAGAAGTCTGTTATGTCCCTGTTGTTTTGAACAGGCAAATGAGTGCTGGAAATTTACTGGAATTCTGGGCCCACGCTGGTAGACTGGATTAAGCAAGGCAGCTCACAGCAACAGAGGAGTTATGGTGCCTTTGGTAGCCAAGCATTTCTTGGTCAGCAAGCAGGTCAGCAGGGCAGGCCTCACAGGTGTGCCGTCCTTCTTCCTGGCAGAGTCCACAAGTCCAGAAGTGATCTGAAGAGTTGGGTCAGAAGGTCCACTATATACCTGGTGCCCACTTCGTAGTAGGAGAAGCTTTTAGGGTTCTCCCCTACAGAGGTCTCACACATTTTCTGCCTCCCTGCCCGGGCCTCAGCTTTTTTAAGGGCTCAAAATAGTAGTGTGAAACCCGTTTGTGAGTGTGCAGCGACAGAGTCTTTGTGATGTACAAGTGTGGTATGTGACAGCTCCACCTTCCCCCATATCAAGTCAGGAATGGCCCATCCTGTCAACACCTATTTTTCCTCTGTCACACTGTCTGGGAGCAATACACAAAGACCAACTGCCGGCTACACCAAGTCATCTGACTTGTGATATCGGCTGCAGGCACCAAATGGTTGGGGCAAGAAAATGCCAATTTTCTAAAAGTGGCGTTTTCAGAATTGTGACTTGAAATTTACATTAAAGATGGCCTTAAATTAAAATCCTTCAGAGGCCAAACTCAATATTCCTACCTGTTCCCAATTGAAAGTATCACTTAATAAATGTAATAAGGTAATCCAATATTATCCTATGGGAGAAGCAGGCCATGCAGTAGTAAAAAACGAATCTAAGAGTTTTCCACTACCGGGACATGTAAATGTTATAAGGTACATGTCCAACTTTTCAAATATGCCCCACCTGCCCTCAGGGCTTTTTAAGGCTTACCCTAGAGGTGCCTTACATGTATGAAAAAGGACATTTTAGGCTTGTCAAAAGGTTTATTTTGCCAGGTCCAAATGGCAGTTCAAAACTGAAATCTCAGGCTGCAATGGCAGGCCTGAAACATGTTCATGTTCACACGTCTACTTAGGTGGGTGGCACAGTCAGTGCTGCTGGTCGTCCATCATCTCCTTGTGTTTGCTTCGCGCTCCGTCCATCATCTCCTTGTGTTTGCTTTGCAGGCCATCTAGTAGCATTTAATTTACAGGCCTGCGTACCAGTAATTGAGGATGGCCGACGAGTGGGAGCTCTCCGACTTAGCTCCATCTGCTTGGGATCCCCTATCTGGTAATATCCCTGTTAGCAGCTACCATCGAATGCAACCGACCAATTGGAAGCAACCGGTTTTATTTAAAGCATCGTCTAGAAGTGGCTATTTCTCACATCGGTCGAGTTATTGACCCACAATCTTATTACTGGCTCTTATCTGCCCGTGGACCCTGGACTGGACGGTGCCTTGGCTCCTCATCGTCGATCCAGATAGACTACGCGACCTCTTGCAGGAGGTCCGTCGCCAGCTGTCACACTTCCCAGCCCCGGGCGCCACTCTGGCTGTTGCTGCAGGATCCTGCGTGGGACACCGGCTGCTTCTGCCCCCTTTGTTGGCGCTCCCCGGAGAGTGGCAGGACTAGACGGACTGGACGACGGACGGTCTTCGGAGCAGGGCGGCTGGACCTCTGTGTTTGCGGTCACAGCCTGCCCCTCAGACTAGAGGCTAGCGGTAGGTCTTGACGGGATTGCAGACTCCTGCTCGGAGCGTCGCGAGGACCCCTCAGACCTCGAAAACCCTCTGTGGGATAGGGGACACTCACACTCTGACGGTTCCCGGAGGACAAGGCGTCCTGTTGCTACTGAAAGGTTCGCCCCCCCTACAACTGCAGCAGAGCCGCAGTGCGGGACGCCCGCAGACCCAGACGCTGCGCAGCCATTTAGGCATCCGAGCCATTGCCTGTCTGCTCGCTTTTTGGGACCAAGCCCTTTGCACCCCGGCGGTGCCTGGAGGAGGTTGCATCTTGCTGCCTCGGATAACTCGGAGCCCCCACTCCAATAACGATCAACAACAGCGGATCCACAGGGCGTGGAAGGAGGACAACAACAACAAGGACTGACTCAGCACAAAGGATGACCCCGCCCTCTCTGCAGACTTCCTCAACAACACTTCGTCATGCTGGCTCACGGCTCCGATCAACGGCAGCTCTCGGAGTGAGGCTGTGATTCAGCCCTACAGAGCGCATCAACGTGACCAAAGGCAAGTTGCTCTTTGCTTGCTTGCTTCCTCGGCTGGTGCGAACTTTTGACTTTAGTACATTTGCTGTGTCGACAAAACATTTTTTTTGTATATTTCCCAGTTATATTTTTGTTATCTGCACTATTACTTAGGTAGTTGTTTTTGTTCCTGGCAAAAAGGCTGATTGTTTACACCCGCACTAGGGGCACCTTTACCTAGTTACTTAGGGCAAAATGGCTGATTGTTTTAAAACCTGGACATCGGGGTCTGCACCACTGTAAGGGAAAAAGGACAATAATCTTCGGCTACTAAACAGTGTAATAGGACTACCCTTACCCCTTCCACAATTCCCCTCAGTTGGATGTTCAGACCTTCATTGAAATAGACATAGGACGACATAGATGCCTATAAGGTTCTCTACAAAGGAAGTGACCATATTGGAATGATCACTACACAAGGGCACATCACATAAACATTGATCACCTTCCTCTCCACCTACCTATTTCAGGTCAGATTTCCAATTTAATCGATCTCTCTGCCTCTTTGTCCTTTACTTAGCCTTCCCCACAGCCTGCCCCGCATGTGACCCCCAAATTGATCATTAGGATTCCAGTTCTAACCGACTCCCACCTCCAGACCTAATTCCAACAGTTACCAATGCTGTTACCTCCATCAAAGCTGATACTTCCCCCTCCCATACCCACCAGCCTAACCAAACCCATCACACCACACAGCACAGTCCCTTTTAAGAGCCCCATACTCATTAGCCTCTGACCTTGTTGTTTCCGTCCTTCCCTCCTCCCCCTCTATCTCAGGACCCCCCAGGCCCCAGCATCCCAGAGTCTCTTTGGTGCTTCTTCACCTACGCCCACCCACCCACCTATAACATGGAACTCACAGGCACTCACACACACAACATCATCCACCCCGCTGGCCTCTCAAACAATCGGCCAAACGGTTCAAACACAACTTCATCAAATCGCACCCTAAAACCCTCTTCGCTGATCCCTACTTCTCGCCACGCAACGGACACTCAACCATCGACATCCTCTTCCACACTAAACGTAGAGTACAATGGAGGAATGTACTCCTAGCCACTTCTTCTCTCCTCCATTAGAAAATCGGCACACGGTCTAGCTATTATTATTGCCCCCTCCCAACTCTTCCAAGCTACAGCAACAATCACTATCTATGACAACAGTACCATCCTCATACAAGCCTCTGACCGTAGTTTAAACCTCCTAGACAACATCTTCCCTATCATTAAAGAACAAGTGGACAAACCGCAAATGGTTCCACTACCCACCTACACTTACACCAACACTAGTAGGGATGACATAGCCCTATCCCACCCTCCTCTCCCTCCCTCCCGTCCATCTCAGCGTCCTGATTCTCCTGATTCTTCTGCATCCACGACCCCAGTTACCCGGACATCCACCCCCACCTATAAAACTAGCAACACCACACAGATACAGCTCATGCTCCCCCTACCCAGCATGGCCGAGACCACTCTTACTCCTCACACTTACACGGACTCCACACTAGACCGGACCATAGCTCTCCACCCGTTCTCCCCCTCTATCCCCCTTCTGACTCTTTTGACTCATCTGCTTCCGCTACCCCAGCTACCCCTACCTATACACCTAACAGCATCACACCGAAACAGCTCACGCTCCCCCTACCCATCTTGGCCGAGACCATTCCTGCACCTCACACTTCTACAGATACCTCTCTAGGCCTGACCATAGCTCCCCACCCCTACTCACCCTCTATCCCACCCCTCATCATTTCTCCCCTCAACCCAGTCTTCCTCCCTCTCTAGGCTCAGGGACATCGGAGTAGGGGGCTCGGCCCTTAGTTTACTCTCTTCCTTTCTCCATCATAGGGAGCACAGAGTTAAAATGGGCAGCTTCCTCTCTGATTCTCAAGAAGTGCAATGTGGGGTTCCTCAGGGCTCTTCATTGAGTCCCCTACTATTTAACATCTACGTTACACCACTTGCCAAGGTGATAAGTTCCTTTGGTCTGGATGTGTTATCGTACGCCGATGGCACCCAGATCCTGGTATCTATCACCCAGCCGGCCAGTGAGATTGCCCCTAAGTTTAGAGCCTGTGTGGAAGCTGTTTCTACCTGGATGGTTCGTAATTTTTTAAAGCTTAATTGAAATAAGACCGAAATTACGGTCTTTGGTGGGAGCCAGGAGCTTTGGTCTAAGAATTGGTGGCCTCTCTCCCTGGGAGAATGTCCTCGCCCCACTCCTGTTGCTAGGAACCTGGGTGTCCTAATTGACCCTGCCTTATCTCTTGACTCTCAGGTAAACAGGACGGTGTCAATGTGTTGCGGCATCATTAGAATTCTCAGGAAGATTGCCCCCTACCTTTCCTTGGCAGCTCGGAAACAAGCCACAGCTGCCTTGGTTTTATCGAGGCTTGATTATTGCAACGCCCTTTATGGTGGCATTAGCAAAGCCAATATGAGAAAAATAACCTAGGCCGTCAGCAGGAGTTAGTGAACAATTGGTCTAAACTATACAGAGAGAGGAACAATGAAATATAGTTATATATTAAAAATATGTTTAATTTGCATAGATAAAAATCATATAGTAACTACAACACGTTGAAACTATATGATACAATAAAAAAAGACATAACACATTATAATCACCATAAATACACAGTGTACCTAAATCATAATCATTACAGATAAAATAGTTCATACACAAAATATAAAAATTGACACATAAACACTCGACGCGCATTTCGGCTGAAAAAACGCCTTCCTCAGGAGTCACTGGTGAGAACTCTGAAAATACATTTTATAAGAAAGACATACATCAGTATTCTAGTGACCAAAAAATGTATACACAAAAGATAAAATCTATACATGAGTGTTAAAAATAAAATTTTGAAGATACAACAATTTTACGTTCCTTATTATTAAAATCAAAGTTCTTCTCAACCTGAAAGTTCTAGACTTATGAATTTGGACACTAAAGTCATATGATAGACAATTATTTACTTGAACATATTTTCTTAGTGCTCAGTAGGGTAACATTCAAGGTATCTTAATAAAGAACAGATAAGTGCCATTTATAGTCTCCAAATGGTACAGAATGCCTTGGCCAGAATGGTTTTAACTCTCCCTAGGAGATCTTCTGCTACTATGGCTAGAAAAGACCTTCATTGGCTTCCGATCCCCTCTAGGATTTCCTTTAAACTCCTCTGCTTAGTCCATGGTGCTTTTCACGGCGCAGGCTCAGAAGGTATCAGGGCTTTTCTGTGTGTGTACTCCCCTAACAGAACCCTCTGGTCTTCCTCTAAGAATATGCTTGTGGTTCCCAAGTTTAGAAAGGCTAAGTGGGGCAGCAGAGCTTTTTCTGTCTTAGCTCCTAAACTCTGGAACTCTCTCCCTTTGGAGCTCACTAGCCAATCTTCCCTAGCGGTCTTCAAGAAACACCTGAAGACCTGGCTTTTCTCCCAGGCATATTAGGGGCTGCACTATTAGTAGCTTTCTGGTTCATCTATCTGGTAATGTGGACTCTCTGTTTGTTTGTTGGTGCCTTAATGCCCCTTGGGGCTAAGTTTTGCGCGGTATAAAAAATGCTATTCATTCAATCCTCACAACACCACAACAAACATTGATTCCATACAACTCAACCTATCCCCCTCCAACTCGACCCATTCTACTCACGTACCTCCATTAGCAACGGAACCCACTACGGGAATAATCATTATTCACCCTCCTTCCCCCACCCACAACACCACACCGTTCATGTACTTGACTCACGCCAACCAGTCCACCACAGCTCATCCCCTGCACAACACGGTCCATCCCTCGACTCCCCAAACACCAGTTGACCCTCTAAACAACATTTGCCTCCCTCCACTCCTCCCACTCATGCCCACTGAAATGGCAAACCCTCTATCCAACCATCTACATCACTTTCTCTACCACACATGCACACCGCTGCACAATCAAACGCAAGCACCCCGGTACTAGCACATTCAGCTAACAAGCTGACACCCCAGGCACACACATTCAGCGCATCTCCCCACCCTACCACAACCCCAGCAGACACTAGACTGGATAAGATCATGTCCACACTTCATCTAATCGAAGAAGACCTTCACGCTTTTAAAATCATGCTATCGAATCATCCATGGCTCCCAAGATCCATCACTCCTAGCAAGTCCCCCACACACCCCCACTGCACCAAACACATTGCACCCAGGTGGATATAAGTACCCTCCCATATCCTACCCTCCCACCCATCGCGTACCAACAACCATCTCTCTGAGACCGATCTCCTCTCTCTCCTGCTCTCCTACGAACCACCCTCCACTACCCCTGTTCCTCTCACAAACATGCCCATACCCTCTATCCTCGCAAACCCTCACAGGCCCTCAACTCACAACAACAGACGAATCATCATCAATAATCTCTGTAATGTCCCACTCATCCAGGAACTCACCTTTTCCCCCATCACCCCGTCTTAAATGCTCACGCCTGAATTACAGATCGGCATCGCAACACGCCACTGACATACCCGACCTCATTATCTCGACTAACCTTGACCTCATCATTCTCCCTGAAACATGGCTTACAGACTCTTCCTCGCCCCTCATCGACATTTTGGTTCCCCCTAACTATGACATCATCAGACTGGACAGGTTGGGAGGCAAGATTGGAGGTGGTATTGCATGCACACACCGCAGCAACATCACAAAATTCAGAGCCATACCCTCGTTACTCCCTTACTGTGAATACATCAGTCTCGACATCAACAGTAATGGTAAACCTGTCTGCTCACTCCACATCATCTATCACCCACCTGGCGACAACCTCCTATTCACAGAACACCTCATGGACCTGATCACATCTCTCACCTGTCGATGAAACACAAATTTTCCTGGGTGACTTTAACCTCCACTGGAACGAACCTAACGACACAGTGGTCAACAGCCTCAAAAACCTCCTCAACGCCTTAGACCTCAACCAATTGTGCAACAGTCCAACACACATAAAGGCGCAATCTTGGACCTAAAAATCGCTAAGACTGATGCCACCCAACTGGACTCGATCCTCCCTTGTGACTGGTCTGTCCATCACATCATCACCTTCTTCATCAATAAAACAATCAAGCTGACCTCTGCCCAAGCTACAAAATGTAAGGTAATAAAAAAAGGGACTGGAAAAAGTTTAACACAAACTCCTTACCCGCCTCTAGCAAGAATTTACTTCTACCCCCCGCAGGAACTTCCAAAGTACCTGACCTCACCAACCACTACCTAAACTCCATGACCGCGATAATTAACGAAATTACTCCGCCGCAATTAAAAAGAGTCTCCACAAAAGTCTCTAAACCCTGGTTCAAGGGTCTCCTTAACGAGGATAGATGTTCTCTCAGAACTGCCGAACGCAACTGGAGACCAGTACCATCCGCCAAATTCCTCCTGACTCTAAAAATAAAGAGAAATGCTTATTTTCGAAGGTCAAACTCACTAAAGCAGACTTCTTTATCCAACAACTTGACCAGGCAAAAAAACACTCGAAAAAAAAAAACTTTTTGAATTAATCAAAACGCAATCTAAGGACCAACCGCAACGGCCTCCTGAACTAACTCACCCACAACCATCTTGTGCTGACTTTTCTAACCACTTTAACCTAAAGACCGAGAACATCAAGAAAGATCTTCCCAAGGACCTAGGGCCCGATGTAGGTAAATCCCATTTACCGATTTTGAAATACCGAATCCTACCGATTCGGTATTTCAAAATCGGTAAATGGTATGTAGGTCCCAACATCTGGATTCGTTACCGAATCCTTAGCAATTCTTTAATTACCGATTCGGTAAATACCGAATCGGTAATGCCCATTCATTCCTATGGGCTTTGAAGCCCATAGGAATGATTACGCATTACCGATTCGGTATTTACCGAATCGGTAATTAAAGAATTCATAAGGGTGCAGGGGGTGTCACTTTGACACCCTCTGGCACCCCCAAAACAGGCACAGGTGCCATGTGGCAGGCATACCTGCCCTAAGGGCAGGTCTGCCAGTCACATGACATAAGTGTGCATGCACACATGTGCATGCACACCGGAATCGGTATTTTACCATGGATTTGTATTCCATGGTAAAATACCGATTCTGTAAGCCATGTGCACAAGGTACATTGCCTACCTACATTGCATTTTCGGTAATTTTACCGAATCAGTAAATATTACCGAATCGGTAATTATTTTACCGATTCGGTACATATTACCAAATCGGTAAATTTACCGATTCGGTAATGATACCGATTCGGTAAAATTACCGAAAATGTGCCCCTACATCTCAATAGCCCTTTACCGATCGGAAACGGCAGAAAATCGGTATTTTCGGCCGATTCCGATCGGTAAAGGGCTACCTACATCTGACCCTTAATCTCCCACTCTGGCCCCCTCTCCAAATCCCCTCCTCTACCCCCAAATGCTTCTCAACAAATCCCATCAAAGTGTACCTTGAAAAATAACGCAACATGGTCATACTTTTACTCCTATTCTGAAGAAGCTTTAGGCAAATTTCCCAGTGCCCTGAAGCCTTCTCACTGACCCTCTCCCCACAAATGCGGTTAAAGATCTTGCACCTTTACTACTACCCATATGGACCAAGATCATCAACAGTTCACTTCAACAAGGCTGCATCCCGGACTCCCTAAAGGTAGGACAAGTGTCTCCCATCCTTAAGAAAGCCACAGCTGACCCCACAGACCTCAACAACTACCGCCCAATCTCTAATATTCCTTCCCTGGCCAAACTTCTGGAAAAATGTGTTCATCACCAACTAACAAAACATATCGACCACTTCAACCTCCTAAATAAACACCAATCCGGCTTCCGGGCAAATCACAGCAAGGAATCAGTCATGACACACATCATTGATGATGCACTTCAACTCCTCGATCATAACGAAGCATGTCTCCTCATCCTATTAGACCTTTCCTCAGCGTTCGGCACGGTCAAACACGATCACTTGACAGATCTGTTGAAACACAGAATGGGTCTTTCAGGGCCAGTGCTTGACTGGTTTACCTCTTTTCTGCGTAACGGGACTCAAACATTCGAGGTCAACAACACACTGTCCAAACCAGGTCCTGCTACGCTAGGTGTCCCACAAGGTTCCTTGTTATCCCCTACACTCTTCAACCTCTTCATGGAACCCACTGACTTAGCTGTTACAAACGGTATACACCTGTTACAACGCATTCGTTACTCCGCACTACCATTACAACGCGACTTTTACAACGCATACCATTACAACGCATTGCGCTGGGGGGCGCTCTAGGATAGGGAATAAGTATAATTTACTATCCAACACCTTCCCTAGGGTCCACGGGGACTGGAGTTAGAATAGTAAATTATACTTACCACTATCCAGCACCTCAAAGCGCTATGCGTTGTAATGGTATGCGTTGTAATGGTCGCGTTGTAATAGTAGGTAGTTGTAACGGTATGCGTTGTAACATGGTACATCCGTTACAAACATCCAACATGCAATTCCACATGTATGCAGACGATACTCAACTCTACCTCAAGATCAACACCTTTGACGATATTAGTTTACTCAACAATACTCTTAAGACCACCAAAACCTGGCTGGCAATGAATCACCTCAAACTGAATGCTTTATAAACTGAATTCCTCCTTATTGATCCACCCGCCAAAGTCCCCACTATGCACAATTTGAAAACACACCTCACAGCACTTGATGTTCAACCAACCATCGTGGATTCGGCAAAATCACTTGGTATAACTTTGGACAGTAACCTCAATATGCAGAAGCATATTAGTAATGCAATGAGGGGAGCAAACTTTTAGATCAATACACTAAGGAAGCTGAAGCCCTTTCTACGTCCCAATGACTTCAAGTTGGCGGTTCGGGCTCTAGTTTTACCTCGGCTTGACTATGGAAGTGTCTCGTTATGCGGTCTTCCCAAAGCCACAACAGCTCCTCTAAGAGCCTCCACCAATGCGGCAGCGAGACTCATCACTGGCTCAAAAAAAAGGGCCCACATCTCCCCGGATCTAAAATCTTTAAACTGGCTGCCATTTGAAGCCAGAATCCACTTGAAAATAGCTTGCATGATGCACAGGGCCCTACATCACAATGCGCCCAGTTATCTCACACAAAAACTCACAATATCTGGAGGGTCAAGATCAACAAGAAGTGCGGACAAACTCCTTCTGAAACCACAAAAAATCAATAAGAAAAAAATGCATAATCAATCCTTCTCAGGAATGGCACCTAGGATATGGAATGCCCTACCACCAGAAATAAGACTGAACCCCTCCACCTCTTCCTTCAAACTGGAAGTAAAAGCCATCCTTATGGCTAAATACGCGTGAACATGGCCTCACATGACTGTGGTGAACCCCTATTCCGTTCTTCTTTCCTACCAATTTAATGCTTGGCTTTTATATGTACAGCTTTGTTCCACGTATCTTGTTGTTTCCATTATCAATGTATTACCATCTTCCTTCAAAACCGACCGGTACAGTTTTGCACCTTATCTGATTTTCCCTTCTATCTGTTGATTGTCTTTGCTGCCATTCTTTATGGTCCTGCTTATCCTTAAATATTTGATCTGTCCTTTTGCACTTTTATTAAGCTTTTTGATGTTATCCTTATGGTCCTGCTTACTTTTACTGTTTGATATGCCTGTACACTTTTTACTGTAAAGCGCTCTGATACCCGCAAGGGTCTTGTTCGCGCTCTATAAAACTCTCAAAATAAATAATACATAAATAAATAAATGTAAACCAATTTTCACCAAGTTGAAAAGAGAGAGCATAAGTACTTTAGCACTGGTTAGCAGAGGCAAAGTGTGCAGAGTCATAAAATTCAACAAAAACGGGTTCAGAAAACAAGAAGGTTAAGGCAAAAAGTCTGTGGTTGACCCTGCAGAGAGGATAACATCCCAAACACCTATAGATGCAATTAGTTCTCCACAGGGTAGGCAGGGATTCATGCCTATGCCAAGTAGAACGATGAATTTAGAACATTGTCACTAGTGGAGTCATATGCACCGACACACATTAACCCAACTCACGTCTGGGCTTTTCCCTTTCCTCCTTGTATTGTGTAATGTAGTGGAGGCCAGAGACCAGCTCCAAGCTTGAACATGCATCCTATCCTCCACAAGAGGAGAAGAAACTCCACTGATGAGGAACCAGCATTTGTAGTTAACTTTGTAGTAGATCACTACAGGGAACTACAATGAGCTGCCTTCACACACACTCAATAAAGCAGAGAAACTGAAATAATAGGGGTACACTAATTGGGTCACTGAATTGTGAGTGGATATATAGTCTGTGGTGCAATCAAATAAAAGTCGGGATGGGAGGAGGTTGGGGAAGGAGTAATTTTCAAGATGCAGGTGGCCAGGACTCTGATTGGTAGCATGTATTGAGACTCACCGCCCCCTCCCTTGAGGAGCGTGTCCACTCCACTATGCAGCCTGACTTCAGTGTCAGGCCAGGTAAGAACAAAACAACTCCATCATTCAACTACAATATGATGTACCCCTTATAGAAGACTGTCCTCATAGAGAAGACAGCCCAACTTTCACAACAAGGCACAGGTCCGTCACATTAAAAGTTTTACTCCTCCTTTCAAATGGAAACTAATTACACATATTTTGACCATTATACCTTTCTTTTGGACTGCCTGGTGCAATCAACTGTGACTGCCTGGTGCAATCAACTGGAACTGTGACTGGTATGTCTACACATCCTTAGTACCCAGCCAGGAATGCGTTACTGCTATCAATGTCACAATCATAATCTTAAATGCACATCTTTCATTATTGTAGCTCAACACTGTCATGAATGTTAGACGCCCAGATAATGAAGTCACCAACTAGTTATGTTGCAGGTGAATTAGTTTCAAATATTCTTATCCACTTCATATTTGCAGTGTCCTGTGTTGTTATTCCTTCAGTCCTTCAGCCATTTGCTACCACCTGCACTGCTGCTGCACTGCATGTGCCTCCATGTGGACTCTGACACCAAATGGATTCAGACCTTGGTAAGTCAACATTCATTTCAATTGCTAATCCTCTTCACATCACTCCTACTGTGTAAGTGTGAGGATAGTGAAAAAATGATTCTGTAACACAACAAGGACCCAATGTTCTGCATGTCTCAAGAACAGGCACATATATGGTGAATTTGGAACACCCCCAAAACATTCTACCGTGTGATGCATGTGAATAGGCTGAAGCCCCATCAAGACTGTCCTGATGTCTCTATGTTCATGTTGACAGACGGAGGGGAAGAGGAGAGCAAACCTCTCCCTGACCTCCTGTCTACCAATGCCAGTTACGTTCAGAGTTGCAGAGCTGGGTAGGTCACTGGAGTTGTCCCGTCTGAATGAGTTGAGCAGTGACAGTGTTATATTCACCAGTGGCACTCTAGTGCGTCTTTTATTTACTTACATAATTAATGATTTACTTTGTCGCCCTGGAATTTATGCTGCTTTTAGTGCAGTTCCTCTGCAGCACCTATGAGGCAATTGTAATACACCCTTAGGGTAAGAACTAATGCCTTAGCCATTCTTTACCACACACATTTGTTATCTTTTGGCAAAGACTAGGTTTGGTTTGCGTTACAACTACATGTGGTCTGCATGGATCTATGGGCTTGTGGTGTACTTCTTTGACACAAGTGTACCACCTTTGTGAACGTTTGCTTTGCTGATTGAATGCCCACTAATATACTGTTTGTTGTATAACAATATTCGTCACGCAATAACCACTCCACGCCTTTAGCTTAGCGTAAAAAGCCATTTATTAGTACAGGTATGACAACCAGATTTAAACATAACTTCGATAACAGTTAACAATCCCCCCAACATCATGACCTCCAAACATCATCCATTCACATACTCCACTACTCACTCCAATTCACACCACGACCTCTTCACGCATATCATTCACTTTCCCCTTTCACCTTCCTATTCCTCCAGCATCTCCCGCCATCTCAGCCCCGTCTACCCACCCCCCATCCTGCACCTGTCACCCCCTTCCCAGATGCCAAATGGGTGATTCTGCCCGTCATGGCCTCCCCACCCTTCCCCACCCCTCCCAAGTCCCTGTGTCAACTCATCCTAAACTGGCACGCTGAATAACTTTAAGAAGACCAACAAGCAACCCATACCCCACTCCTGAAACTTGTAGGGTGGGATGGCAGACAAACTAATCTCTACCCTGCGGCACTGGGGACAGGAAGAGGAAGGACTTCCTCCCCTGTCCCCTTAAGTACCCTCCCCAGATCTCCACCCCTAAGCCCACCCCCCCAGCCTATCCTCGCCTGCCTGTCCTGACCTTGTGCAAACACCCCAGGGAAAGACTGGTCTGTCGACCTCACTTCCCCTGGGGGCCGCATCGCGCAATACCCACTCCACGCCTTTAGCTTAGCGTAAAAGGCCATTTATTAGGACAGGTATGACAACCAGATTTAAACATAACTTCGATAACAGTTAACAATCCCCCCAACATGACCTCCAAACATCATCCATTCACATACTCCACTACTCACTCCAATTCACACCACAACCTCTTCACACATACCATTCACTTTCCACTTTCACCTTCATACTCCTCCAGCATCTGCGGCCATCTCACCCCCATATACCACAACCCTAATAATACTTTATTGATTGATTATTTAAAATCTTACAATATTGCAAATACATAAAATGTACTATGCTAATTAAATCCAATAAGAAAATCGTTGCAGCATAAAATTCATTTAAATTTCATTAAAAATAGTTCATTTTAAAAGTATTACTCTGCTAATTTTGTTTTCACTATCAGTAGGAATTTTACAAAGGTAGCGTTCATAGTTATTGTCGGCAGCATTTCAGTGCATGCCTACATGTCCTTATTCCCCGTACATTTAAGGCTAATTTAAGTAAAGATCTTCTTTCATTTTGAAGTCCAGGACAAATACATAGAAGGTGGACCATGTTCTCCTCTCCATTATTACAGAGTCTCCATAATGTGCTAGTTTCCATATTTTTCCAAGTGGGGAGGTGACAAAGTCCCGGTAGAATACCAAATCTTGCTTTAAGAAGAATCTGGTTTTTTTTTCTGTCCAGGGTGTTTCCAAGTATTCTTGAAATTTCTTTTTGTTGTATCCATTTATTACTGTCCAAGCGTGTTTTCATTTTGTCATATTTTCTTTGTCTTTTACAAGGGACAATTGATTTGCAGTTCTATTCATTATTTTTGTTAAAAGATACATTACTTATCGTGTTGCTCTAAATTGTAATAACTGCAAACTCATTTATCGCTTCCTTAAGATAGTTTCATGCCGTTGACTTTACGTTATTATTTATTTCTTTCCATAATAACTGCGATATCTGGTTATCGTGATCATTTTTTATCCGGTTCCAGGTCTTAATAAATTGAGCCTTTCTCGCATAGTATTGGTTGCTTAGACCAAACTCCAGTCTGATTTGGGCGTGCGAGGCATTATTTGGGAGGCGAAATAGTGACTTGTATGTTTTAGATATAGCCTTATTTATTATTTCAACATCCTTTCCCATTAGTGCTTCACTGCCATATGTAATGGTTGGTAACAATCTTGCCCCTATAATCTTAAAAAGCGGCCCATATGTGTGGTTGCCAAGAGATTTTTGTAGGATTCTGAATGCTACTATCAATGCATTTGTCTTCCGTTGAGTATCCCTATTTTGTGTCTGATAGTTGCCCTTCTCATCAAAAATTACACCCAGATACTTGTATATTTCAACTTGCTCTAGTTTGATGTTCTCCAAGTACCATTTGTTTTTATATCTTAGGTTTCTGTTCTTGGTTACTACCATGATTTTGGTTTTTGTTTCGTTTATCACCATCCCATTTTCCTTTGTATACGTCAGAGTTCGATTAATCAGCCGCTGTACTCTGACTTTAGTGTGGCTTAAGAGAATAGCATCATCTGCATACAGTAGATTAGAAATTTGCATTCCCGCTAATTTTGGTGGGTGAGCATTTAGTTCATCCAAGCTCTTAGTGAGGTCTGCCAAGAATACATTGAAAAGAAGTGGAGCCAGTACACACCCTTGTTTAAGGCCTTCATTTGCTGGAATTTCCTTTGATAGCGTTTGCTCATCCCCCATCCTTACCCTAACCCAGGTTTTACTATAGAAGAGCTGAATCAGTTTCAACAAGTTCATTGGAATGTTTTTTTCCTGCAGCTTTTTCCATAATAAATTTCCTTGTACAGAATCAAAAGCTGCTTTGAAATCTACAAAGCATAGATACGAGGGTTGTTTGGCTCTGATTGACTTATCCATTAGAAGCGATAATGCCAAGATATTTGTCGTTGTCCTCAGCCCTTTAATAAAGCCAGTTTGATTAAGTGGCAGTATTTTCTTTTCCATTGCCCATTCATCTAAGTTTGTAAGTAGGATCCTAGCAAACAGCTTGGCATCTGTATCCTGTAGGGTAATGAGTCTGTAATTTTCCGGAAGCGCCCAGTTTCCTTTTTTATAAATTGGAGTGATTAAAGACTCACACCGGGACTCCGGGATGACAACTTTCTGTATAATTTCCTTGAAGAGCTTTTCTAAGTATTCTGCCCATAGTTCTGGGTTTTCTTTGTAGAGAGTAAACGGGATGCCATTTGGTCCAGGAGCTCCATCTTTTTGTTTTTTAATTATTTTTATTAGTTCATCTTTTGTTATTACAAAAAGTACTTTCCTATCACAGGCATAAGTGTCTGTACGTTGTGTTTCAGTGTTTGTCTTTACTGTATCAGTACGGTTTAGATGTTTTCTAAGAATTGTGACCCATTCTTGTTCAGTTAGTGCAGAAGAAACCACCCTTTTGTTTGGTCGAACCAATCCATTTATAATTTTCCAGAACTCTCTTGCATTTTTTTGTTTACTTGCCTGGAATATTTTTGCCCATAGTACTTGTTTTGCCTGATTTTTTTCGTTCCATATTAATTTCCTCAAGTTTTGATTCAGATTTTTCAATTCACCTACCATTTCGTCATTAGTGACAGCTTTTTTGATTTGTCTTCTTATCCTATTTCGAGCTCTTTTTAATTTCATAATTGTATATGGAAGGTTTATATATGTTCCATTATCCTTTCTCTCTTCTTTTTGATTGCTTTTGTTCAATCTCAGTTGAGTTTGGGATGGGGGTTTAACCAGTTTTTTCATGAACTGTAGCCATTGCTCTACCATTGTTTGCAGTGTTTTATCATTGAGCAAGTCTCTATAATTCTCTCCACTTGTTTATTCGTTGATTCCTTATTCTGGACGGTCCTATATAGTTTTTTATAATTTACAGTTCCAATGCACCCCTGGACAGTTTGGTACACCTGATATGTATTAATCCTAATATTGATATTTATTATCTGCTGGGCGTGATCACTATCCGTAAATTTCACTAACTGGTATGAGTTATTATTATGAAAAATATTAAGTGATGTCATGGTGTAATCAATCCTCGAAATTGAATTATGAGCGAAATACGTATATGCTAGTGGCATATCTGCTTTAAACCGGCCATTAAGGATTCTCAGGCCAATCGCTTCCATATCTTTTACACATTTTGTGCCTATTTTATTACTGAGAGAGTTAGTCTCTTTTCCTAAGTCCTGTGGGGGTATTGACCATTGGTGATCTTGTGACTGTGCACTATCATCCCTTATATGCTTTGACATTAAATTTAGATTGAAGTCCCCAGTCATCATATATTCTGCTAGCGGATCTTCCAGCATGCGTTCCAATAGAAAATTACTAAGTGCTGCACTAGTTGATTCCCTGCTAGTACGTATTGGCTGTATATATACGTTGATCAGATATAATGTGTTAGTTTTTTGATTACTTGTTCTATATTTTAATTTGATTATTAGAATATTCTTACTATTCATGTCCAGTTGCTCATGCTCAACTTGCAGGTCGTTTGATACAAATGTCGCTAGACCCACACTTGGACGCCCGAACTTGTGAATTTTGTTTGCATTTTCAAAGTGACCTGTATATCCGTGTAACACGAATGGATTACTTTCCCGCGTTTCCTGTAAGAAGATAATCTGACATGGTAGCTCAATGGCAGCTATTTGTGCGTTGTGATTCTTTGTTCCTAATACATTTATGTTCCATGAGCATATTATCACTTGTCCCATCTCTTTTACATTACCTAAAATGGGCTTGTCTCTATCCGCTCATTGTTCATTATTACTATGTAGTGCCATGGTAATCCATTTTTCATTTATTTCAGCGTTTTTTTCTAATTTTCTTTGCGGTAGTGTTACTCCTGGTTTCTTTGGGGATCTACTGCGTGCATTTTTCAGTACTAGAAGTGTTTGCCTAAAGGCTTTCTCCTGCTGTACTTGGTTTTCATCACTAATAAACGGTGATGGATGAACCTTTGGGATTTGTTTGTCAATTGTTATGACCCAGGCATTAAATGTATTTTGTTCCATTAGGATCTGTTCTGCAATTGCCGTGGAATTTAATGTAACTAGTGTGGGGGGCTGGAGAGTAAGGTTTTCTGTCATAAATTCAATCGATTCAATATCCTCACTTACAATTTTAAGTAAGGATGGAATTGATTTAAATATTCTGAGTATATTACCTCGATTTAATGTGTCTTGCCTACCTCTGGACTCAAATTCTGGTTAAAAAATAAGTTGTGCTTTATTGTTTGTTAGATGTTTATTATAGACATCTGCATCCTTGAGTTGGTTAGGTTTATAAGTAATTCATTTTACCCCTTCCCTATTTTCAATGAACAGGTGATCCCAATCTGCCAATGTTATATTTGATTTGACTACCTCACTCACTTTAGGGTTATGATATTTTTTTGATTCTTCCTCAGCGTACTGTTCTTTATCATATGTAATTGTTGGCGTTTGTTTTATAGGAGTACTGTCCTTTCTTTTTTCAGAGCTGGGGCTGTTAGGGCAGATAGCCTCTCCTTCTTCACCCTTTATTAACTCCTCCTCTACTTGTGGGGGGCCAGATGCAGTCCTTCTATCTTTCTCTCGCTCTACTGATCATATTACCAGGCTCGGTCCACTAGGTAGACCAGGAGCAACGTGGCCGGTTCTAGCCTGCTACACACCACATCCGGACATTGCAAAAATGTCAAAAGAAGAACTTTTAGCACAGCTAAAAACATTAATCAAAATACATAGACAATTAGCCAATATGTAATGCGGACTGCAACAGTCCAAACAGCTGTTAATGCCCCACAGCTGACCCCTCATCAGGGGAACACAAATAAAATTACACCACAGAACATACGATCATGTCTTGGTAAAACACCCATAAAACGGGAACAAATTCCTTTCTGGTTAGCGCAGAAAATTACTCAAATAGAGGCAGTATTTCCGAATACTACCCCTATGTAGAAACACAGAATTCTGACCATCTGCCTTCCAATGGGAGTCGCACCACACGTGGAGGACTGTGACACTTGGGGTACAGTCTTTGCTTCCATTTACACAAAAACACATGGTGTTCCGTCAATGGCGGTAATACCAGAAGTGCTAAAACAGATTCAGAATGAATACGGTCCAGAACCTGCTTTAACTCTTGGTATGAAATTACTGAAAGACTTCAAGCAGGTCTCGGCTATATTACTAGCCAACATAAAAGGAGAAGCAGCATCTGTGGCGATCCGCCAGAAATTGAAAGAAACAGATATAACAGATCAACCAATTGAGCTTGCCTGAATTATAGAAAAATGTTATGAAGAACTAGGTAGAGACAGCTTGGGTGGAAAACCAGTAAAGCCCCAACTGCTCGAAAATCCTGAAAAATTATTTATTAAAAATAATTCAAACACTCCTAAAAAGAGCTGTGATGGAAATAAACAATCCACTCCCAAGGAAAAAGTTTTCCAGTCCAGAGGAAGGTCTCCTCGACGGAGGGAAAGAACTCCGACTCGAGAGCACCAGTCTCCCCAGAGGGAGCCCTCTGAGAAAAGATATAACCTTAGAAATAGGGATAATTTGAAGAAGCCTGATAGATATCAAAGTATTGATACACATCCCTCTCGATCTTTTTCGCAGAAATTGGAAAGAAGAGGACGGTCAGACCCAGGAGAGCACACCAAGTCCAAAGACAAGGAACCTGCTCAGAGTAAAAAATCTCAATTTCCAAGAAAGAAGGTAGCCAGTATTAGAGTAATCGAACATGCCGAGAATACTGAGGACACAGTTGAAAAACGGGGAGTGGGCACAAACGATGCTAGACAGTGCAGCAGAAATCACCATAGCTCGCAAGATCCTGATGAGTCATCTGGAGACAGTGGACATGAATGAATACATTCAAGTAGAAAATGCCGACACCAGAGTTAGCGGGCCCCATAAGATATACGAAATAACACTGCGTATAGAGGGTGATAAGACTAGGAAAATAAGGGGTCTATTTTGGGATAAACTCTCAAAAAGCTATGACATTCTGTTAGCTGAAAAAGATTGGCCCCCGGAGTTTGTCAGGGAGTGCCCTCGCCCACACTAAATATATATATGCAAGGAAATGGGCAGTAGCCCAGGCACCAGCATTATATAAAAATCATGTAGGATGGGATGAGGACTCTCCTCCTCACAAAATCCAGTTAAAAAGTCAACCGACTGCACAAAGGCAGTATCCCATTAAGCAAGAAGCTAAAATACAAGTCAGGGAGATTTTAGATCAACTTGAATACCAGGGAGTGATTGAAACATGCACCTCTCAAATGAGCAATCCTTTGTTTCCTGTCTCCAAACCAGACGATTCATATTGTCTAGTTTTGGATTACAGACACCTTAACTCATGTTGCAAAACATTTGCAGTACAAAATTCGCATAGTGCTGCACTAATGAATAACAAAGTTAGAAAAAAATATAAAACGACATTAGACATATCTAATGGTTTCTTTTGTCAAAATATTGCACCAGAAAGCGGATACTTGACAGCTTTCTCAGTAATGGGGTCTCAAAAAAATTTCTGTAGGCTCCCACAGGGATTCAAGAATAGCCCAGGACTATTTTCAGCCAGAGTAACAGAGTTACTACAAATGTATGATGATGAGGCATTATCTTATGTAGATGATATCTATCTCACAGACGACGACTTGGTAACTCACTTGAAAAGAGTGGACACCATAATACTTGGGTTCGCAGCAGAGGGTTACAAATTCAACTTTAAAAAGTCTCGAATTGCCCATCTGATTATCAAGTGAAGGAAAAAGCCTAGCGGACAACTTCTTAGAGAGGTGCGCTGTACTCCAAGCACCAAAAACGCTGAAGAACTTACAATCGATTCTTGGGGCCTCATTTATGAAAAGTGAGGCATCGCTGCGTGAAAACAGCGATGCGTCACTTTTCACTGCGCACTCCTTGCGACATTCCTGATGCGTCATATTTAATGTATGACGCATCATGTCGCAAGGACTTACAGATACGTCAGTATTTCTGATGCATCTGTAAGCGCAAAAGTGACGCATTGCTGGAGTGTGTCACAAAAGTGACGCAACTCCAGCAATGCGTCCTTTCACATGGGGAAAGCCCCATGTGAAAGGGCTTGCGTCAGTCTTACGCCTGCTGTGAGGCAGGCGCAAGATTTTGACGCAACAGCATCCAAAAAAGGGACGCAGTGAAATCTCATAGATTTCACCGCGTCACTATTACGAGGCTTTTTGCGGGGGAACGCCCCCTCTGCATACATTAGACCTGACGCAGGTATAATGTGGCGCAGGGGTTTAAAAAGTGGCGCATCTACCTAGATGCGTCACTTTTTAAATATGGCGCAACAAGGCGGCGCAAAACTGACGCAAGGCCTCATAAATAAGGGCCCAAGTTTTCTGAATTTCGGAAGAACTTACATTCTAAATTATGCGGAGAGGGTTAAACCTCTCTACGAACTAATTAAACCTGATTTTAAACCAATCACTTGGACTCAAAAACACACAGACATTTTGAGATCACTGCAAACAGACATGTTAGCAAAAACAAAATTAGATACACGTAACAACACACGCAATCTTGTAATCAAAGTAATCCCAGGAAGATGCGGATTCACGTACCTGACCTCTAATGAGGGAGAAAAGGTACCAATAGCTTACAAATCACACTTGTACACACAAGCAGAAAAAACATTCAGTCCCACAGAAAATACTGTGAAAGCAGTAGAAACTGCATTAGCGATTGAACGAGAAATAGCACATGGCAAAAGGAACAATATCCTCACAACGGAATCCGCCTTCGAGGCGCTATTCAGCCCAGTAAACCTGCCTAAGGTGTCACTGGATCCGAAATGGATACAGTGTGTAAATTCTCTTGGAGTGGAAGATGTGAAATACTATTTCGCCCCGCAACTCGAAAAACTGAATGATTTGACTTATGAAGAAGAATATCCTCTGCCAATCGAAATTCTGCCTCTCCAACAATACTCCTGTATAATCTATACAGATAGATTTGTACAGCATTTCAATGTAGAGAACAAATCCTACGATGCAGCATGCACGATTGTTAAAGGTCGCTGGCTGTGCGGTAAATTCAGACCGAAAATAACAAAAACTGAATCAGTGAGAAACTGTTCGGCTCAGAGAGCTGAAATCAGATCTTTAAAGATGGCGCTTGAAAATGCCGATCGTGAATTCCCGACACTAATTGTGTGCGATTCGCATTTTTGCGTCAACTCTTACAATAATAAATTACAGAGCTGGATTCAAAATGATTACAAAGATGACACAGGTGCCACAATCAAGCATAAAATGCTTTGGAAACAGGTAGTTCTTTTACAGAAAGAACTACAAAAGACTCACGTGATACACACTCTGAGTCATCAACGTGATGGCGTTCACGTTGCAGGGAATTCATTGGCTAATACAGCCACAGCGGAAGCAACTAAACCGGCTTCCGTAGCCACAAAAAAGCGTTCAGAAAAATACATAGAAGGGGAAACCATGCTGGCAGTAAAAACGTCCTTAAAAGGCGACTGTGCAGCACTACCCGTGAACTATCCAATCAATTAAGCATACGTAATTGATGCAAACTCTGTTCCTTTTGCTAGAATCCCTGGAGTGGGGGATAGGGTAATTCCAAACACGAACCGGAGAGGTTTCCTCACACAGGAAGCACCTATGGGGATGGGTCTGAGATACCAAACAATCATGGACTCTCTGAAAGAATTACAATCAGAGTACTGGTGGCCGGGAATGAGCGTAGATATTCATTATTTTGCACAAAATTGTGAAGACGGCAACAGAGATTCCAGTGGAGAACCGGCCAGCGTAGTGTCAGGAACCCTAATAGAAAGCATAAGGCGATCTATTCGCATAATCAAACAAGAGAAATGCGTCCCATTGTAGATCATTTAAGACTAAACACACTTAAAAAATGTGGCCCCAGAGCTCGGCTGACGCCAGAACGGTTATAAAAGATCTGTGAGTCTTTATCGGCACATACGCAATTGCCATGTTCCATTCTGACCAGGGTCCTGCTTTCAGCTCTCGAGCTTATAAGGAGGCCATGGCCAGCATGGGCGTTGGCTTGCGATACTCTTGTCCATCACACCCCGAAGGGAACAGTGTAGTGGAAAGAAAAAAACGGGACATAAAGCAATCTATAACAGCGAAGGTATTAGGTTCGGGTGATGGGTGGGTCAAACATTTAATAAGTGTCCAGCTCAGTCTTACCAATTTGCCAAGAAATTCTCTAAAAGGTTTCAGCCCATATGAACTATTGTTCGGAACTAGAATGTACATTCAGGACTTAGATAGTCAGGTATCAGTGGTAAAAGATAAAAATAAAGACTTTGACATCAAAGACCGTTTGGCTGTTTTACAGGACTTGAATGAAACAAGAAAATCCTTAAGCAACATAAAGTTAAAGCAACAGCTAGCTACCACTGACGAGGCACCACCAGCCCCAGCAAGGCCTGTCTGTATTCCAAAGATTGGGGATCTAGTCAGAGAAAAAATAGCGGTGAAGAAGGAATTTGGGCCTTCTTACAGAAAAGCAGTACCTGTCTTAGCAATCAACGGAACAAGATCAGTAGTACTACCGCCCCTTGCTGGTAAAAAGGAGAACAGAGTTGTATCAATTGACCTGGTAAAACCACAAGCATGTGGCCTATAATCAATAGTAGGCCCAGTGGACTCCAGAGAAACAGCAGAATACCCAAACTTGCAATAATTCAAGAGGTTCAAACTGAAAGACTAATCACATTTGATAAACCTGCAGTGCACAGAGAGGGACTATGCAATAATGCCATGGAACTCGTGCCTCTTGAAACACAGATTGAAACAGTTCGTCATGAAACACCAGTCTACAATGACGTGGCATCAGAATGTGCTACCGAAAGACAAAGTGAGAGAACAATTCCAACTATTAACAGAACTGCCTCTGGCTACTTCATCAATTTCGACAACTTTTCTGAAGATCAAAGCAACCCTGAAGTGATGCCAGAAACAAAGACTTTTAAAGGAAAAGCAACATAACTCTTTCATCAACTCAAGGAAATTTACCTTATATCTCCATGGTTAGAGTTCTGGTTTGGTCTAGGTGTATTTTTTCTCCTGCTTTGGCTCATCATGGTACTTTGTTTAGGAAAATTCATTGAGGGAAAATACAGTTCAATGGACACAGCAAGTCAGAACATCAACTTAGTCCTAAAACCACACAGATCATCCCACGTGAAGAAACGAGAACTGTCAACAGTAAATGTCACAGCCATTCCAATACCCGGCGGGATAGTATGGGACAAAACTGACTATGAAATATATGGTCCGGTCAAAATCCTGAAATATCCTCACCAGTTCAAGGTTTCCTTAAGTGACTTTGTAAAACCAAGTACATTTTCTGATGATTGGGATTTTGAAAGTATTAATAATATGATGTTTGATTTAGTGTTATCAGCAAGATTTACAGAACATGATTATTTACAGGGTTCGTCTAGTTATGAACAGATGTACTGCTTCTCACATTACGGAAATCATTACTTACATAAATCTGCACAACCTAGAAATGTTTTTAAATATAACCAATGGGAACATTGTGCTACTCTACCTAAAAGCAGTTCTAAAACATTCTATGAGAAATTTCAGTACTTCTCAGGGTTTAACACCAGTGATGCAGAAACGTTTTATTATAAACTGTTAGATAAAACAGGATTGAAAACAATGCTAAAAAATACTAAATTGATATATTCAGAAGCATTTTATGAAAAAATGATGACATTTGGTTTTGATTATTGGAAAAATAACATTGAAACAAAAACAATCTGGGGTACAAAAGATTGGCAGGTACAAGGCATAGAAGCATTATTTCGAGCCTGCATGATCCCAGAACAATTAATGTTCTTAAATGACACAATTCACCAAACAACCTGTCTTGGCATAGCTAAGATTAAAGACCTTAACAAACCGTCTATTCCAAAGCCAATACCTGATAATGCAACAATAGATATTGAAATAGACGTATCTAAAATTCTACATCTAAACAGAACACATCCTGATTGGAAAAAGTGGTTAATCTGGCCTATTGACACAAACAACTGTCAAGATAGATTCCTGAATAAAACACAGGGGTTAACAATATCCAGACCAGACCCTAGATACTCCCAGAGACAACATCCAGGGATAGTAACAACATATAGTGTAGGGAAGCTGTGCCTTGAATGGCTAGAATCATCCACACTGGCAGAAATTAAGCAACACTTATCTTTACTTAAAGATGGTGCTGATTTGTGCGATTTCATTCTGGGACCCCGCAAACAGCGTCAAAAACGTTTCATAGTGACCAGTATATATGCGGCTTACAACGAGGCTTGGAAAGTAACACAAATTGAAACAGCTGAAAAAATACGAGAAATGAATCGTATTAATTTGGAAAAATCACTTTCTGTTGTGGACAATGGGTTAATGACTCTGTCCTCCAGAATATATTCACTGGACAGTATTGTATCATCTGCCATAGATATAATAGACAAAGACTTGCTAATGTTACAGCATGGCCAGTCACAATTGCGTTCTATTGTACAGTTGGGCTGGACGCTGAAAAATCTTCGTTCAGGCTATTTGCCTCGGCGTTTAATCAACACAACGTCATTGTTTTCCATCTTTAACCTTACTGATAAACAAATCAGCTTGGCACAGAGAGGAGCAGACTATACAATCCTGAGCATTGAAAAACTTGAGAGATTACCTTTGACAATGTCAGAAAGTCCTGTCATTGAATGAATAATACACGGGATTATCACAATTCCGATAACAACTTTCCGATTTAAAAATTGCCTTGAATACATAGCAACTGGCCAGTATGAACGTTTGGGTAAAGGATACATTAGGTCAGCATGGAAATTACCATACACACACACACATGCTATAGTGACAGCAACAAAAATGTATTTCTTAGTGGTGAAAAGTGTAAACATTCACTAAGCTGTATACTTTTGTGTCAAGGTATTAATTTACACGGAGCCTGTGAAGGAAATTCTAACAACCTTTCATGCCAACAACATGTCACACCTGCAACGCAGATAGATCCTTTCTTTAAGCAACTCTCGAATGGGAGTTACGTTCTAATAACGGATCACAGCTGTTGTGGCCTTTTGCCAGGGAAAGCATATCTCGTTCAAGTAACTTCCATGGTCAAATGCTGTATGCAAGCATTGTTTCCAAATGGCCCTGGAGACTCCGAGACTCCCATATGGCCTCGTTTGAATGTCTCTTCTATACGAATTGATACATTAAGCAGAATGAAGTCTGTGCTTTTGCAGACAACAGTGCCCATCACGTCATCAAAAGAGACGTATGATCTCCTAGTTGCAAGGACAACATCAGAGATTCATGACCATTTATCGACAAATTGCCCGTGCATTTCACAGAAATGCTTAGCCAAATTCTTAACATGTCGAGTGCCATAGGCATCCCAGGCGTATTTAAGACCATTTTTACGGGACTGTTAACACCATTCAAAGCAATTCTAGGAATCATTCCTAATTTTGTCCATTCAGTCTTTGGCGGCATACCCCTGATTTTGGGACTTGTAGCAGGCATTTTATTTTGACCCTCCTGCTCCGATATGGCAAGCCAAAACCCAGACATGACTCCGACAAGGATGGAAGAAACGATCCTAGCAATACGCTACCGGGACCGAATAACTGGAGTCCTTGGATTGGCCAGGCTGAGAGATCTGAACATGACCTGGTTTCTTTCATTCAGACCTATATGGCAGACCTGCATCTTACCTGTGCTTCGATGTATGCTATGCGGAGATGAGTGCGTGTTAGACATCTGTCTTGCACTTCCATCAGCAGTACCAATGGATATCGATACTTTGCTAAGTCCTATAACGTCTCACGCATTGTGTTGTCCCCAGCGGCTACCAATCCTGATGACGGCATTCGTTGAGACTCCTGTGCTACGACTAGGTGGTGACAGTGGAGCGAGAAATAAAAGCAACATCACCCAGGTACGACCTTCTGTGAGCATTGCTGATCCAGACTTTGATGATAGCAATCATTCTCACACCTGCCAAGTTACAGCACTATCTAACTTGGTCGAACTGTCACCTGATTTTGTAGACCAATTCTTTGAGAGACTGTCTGATATGATGTTCTCCCCTGAACAGAAACAATATTTTTGAAAAGCATTCCGACACACAGCGTTCCCATGAACTCTGAATTCGGCCTTCAGTTTTGATCAACAAAAACTACCCCGTTCACCAAGAATTTTTTTTTTTTAATTGAACATTTTCAAAATATTTACTTTTTTCTGGCACAAAAATTCTTTGCTTAAAGTAGACCTATTCATAAAGAACAGAACTTCTATCTTTAGGTACTTCTAGAGACATAATAACTTTACATCAGCCTCTAGCACATGTTACAGCAATTGCATTTATATGTGATGAAATTATCTTGCCCTTCTTTTCTGTTTAAAGAGATATTTCATGTGTATTTTTTTTGCAAAATCGTTCAACTGATTATAATTTGAATGATTTCTATGCTTAAAGACGTACAGTACAAATATTTCCATGTATTTCAAATACGCCATTTCAAATGCAGATATGTATTTTGGGGTGGGTAATGTTACACATGCAACTTTTGCTATAGTTTTTAGTAATTTGATGGACATAAATTTGTGGAGTGGGTGTCATGTTCTAATCTAGGACCCCGATCAATACTGTGACCTTATGCCCCTATACGGCTATAATCCATTCATACCCCTATAATGGCATAAACGATCAAGAGCGATATTTCAGAAACTCGTCTCTGGCCTAACATGATCAGAGCCACATTTCAGAATCTCTTCCTCTGCAGCTCATTAGAGCAGATGACACAGCAGAAGCCACTATCTAAGATTCCTAGATTATACTCCGAGTTCTTCAAGAAGATAAAACTCAGCAACCTGGGAAAGCCCCGCTTGCTATGTTTTGATTAGTAATAGAACTCTAATGAGCACTGAGAGACGATCACTTCCTAGTGACATCTTTATTGACGTCTTATTTCCAAAAACTTACGTCAAACAAGGCACCTTTCAGGTATAAATATTACCAACGTTGCCTTAAGCAAACACTGCCTCAACGACATCGATGATAGCGATGGTGTGGTGAATACAGGAGCAGAACAGCTGTCCCGTACAGAGCCCAGCAGATGCAAGCTGCCCACGGACACTGCCCCTCCTCCTCCTTGATGCGCTGAGAGAGACGCTGTCTTTTCTCCTGCCGAGAAAATCCAGCTCCGGCGTTTCCAGCCTACTCTTGCGAGTGACCGGGATATCGAGTCCTGGAAGGAGATACAAGACCTCCAACATTCTATTTCAGAGGTATGGTGTTGACTAAACCCTTAGAGAGAATTCTTGATGCAAACCTTGGCAAAACCTCTTAACTAAACTGCTACTTACTTACTCCCTCCCAAGTATTGGGCTTAGGCCAGGTACACTGGGGTAGGCGTAGTTAGAAGCACCAGTTGAGTACATTATCTAAATGTATATATGAATGTATATATTTTATTCATTTTAACCATTGTATGGCTAAGAAACCATATCAATGCTTTTACAGTATTATTTCGCAATCCTCATTTTACTGTACGCACTTTTTATAATAACTAGTCCTGCAATTGTGGCAATTCATTTCTCTTGCATGAGAAGAAAGACTGTTCAATAAATAATACCTTTTTATTGAAAACGCCCATCTTTCTATTCTCCGCATCTTGGTGAAAGTAATCTGCACAACTGACTGAGTAAAATAACTGTCAATTGTTTCACACAACTCTAGAGATTGACTCTTATTCTAAGGAGCAAAGTTGTCATGTTTATGCGGTTGTTGGAAAACTGAATCCCTTCTTGTCTGTACCAGGGAAGCTGATCACTTCCTATTCAGTCAAGAAAGTTTCCAGTGACCTCTGAGCTAGTTGGTAACAAACCCAATTAAGCTTAACATAGTCAGTAGAGACCTGGAAGACCGCACTTCTACGTCTATACTACTGTTTATGTTATTCCAATGCGCAGGGCCTATAGGGAAAATAGGAACTACACTACACCTCAAGGCTTTCAATCCTACTCATATATTCCTTGTCAGTCTTATCGGTCGTTTTTCTGTGTTTAGTACCGTCTTCAACCTTTTCATCTGTATTTCCATTTTTAGTACGGATGCTCATTTAGTATACTCTATTATGCTGTGTAAGACCTCTGGTATTGTTGCCAGTTTGTCTATAATTGGTGGGTAGATACATTCTGTGGTCATGTCTTTCTGTGCTCTAATAATCAAGCCATTAAGCTGAGCAAGTTTATTGTCAATCCCCACAACTGTGTTTGCCATAATGTTTAGTATATCAATTTGTATATCCATTTTATTTGATTGATATTGTAATGCTTCTAGAGTGAGAGTTGAAGTTTGATTCAAAATATCCCAAGTCATAGCCGTCTCTTGTTGTTTCTTTTCCCTTTGATTGGATTGTGTTTTATTACCACTTTGGTTTTTATTATCCAAGGGGATGCATAATCATTCGTTTTTGTGTCATAAACCTTACTTACTTTATTCCCTGGCTCTTCCTCCCCATTTGAAGTGTCTTGTCTTATTTCACGAATTTCATTATCTTTTTGGATTTCATTGTCTTTTTGGATATTTCCCCCAATTTTAGCAGTGTGGTCGCTTGATTGTTTGGGCAGGGTTTCCTCAGGAGTAATATGCATCTTTTTAATTTCCACATTTAACTCTATAGGCATCATTAGACGTTTTTGTTCCTTCCTGCCCCCCTGGGATGCTTGATTCACTTCGGAAAATTTGAACTTCGAGTTGTTTTAAGGATGTTTTTATCCGTTGTCACTAGATCTGTTGCACCTGCTAGGTGTGATATATCCATTTTAATAGATTTTTCTTGATGAATTGGCCCTAGAGGTAAAATTTAATATAGTATTTCTTGGTCTGAGATTTGAAATTCGATGCTCGTTTGTTCATTTATTTTGCTTTGAGAGTTAAAGGTTCCATTTTGCGGTGTATTTTGCATTATTTGAATGATAATATTTTCACTACTTAAAGGTTTGATGGGGGTCTGTAGTTTGTTATTTTCCACATCTGCTTGCATTTTAATCAACGCCCCAGTTGGGTCCATCATGAATTGAAATCAATCTGGTATTTTGCCTGATTTCTCAAACATCCTTGCTATTGGGGAAATTAGAGTCTGCTTCAGCCAGCACTGTTTTATTTAACCTTCTTGTGCACCTTAGTTTGTTGTATTTTCTTTGTCCGTTTGTAATAGGCCCTGATGTCCTCTCCCTGCCAGAACGCATAATTTCTTTTATTTTATTTTTATGATTGCTAATGATTATTATTTACCTTCCTCTGGTTCCACTTATAGTTTTCCGTGTGGAATTTAGAGAACTTGAGAGCAACCAGCCAGAGGGATCAGATGGTCCACTTACTCTGATTACCCATACACCCGTAGCAGTCCACAAGACGTTCATCTCCACCGCCCCAGCCAGTGAGCTCACTTTCTCTGCGGACCCAGACCCAGTCACAGGATTATTCTCTAGCTGCCAACGCCTACTCCCACACCAATATGATATTTTCGCCCAAGCTGCTCAACACCAACACAGGGGCAGCACAGCACGGTGCACGTAATAGCAGCGTAGTGTTCAAAAGACAAATGACAAGGCGCTGGGCCACTACAGGAAAGTAAAGCACCTGCCGTCGGGGTCTAACAGTGGAGGTCCTTAGGGGTCCTTATGGGTCATGCAGGTGGATTGGGCATTCCCAGACCAAAAATTAGATTAATCTTTGCTCCTACTCCTACTCCTTCTCTCCACGAGCGTGAGCCTCCTCAAATTCCTCAAAGTCCAACTACTCCAGGTGTTACAGCTTCCATATACCGCAACCTTAATTCAATGGGTATGCGGCTGGGTGTAGTGTTGTACCGCTATGCAAGAACCACTATGCACGTTTAGACCTCTTAACTGAGTGCCCCCCTCCACAACTTCGTAATCACCAGAGTCTGTTCTTCAGTATGGGGGGTTACAGAGGTGTACTGGTGTACTGGTCTTCTGTGCAACGGTCCTCCTCTTTGTCCTGTAAGAGTCCCTTGAGAGTCCTCCTCAGCCCCAGAGACTGATCACTCACCTCAGCTAGTATGAGAGCAGCGGGGCTTAGATTTACTGGATTTACTGTCCTTCTGCCACCGTTGTCGTCTGCTCTCTGCCGCTGGTTGTAGCTAACCTCGCTGTTCTCTTTGTTGTTCGGGCACTAACCGTCACTCTCACTCCCTGCTCTCCTGCTCTCCTGTCCTCCACTGCCTCCGCACCTGAGCTCTAAAGCCAGAGGGCACACCCCCGCTGCAGCTCCTCTGTGGCTCCCCATGGATGCTCAGACCTCCGCGACCTCAATCAGCTTTGCTGCGAGGGAACTGCCCTCCGGGGGCTCCCGGACTCCTTAGCTCCACAGCAGGGTGTAGCCCCCGTATCAGCCCCCTTGCGTAGGCCGACACCACAGGGCGAGAGGCGGGCACTGCAGACTGCAGAATGGTGGCTGGACTCTAGCTGATCTACCGCCCCTACCGCCTCTCACCACCGCTCCTTGCAGCCTGCTCCGAGGCCGGGGATGCTGACGCCACGGGGGGCTAGAGTTCACCATCGTGGGGGCCTCCCAAAATTCCTAGGAGACCCTGCAGGAATGCAGTGGAGCAGAGCGGCGTCCTCTCCACGCTCCTTACTCCTCGTGCTACTGCGGATGCCGGCTCTGAGTCGGGCGTCGCCATGACCCCCCTTCCCTGAGCACCTCCCGCAATGCGGCACCTCGGGAGCCTGTATGTGCCCGCGAGATGAGTGTAATTCAGCAGCCTTATCGCGCCCACGAGATGCGTGCAATTCGGCAGCCTGTACACGCCCGCGAGATGCGTGTAATGTGGGAGCTTGTACGCCCCCGCCGGCACTCTGCGACCATGCGCTGAAAACCCAGCCACGTCCCGCAGCACTCCCTATCGCTCCACAAACAGGACCGCACCGGGGCACCTGTCCTGTAACCTTTCCTGCCCCAATAAACCCTTGCCTCTACCCTACCTAAAAGGCCCTAACCAGCTACCTCCACAAACTAACCTCTACCCATCGGCACTGGGGACAGGAAGAGGAAGGACTTCCTCCCCTGTCCCCTTAAGTACCCTCCCCAGATCCCCACCCCTAAGCCCACCCCCCAGCCTATCCTCGCCTGCCTGTCCTGACCTCTCGCAAACACCCCAGGGGAAGACTGATCTGTCGACCTCACTTCCCCTGGGGCCGCAATGCTGCCTAATAAATGCATTACCTTTGACCTGCCTCACTAATGGGAGATTCAATTGAGTAACCTGATTAAGTGATGGCATTTCATCTTGTGTTTTTATTTCTATTGGTCAAAGTATTTACAACAAACATATAAGATATTAATTTCACCATCGTAGACATTATGATTGGGCACTTATGCATTTTTAGCTACTTCAGCGGCAGACTCCGCTGAGGTACTGAGGAAAGAGGCTCACTGCTGGGAGCTATTGTCTTGAATCCGGGGCCCACCGGAGTGTTGTGGCAGGAGCATTGCAGAAGCAGCATAGTGAAGGTGAGAGCCAGGAGGGTGCCCACCGATGGGGCGTGTGGTTTGCAGGCCCGGATAACTGACCCCGCTGAGTTGAAGCATTGGAGCTGGAGCTGGGCGTGGGGTGCGCATCCGCCCTCTGCTTACTGTGGCTTGAAGCGCTCCAAGCGCTACTAGTAGGCGGCACTGGCCACAAACAGAACCTGCCACAACATGAAGATCCCAACAACGCAATAGCAAATATGTGCTTAGGACCGTGCCCATCTACGGGACTGTGCTCTCCCTCTTCACAAAGAGAGAAGTGTAGAAGCCTCCCAGTCCCTGCTTGTTTTTGCTCCTATTGGAACGATTCTGCCTATATATGTGACTATTTAAGGAGAAGGGGCGCCATACATGAAGTTCTTCAGCCGCCATTACCAATGGGCAGTCAAATGGTTGCCCTACATTGCAACGATCTACGAGACTGAGTCTAAGAGGGAATTCAGCAGAGTCACCGTGTTGAATCATGGGGCAGAACTAGCGAACCAGAAGTACAATTTGTTCGACTCTGGTCTGCTCATAAGGCATTGGGGTTACATTGCCTCATATGTATCGAGCTCCTGGGTGATATAAGAGAAGATCAGGAGGCAGCGGCTGTGTGAAGCTACCTACATAATACCTGAGAGCGGGGGTTCCTTCACTGTAGGCCATTGATGCATTGTTATGTTATATGTTATGTTATATGGGATTTGTAGCGCGCACAAATACTCTTGAGTATCCTGGCGCGATGTGTTCTCAGACTTGCGGCTAGAGAAAAAATGTAATAAGCCTGATTAAAAAGATGGGTTTTAAGAAGTTTTAAGAAGTTTCTTAAAACAACGGAAATCCTGGGTATGACGCAGCACGGAAGGAAGGGTATTCCATAGAGTTGCTACTTTGACTGAAAATGACTGGCCACCCATCCTAGAGCAGCGAAAGTGGGGGGGTGGCCATCAGCTGATTGGAAGCAGATCGTAGAGACCTCCGGGCGTGTAGAAGGCCACCCTTTTCCTGATGTATGAGGGACCTGAGTCGTGCAGAGCTCTATGGGCTAAAATGAGAATTTTGAACTGCACCCACTGGGCCACGGGCAGCCAGTGAAGGTCTCACAAGTGTGATCTAATACTTGTTCTCTTGAGGAGGAGCTACGCTACGATCCAAGATGGCCGCATAAGCTCCCGGCTCCGCCGACCTCCACCGGCAGCTCGTATATCCTGCCCTTCATCCTTTATGCACGCCGGACTCCCACACGTATGAAGTGCTCCTGACTCCTGCGGTGTAAACCCGGACCCTCCAACTTACCGGTTGCCAAAGTTACGTCGAATTTACTTCTTGGCCCATTCCAGGGCTTCCGCCGGGACCTCGATTTCTGGCCCATCCGGGTTGGAAGTGATCAACATCGGCTGTGGGACCAGGGTGGTTTCCGGTCTCCTGACCTCTGTCCAATCATTCTGATTCCAAATGGCAACTGGGTATCCGGATTAATCCAAGGACATGGCACAGTGACACCTGTGATATCGGTGACCGCGGACGGGGGTCCTATGCCCGGTGACCCCCTGGGGGGCCTGGGTTGTCGGGCTGGCCCCCGCAAGTGGTGAAACACCGACCCTGCTTGTTGTGTGAGCGCTTGATGTTGTCATAAACCCTGTGTGTGCCTGGTTCCTGTACGGTGTTTCAGGGGTCCAAATCCTGCCTCGTCTCATGCCGGAGGAGATGAGGGGGACTGACGACACACTATCGCTGAGGTCTGTAATGGCCGCCATTGGGGCGCTCCGCTCTCATTTTGCCGTCCTGTGCCAACGGATGTCTGTAAAGCTGGCTAAGGTACACTTGGAACCATAAGTGGATAATCCGACAAGTTGTCAACATGCCTTGGACCCCGTGGATTATTCACCGCACCATTTAGAGACCCCCGGAGGGAAGCCTATTTTAGCCTGTTTTGATGACTCTGACCTCATGGAGGGTGTGCCTGTGATCGCCGTTGGCTTTCCCTGCTCCATTCCTGTTCGACGGAACATTGTTACTAAAGGTTTATACCACCAAAGACAGTTCTTCAGTGACTTTCGGAGAGGTTTGTCTTCATCCTCTATTGTCGACTTCTCGGATGCCGCCATTTTGTCTCATCTCCTTGATCCGTCGCCATTGTTTTGAACTGTCTTGGACGCTTCGCTTTCTTTGTGATCGCTGTGGCTTGGACGACATGGGCTTTCGTGAAGAATCGAACTGGTCAGGGCTGACTTTGACATTCGGGGTTAGCTTTTCTATGTACTTTATGCCGGATGTGCACCGCGTATTCTATTGGGAGACGGGAGGTTTTTATTGGAGTTCTCCCCATGTATGTGTTCAGTATTTGCTTTAATAGTCGGCATTGAATCTTGGGGAGGTTGCTGCTGGTGGGGGGTATTGAGGACCTGGAGGGTGTCTATTGCTCTCCTCCTCCGCTTTCTTTCCTTTCTTTAGGGCAGTTCCGGGGTGACAGGCACGCTGTTAGTGGGGTTGGCCGTAGCCATTACAGGGGTGCAGGGTGGCGGGTGTGGGGGGGATTTATTATTTTAGTTTGTTTTGTTCTATGGTCTCTTTCTTTTTCTTTCTCTCTTCGGTGGGGTTTCCCTTCCTCTTCAGTAGGCTGGCTGTCTCTTTCTATCTCACTTCTTTCTCTATCTTGCGTCTAATCTCGCCTATGCCTCACTGTCTCTGGAGGGTGGGTTTTCGGGATGATGCTCTAGCTGAATCGCTCGCTACTATACTGATTGTTGCTCCTAATCTGCCTCAGCGGGCGTAGTATGTTTAAGGTTGTAATGTTCATCACCTGGTTCTGCTTGCAATGCGGGGTACGTCCCCCCCATCTCTTCTTAATTCTATTCTATGGTGTAACGCCATCGATAGTGCAGCCCCTAGTGTTTCTTCATAATTAAAAAAATGAAACCTTTGATATCCTTCGACTAGTGGCACTTACAATCATATGCTATGCTTCTCTCGTTGATATTACGTGGTCGTATATATTTACATGCCACCTGAATCTTTACTCTGAGTATGCGGCCGGCCCCTGTGGTTGTAGGCCTGCGCTTGTAATGCTTTGATAATTCAATAAAGGTTTTCAAAAAAAAAAAAATACTTGTTCTCTTGGAGATGTTAAATAGGAGTCTGGCCGCCGTGTTCTGGATTAATTGCAGTTTGTTGACCAAGTATCCAGGGATGCCAAGAAAGAGCGCATTGGCATAGTCTAAGCATGACCTCCTGGATCTGTAATGTGAGTTATTGACATTGTAAGCACACCTGTCCTT
This sequence comes from Lissotriton vulgaris, assembly GCF_964263255.1. Lineage (NCBI taxonomy): Eukaryota > Metazoa > Chordata > Amphibia > Caudata > Salamandridae > Lissotriton > Lissotriton vulgaris. Next base: position 993,592,950 of record NC_141698.1, read on the forward strand.
AGAGACCTCCTGCTCCTCTGAACTTTTAAAAGCGAGGGAAGCATATAGCCCTAATTGAAAGGCTGAGTTGGAATAATTATGCAGCCCGTTCAGCCAGAACACATGTGCAAGCAGACCGACCGGGCACCCTGCTTGCTTGGTTAATTACACAGCAACAACTGAGCAATCCCATCAAAGCATTGCAGTTCCCCACCATTTTGAAAAAAAAACCCAGCCTGAAATACATGAAAAGCTAGTTCCCCACTTTACATCACTTTACCAAACAACTGTGGAGGCCTCTGACTCAGAACTAAACAGTCTTCTAGATGGTCTCTCGTACCCTGCACCTACACCTGACTTAATGCACGGACCTCAATGGGCCTATAACACAGGAGGAAATACAGGGAGCAATTCGATCCCTAGCCCCAGGAAAGGTGCCAGGCCCGCTGAGATATACAAGGCTTATTCGGACCTTTTAGCACCAACACAACAGAAGGTCTATGATGAGATAAAACATTTATCATGTTTGTCAAGCTCTATTTGTGAAGCCCTTCTGGTCACATTGTTAACGCCACCCCATGCAGCTTGGTTCATACTGTCCGCTAGAGCTATTAAATGTGGATCACAAGGTATTGGCAAGCATTCTTGCAGGGAGGCTGGCACCGCTAGTACCCCATATGCTGTATAAGGAGAAGAACGAGTTCGTCCCAGATCGATCCACTACCCTCAACCTGCACCAACTACTTCACATAATGCAATATGCTCCCCAGGTTATGCCTTGCTCCGGATGTATTGAATTTGATCTAGAGAAAGCTTTTGATATGGCGGAGTGGCCATTTATCTTTAGTGTCTTGTCTTGCTATAGGTTGGAACCCTATTTCATGGCATTGGTATAGTTGCTGTATAGTAATCTGATTGTGAGAATTAAAACTGGGAGCTTGGTGTCACCACCCACATTGGTTAGGAGGGACACTAGGCAGGGGTGCTCCTTCTCCCCTCTTCTCTTTTCTTTGACCACTGAACCATTAGCCATGGCATTGCGAGCATCGCCAACCTGGTGGGATGTTCATATTAGATAGGAGGTACATGCCATCTCCTTATATGCAGATGACTTGTTATTATATATAAAAGATGTAGTAGAAAGCCCGGATATTATACTCAACATGCTGGATCTGTTTGCTCGACTCTCAAGGCTGCAGGTAAATTGGGGAGTCATGATTGTTCCCATTTAATCCTAACACAAATGACTCATCGCTTACAATAGGCAGAGTTGTGGTCACCTGGCAACCGATCATGTGCAAGTATTTGGGCATCAGGGTATACCATGATAATCATAACCTCCTTGATGGAAACCTCACATAAGCCCTTACATCGCTATCATTGCTGATGATGTTCTGGAAGTCGCTTACTCTTTCAGTAGCAGGCAAGGTGTCACGTACTACGGTGGTGGTACATCCCTGTCTTCTATATTACTTTGCTAATCTACCGCCTTCTTTCTTCCGACTCATAGAGTGAATGCTCCATGACTTAATATGGAAAAAGTCACGATGTAGAGTGGCACTCACAAAGTAATAATTGCCATCAGATGGGGGGTTGGCAGTACCTAACTTTCAACACTATTACCTAGCATCTCAGCTATGGTGGGTGGCCAGCTTGGTGTGGGATCGGCATCTGTCAGACACATCGAGCAAGGATACTTTGCACACGGTTAGCACTGCTCTTTCATTATTTCACCATTGTGGTGGGAAGGCTGGCCCTCTTCCCTAGCTGTTTCAGGTTGCTTATTGATGCTTTCGGAGGTCATTGTTCCTCACCAGGAACGTTAGACCATACACCCCAGCGATTCCACAACTTGGGACACCCAGAGGTGATGGGATTACTATTCTGACTGATCTCACTACTTGACACAGTGGAGTTATACGGGCTGGGAGATCCTGATCTAGATGGAGCACTTATGACATATAATGATTTCACAAAAGAAGAAGGTTTGTCCCCTGGGCATTCATGCATGCCTCGTGGATCAGTCTACTACATCACAGATGGGGAGACATAACACAAAAATTGCATATGGACCTCGTACTTTAATACATTCATGTTATGGGATTAGGTAAACACTGAACTCGTTGGTTTGCAGATACTTTCCACCTATACACAGCACTGGACCTGACCTCGCTATGCACTAAATTGGAATCTGACCTAGGCCACACATGCACGGACACAGAGTGGAGTACCATCCTGGCAAGTCTCACATATGTCCCACGTAATGCTCGGTTCAGATTAATCGAGTACTGCATAGTACAACGGGCATACCTCACCAGGACATGATATGCCCTCTATGTACCTGTCTGGATGAGGTTCTACTGCATATGCTATGGTAATGCCCTAAACTGCAATGTTACTGGGAGGAGGTGACATAACACCTAGCTTACTGCACAGATAGACAACTATCTAATACAGGGTAGGTGTGCATATTTAGGCTGTTCAAGAGAGACAAAAAACACAGAGCCACGAGACTGCACTCCTATCGGTAGTGGAGGGAACCAAGAAGATACTGGATGATGGAATTATTTTATTAGATCTCAGCGCAGCCTTCGATACAGTTAATCACTTGCTCCTGATTAGTAGACTTCGGGGGGTAGGGGTTATGGGAGGAGCCCTGAAGTGGCTGCAGTCTATCTTAGAAGACAGAGTTTTCTCGGTTTTTGAAGAAGACTGCATCTCCGACCCAGTGCCTCTAACCTGTGGAGTCCCTCAAGGATTGGCATTAAGCCCCACCTTGTTTAACTTCTATATGAGTTCTCTGGCACATATTGTCACCCCTTTTGGGGTGTAGTTTGCCACTTACGCAGATGACACTCAGCTAGTCGTTTCTTTGAATAAAAATGACAAAACAGAAGGGGCCCTTACCTCCTTTTTGAAACTTAATGGAGCTAAAACTGAAATTATGTTTCTGGGCAAAATGGCTCTGTCCAATATAGACCCTTGGTGGCCCAACAACTTAGGACCCCCTTCCCTCCCAAAAAAGTCTACAAAAGTTTAGAAGTTACATTGGATGTTAATACAGACTTCAAGGAACAGGCCCGGAAAGTGGCAGGCGTCTGCTACAGCCTTTTGCGGATGATTAGAAAAATCCTCTCCATTCTTCCTTTCTTGGCTAGAAGATTATTAATTCAAGCACTGATCCTATCTAGGTTATATTATGCGAACGCTATTTATCTTGGAGCTCCTATATCCACCACTAAAATACTACAGACTGTTCAGAATTGCGCAGCTCAGCTTTTTTTAAATGTTCCCAAACGCTCCTCAGCTAAACCCGCTTTGGCCTCATTTCATTGGCTTCCCATCTGTGAAAAGATTAAATTCAAAGCTATGTTTATCATACATAAGTCACTGGAAGGAAAGGGATCTAGGTTGGTTTAGGCTATGGTCCTCCCCTATCAGCCCAAAAGAGCCTTAAGTTCTGAGGGTAAATACCTTCTAGTAGTTCCAAGAGTTAAACGTACTAGAAGTGGAGGCCGTATGTTCTCATATTCTGCTGCCACACTGTGGAACGGTCTATCCCTCCATATTTGTTCCCAATCTAATCATCATTGTTTTCGGAGACAGCTGAAAACCTTTCCACTACTTGGGACACCCAGAGGTGATGGGATAACTATTCAGACTGATCTCTCTACTTGGCACATAGTGGAGTTATACTGGCTGGGAGATCCTGATCTAGATGGAGCACTTATGACATATAATGATTTCACAAAAGAAGAAGGTTTGTCCCCTGGGCATTCATGCATGCCTCGTGGATCAGTCTACTACATCACAGATGGGGAGACATAACACAAAAATTACATATGGACCTCGTACTGGGGCTAGTGGTGGCTAAACTGTAAAAACAAAGCGCTGGAAATCCAATGATCCACCACCGTTGCAAGCCTGGTCCTGCTCGGTCTCCAATTGGGCCAATGCAGAGGGTGTGTCGCTTTTCAGGGAAGATACGCGGGGCTATGAATATTTCTCATCTCAGAAAGGTGGAACTCCCTCCATGTGGCTCTCCAGATGGCTACACACCCTGATATAGCAGCAGACAAGCATTAGACTAAGACCCCAACACTCAGTGGGGGAATAAAGCTGTGGTCTCTTCTGTAAGGGGCAAAAACAGTTGAATACTACAGGAAGAATTCTTGAAAGGGAGTTTGTAAAATCAAGAACTATGGGGTGTATGGTTGATCAGCTATATGCATCATCTGTTATGGGAAGGACGTTTTGGGTAACAGCTACCTGAGGTTAGTTGGTTAAATGTTTACAAAGTTTTTGATCTAACGAAACATAACAATATGCGTATTCTGTTGCAATGAAATCGCCTGTTGTACAACAGGGTGGGATGTCATCTGTACTCTGATTTATGTGACTGTATGCTGTAATGTTTCTATCAATAGTAGTGCCTGCATTCAAACAAGCATGATGGGGAGGTGAAAGCATTGTGCGCAAAGCTTCTAGAACATGGAACAAACTTCCTCTTAGTATAAAAACAGCGCCCAGCCTCTCTGCTATTAGTAAAGCAGTAAAAACCTGTTTTTTCAGGACTTAGTACATCTTGTAACCCTTTTCTGATACTTGCATAATTTCTGTAATAGCGCTTAGACGCCTCATGGTAGTACATTTAAATAACATAACATACCAATAATCCCAGTATACATTCATCTCTGATGCATATGCTGTAAGTATGCAAGTTTCCTTAAAGCAAAACTCAATAGACAGAGCCAACAAAAAAACAGCGTGAACCAAGGGATGCCTACTTTTACAACCCCTGAAGGCCACTTTCAAATCAAGTGTGTGCCTTTTGGTGTTAAAAATGCACCTGCCACCATCTAGAGGTTGGTGCATTCAGGTTTGTAATACTGTAGTGCAGCATATCTGGATGATATTACTGTATTTAGTTCCACCTGGTGGGATAACCTGGTCCACCTCAGGGAAGTGCTTCAAGCCCTACCAAAGGCAGCACTGACTATCCAGGCAAGCAAGTACCAGGCAAGGCAAGGGTTTGTAATGTACTTGGGCCACCAAGTGGGTGGAGACCATGAAAACCTCTCCAACCCAAGATTCAGACAATTCTCACCTGGTAAGCTCCTAAGACACAGAAACAGATCAGGGCCTTTCTTGGCCTGACAGTGTATTAAAAAAGATTTGGATAAGGGTATTGTACCATTGTGGCACCCTTAAGAGAGTTCACTTCCAAAAATCAGCCTAGACATGTCATCTGGACTGAACAATATGAAATGGCCTTTGACACTTTTAATGAAGCTTTGTGGTCAGCACCTGTCCTGAAGGCATGTTACTTTAGCAAGGTGTTTGTTGTCCAAACAGATGCTTCAGAACATGGGATTGGATTAGGGTGAATGACCATGGTCAGGATCGACAGGTTGCAGCAGTCCTCCCCAGCAAGCAGCGTTGGAGTACTATTGGGAGGGAAGACTTTGCTCTGGTTTGGTCCTTGAATAACTTGAGATCCTAATTGTTTGAGACTCACTTCAGAGTTCAAAAAGACTACATGCCTCTCAGATGGCAGATGGAGATGAGAGGAGAAAACCCCAAACTGATAGGGATGGTCTATCTCCCTACAGGGTATGGACTAATCAGTGGAACATAGACCTGGGACTGAGCATGTCTATGCAGCTGGCCTTTCCAGATTCTTCCAATTACATTATTAGAGCCACCAGGACAAGGGTTAGTGACTCATTTGCAAGACACTACTGAAGGGAAGCCATGTAAGGAAAAGCCTCTTTTTGCATGTTCACCCTCACATTGTGGGGTGCACTGAGACCTGCTAAACAGACCACGGTGCCAGTGTTCTAACCCTATATGTTGAATTGGCTACCCCAATTGGCAGAGACTGACTTACTTACAAGACCAGAGTGTATGCCCAGGGCTGCAGCACTAATTGTGCCACCCTATGTATGACAAGGAACAAAATGGCTCCCAGTGCTCCACTGCAGATCGGAAGGGCAGTGGTAACGCTAGTACGGCTTTGACATTCAAACCAATCGCAAATCTTCACTTCCTTTGACAATTTATGTAGGTCTCCTCTCATAAACCACACCAGTCTTGTGCAATCTGAAATGCAGACCTGCTAACAGCCATTGCCAGGGATAGAGCCCTGCCATTATCCCAGAGTCTGTAATATATATTGTGCTTGCATAGTGAGGTTAGGCTTAGGCAAATACATTATTTGCCATGATAGGGATTTTCATTGTGTACACTCTACTGATAATGCTAATCGCATTACTAAGTTGCATATGCTTCCAAATTGTATCGCAGTTGCTATATGATAGAGCACAATACTTTCAACTTTCAGTTGTTTATTATGGACGTATGAGTGAGAGAATAAAAGGTGATGACAGATTACCACCATTCCTTGAGGAAACTAGAGTGTTGTGTTCTAGGGTGTCACCTTACCTGTTACTCTGGGAAGGTTAGGAGGGCAGGGAAGGCACTTTGAGCTAGTCAAGATTTGGGCGCATGGGTACTGATTTGTTATGGTGACTGAGTCCCTACATACTGATGTTCTGTGATCCCAGGAATAGTTCTGTTGCTTCAGTTGCTGAAAAAGAATCCCTGCAACAAAAGCTACTGAATGTGAAAGAAAGATATGTTGTACTAGTAGAGAGTAATGCCTTGATCATTAGAACTAATAGATTAGGTAACCTGCTGGCCTGGTTTATCAGGCCAAATGACCGAAGGATGTCCATCTCCAAAATATGCCTTGCTCTGGTGTAGGTAGTCCAGCACCAGATTGACTTTAATGCTGCCTTCTTCAGTGATTATCTGAATTCTTACAGGGCAAATATTGAGGATCTGGCTCTGAGATAGTGATTTTCATATATGGTTTGGACTTGAAAAGATTTCTGGACACAGTCAGTGGCACTATAGATTGCGATCCCCATCACAGCTGGTGAGAATCAGGAGGCCGTAGGGTTGTTGGTCAGTGGGAAAACCCCTGGGACAGATGTCCTGTCAGCATACGCCAGATTTTTGGCATCCCAGTTGCTAAGTTGTACACAGTGGCATGGGAGGAGGGTTGCATTCCTGTTACTACTGGGGAGGCACTGTTGGGCCTTACACCTAGGCAGCACAAGGACCCAGCTGATAGAGCCTCACATAGACCACAATCAAGGATGAAGCTTAATTGCAAGATTCTCAGTAAGGTACTGTCATGAGGCTCCAACCCCATATATCCTTATAAGGATAATGTAAGAAACACAAAATCAGGTGCCAATCTGCTATGGTGTTGGCCGTGGATTTAGAAAAAATGTTTGACACATGTGAGGCGTTCAAACATGTAAACATTGTAATAGCTTGGATTAGATGGATACAATTCTTATTCTTCCATTCTTTTCACCTTAATGATAAAACCTTCTGCAGTGCACTTACGATCAAGAAATAGGGACAGGGGAAACCCGCTCTCAGTCTGCAGAAACATGATATTGCTTTATGCAGATGCCATGTTATTTTTTTTCAGGAACACAGTGAACGGGTACCCTCCCACAGTCAAATGTCTCAAGACTTTTATCGGGTTTCCAGTATAAATTGGTCAAAAACACGTGCATTATAGACAGTTTCATAAAGTCAGGTCCATGAGTCCTGACCACACGGGGCATCATGCTGGCACATGATATGTTTTAATACCTGGGGGTGAGAATTTAAACCAGGCATAAGGAACATTTATTCGGAAATTTGGGGCTAGCTATACAATCACTGAAGGGTAGTATGGAGTTTTTACAGTCCCTGAAATGATCCATAACAGATGAAATTGTCCTGGTCAAAATTGTGGCACTACAGCAACCACTTCATAAAATATCAATGTACCTACATAGTTGCCAATGGACTGGTTTAGGATCCTAGATCCCCCTGAGGGACTACATTTATGCTGCAAATAGACAATGAGGGTCTGATTCACAAAGATAAAACTCAAACCTTGGTATAAGTTCACTATTGTTTTGGTATTCACAATAGTTTGGATATGCCTGGTGCTTCATGCTTTCTGGAGGGTGGTGATTGCACACTTAAAGTTTGCTTTGATGAGGGAAGATTTGCACTCACATGAGGCCTGCCTTCTGGGTTTATATGCAAACTGGTGATTATGTGAATTGAAATAACCATAACACTAAGTTCTACAATGTACATAGCCAGGTTTTTAAAGCGTGTCCTAAAAGACAAAAAATCCTCAACTAATTGCATTCCAACAGTGAGCCACCCAAGATGAAAAGGCTCTGCTGATAGATCACATCTTTATAAATTTTGGAGGGATTAACAGATCAACGTTGGCTTACCGCAAGACAAGTAGGTCAGTAGTGAGTGGATTTCCACTGTAGAAATAGAGGGGCATTCTCGTTGACAATGCAAAAAGATATAAACTCAATCCTTTTTGGCAGGGGCAGCCAGTGAAGAGTGTCTAATACTTCAGCAGTGGAGGACTGTGGAAAACGAGACAAAGACAATCTGGCAGGTACAGTCTGAATTCGGAGGAGGTGCTTAATGAGATAGTCAGGGGAGCCCAGAAAAAATGCATTGCAGTAATCAAGCCTGCTAAGAATTGTTGACTGGGCTATAGAGATTGAGTGGGGCTGGACAGAAACAGCAACATTTTCCCAAGAAGCCTGAGTGAAGAGAACCATGTGGTGGATAGTCTATTGACAGAAATTATTAGGGATAATCCCTTGTATCAAAGGACTCCAAGATTCTGAACAGAAATGGTGTCCAGCGGAGATGTGTCACTACGTGAAGGACACTGGTCAGCGGGAAGTGAAAGTGGTAACCTCCGGGTGAAGAAACATAATATTTCAGCTTTCCCCTCATTTAACTTTAGAGAGTTACAGCTCAACCAGGCTGAAACTTCCTTCATGTAGTAATGAAAGGCCTCATAAGGCGTTGGGATAGATGGCTCAACCGATAGTATGCGCTTGTATAATCAACATAGTTTATCATTTTCATTCTGTATTACGGAATTCATTGAATTAGAGGTCTTAAGTAGAGTTTGCACATCGCCGGACTCAAGAAGGACCCCTAAGGAACTCCTTGACCGATTGCCTTGAATTCAGATCTGGAAGATGAGAGAAAAAAAAGTTTGAGATCTGTTCTCAAGATATGATTGACACCATTCCAAAGCTCTCCCTTAGATAGTGACATTGGCCAATCTGGTGACCTAAATGTCAAAAGCAGCAGACAGATCTAACAACAATAAGGATACAAAAGGACCATTGTCTGCCACCATCTGTAGGTCATCTAAGACTGAGAACAATGTCAAATCAGTCCTATAGCTGGGCAAAATGCAAATGGGTAGTGCTGAGAAGATTATGTTGCTCCAGGAAGTCTGAGATATGCCTTTTCCGTTGCTATAGGAAGGTCACATATGTCCCTTAGTGGGCTAGCGAGCAATACAATCATAATCTTCCAGATCTTAGGATAAAGTGGGCCCAGTGATGAGCAAGAGGAGATTGAGTTAGCTGTTTCCAGAAAAGCTTCAGGTGTTATCTGATCCAGGTTATGCAGTTTAGGATATTCCTTTGTCTCAGGTGAATTACACAACATTCATGAGTCCTGTCACAGCTAAGGGATAACTATTAGTGTTGGCAACCATCTGCACAAGCTGCCCACAATATCCCATACATTTGCCTCAAAAGAATCGACCAGTCTATGAATTGATGGAACATGACCCCACCTCCCCATCCCAATTGCTAGTTGGCTACGAGATGTAAGTCAGTGGTCAAGTGTGAGAGCATAGTAGGGCACACAGAGGAGAAACAGAACCCTCACAAAAAGGCCAACAGCTCAGTTGTGTGATGAAACTCCCTGCGCTTTGGATAATTGTGGGAACAACAAACTGGACGCACCAGGACAAAAGAGTGAGTAAGGCTAGTTATAGAACTCTGCCCCTTTTCCTTTAGCCCCCTTTCTTGTTTTACTACTGATAGGCATAAGTATGACCTGGATATGCCACTGAATGTTTCACTGATTAAACAATCACACCAAGTTCAGTTTCTGTTGTTGCTGTTGTTGTTATAGTCTAACACTTTGTGGCATATTTACGAAGCTCTGGTGGCACAAATCACAAAATGATATCTATTAGGGTTAGGAGGAGCTCACTGAGTTTCATTCTGTGGAACTTGTGTGTTACATGTGTGTAGGGTAACTGACCCGACCTGAGCATGGAGAAGGTCCTGCGTAGGCAGAGGACCAGACTTTGTGTTTGCACTGCATTTTTTTTGTCTGATCAGCACATGTTTCAGCCGGCTCGAGGAAGGGCATAAATCTGGGGCTGCTGTGAGGTAATGCCACCTGAGGCTCACTGCGGCAGTAGGCACAGCTCAACAAGTGGTAACTAGAGCACAGGCTCTGTCTGGGGACACTGTATTTGTCTGCACTGTCTCCCTCGGGGCAGTCTCACCCACCTGTCACCCACCTTCCCAGGTCAGAAACAGAAAGTGCCTTACCTCACCTCCGCACACATAAGACTCGAGTCTGCCGCAAGGAACCATGCGCTCAACAAACAGACATGTTCATGATCCAGCAAAATTCAACAAAGCCTTCACACCAGAAGTGGAGAGCAAAAGATCCCTTCAGCAGACTTTTTGTTCCTTTTCATACTCATTTCATTTCAAAATACTTTATTTGGCATACAAAATACCATAAACGTATAGATAAAATACATCATAATATAAAAACTGAACAGGCAGATAGAAAAGATAAATGCACAATCCATCCACAGGTAAGGGCCACCTCTCCTATAAAAATCATCTTTAGGGTCATTAAAAGATTGACATGGTTGGAATACATCATGGTGGGTTAAAAAAGAAAACATAAAATCAATGGCATAGAATACATGTATACAATGCTTAGAAGGGCCCTCCCCTCATCCAGTGCATTATTAGGGCCTTTAGTAAGCTGGCACTACAAACCACGTTTATTCACTTGATACCTCTTGTATTTCTAAGTCTCAGAGCTGTCCTTATAAAACGTAGAGTGCCGAACAGGGTTAATACATCTTCAATACATTCAAGACAATTTCAGAAAGAACAGGGCCACCTTTGCATGTTTGAATTTAGCATTCTTTAGTATACTTTTTAAAAACAAACTCCTTGGACGCGAATATAAAGGACATAATAAAACAAAGTTAAGGGTATCCTGCGGAGACCGATGGTCGCAGCCGCACAGGCCCTTCAACTCTATAATGAATTATGGATCGTCCTATGGAAATGCCCCAGAAATAAAATAAACAATATTCAGAATCCTGGAAAGCTATAGTGCGTCCATTGGCCCAAGGTGGCATGCATCGTACGAGATCAGTGCCACACAGAGAGCCGATTCATGCGTCCGCGCATGCGCCGGTAACTAGTAAACCAAGGCGCAGCGATTACGAAATGCGCATGCGCGAGCTCTGCGTACATGCTAAACTACCGGGCATGCCCAGATGGACCCGTGTGCTCTAAGAACTCATATGCGGGCTTCCATAGGCAGGGAAGCGGATACTCCTTATTTGGTCTGCCACAAACCCGGTAATTAACGTATGAGAAAGGATGTATGTTACATCGAGACGGCTAACATGTAGACGATAGGCGGGGATACGGATATCCCTTATATGGCCTTCTTCCGACTTCCGCTAATTAACGAATAAGATAACACCAAAATCCCCAATATATACCACAATGTCGCTCGCTCACGCATTGACAGCGGAGCAGCACAAGGTGGTAGAAGGAGGCCAATTTAGGCGGATTTCGTGAGTATTTTATACACAAAAACAACTCCCAGATATCCAGATTTAGCGTGGAGTCAAACAGTGAGTAAAAGGAGTAACAACACTGAAACCACTTCTTTACCCTCACAGATTGTGGATCCACCTACCTACCTTGATGTTCTGGATATGCTCATGATGCAATATACAACAGTGACTATGAGTATGTCCAAATAGAACAATTTTTGAAAAAACCTTAAGTGTGTCCTATATGTTGTGTGTTATGTGTGTCCCTCTTTTTTACAGGTTAATTTAACTGTTTGAGGCTCCAGGTGACTGCACCTGTGAGAGCCAATCCTATATGGTAACCAAACTGAATTGAGTTTTTCTTCTTTTTTCAGGGTATGCAATTGCATGAACCTAAAATACCGCTGTAGGCACATTGCTAGCCTTCGTGAGATTGTTATCACTTTTTAGTAAAAAGAGAATTAAGATAACACTTTTTTATAGATATACGTGAGTAGGGGTGGGAAGTTGTGCCCCGTCCTGAAGAAGGAACACCAGTTCGGAAACATGTCGACGCACACCAGAGGTTTTGTCCCTAATTAAGACAACTAACCTCGCCTTTTTGCACATCTTTTTTTAATAGCACCAGCTAGGGGTAAGGAATAAAGTTTTTTCACACCACCCACTAGCCAGGTACTTTTTAACTTTTCACTACACCCTTCACTCACATTAATCCCCTCACTTGCACTCAACACACACCACACATAGTCTATTCTAGTCAACGCTCCCGCGTAGTCGCAGGTCGCAGCGTGCCGCATCCCCTTAGCGGGATGCGAAGACCCCGATGATGAAGCATGACACCAAGGGGCCTGTTGGTGTGTGAGGGGTATTTTACACAACACTGAGTGTTCCCCATCCTTGTGGTGCACACTGGAAGTAGGATTCTCCTTGTTTATTTATCAGTGCCTGTCGAGTAGGAATCCTATCTTTTTACTCTACCTCCCTTCTTTGGTATTGCAGTCTTTAGGCAGCGCCGAGCTGCGGGAGTTTTTTCTCCAGACACACATCGTCACACACATAGAGACACACATTTAGGTATAATAAAAGAAGCCAGCGGTCCACTCAAAATGGAAGATGAACACGGCCTCACCTTTGCAGAGGACGAAATTGACAAGATCCTATCTGATACCAACCTTTTAGAAGGCCTGTGTAACCAGGAAACAGGCCCACAAACAAATGATTGGAATGAACTGCTGAATCTCAGACGTAACCAAATAAAAGCAGCCCTACATGGGCTGTTCATGACTCAGTACCTTCGTAACAAAATGGCACCACCTGGTCTAATTGTTAAAAATGAACCACTCATTTTTCAAAACGATTTAATTTTTAAGAAAGAGTGGTCATTGATCTCATGGCACTGTTCAAGAGACTGGTTAGTACTCATAATTAAGACAGCTACCAGGATCACACAGGAACTCAAAATTGAAATAAACAAAATAGAGGTCCAACTGAAAACATACATCTCACCAGAAGAGTTAAAAACTAGACTCGAGGAATTAAACCAACAAATGACTGACTTTGAGTTCACTCTGAAACAGAGTAAAACTAATAAATTAACTAAAGATGTGGCAAAGTTTACCCCCGAAAACGCATATCCATACACGAAGGTGGATTACGTCTCCAAAAACACCTACAGCGACGCGGATAGCGACACTTCAGATAATGGCTCCTCAGGTTCCAATTCAAGCGGGAATAGAGGAAACAGACAACGCAGAGGAGGCTGGAGACAAAGGAGACAGCAGTTCCCTAGACAAAGGGGATGGCGTGGGTATCAACCACAAAATCAATTCCCACAATTTATGGGCCCAACACAATTCAACCCTTTTCAGTTTGGACCAATGTGGAACCAAGAATACAGCGAAGGGTACTATGGCCAGCAACAACCATATGGAGGGCAACAACAACCTTTTTTAGGGGCACGCCAGAACACAAGAGGCAAGAACCGGAAAGGCAACACTGTCGCTTGGGAAGACCAGGAGCAGCCCAACGCCCGGACAACCCGGAGCATGACGGGATCACTTCCCAACCAACCGTCAACCAGCAAGAGAGGGACCTAGTTGTGAATCTCACACCTATGCAATTAACAGCGACACAGAAGAGTGTTTTAAACAAAGGCCTGGGGTTTGTACCAACTCAGAAACCAGATGTCTTCAAACTCAACATGGAGCTACAGGATTTCTTCAGGAAACTAAAACTACAGGCTTTCTTCAAAGACAAGCCATTACCAGAAGATAAAACAGACACAGGTTTGAAGTTGAAATCAACATTTACCCCACCAGACTCTACAATTCCCGTAGAAATCCTAACCTTTGAAAAGGCAGTGACCACTGAGGTCAATCAACTGAATACAAAAGGGAAGGATGTCTTCTATAACACAAGTGGTGATGAACAACAAGCCCTAAGAGAGCTGACAACCAACAGTGAGCTCGTTATAAAACCAGCAGACAAAGGGGGAGCGATAGTATTGCAAACCTTGGAGGCATACGATAAAGAGTGCCAGCGTTTACTATCGGATGAACGGAACTATAAAATACTGGAAAGAGATCCCACAGAAAGACTTCGGACCCGGATTGGCGGCATGGTAGAGGAAGGCCTAGCCCATGACTGGCTCAGCAAAAAGGAAGCGGATTTCCTACAACAACCTAGTCCGAAAATACCATATTTCTACTGTATCCCGAAGATACATAAGAACATCGAAAATCCACCGGGAAGACCCATTGTCTCCGGTATTGGATCGATTCTGGAGCCATTATCTAAATTCTCGGACGCTTTCCTCAGACCGATGGTACAATCAACCAGCACATATTTGAAAGACACTAAAGCGGTCTTACAGCTACTGGAAGAGAAGGAATTTGACCCATCCACACAGCTCTTACTAAGCCTCGATGCGGAGAGCTTATATACGAGCCTGCCCCATGAGGAGACACTACAGATCATGGAGGAAGTGCTCTTCAGCAATACATGGAAGTACCAGACACCAAGAAACCTGGTCCTAGAATGCATCACCATGGCTTTGAAAGAAATTTTTTTTAAATATAAAGAGACCCTATACCTACAGACCCATGGAACAAGCATGGGTAGTACTTTTGCCCCAAGTCTAGCGGGACTATACGTCCACCATCTGGAACAGCACAAGATCCTACATGAAGACAATCCATACCGTTCCCAGATTAACACCTGGAAACGGTACATAGATGATATCTTCATCATATGGAATGGGGATATAAGCAGTGCCACGAATTTTGTAACCTGGCTCAACAACCAGAATGAGTACCTAAAATTTACCAGCACTATCTCCAACACATCAATGGTTTTCCTGGATTTGAACATATAGGTATAGAGACAAAATATCGACTCCAAAATATTGACTGGACATAATATCGAGTTTAAAATATAGACTGGACAAAATATCGACTGGACATAATATCGACTACAAAAATATCGTTTTTCAGGTAAGTGAAGTAATATCGACTGTATAAAATATAGATAGCAAAAATATCGATTTTTTAATAATATATAATATTTTATAGTGTATTTTTATGTAATAATATGTGTGAATAGTGTGTATTAATGTTATTAAATATTTTATTACATGAATTTTGTTTTGATAATAATTGCGTAATGTAATTCTGTAGCGGGTTGTGGGTTTATAGGGGAATAGGGTGGGAAGTAATTTAATAATAAATAATTAATTAATATATGTTTGTTATTATTTTTAATTAATAATTAATTGATAATTAATTAATATTAATTAGTTAATTAATTAATATAATTTTGAATATATTTTGTATTAGTAAATAATTGTTAATTAATTAATTGTAATTAGTTAATTACATTAATTAGAGTACATTTTTTATATATATAATTTTGTGTTATTTTTAAGTAATTAATTTTGATAAAATAATATTAATTATTAAAATAATTACACCTAATGTTCTAATATATTTACTTTATTGTTATTGTTAATTAATAATTAATTGGTAATTAAATAATATTGATAAATTTTGGGTAAAGGAGCATTTTTAGGGTTCAGGGTCAGTTTTCAGGTCATGGGTAAAGGGGTATTTTTAGGGTTCAGGGTCAGTTTTCAGTTCATGGGTAAAGGGGTATTTTTAGGGTTCAGGGTCAGTTTTCAGGTCATGGGTAAAGGGGTATTTTTAGGGTTCAGGGTCAGTTTTCAGTTCATGGGTAAAGGGGTATTTTTAGGGTTCAGGGTCAGTTTTCAGGTCATGGGTAAAGGGGTATTTTTAGGGTTCAGGGTCAGTTTTCAGTTCATGGGTAAAGGGGTATTTTTAGGGTTCAGGGTCAGTTTTCAGGTCATGGGTAAAGGGGTATTTTTAGGGTTCAGGGTCAGTTTTCAGGTCATGGGTAAAGGGGTATTTTTAGGGTTTAGGGTCAGTTTTCAGTTCATGGGTAAAGGGGTATTTTTAGGGTTCAGGGTCAGTTTTCAAGTCATGGGTAAAGGGGTATTTTTAGGGTTCAGGGTCAGTTTTCAGTTCATGGGTAAAGGGGTATTTTTAGGGTTCAGGGTCAGTTTTCAGGTCATGGGTAAAGGGGTATTTTTAGGGTTCAGGGTCAGTTTTGGGTTTTTGGGTAAAGGGGTATTTTTAGGGTTCAGGGTCAGTTTTGGGTTTTTGGGTAAAGGGGTATTTTTAGGGTTCAGGGTCAACAAATAAGATTTTAAAAAATTATTTTTATTATTTTCATTTATTATTTTATTATTATAATTTAATTTAAGTCGTTTTAAGTATATTTTAGTAATTAAAATTTAATATTAATTTAATTTAACACTGTTTTTAATAAAGTCGATATTTTTTACATCTATATTTTTGTTAACGATATTTTGTACTCGATATTTTTGTACTTACCTGTTTGTAGATACAAACTCGATATTTTGACTGTCGATATTTTGTCCACGATATTTTGGCAAGTCGATATTTTGGCAGTCGATATTATTTCAGTGATCCGAACATATACACTGAGGATGGAAGGCTGAAAAGTACCACCCATTTTAAACCCACCTCCAGGAACTGTTTGTTGCGATACGATAGTTTCCATCCCAGACATCTAAGGGAGAACCTACCGTATGGACAATTCTTACGACTGAGAAGAAATTGCACAGAATTGAACCAATTTAACAAACAGGCCAAGGATTTAAAAACCAAACTAGTACAGAGACAATACCCTGTCAAAACTATTGATAAGGCGATGAAACGCGCAAGGAGTAACCACAGGGAGGCACTCCTAGAGAACATTCCTCAAGATAAAGGAGCAAGCAAAAGACCAATTTGTGTTACGACATATACATCCATATCGAACCAGGTATCAAAAATCATAAATAAACATTGGGGAATATTGAACTGTGGAGACCTGGATTTTGAGAAACCAATGCATGCACACCGGAGGGGCAGAAACATTAAAGACATGCTGGTACATACGAGACCACGACAAAACCCCACTGGAAGACAGAATGTGACTGGGGTCCAAGGACATTTCCCCTGTGGCGATTGCAGCTGCTGTCATCAAACCCAAAAAAGCAAAACCCTAACCTTTAGAAATGGCACATCATGGGAACAACGCCAGTTCTCCAATTGCAACACGAAGAACGTGGTCTACATGATAACGTGCCCATGTGGTCTAGAGTATATAGGCATGACTACCCGACCTGTCAAAGTGAGGATAGGGGAACACAAAAGCAATATACGGTGTAAAAAAACGACCACCAAGATGGCATCACATTTTTTGGAACGTCAGCATTGCATCAATGATCTACGTTGGACGGTGATTGAACGCCTAGCATCTGAAACAGGCCTGTTCCAGAAAGAACAACGATGGGTGTTTCGCTTGGGAACCCACATCACAGGTCTTAATGACTATATTCCATGGAGCCAAATTACTGGACTATGATGGAAACATTAGGAACGTCATTAAATTCTTTTTTTTCATTTTTTGGTTTCAGAAAAAGAAGGGCTTTCAAACCTTAATCAAACTGATGTGTCTTTTCCCACAGAGAATGATACAAAAAACTACGGAACGCCCCTAAAAAACATGCATATAAATGAATTAGAAGAGTGTTAATCACGTTTTCTGTTTATGTCTTGTGCCCATGTGACAAACTGAATTATGGATCGTCCTATGGAAATGCCCCAGAAATAAAATAAACAATATTCAGAATCCTGGAAAGCTATAGTGCGTCCATTGGCCCAAGGTGGCATGCATCGTACGAGATCAGTGCCACACAGAGAGCCGATTCATGCGTCCGCGCATGCGCCGGTAACTAGTAAACCAAGGCGCAGCGATTACGAAATGCGCATGCGCGAGCTCTGCGTACATGCTAAACTACCGGGCATGCCCAGATGGACCCGTGTGCTCTAAGAACTCATATGCGGGCTTCCATAGGCAGGGAAGTGGATACTCCTTATTTGGTCTGCCACAAACCCGGTAATTAACGTATGAGAAAGGATGTATGTTACATCGAGAGGGCTAACATGTAGACGATAGGCGGGGATACGGATATCCCTTATATGGCCGTCTTCCGACTTCCGCTAATTAACGAATAAGATAACACCAAAATCCCCAATATATACCACAATGTTGCTCGCTCACGCATTCACAGCGGAGCAGCACAAGGTGGTAGAAGGAGGCCAATTTAGGCGGATTTCGTGAGTATTTTATACACAAAAACAACTCCCAGATATCCAGATTTAGCGTGGAGTCAAACAGTAAGTAAAAGGAGTAACAACACTGAAACCACTTCTTTACCCTCACAGATTGTGGATCCACCTACCTACCTTGATGTTCTGGATATGCTCATGATGCAATATACAACAGTGACTATGAGTATGTCCAAATAGAACAATTTTTGAAAAAACCTTAAGTGTGTCCTATATGTTGTGTGTTATGTGTGTCCCTCTTTTTTACAGGTTAATTTAACTGTTTGGGGCTCCAGGTGACTGCACCTGTGAGAGCCAATCCTATATGGTAACCAAACTAAATTGAGTTTTTCTTCTTTTTTCAGGGCATGCAATTGCATGAACCTAAAATACCGCTGTAGGCACATTGCTAGCCTTTGTGAGATTGTTATCACTTTTTAGTAAAAAGAGAATTAAGATAACACTTTTTTATAGAAATACGTGAGTAGGGGTGGGAAGTTGTGCCCCGTCCTGAAGAAGGAACACCAGTTCCGAAACATGTCGACGCACACCAGAGGTTTTGTCCCTAATTAAGACAACTAACCTTGTCTTTTTGCACATCTTTTTTTAATAGCACCAGCTAGGGGTAAGGAATAAAGTTTTTTCACACCACCCACTAGCCAGGTACTTTTTAACTTTTCACTACACCCTTCACTTACATTAATCCCCTCACTTGCACTCAACACACACCACACATAGTCTATTCTAGTCAACGCTCCCGCGTAGTCGCAAGTCGCAGCGTGCCGCATCCCCTTAGCGGCATGCGAAGACCCCGATGATGAAGCATGACACCAAGGGGCCTGTTGGTGTGCGAGGGTATTTTACACAACACTGAGTGTTCCCCATCCTTGTGGTGCACACTGGAAGTAGGATTCTCCTTGTTTATTTATCAGTGCCTGTGGAGTAGGAATCCTATCTTTTTACTCTACCTCCCTTCTTTGGTATTGCAGCCTTCAACTCTATAGACAAAGTGTATCCTGCCGGGTCAGCTAGTGTATGGTGTAAAAGATTAAGCCTAAAACGAGTCATTATGAATCTGTCTTTGGCATTGTGAAAATAAGATAAAAAAGCTCAAAACCCAGACAAGATTTAGTCAGAAGATGTGCTCTGACTGATGGCTTGACCAGCTCCCTATCTTCCCTAAGGGATATAACATGTTTCTGGAAACGATCCTTAACTAGGGATTAACATTTTTGTGGGGTAATTAAAAAGGTCTGTACATCTTATGCCTGTTAGAGTCTCCTTGATGCACTTTAGTCATGGGATATTCAGCCCCCTGTCACGGGCAAGGCAATCTGTTATAATCTGCTTACTAAGTAAGGCCTCTGGGTTTGTCCAAATTTTAACCCAACAGGTTAGAGGTTTAACTTCCAACCAGTCTCTGACATAACTAACGCCAAGTTCTTCATGAATAGTGTGGGACGGTGTACTCTGGGGCACTTTAAGTAATTGCAGAAGATACTTGTTTTCTTCAGGTTATAGGTGCTGTGTGTCAATGAAACCCCATACCTCACTTCCGTAGAGGATTTAAGCACAGCACAACTATATGATCTAAAAATTTGCTCCGGGGGCCAACGACCCAGCCTTCGTGCAAAGTTCATGATCAACCCAGAGTAACTAGCTAATGTGCTGCATTTCTCTTCTAATAGAGCTTTAAAAATGATGCGTGTATCAAATAAAATCCCCAGGTATGAGAACAAGTGCACCTTTTCCAAGTGAAGAGAGCCAATCAGATAGTCATATTTCTTACTTGTTTTTTCCCCACTTCCATGATGTACGACTTGGATAGGTTGGGGGACAGGTCTAATATCTCCATGAAGGAGACAAAGCTGTCTATCAAGCCCTGAAGCCCTTTTAGGGTGCGCGCGAGGAGAACTGCGTCACCTGCGTAAAGCAGGACGGGGATCCCTCTTGAGCCAATCCGTGGTGTATCAACCCTTAAGGGCACCGAGTGCCTGATCCAGGCCCTTTATATACAAGGTGAACAAGAAAGGGGTTAGGATGCAACCCTGTCTCACCCCCCTTGGGCACGGAAAAAGATCGGTGGTACTTCCCTCCTGAATATATCTAACTGTAGCAGTGGTTTTCTGGTGTAGGAGTCTTAAAATATTAATCAATCCATGGTCCACGCCTAGACCACCCATTATTGCCCACAACTGCCTACGATTGACTCAGTCAAAAGCCGCCGCCAAGTCCATGAAAGCCAGGTACACAGTTTTATGGCTGGCAATGGTGTACTTGGCTACCAATAAATATGGATTACGACAGTGATCGGTGGTTGACTTTCCTGGCCTAAAGCCATATTGAGTGTCAGTGATTATGTGGTGGTCATCAGCCCAGTCCATTAACCGGCTGAGGATAGCCTTTCCTAATACTTTCACTGACACATCCATTATGGAAATAGGCTGATAACAGAGTGCGCTGTCCTTGTTTCCCTTTTTAAAATTGGGAACAATTGTGGCTGTGGACCAGGATGATGCATTAATGGCTCTAGTCAGGCTAGGTGGTCAAAGATCTACCTGGCTCAAAAAAAGATCGGGTAGGATCCCGTCAGGACCCGGGGTCCTATTTCGTGTCAGGCCCTCGATACCTGCCTTAATCTCACCTAGGGTAATTATTATCTCGACAATAGTCTCCCCCCCTCTACTTCGGACTGGGTGTCAGACAGGCAGTCATTTTAAAGGCCATGGAAGTGCTCATACCATGACTCCGGCAGCATATGGTTTGCTACCCCTGGTTTGTTTGCCTCTTGGAAGCATGGATCGTTTATAACTTTCCAAAAGGCAGTTGAGTTCTTTTAGTCAATTGCTTCCCTCAAGTTCTCCCACGCCTGCTGTTGCAAGCTGATTTTGCATCGTTTTACTGCGAGTCTATAATGTGCCCTATATAAAGTCACCCTTGTCTTGTCTCTTGGGGAAGATTTTAAAATAATTTCAGCTCCCTCAGGACATTGGAGCATTGATTGTCAATTTACCTTGGGTTATCGTTCCTGCTTCATGTGTTTTACTCCTAAGTAGGCTATCGATTTGCTGGGCGAAGCCCTCAAAGGCCATGACCAGTTCGGCACCCTCCACTTTTAGATTTAAGCAATCCACAATGAGCCGATCTCCATCTGCCATTAATGCTCTATAGAAGGCTTCACCGTTAATCTGTAACCATCTGAGCCTCCTCCTTGGATCTGTGACACAGACCACGCCACCCCCCCACTCTAGACACCTCAGGGTATAAGTGCACTATACAAGTATGAATTCATTTCATAGGTGAGTTCTTGTTAGGATTTAACTCCACGAGGGACATGACTAAAGGGTTATGGTCACTAAAGATACTTGAACATATTTTAAAACCTGTGATCCATTTGTTAAGTGTATTAGAGACGAAGATAACGTCAATGATGGAATCACTTCCTCTGCCTTTGAAGGTTGGATGGACCATTTTGTCCTTCCCAACTTTTGACAGATCCATAGTGTGTGAGGGCCTGTTTACTTAATAACTTGCCTAACACCCTTTCCTCCTTTGTATGCTCCATATGCGTGCCCTCTTCCAGGGTGCACGCTGACCAATCCCCTCATTTACTTTCAAATGTGGGCACAGATGGCAATTGAAATCGCCAAGTAACACCAACTAATGCATCAGCGCCCTTTGATCCTGTATGCATGCCAACCTGCTCTCCAGTTCATCCATTCTTATGGTACTCTGCCCAGTAAGATAGCATTATAAAAATTTATAAAATGTAACTTATGGCCCTTATTATGAAATCTGATCCCCTGCATAAAATCCGAGTTCCAGCCCAGATCAGTCCATCTGCCCTGTAACTTAAGATCCAAATATGTAATCAGTCCTCCCCTTGCTCTCCTGGATGCGGCCTTATGTGCTGGTACACAGTAAATTTTATAGTCTTCTAAATGAAACGCGCTACTTTCCATTGCCCACATTTCCTGTAGACAAATAACTTGAAATTTCTTAATATCGGTTAGCCAATCGTCATTTATAAATTTAGCACATAATCCTGCTATGTTCTAGGAGATTGTCTCAAAATCACCCTCGCTAGGTCTGTCTAGGCTATCTGATATAGGGCAAGATTGAGGACTGTTGGGTACTGTAAATACATGACTATGCTCCTGCGTGCCGGGTCCCCAAGGCTCTTCGTGTAATGGGTTTGTAGTTTCCTCATTTAGATTTGTCCTGACTGTCCCTCCCATATCTGCATTATGAGGGTAACTCTCCAAACTGTGAGCACCCCTAGTTGTCATCCTCCGGCCCAGTCAATCAATATCATTTAGAACCAATGAGTTGTTAAGAGGGGCATACCGGTTGATTACCGGGACTATTAAACCCCCTTGTGTGTTCCTACGGATGTCCCATATATTCATCATGGTTGTTTGGAGAAATCATATGCCTGTAAAAGAATCCTAGTGGGAGCATTTTAATACTGGAGCCACCCTCGTCATAGTGGAACCCAGGTTACGTACAAGCTCAGGGTACCTTAGGTTTAGAATCGCACTATCCCCAGGAAAACATTTCCTGCTGCTTCCAATCCAGGACACCCTTCTGGCCATTAAAATATGCCTCTGATTGGAAATATTAAATCCTACATTTCTGTTCATCCAATGGGCCGCTTCGGTAATCAACATTCGTGGGGTTTCTTCTCCATCTCCAGTACAGGCAGGTACCTCTGTCAGGACCACTGTGTATGGGCATGATGCGGGGGTAAGTCTAGAACCGGCAAGTCTGGGGTGCCCCAGACAGAGTGGGCTAACATGGGCTCTGTGTCTTGGGTTATAGTTGATCTTCCCGCTATATTAAGGGAGGCTACATTTTCGTTAATGTTACGACCTAAAATCCATTCCCTCGTGTGCCTGTTATCTCCAGGATTGATGTGTATTCTGGGTGCCTTTCCTTCCTTAGGCCCCGGGGTTAACCCTTTACTTGCCCCATCCTTTGTGCCCCCAGACCGTTCAATCTTATTGTTCCCACCCTCCTTCCTCTCTAATATAGTCTGTACATTTGGTGGGTTGGAGTCCTCTGGTACCATAAGACTAATAGTTGTGCGCCCGGTGGCCACAATGGTTGAGTCACTATTCTTTGTCAGGAGCAAAGACAGTTTTTCTTCTATTAATCTAATTTTCTCAAAAACAGGCCCTAGGAGGGTAGTTAGCATTGTTTCCATCCTTGACCATAATTCATTATCTACCCCCTGGCCCACATTAACCTCTCTACAATTTGGGAACAGGAGGTTATCTACGGAGCCTTCTATGTCTGTGGGCCTAGGGGATTTAGGTTTCGGTTCAGGATTGGGCAACCCCCACCCCTGGTTCGCTTTACTGGGACCATGGTGCCATCTAAATATTTGGTAGCACCTCCCCACCTACACATGGGGTAGTTTCAGTGCTAAACGTTAATACAGCCAGTAAAATCTCCCCCGCCCCCTGCTGTACCCCCTGCAATGACACACAATTTGAATCGATGCCCCCCTCAATATCTTTTACAGCGTTCTCTGGGGGGCCTCTCTCATCAGATGGTAATTCAATAGGTTGGGGTAGCGAGCCAGTCGCCTGAGGAAAAAGAACAGCGGAGGTTGGGCCTTTTAAGTTGTTACCACCTCCCAACTTCGCTTGACCTGGGGGAGCCCCATCATTGGGGGATTTAGTCATGGCTATGCTGCCCATCGAAGATCGTTTTTGAGCCACTATGGAATCCAAAGTAAGTCTCTACTCCGTGAGCTGAATTTCATGAGCCAATAATGATTCCACTCTTGTGTCCCCTCAACACCACCCCACCACAGAGCCTGTTGCCTTACATTTGCTCATTTTGCAGACTTAATGTACTTTTACAAAAAGATGCAAAAATAGTACCTTAGTGACCTAAAAAGGCCACCTTAAAGCCCACAGCAGTAACACAATGTCTCCTGGACCCTGGATGTAAGAAGGGCAGCCCAACCATGCCTCAGTCTTCCGCGGACGGGCGCGGACGGCCCGCCCTTGGTCTGCAGGCGTCCTGTGCCGCGAGAGCCCTGAGGAGGCTTTAAACGCCGTCTGGTGCGTAGGTGATGCGCAGCTCCTGCCACGGTTCCGATATGCCCCTTGGGGCTTGTGGTCCGTGGCGGTAGCAGTGTGGCAGCGTTACAGGCAAAAACAATGACCGGGCATCCCGCGCTGCCCGAGCCCTGACGAGGCTTTAAGCGATGGCTGGCGCGAAGGTGATGCGCGGCTCCTGCAGCGGTTCTGCTATGCCCCCTGAGGCTTGTGGTCCAGTGGCGGTAGCAGTGTGGCAGCGTTGCAGGCAAAAACATTGACCCCGCTTGCAAGAGGAGGTTCAGTGCAGTCAGCTCTAGTCTGCAGACCTCGCAGGGAGACAGGCCTGTCTTCCCCCAATTCCTGTTGTTCTGCGGCGCTCCCCACGGAGGTCTCAAGTTATCTGGCTCCAACCTCTGCAGGATGCAGTTGTTCACTGGCTGCTCTTTCGGCGGCGCTTGCTAAAATGGAACTTGGAAGCTTTAAAGTGTGCAGCACCCAAATTATTTTTTTTATCATCCCGGCCACCACACCCGGGTCTCATTAACTGATGCATCCTGCACCCAGAAACAGATGTATTGGTATTTCTGGGTGTGAGTGGTGGAATAGTGTGATTTCTCAACTTGTTGTACCCTGCAGATCCTCAGAAATCCAAGCACCATTAATTTTCGCTCCACTGGTGTGCGGCAGAGCACTGCCGAACTCCACACTTCAAGCGGAGCGTGGATTCCTAAAAACTCTGCAGACTCCCTCTGGCAAAGTAAAGCCTGCCACTCACCCTAATATTTATGAGGCACACAAAGCCACAATGCATGGCTTTTAATGCCCTCTTAGATATGGAGTAAGGCAAGGCAGCACAAATCATTTGCCTTACTCTGCTCCCAGAAGGTGCTCCATGGGCGGTGCAGTGGGTTTCCCCGTGCAACACCCATGGATTTTGACACTTGTCTAGATTTACGTGAGCATGTAAATGAGGGGAAGCTCCAAGAAATCCTGCAGTGAGGCATAATGAGGACAAATAATGTTATTTCTCCACATAGAAAGAAGAAAAAGCTTCTTAGGAAGGTGCCCCTTCCTTCATAGAAGCAATCCAACTAACAACACATACACCCTTGCACCATGCACAGGGGAAAAGGACAGGAATGCACTGTAAATAAGGTATATTCCTGCCCTTTCAGTTTGGCTTGGGGCAACGTAGCAAGCTGACTTGCTGTGCTGCCCTATGCCAAATCCAATAAATGATGGCCTTGATTATATATATATATTCACTAAAAAAACACATAGGTTTCACAATCGGTATAGTTAGGAATTAGCATTTAAAAAACCATTGAAATTCACTGAAAAAACCATAGGTTTCACACCAGTTATAGTTAGCTGGACATTTTACTCATACAAAACCATTGAAATTCCCACGTTATAGTTAGTTGGACTCACTATAACTCGCGCGCCCGCAATCCACTGCTGATGATGTCACATATTACATCACATCTAACTATAACTATTGTGAAACCTATGGTGTTTTTAGTGAATTTGGAAGGTTTTTTAAAAGCTAATTCCTAACTATAACATTTGTGAAACCTATGGTTCTTTCAGTGAATTTCATAGTTTTTTTACAACAATTAATTATATATATTTTTTTAAAAAACATTTGTTAAATGTATATATTTTTTATCATTTTTTTCCGGTGCGCTCACGTGCGCGTACCGGAGAGCGCACCTGGAAGGGCACCCAGCGCTTACCCCGTGAAATTTAAAAAAAAAACATCATTTTTTTGCCTGTTTAGGCCCCTCTCAAAAAACCTAGGCGGTCAGAGGGTGTCTATTCTGCCCCTTTTTAATTATTTTCCCATTTATTTTTCACCTCTTGTGTGTCTGTTCTTCAGAGTCACAAGATGGCGGACTATGCAGACCATTTAGAATGTTTACAGACACTCAAGAGCCAATTAGCTTTTGAAATTTACAACCAATTAAAATGTTTCTTTGGTTTAGAATTTGTGTGTGATGACGTTTCATTGGTTTTCTACTAATGAAATGGTTCTCTAATGAGAGGGAAACAAAGCCATTTTGTGATAGTACTCTTTGAGGTACATTTGTGAGGAATTGCTGGTGTTGTATTTCTGGTGTGAAATTTACACAGTATTATCTCTTCTACTGCTGTCTAAAAGATGAGTTGTTAATTTGTAAGGAGAATTTAATACTTGATAAAGCTTGTTTAATATTATCTATTACTAAAAACGATAAATTAAAGTTTTTTTTTCTACTATTTACAGCAAGATATTAAAAAAGAATACGGAAGTCAATGAGGACACCGTTAATATTAATTTTGAAATTATTGCAACCTTTGTTGAGAATAGTTTGATTGAGGTCTCAAATGATCCTATTCATAACACTATTCAAGAAGAAGATCTTGTTTTGAGAGAAGATGAAATGGAGGATTTTAATGATGAGACTTTGGATGTTGAATTAATGGAATGTTTGGACTATGTTGAGTTCCAGGAGTCATTTATGACGAGTTCTGATGAGGATATTCCTGATCAATTAATGCTAGAAGTACTTCTAAGTTATGAAAATTCTGAAGAATAAATTTATATTTATAAATTATAAATTGTTTGAGACATTTTTCTGTTATTTTACTTGAAATTTATGAGATAGTAGTGAAATGATTATAGATTATATTATATTATATTATAGAGTGCAACATTTCTGTATTACATAGTTAGTTTACTCACAGTTACTTCGCTTCTCTCACTATATTTTCTCCAATGTGCATTTCACATCTCTTTTTCATCTTATTCCTTCTTTTTCTCACTATTTCTCTCTAAAGTACACTATTGCCGCCATTTTTTGAATTTTTAGAAGACAGTCAAATGTAATGCTTCACGTCCAGAGGAGGCACCCCTAGAACTATGCCCATTTTTAATAAGGCTTCCATCAAATACAAAAAATCTAGGTAGATGCGTCACTTTGTAAAGCCCTGTGCCACATTATATGTGCGTCAGGTGTAATGTATTCAAAGGGGGCGTATTGATGCAAAGAAGGGTTGTACAAATGATGCAGTGAAATCCATGAGATTTCACTGCGTCACTTTTAGGACACTGTTGTGTCTTTATTTTGCACCTCTCTCACAGCATTTCATATTCTTGTCTGAGTGCATATTTACAAGCTTTGACATAGCTGTGTATTTATAAGGTATACTCTCACAATGTTACCATCTCTCACATTCCATAAGGTAAGGTCATGAGCTTGCCCCATGTGAAAGGATGCATTGCTGGAAATTATTTTTTTTACTACAATTTTTTACACAGTTTTTCCCTGTGGTTCGCTTGAGGGCCTCATTTATGAAACCATGCGTCACTTTTACGCCGCTGGTGCGTCACTTTTTGTGACACAGCAGTGGTGTAAAAATTGCACTTTGTTGAGTTATATTTACAAAGTGACGCATCTAGGTAGATGCGTCACTTTGTATAGCCCTGTGCCACATTATATGTGCGTCAGGTGTAATGTATTCAAAGGGGGCGTATTGACGCAAAGAAGGGTTGTACAAATGATGCAGTGAAATCTATGAGATTTCACTGCGTCACTTTTAGGACGCTGTTGTGTCAAAATTTTGCACCTGCCTCACAGTAGGTGTAAGACTGACGCAGGCCTTTTCAGTTAGTTATTCTACATCAAACTTACCTTATAAGTAATATCAACTTAGTTTTATATTTTCATTTAAATTTATATCTGTGAAAGACAAAACAAAACAAGTTACAATATTTATAATATATATTTAACAATACAAGAGACAAAGTAGGAGATTAACAAGGGTAAGTGAGGGTGAGTGCAGGGCAGGGAGGTTGATGAAAAAGGGAAATAAAGAGAGGATAAAAGCAAGTAAGCTTGAGACAAACGAAGTGAAGGAGTGAGAATATAGAGCTAGTGATGGAAAGAGTGACACAAAGGAACTGAGTAAGAGAGCAAAGAAAAGTTGACGATTACAGGCCTCAGCAAGGCCTGCGAGTGCAAAAGGGTTCGCCCTTCTGTACACAGAGTCCTCAGACTAACACAAGAAATTGGCACGGAATCTGGAAATACAAAAACATAGTTTAATAAACCTTTAAAGGTGGTACTACAGCCCACACAACACTCTACAGTATTGTACAAGGTAGCACAAAGAACTCAGACATGCGGTCCCCTTTTATACAGAAAGAAGGGGCTCATAAGTGGGAGGTTACAGCTCAAAGCATGATTTACAACCATATATGGACATTTCTCGAACATGATCGATACATGGGTGAAGTTAACGGTTCATGAGACCCGCCGAATGCACATTCCAATCTATTTTAAGCAGAAACAGATGTTACTCTTACTGGGCAGGCGCTGGACACACAAGGAACTATTTATAGCCTGTTGCTGGGCAAACTTCAAGGGTGACGGTCAGTGAGGTAGGACTCGCCTCGTGGCGAGCACATGGCAATGTATAGCATACAAGATGGACGCCAGAAAACAAAATGGAGTCTGGCCGTATTTCAAATACGAGCGGGAAAACTAGAACAAAGACGGGATAGCATGTCTTCAGCGAATGCTTAATACTATTGCTGTTTTATTTACAACAAGGTAAGGAAGGGAGTGTGGGTTTTTTTTAGGGAGTAAGCATGAGGGAAGAGGAGTGAGAGAGTGAGAGGATCCGGAGACACTAGGTAAGAATTTCGTAAGTCAGAAGGCAAACGTTGTTTGAAAGTCAATTGAGTATCATTCCAGGGCTTCCAACCTTTTTCACATTTTAAATAAGCTGTGTAATGTCCTGATGTTGTTGAAGGACCATCATGGTAAATAATTCCTGCAGTTATAAAGGTTCTTCCTGAAATTGATAATTGAGAAGCCACAAAATGTTTAATTATTGTTGTCAATTTACTCCCATCAGGTCTACATCATTCGAACATTAAAATAACATACTGTCCATATCTTATTAAAAATAAAGTTGATAGCATTTCAGATTTACATTGACTACAAACCATGTTTTGATTTGCTGCTCTAACTAGATTATTAAAAGACACTGATTTGCAGTCTTGTAAAGTTAAATATATAAATCTTTCAGTGTGTACTGTAGAACTACTTGAAAAGGAGCAATTGTCACAGTCATGTTTCCATTTATAAGAAAGGCCAAAAAGATTTTCAACATCTACTCCTTCATCTTGTAAAACAACAAGCATATACATTAGAAATTCCTGACAATCTTGCTGAATATTCTGTGAAAATTGATTTAAACCAGAACATATGTCTAAAACCTTTTGAATTTCAGAAGCACTTTGTATTTTTGTTCTATCACTGCTACATTTCTCAAACACAGATTTTAATAAACAACAAAGTGTTTGATCATGATTTTCAGCAATCTGTTCTTTTACAGTTTAGAGAAAGAAAACAACATTAACCACTACATTAGCATAGCAGTTGACACCAGACCTATTTTCAAACTGAAATCCAACAACATCTTTAACTGAATCCTTTTCCTTTCTGTTTACAATTACTGTTTCATCTACTTTTTTTTCTTTTTGCTACAACTTCACTACAATTTTTCTCATTTCTTCTTTTTCGGCCTACCACACGCTTTTCAAACAGAGGATATTGAGGTAAATTTGGAGCATACTCTCTTCTTAACCTGTTATATTCTTTTACACAATATAGATCTGCATTAATCTTTGTCTCATCAAAATCAATCAAGTACAATCAGATAAAGTTCTGACTCAAGATAAAGCAACATATGCCATGCCCTCCTTGAACACAGAATGTCCAATATTCACCAAAGCAGTATCAACACTTAAACCTTGAGATTTATGAATAGTTACTGCATATGCTAATGAAACAGGAAACAGTTTTCTGCGGTCATATACATCTTTCACTAGCAAAAAGTGAGCAGAACAATGATTTGTTGTACTTCTTCAATATCATTAAATTTAATTTTTATAATTTCAATTCTATCTCTATTTCGGTAATTCACAAAATCCACAACATGACCCATTGCTCCATTTACTAAACCTCTTTCCACATGTAAATTACATCGTAGAATTATACAACAATTTAAAGGTGCATACAGGGTCTTTTCCATACCAGCAGTTTTAGACATTGTCTTCTCTAAAGAATTAAATTTTGTTTTCAACTTTTCTGACAAAATAATAGTGGCTCCTTCATGTTCTATTTTATCAAAAGCTTCCAGTTTCACAATCTCTTGATTTTCCAACTTTAACATTTTGGTGTTGAATATTGAACATTCTTGCAGAGTTGGCATCAAGCATGTGACAGATTTGTTTTCAGGAATTTTCTTAAAAATATTCTCTGGGAAAATATTTCCCTTTGGAAACAAATTTGAAATTAATTGTGCATTGAAAGCTTTTTTGCCATGTTCAGTTACTTTTCCAATTCTTACATCTTGTAAAATATTTTTTATAATTTTCATCCTTTGCCTGTCGCATATTTTGAAGTAGTTCTGCATATTTGAAATTTAGCCATATGTTAACATTTCCAATGCTTCCTAAGCACTTCCTGGTATCTTCATGCGTAAGCATTTTAAACACTGTCAGTCCTTTCACTGGAGTTAGTTGCAGTACATCTCCAAAAACAATGATGTGTTTGCCTCCAAATAACACATCATAGTCTGTTTTAAGAGTTTCTTGCATTCTTAAATGCACAAAAGCAAGCATTACATTTGATACCATGCTCACTTCATCAATGATAAGAAGTTTCATTTTCTTTAGTACTCTTGAAACTTCACAACAAGCTTCTCCAGATTTCTTGTGGTATTGTAATTTGTTATCATGCTCCACTGGCAGCATCAATAAGCGGTGTAAAGTAATTCCTTTAATGTTGTGTGCTGCCAACCCAGTTGGAGCAGTAACAACACAAGAGAGCGATGAATCCATTTTTTTCTGCAAATATGTTGCAATCACTTTAATCAGGAAACTTTTCCCAGTTCCTGCTTCTCCACTGACATATAGTCGGATAGGCACAAATGATGTACATGAGCACACTTTTCTCTCATGTAATAAACCATGCTCAATTTGTTGTGTGACTTGGTCTTATATTTGTCTCTGTTCATTGTTCAATTCTTTTTCCAAATATTCTAAGTCAACTCCATCCTCCCGAGCTTGTTCCATGGCTCTTTCAACTTCATCCATGGCAGTGGCAGCTTCATTTTGTATAATTGGTCCTCCTAGTGGATCCTGACTCAATGAAGCAGAACTCTGACTGTCTTGAGAACTGTCTCTAGCAATCTCTGCTGCAATTGTAGCTGCTTGAAGTATTTCCTCGTTCAACATTTGCAGATAACTTGAAAAAACAGGCATTCTATGGTATCTTTGCTAGCATTGAACGAATCTTCATAAGTAAGAAAATCTCCAAGTAGTTCCTCTTCTCTACACCAAGGTTTAAAGAGTTGTAAACGTGCTAAGTAATAAAATTCTCTTTTGTCTCGAGAATCACAACTCAATTTTCGATGATTAACCTTTTCTTTGTTTTACTAAACAGCCTTCACATCCAATTACAGCATATACACCTTTATTGATGTCTTCTGTAACGTTCCTTTTAAAAGTGTAGGTTTGCAGAACATCATAGAGACAAGCGTTCTCAAGGTGAGTACTTCTATTTGGATAGTATGTATCCAACATGTTTATCTTCAAAATATTTATACTGTCTGGTTCTTTCTCCGCCAAATGCTCAATTTCTTGTACAGATTTCAAAACTCGGTTTCGTGTTGCAGCAAGACCTAGACTCACCCAAATGATGGTTTTAGATTTGGCATATAGACTTGCTGATGACAACCGATCAGAACATTCATACGCTCCAATTTCTCGATGCGACAACATCTTTAAACTGTAAATGTATAATTTCTTGCTTAGACTCTTTTCATGTGAAATTTCCTCCCACATTTCCTTCAGTTCCGTTTTTTCTGATTTTGTGATGTAAGACGTCACATATCGAGCCACTGCAATAGAGTTGTCAGCCACATATTGAATATCCATGTTAGCATTCCACATGGACAAAATGACTGGGTTGTAGTCATTTATGTATTTGGATTCCTCATTTCTTCTTAGGTTGTATGTATTTTTGGGTGATTTCCTTGTAACAGTATGTCGCAGAGAAGACATAAAATTGTTGATTCTTCCTTTTGATGTTACTGGACGTGGCAATGCAAAATGACATTTCGTGTAGAACTTGTCCTTGGATTTGTATTTTCGACGACAGTGTTTCCCACAATGATGTGTTTGAAAGCGTAAAACTTGCTGTCTTAAATTGGTTTTGTCTGTATTTTTTGGAAAAGTACATGTAGAATACTGCTCAATGAAACTCATCACTTTCTCATCTGAATGTGTTCCATATTTTTGGTGCATCTTTAATCCATAGCAGCATATGTACATGAGGAGCACCTCTTGCTTGATACTCCTTTCTCCAAAAGAAATCCAACACCTCTCCAAGCAGAGGATTTTTTTTGTTTGTAATAAAAGACATCATGGCTTCAAACCTATGATTGAAATACCTGCATACATTAACTGGATCCAAAGAGCACAGTTCTCCAGGTGTCTTGTATTCAATATTTTCAATGTTTTATTTGCCTCTCGTAGAAATTCAAGTAAGTCTTCCCAAGCATACTCAGCACAGCTAAGAGTGAGGAACCATGTAGGAGTTCCTAAGTTTCTTAGCATACATTTCAATTCCCCATGACGACGGTACCAAAACTCGTTAGTACCACGCTGACATGCCATGAGATTAATTCGCTGAGATTCCAAAACACTGTCTTGCAGTTTGACTTTATCCATAAAATCCCTTGCTGAAACATTATGTAGATGTGCTCCACTTTTGAGTATATGGTTTACTACATAGGAAAGTCCAGACAAGTCACTCTCAAACAGTAGATGGAACAAATATGGAATGCATTGACGAAATCTTGGATCTTCTGCATATAATCTTGAAGTCCGATATTCAGTTGTAGGAATTTGAACAGGTCGGTCGTCATATCGTCCACCTTCACCTGTTGGAAATAACTGTGGAAAACAACGAGCTTCCAAACTTTCTTCCCATACACTAATGGGACTTCCTTCGGCTTTTTTCATCTGAAACAAGTCAATAGCATTCCCCTTTACTTCTTTGGAAAGCAATGGATGAACACTATAATGTTCATAAATGTCTTCACTTCTAGAGACATCAACTTTTTCTATTTGTCCAGCAGAGACATCAGTGTCCTCTTCTACAGTTGGTTCTTCTTCTCCCAGATACACATTTCTATAGTACTGATTATTTTTTACCAAATACAACGTTGCCTTCTTGACTTTCCTAACATCCACTAATTCTTGCCAGATTTTCTTACTTTTTGTCAGAACACCATTAACTAGAATAACCATAGGTTCCTCTTCTACTTTTTCGACACCAATTTTATCAATATTTTTCTTAAAATCTAGAGGCAAATAAACAACTCTTCAATTTAATCCTCTCTGTAAATCTGAAGGAGGCAATATCCCAGTCTTAGGCTCCAAGCGAACAATAGCCTGAAAAGGATGCACACATTGAATTAGAATAGACTCATAGGTATTTAAATCCATCAATTCAGAAGGAATGTCTACCAACTCCATATTATTATGAACAGCTCTAGCAGGCATTTTATTTTCATTTAATTTATTGTAGCAATATGTACAAATACGTTGATCAGAGCCCAAATCAAAACAATTTTCAACCAACAAATAAGTAGCAAAATCCTTCCACTCATTATTATTTATCTTTTCACTTTTTACATATAAATCAACTAATCTTGTCTGATACTTATAATGAGTTCGTCGACAACAAACACAAGAAAAATTAGGCCTTTCACTTGAATTGACTTTAAACTTTATAATTTCATTTTCAAAATTTTCTGTACTTAAAATCTCTTCATTCTCTTCTACATTACCTTCTATTTGTGTATCAATTTCTGTACTGACCTCTTTTTCACCAAAGTAACAAGACTCAATTTCATCACAAATGTTTTTGACATCTAATTCAGTTCCATGTAAAAGAGCACTGTTTAACTGTTTTAGTTTAAGTGCTGGACTTTTTGCATAGTACAACCTTCTCACTAATTTCCTCACTTTATTATGATGCACTGCTAACATCCTAAAATGATGAAAAACACTCTGCCATACTTTTCTTGAAAGACAAGCCAATGAATGCCCTTGCAAACCCATTTTTTCTCTCAGTCTACAAGGATCTAAGTCCTGTAAAATTTTCATTTTTTGTTTCACACTTTTCTTAGTATATGTCCGTAAGAAATTGCAAAACAAATCAATTGATTCCTGTTGAACACTACAAATTTTACTACAGTTCCATGTATACAATGGAGCCTTAGGACATCTCCCTAAAACATCATTTGATAACACCTCTTCTGTATTTCGAGACACAATCTCTTCTTTTTCAACCGGACAACCATCCTTCACCTCATATGCTCGCCCACTGGTGTCAACTGCATGCACCAAATCATTGTCTTGAAAGTAACTTTCTTCATTAAAATATGGCTCAGAACTTGAACTATGCTTCCATTCTTCAGAAAAAACATCACAGAAATTAGTTCGATTAATTACTCACCTCCACTTACATTTTGGTTTGAACACATTGATTATCTTATCAAGTGTACGAATTCTATTCATTACTAAACTAAACAATTTATTTTTCACTTTAAATGCTTCATCCACAATCTTAACTATGTTTTTTTTCTTCTTGTAAAAAGCAGTCTTTTTTTTATACGTTTTTATATTTTTTAATAAATTTAAAACAATTCTGTTGTAAAACATTTGCCTACGAATGTCAGAAAATTGTTTACTTCTTGTATTTCTTTGCAAGATATTGTCTCCTTGTACACGTCTAACATTTTTAGAAGGATATCCTGTCTTTTTGGAAATTACAGGTGTTTCATTTTTCTTAGGTAAACAACTTTTTTTTGCTTGACATTTCAATAAGTTCCTCAGAAAATGATTACTTTTCTTACCAGGAGCATTTTTCTTTTTCTCTGAAGATTTTATTTTGGTTGCTTCTTGATTTTCTTTTTCCATTGACCTTAATTTCCGTTTATAATTTTTATCTACTCTGGTTTTAGAAGGCATCTTTGTGTTTGATTGTATAGATAATTATAATCTGCGGAAAACAATAAAATAACATATTATACACCACTACAAACATATTACATAGCAATTACAATAAGTAAACAATATAAACACTAGTATACAACAAAAGGCTCATTTACATTACATGTGCTTTGCTTTGTGTCAAAAACGATTTACTAATTAATATTACATCTTACTTATAAATAGGTGGCCTGTTTTTGGCCTGTCGATGCAGAGAAATAATTAGTGCAGAGACACACATAGTGCTTGTACAAACAGAGATGGTAGATTAAATGTAATATCGTACACATGTGCCTCAGATCACACCAAATCTATTGCATTTTCAATGCTAGTTTACCTTGCTTTCATGAAGAAAGCAGTCAGATGTGTCACACATTTGCCATAAATTTAGAATGTTAGCACTCTAGTTGCTCATTATTTCAAGCTTCACTCACAGTGTAAACATAGACAGATTAATTGGGTTTTGGATATAATGTACCATGTCTGTCACTGCCAACAGTATGTGTGACACTGAGGACGAGATCTATTGAATTTTCAATGCTTGTTTACTTTGATTCCATCAAGAAAGCATTCAGATGTGTCACACATTTGCCATAAATTCTGAATGTTTGACATTAATGCTGGTCCAGAGATAGTGTAAAGGTTTCATTGGCATATTTACAAACCGCTTGCACAATGTTAGTTATAATTTACTAATTAACACCTTGGGTGCTAAGGTGTTTTCCCGTCCGGTGCTGCATTCTTGAGATTCCCATTGTTCATGACAAAGCCAGCTCGTCATAAGCACAGCGCAGGTAAAACCCATGACGAGCTGGCTTTGTCATCAGCACTGAAGGGGTCTCCCCCGTGTTTTAGCCCTGGATCTGGTTAGCAGTAGCGCCAAGAAACCGCAGGTGTACAAGCGCTTTACAAGTATTTTAAACTCAAACTCAAACTCAATGTTATATCTTCGTTATATATAGGTGGCATAATTTTGACCTGTAGATACAGAGAAATAATTTGTGCAGAGACACACATACTGCTTCCACAGACAGAGATAGTAGATTACATGTAATATCATGGACATGTGCCTAAAATCACTCCAAAACTATTGCATTTTCATTGCTTGTTTACTTAGGTTCCATCAAGAAGGCACTCAGATGTGTAACACATTTGCCAAAAAATCTGAATGTTTTATATTAATGCTGGTCCAGAAATAGTGTAAAGGTGGGAAGATGCATAAACACACAACTATGTCAAAGATTGCGCACGCAGCTTGTAAATATGTCTCTCTTTTTTTGTATATTCTATCTCAATTTATGCCATTTAAAAAAATATTTTCCAGCAATGCATCCTTTCACATGGGGCAAGCCTTAACTGAAAGGGTCTGCGTCAGTCTTACACCTACTGTGAGGCAGGTGCAAAATAAAGACACAACAGCATCCTAAAAGTGACGCAGTGAAATCTCATAGATTTCACTGCATCATTTGTACAACCCTTCTTTGCGTCAATACGCCCCCTTTGCATACATTACACCTGACGCACATATAATGTGGCACAGGGCTTTACAAAGTGATGCATCTACCTAAATGCATCACTTTGTAAATATAACTCAACCAGGTGCAATTTTTACACCACTGCTGTGTCACAAAAAGTGACGCACCAG
Organism: Lissotriton vulgaris; assembly: GCF_964263255.1. Lineage (NCBI taxonomy): Eukaryota > Metazoa > Chordata > Amphibia > Caudata > Salamandridae > Lissotriton > Lissotriton vulgaris. The sequence continues at coordinate 993,630,181 of NC_141698.1, forward strand.
CGACGCAAAAGTGACGCATGGTCTCATTAATGAGGCCCTCAAGCGCACCACAGGGAAAAACAGGGTAAAAAATTGTAGTAAGAAAAATAATTTCCAGATGCATTCTTTCCCATGGGCAAGCTCATGACCTTACCTTATGTAATGTGAGAGATGTTCCCATTGTGAGAGTCTACCTTCTAAATACACAGCTATGTCAAAGATTGTGCACACAGCTTGTAAATATGCACTCAGACAAGAATATGAAATGCTGTGAGATATCTTATCACTGTGAGAGTCTACCTTGTAAACACACAGCTATGTCAAAGATTGCTTTGTCTGCCTGCATATTTACAAGCTGCATGCACAATCTTTGACATAGCTGTGTGTTTATGCATCTCCCACCATTTCATATGGTTTTCTATCTGCTATTCCTATCCCTCTCTAGACATTCACTCCTTCTACCCATGCTACAGGTTGCACAATGTGCTTCAATAAAATGAGCATATTTACAACTCTAATGAAACCATTACACAATTTCTAAACCAGCATTGAATCCAATTATAAAAAACAATTTATAAAGAAGACTACCTTATACACACACAGCTAACATTATGGAAACAGGTAAACATATAATTCCTTAATTCACAGAGACACATACTATGATACTTGTAAAACATCTTTAAACTCTCTATCTTTTTTAAAAGAATCATTATCCACCTTTAAAAATGGTTTAGAAGATGTCAAACAGTGTCAGTCTCAGTCAACAGAAATTCTTATACAGAAACTCTGAACAATGCTTCCTTCAGTGGGAGCCTTTCAATAATGGCACAGATTCTTTCTGATTTCAGGGCCATATTCTTGCACATAGCCAATAAAAATTGTTCCCCCACAAATTCAAAACCAAACTGCACATTTTAATGGGTAGAAGATTTCAAGACTTTGAAACTCACATAACATTCACCCATCCCCCAGTGCTCATTCACCAAGTAACCATGGTAACTCCCTCAAAAACCACCACAGAGTTCACAAGTTCATTTTACTATGTTGCAAAAAAATCCATCAAGCTTGTTGACCTCTCAATCTACTAGCTAATAAAATGCACTGTTTCTTTATATGACTTTTTCTCAACCATTGAAATGACTTCTTTAAAACAAAAAGCATTCACCCTAATGTTCAGTCCAGATTTTTAACAAAGCTCCAATCATTTCTACTTATTCATCTGCACTGATTCTCAAACACTTTTTTATCATAAACAAACTGCAATTTCATTTCCACAACTCATCTGACTAGAAGCACACCTACTTCACACACCTACCTTAAAAATTAAAAGAATCTGGTTTGTGGGTCATAGCTATGTCCACTGGGCTCAAAAATATGCAACTAACAGAGGTATTTACAATCTTGATTTACCAAATGTAAACATTGTATGGATTGGACAAAGAGGATTGAGGAGTCACCAATTGATACCATTGATAAAATCCTTTATGCATTTACCACACCCTGACCTTATAATTGTGCACTCTGGTGGAAATGACTTGGGCACTTTGACTGGGGTAGGTATGGAAATTCCTTTAAAGGACATCTTTGGGCAATTGATGTCACTTTTTCCAAAAACTGCCTTGGTATTTTCTAATATATGCCAAAGGCAAAAATGGAACTGGTCCAACCAATTTTGTCCACAGATTGAAAAAGCAAGGAAACATGTAAATAAATCTGTTTCTGCTTACCTCAGAGACTATGCTATGGGTTCCATTTATCACAACAACTTGCGTTACAACATGCAAGACATCTATACGAGAGATGGTGTGCATTTTACAGATGACTGGAATAGAGTTTTCCTCTTAAATATAAGACTCTGCATTGGTACCTACTTGTAGGGACAAAAAACACCCATTGAACACAACAGCTCTTTTCAGAGCTAACTTACCACTAAACACTCTACATTATTTTTTAACTCTATTTTTTACACTGTTTTTCCCCATGGTGCGCTTAGGGTGCGCGTACCGAAGAGTGTACCAGGAAACGCACCCAGCGCTTACCTCGCGAAATTTAAAAAAAAAAAATGTTTTTTTGCCTTTCAGGGTCCTTCTAGGCCCCCCTCAGAAAACCTAGGGGGTCAGGGGGTGTCCACTCTGCCCCCTTTTAATTATATCTCCCTTTCTTTTTTCACCTCTTGTGGCTCGATTCTACCGAGACACAAGATGGTGGACTTTCCGGACTGTTTAGAATATTGACACACACCCGACAGCCAATCAGCTTTCCGCTCGTGCACTCCCGTAGCGCGCCAGGTGTGCTTACCGATACGCGCACCCTTGAGCGCTCAGAGCACGCCTAAAGATAAATATGTTTTTTTGAAGTTATTTTCATAAAAACCACTGGAGCAATTTTCACCAAACATATGAAAGGCACATCTGTGTACCAGTCCCTACAATTTTGCCAAATTTGGCGTAATTCCGTTCAGCGGTTCGGGCTGTAGACTTGTCAGACCATCCTATGGAAATTAACATGGAGAAAACACGTTTTGGGACCCCCTTTTTTCTCAGCCCCCACTTCACGAAACCCACCGAAACTTTCAGGGAAGGAGTGGAGCACAGCGAGACCATTTTAAGGAAAATTGCAGGCAGATCCCTCAATCGGCGCCAAAGTTATTCCTAATAGAATGTTGCGGATTTCCTATGGTAGCCAATCCTAACTATAACCACCTAATGGCGACCGCCACTAAGTAATATATATATATATATATATATATATATATATATATATATATATATATATATATATATATATATATATATATATATATACATATATATACATATATATATATATATATATATATATATATATATATATATATATATATATATATATATATATATATATATATATATATATATATATATATATATATATATATATATATATACAAGAAAGAGACACTTCTTCCGGAGTACTGGGACCCATGAAAGTTGGCGCAGATACCGGCGAAGCAATCCGGTTAATCAATATATCCAAGGAAAACAAAGTTCGTCTTGCGCTCTCAGGCAATCAGGCAATGGAATCCAAAGTGTAATATAAGCAGTTTATTTACACAACGCGTTTCAGCTCAGCAGCCTTGTTCACGTGTAAACCAACACAAATGACTCCGGTATTTAAACAAAAGTTCAGCGTTGTCAATCACAATCAACATAAACATAGGACTAGTAAATGAAAATGAGTAAAAATGAGTAAAAAGAATGGCAGACATGTTGGAATGGTAACGTAACGTCAACATCGTTTGAATTTACGATCTAGACAGTTATGGCATGTTGTTATCCAACTTCATATGTACAGCAAAAATCATTAGTTAAATTAATGTATAATACATAAAGTAAACTGTCCACAAAATAAAATAAACTAAAGTAAAATACTGTTTAGCGTTAGTCCTGGCTAGTAACTGATCTTACTGTTAGCCTTTCATTTAGACATCAGTAAACGTACATGAACCTGGTATGTCGCCAATGCAAGGTTGTTTAACAAGGTGGGTCACAAATATTCATATAGTCAATCACAGTGAAATACATGATGATAAACAATAAACAATGACCTGTAAGGCGATCCACTTGTTGCCTAAGTGTAACAGGAGTTACAGAGTGCAGAGAACAAGTGTAAACATTGGCCAGGTGAGGGCTCCAACCAGTGTAGGGTATATTGTCGGTAGGCAATATCCACGGTTTTCAAGAGGCAGAAAAGTAACCTCTACTAGCCAGGTATAGTCATATATATGGTGAGACGTTACCAAGTCTATGAACTAAAGTCCTTTCTTATGCGTGATGGTAATGATCAAGTGTTGGCGCTGACTACCCGGAGAGTGATATGACAGGAAGTCGTGAGTCCCAAAGTGAAAACAGTGATTCCTGGAGTGCAAAGGATAGGTACGCCTGTGAAAGTGAGTTCGGTGGTAGGCCCCTCCTTTCCTCCTGTGGACCGAAAAGACATAACAAATATAAGTAAAAATCTTGCCGGGTAGTCAGCGCCAACACTTGATCATTACCATCACGCATAAGAAAGGACTTTAGTTCATAGACTTGGTAACGTCTCACCATATATATGACTATACCTGGCTAGTAGAGGTTACTTTTCTGCCTCTTGAAAACCGCGGATATTGCTTACCGACAATATACCCTACACTGGTTGGAGCCCTCACCTGGCCAACGTTTACACTTGTTCTCTGCACTCTGTAACTCCTGTTACACTTAGGCAACAAGTGGATCGCCTTACAGGTCATTGTTTATTGTTTATCATCATGTATTTCACTGTGATTGACTATATGAATATTTGTGACCCACCTTGTTAAACAACCTTGTATTGGCGACATACCAGGTTCATGTACGTTTACTGATGTCTAAATGAAAGGCTAACAGTAAGATCAGTTACTAGCCAGGACTAACGCTAAACAGTATTTTACTTTAGTTTATTTTATTTTGTGGACAGTTTACTTAATGTATTATACATTAATTTTACTAATGATTTTTGCTGTACATATGAAGTTGGATAACAACATGCAATAACTGTCTAGATCGTAAATTCAAACGATGCTGAAGTTACGTTACCATTCCAACATGTCTGCCATTCTTTTTACTCATGTTTACTCATTTTCATTTACTAGTCCTATGTTTATGTTGATTGTGATTGACAACGCTGAACTTTTGCTTAAATACCGGAGTCATTTGTGTTGGTTTACACGTGAACAAGGCTGTTGAGCTGAAACGCGTTGTGCAAATAAACTGCTTATATTACACTTTGGATTCCATTGCCTGATTGCCTGAGAGCGCAATATATATATATATATATATATATATATATATATATATATATATATATATATATATATATATATATATATATATTTACACAACTTCGATTCTCCGCACTTCCATTTGGCCAACAGAAACACGAATCCAGCACTATGAGGCAGATTTTAATTTATTACAATCCTCAAGACTGACGCGTTTTGGACACCTTGTGTCCTTGCTCACAGGTCAACATTAACGCCGTTCGTCATTTTTTATATATATCTGTGTCATTCTATTGCCACCACGTGCTTAATTGGCATAGAAGACATACAGGCACTATATTTTTCTTGCAATAAAAATATTTTTTTTTAAACATGCATTTTTAACACACATATTTATTCATATGGCTGAGATACCCGCCACCCCCTCTCAACACAATCCCCAAGGATGGGAAACCGGAAACAGTTCTGAACTTTTGGAAGACGGGAGGGAGTGACCCTCCCGGCCGTATTTATTAAAATATGAAACAAAATTAAAACATTAAATAACAGTTTCATATTATGTACAATTTCATTACCACATAGCGATGTTTGGCTAACCTTAACATATTCTCTAATACAAAGGTTCTCCTAGCCGAACTAACATCCTACAAAACATTTAACTTGAAATTTTTGAAATTGTACATCCTAACGTTTAAGGGCCAACGGCAAGGTCGTAACCGGTGTCAAGATCCCTAAACCAGAAATATCCCCCTCACTTGTGAGGGGCGACCGCACAGAGGTGTACCTCAAGTGCAACTACCAATTTCCCTTGACTTGACGGGGGCCCCAATAAACTCGACGCCACTTAAAGGTCGTCCGAGGACTCGTGTGAGGTATCTAGAAGGTAGCGTAGACCCCCCCCCAAACCCCACACAACTTACCACATCTGCCGTCGCAGATGTCCTGGCCCCGGGAAATTCTCCAGGAGGGGGCTGTAGCCCCTCCTACCCAGGAAGGGGCCTTGACCGCCTTTCCTTTCCTTTTCGGCGGCCCATCCTTAGAAGGGACCGCCTCCCCGTTGAGGGGCCAATGGCCACCTCCCTCGAGCGCTCCCATCCGTAATGGGTGACGCCCACTCATAGGGATCTTCCAATTAGTGCTCACCGATCATGACCTTACCGCCCGACCAAAATAAATACGACAATTCTAAACTAAATGACTAATTTACTTAAAAGACAGTAACACAACAACTTTATTAAAAGCATGCTTACTGATCAACATTATAGCAGGATTACTTTATTTGCAAAACATACCACAAATTGACCATTCTTTATTGCATATTCAACGTTATCACGATAGTAATCCGAACCTGTAAACAAAATCAGAGTTACCACATCAAACTTTATTCAAAACCACTTGCTGTCCTCAGGGGCTGGTGGGTGGGTCAAAATTGGCTCTTCGTTCTGTCTCGAGCTCACGTGCAGCGAGGTGGTGCAGCTTCAGAGCACAGGAACAAGAGGATGCTTCCTTGGCTTGTTGCTCCTTTTATCCGTCTTCAGGGCGGGCGTAAACCCGCCCCTGCCTGCCCCTGGGGCGTGGCCGGCCGCGTCAGTGTCTAGGCCAGCCCACTCCAGGGCGGGAAAAGGCGCGCCCCGGCTACGCCGCTTCGGGCATACCAGCCGAGACACGCCTCCCGCCCAAGATGGCTTCCCGGGGGGATCGTGGTACTCCGCCATACGTTCGGGGGGACCGAATGGTCGCCCCTTTCCATATGGCTGAGATACCCGCCACCCCCTCTCAACACAATCCCCAAGGATGGGAAACCGGAAACAGTTCTGAACTTTTGGAAGACGGGAGGGAGTGACCCTCCCGGCCGTATTTATTAAAATATGAAACAAAATTAAAACATTAAATAACAGTTTCATATTATGTACAATTTCATTACCACATAGCGATGTTTGGCTAACCTTAACATATTCTCTAATACAAAGGTTCTCCTAGCCGAACTAACATCCTACAAAACATTTAACTTGAAATTTTTGAAATTGTACATCCTAACGTTTAAGGGCCAACGGCAAGGTCGTAACCGGTGTCAAGATCCCTAAACCAGAAATATCCCCCTCACTTGTGAGGGGCGACCGCACAGAGGTGTACCTCAAGTGCAACTACCAATTTCCCTTGACTTGACGGGGGCCCCAATAAACTCGACGCCACTTAAAGGTCGTCCGAGGACTCGTGTGAGGTATCTAGAAGGTAGCGTAGACCCCCCCCAAACCCCACACAACTTACCACATCTGCCGTCGCAGATGTCCTGGCCCCGGGAAATTCTCCAGGAGGGGGCTGTAGCCCCTCCTACCCAGGAAGGGGCCTTGACCGCCTTTCCTTTCCTTTTCGGCGGCCCATCCTTAGAAGGGACCGCCTCCCCGTTGAGGGGCCAATGGCCACCTCCCTCGAGCGCTCCCATCCGTAATGGGTGACGCCCACTCATAGGGATCTTCCACTTAGTGCTCACCGATCATGACCTTACCGCCACAGGCCGGATAGTTGACCGGCTATCCGGACCCCCCACAACACTCCTACCTAAAGGTCATGTCTTAAAGTCTTTAGCCAAGCTATCCAGTCTCCTATGAGTAACTCGTTCCCCACCCGGGACAAATGAACACCATCCCCCAAATACATACTGTCACCAGTAATACAACCATGCGAAATAGAATGCAGTGTATTGTAACGGAACAATCTACTCACTTTGTTATTAACTTTCCTTACTGAATGATTCAGAGCAGAAACAGAAATAGCCCCCCGCCATACTTTTCGTGGGATCATATGGGACCATGCAATTGTGCACCCTGGAACTCTTCTTGCTAACCAACTTACAGTGGAAAGCATCGCCTCAAGAAGCAGTCGTCTACCAGTGGTGACCAAATCATTGCCCCCAAGATGTACTATGACTATAGACGGCGGTGACCTTGTCCGCCCTAGTAAACCCTCGAAAAATGATTGAAACTGGTCAATACAGAGTCCGCCCCTTCCGTAGAAGGACACACTGTACCCGTATTCCCCAGCCACGTGAATCATGTCACCTGCTTTGAATACGTCCGCGGCACGCCTCACGTATGAGTGGCCCACGACCCACACCTCCTTTTTCACAGCCGGTGATGTCTGACCGCTGGCCCGGTGATGGGTCGACTGCATAGTCCGCCCCGCCTCGCAGGCTTGCGCAACTGAAACCAAACAAAAACAAGAAGCGTGAGTACATCATACAGCTTCACAACATGTGCAACCGCACATACCTTTTATAACAATTGGAGGACCAACGCCCCACACGTTTAACTTGTTCGACATTCAGACCCCTGGCTGTAGCCTCTGTAGCAGCCCCTATCCGAAAGGAATGGGTCCCAAACTCGCCCGGGTTCAAGCCCGCAGCGGCAATCGACATCGCAAGCACCCGCTGAAACTGAAACCTCGTCAGTGGGGTGGCGTCAGCGTGTCTCAACAAGGTGCCCCCCCATGATGCCACCCTTTGTGCTAAATATTCCTCTACACAACTCACCGGGCACATGGAGGACTCGGGAATCCTTTGTATGATTATGCAATCACCCATCGCACCCTGATCGGTCTTGGACCTGGCAAACGAGACAGTCATTGTCCCCCCTCTGACCTGAACGTGCTCTCGGCACAGTCCCCCCATCACATCCTGCTTGTTCCTTGCCACTAATTCGCTTACCCGCATAGCCCCATGGAATGCCAGCGTAAAAGCGGCTCGGAATAACACTGTTTCATACTTGGATGAGCACGTTGCAGGGAGTACGGATAATAACAGGGCCAACCTATCCAAACCTATCGGGCGCCTTTCATCTACTCTGCGACCCTCAAGGCGTTGCCACCCACGTAGCGCCTTTTGTACAACGAAAGACGCTGTCGGGTCCTGGATCCCATGAGCCCTAGCAACAAAGGAAATGGCAGCCCGATGCCTCTGGGCCGTAGCCACCGATTTGCCTGCCTGATGTAAAGACAGCAGGAATTTCACTACCCACTCCTCCTGGCCCCAAAGCTCCCCTCTAGCAGCCCCCAAAAAGGCCCAATAGGAACGGAACGCCCCTTCATATGCCTTCCTCGTCCTGGGTGCTAAACTCTCTCCCACGAGGTTACGAAGTTCGGGGCACCGAGAGACCAGAGAGCTTCGGGAAAGGGTGCCGCCACCGGGTCCGCTGTGGGCAGAAAACCCCAGAAGGCCTGCATACGAAAACGAGAAAGCGCATCAGCCGCCTGGTTCATCACCCCCGGGACATGTCTTGCCTTAAATAGCACATTCAATTGCATACACAGTAATACGATTTCCTTGAGCAATCTCAGAATCCATTTGCATCGTGCTGCCTGGCTATTGATACACTCAACCACGGTCATGTTATCAGACCAGAATACCACAGAGTGATCTCTGAACCCCTCGGGCCAAGTTCTCAGGGCCACCAGAATGGGGAAAAGTTCCAGGAAAGCAATGTTACTTGTCAGTCCACTATCATGCCACCATGACGGCCATTTTTGTGCCGACCACTGAGTGCCGAATATGGCACCAAAACCAATGCTCCCTGCCGAATCTGTCCACAGCCCCAGCTCCTCAGAGGACACCGCCGGTTTGTTCCAGACAATTCGACCATTGAAATCCGCCAGAAATGCCAACCAAATGCGCATGTCCTGGCGAACCTCTGCCGAGAGCCTTGTGCGATGATGACCCTCCTTCAGGCCGACCATGGCTTGAGCGATCGAGCGGGAAAAGGGGCCGGCCATCGGTATTACTCTTAGGGCAAAATTCAACTGTCCCACCAATTGTTGTAATTGATGTAGCTTAACCTTAGACTCATTTATACACATTTGCAGGGATGCCCTGAATCTTAACACTTTGTCACCTGGTAAACGAAAACAACCTTCTTCGGAGTCGAGCTCGATCCCCAGAAACTCGAGGCAAGTCGAGGGACCCACAGTCTTACCTGGTGCCAATGGCACGCCAAACTGATTCATCAAGACACAAAATTCAGTCAAAGCCTGTCCACATTCCGGATCCCCGGCTGCCCCCAGAAACAAAAAGTCATCGAGATAATGCATAACATGTTGAAACCCCGTCTTCTTTGTGAAGACCCATTGCAGGAAACAACTGAACTTTTCAAAATAGGCACAAGATATAGAGCACCCCATCGGCATACACCTATCCATGTAATAGTGACCCTGAAACATGAAACCAAGGAGACGCTGATCGTCTGGATGTACCAGGAGCAACCGGAACGCTGACTCGATATCAGATTTTGCCATCAGCGCACCGGGCCCCAGGCGATTCAATATGGCTACGGCCTCATCGAAGGATGCGTACCGCACCGAACACACTTCCGGGTCTATCGCATCGTTTACGGAAAGACCACGTGGGGCTGATAAATTATGTATCAGCCGAAACTCACCCGGGTCCTTCTTGGGGACCACCCCTAAAGGGGAACAAACAAAGTTAGCAACTGGTGGCACATTAAATGGACCGGCGACTCGACCTCGAGTAACCTCTTTCCCGATCTTTTCCTGTACCACGGTCGTATGCTGTAAGACCGATATCTGGTTTTTACATTTCGCTATACCCTGAAACTCCCCCACTGGGATGCGGAAACCATATGAAAACCCGTTCCGCAACACCCCAGCGGAAGCGTGATCCGGGTATTCGCTGAGCCAGGGAATCATTGCCATGGTATCAATCGGAGTAGGTAAAGGCGCCCCTCGGACTATGTCAGACCTGTTTGGCGCCTCCTCTACCCCCGTTATCACCCGTTTTGGCTCTGCACATGGACTCAGGATGGGATGATTGCCCACACCCACCACATTCGTGCCTAAATTTGCATGACCCCTGGGGCCTAGTACATTTACCCCTGTTAAAGTTCCAACAAATCCCCCTTTTTCCTGCGTTGCCGATTGACCTCGAGTGGTTGTCGTTACTCGTACCTGATCGAAAGGGCGTCCCCGCATATTGGCGGGAGGATTCACCAACGCTACTCCCTACCAATGGCAACTTCAACATACCAGTATCTTCCATTTTGGACCAAGACACAGAATCATAACAATCCCAAGTTAAGTTTTTATCATGTTCTTTCGCTTTTCTGAAAATATTATCGTAACAGAACCATTGATTGCCCTCGTGTGATACAGAATACCCCATGATCCGTGACTGATAAATCGGCAATTCGGACAGCAATTCGGGCCTACGTTCACCCATGATGGATGTAAAAATCCCCCATGCTTTGCCCCAATTGCCAATGTTTTCATTTACCTTAAAGGCGGCCATCTTTGCGCGCCAAACACTCGGATGCATGAGCTCCTTCTGGCTCTTAACATGCTCCATCTCATAATGATCGGTAAGCAACGAGAAGATGTTTATATACTCCTCTGCCCATATCTTCTCTTTGATAGCCAGAGGGACATGTTGACCCAACTTTTCCCTTCGAGAGGGTGCCGACTCATCCCTCGCAATCGGCAATGGCCGCTTACCTGAACCGGAAGCTGTATCTGCGACTGGACCTGTCCCAGGTGGTTTCTCTACTGCCGCAGCCGGCGATGGTGCCTTCGTCGCTTCCCTTGTTTCACGCAGTTGCTTCATCAACACCTGCGCGTCGTCAGCCGTGGCGCCCTTGCTACCTTTACCCAACCACGCTGCTAATTGTGCTGCCAGCTCGGGCGGCATATCCTCCCCGGACACGGGGGTGACCACCACGGGAATCGGATTCCCTTCCTCCGGCACGGGAGTTGGTGCTTCGAGTGGGGTACAGGGAACCGGGATGTCTCCCCCAGCTGCTCCCCTTCTGGGCCTCTTGCCTTTTCCTCCTGGAGCTGCTCCTGCCAAAGGACGTTTCGGCCCCCCTTCCTCGTCTTTATCCGCCATTCGCCTCTTTAGGTCGGTCACCTCTTTCATGAGAACACGCAGCATCTGGTCGGTAGTCATTCGCTTTCCCGCCTTCTTAGGCATTCTCCGACAGAGTATCTGCAAAACAAACAAGAAAGATTACAACGCTCAAAATTGGCTCTTCGTTCTGTCTCGAGCTCACGTGCAGCGAGGTGGTGCAGCTTCAGAGCACAGGAACAAGAGGATGCTTCCTTGGCCTGTTGCTCCTTTTATCCGTCTTCAGGGCGGGCGTAAACCCGCCCCTGCCTGCCCCTGGGGCGTGGCCGGCCGCGTCAGTGTCTAGGCCAGCCCACTCCAGGGCGGGAAAAGGCGCGCCCCGGCTACGCCGCTTCGGGCATACCAGCCGAGACACGCCTCCCGCCCAAGATGGCTTCCCGGGGGGATCGTGGTACTCCGCCATACGTTCGGGGGGACCGAATGGTCGCCCCTTTCCACAAGAATAGGCTACGATTTCATATAGCTGCACAAATGTGAAAAGTGCGATTCAAATTTCACGTTCCACACAAATAAAACTTCCATAATTAAGAAGTTAAAATTTGATTTGTAAATATGGCGTGTCACAGCTCATATTATGAATGTGTTGGGCTTAATGCATAATTAATAAATAGTAATAATGCATGTTGCATATATAAATATATGAATAACAACAAACCCTGGGCAAAGCACTATGCTACGCTCTGGTAGTTTGCGCAACTTCGCACTACGCGAACTGCACGTAGCACAGTGCGAACATGCGTAGCGTAGCGTAGTGCAGCGGTCATTTTTTGCTTACTCGCGGTCTTCAACGTCAAGTTGGCGACTGCAAGCAAGCAAAATTACATCCTCACGAGATTTTTTCCTTGTTCTCGATCAGCAACATCAAGTTGCCGATCGCGAGCATGGAAAATAAACCTCCCGGCATGATTCTCAACGCGGGGAGGTCAGGTTTCTCATTGCGAGTGGTGGCACATGCTCACGACCGCTCACGATGAGAAACTACCAGTCCGCGTTAAGAAAGCTGCAGATCGAGTAAAAATCGACTCAAGCGGCAGAAAAGTACAGCTCGCAATGTGCAGGATGCCGTTTTCAATGATTACACAGTGCCTGATTTTTGTCCCCACTGTGCAATTATTGAAAACGACATTTTGCACAGAGCGAACATGCTACTACGCAGTTCGCGTAGTGCTACGCATTGCTCGTGTAGTGCAAAGTGCACTTTGCGTAGCTACGTGTAGCGCTACTTCGCGAACTACACCCACCCCTAATAAAAACATGAAGATACTAAAATTATTAAGCCCTTAACTGTGCAAAGTTCGCATGATAACATGTACACTGTCATGCCAAAATAAATGACAACCTTCCTACTTCAACAACTTCCTGCTTGAATGCGTAGAGGAGGGAATATTGTGCTTTTTTCGAGCGTGCAATGATGCAAAAAATTGCTGAGTGTCTATAAAGTGCAACTATGGTCAAAACCGACCCTAATAAAGTGCTTGTGCTACTAAATTCTAAATCACACTATTGTATATAAATCTAAAAACCTCAGAGGTATCTTAGTTAAAACCCTGATAAAAAACTTAAGGAATAAAGGGTAAAGCATACCATCCCTGCGGCCTGGACTCTAATGCAGTTCCTTAAAGTATGTACAAATAGGTTCATTCATATTCAACTGTCAAGTTAATAATACAATACATTACAGAAAGTGGTAAAGGTCCTCCGTATTGTTGAGGCCATTAGGCATTTTGCTGTCTAACTCTAATATCATTTTAGATTCTAATTTCCTCAGCATCCTTTCCCTATCTCCTCCTCTACGGAGTTTAGGAATATCTGCCAGCACAAAGTATTTTTGACAACTGAGAATTGTATTATGCACTTGCTTAAAATGATGAGGCACCAGATACGTGGAATCATTATTAACAGTTGCTCGTAAGTGCTGCAGAATTCTGACGTGCACCTGTAGCTTGGTGCTTCCCATGTATCTTAGGCCTTAGGTGCACGTCAGAACATAAACTGCAAACTCAGTTTTACAGTTGAAACTACCCTTAATTATAACTTCCTCTGGGCTGAAAGAAGTCAAATAAGAGGTAGTGTTCTCTCCAAACCTGCAAGAGGATCACTTAGTGAACCCTTGCGTAGGCTGTAGCCACATCTTAGCAGCGCCTAATTCGGGATTAGTTTTGACAATTTGTGTTGTCATAGAAGGGCCTTTTCTGTATGTAATCGTAGGTTGTGGAGGAAGGTTAGGAGCAAATACCCCATCAGTTATAATTATTGGCCAGTTACGCCTAACAATTGACCTGATTTTTCTTTCCTGTTTGTTAAATGAGGTTATTAGTTTCGGGGCAATCCCTGCTGTTTCAGGATTTTCTATATTGCTTGAGTTGGAAAAAAGAGAGTAACTAGGCCTAGTGCTGATTTTATTGGCTGCTTCTATTAAAATGGACTCACTATAGCCTCTTGCTCTGAATCTATTGAGAGCCTTTTGTTTGCATTTAGTGAGGTCCTCATCTGTACTGCAGATCCTCTTTAGATGCAATAACTCCCCAAACTGAATGCTTTTTACCAAATGTTTGGGGTGTGCGCTGCTGGCATGGAGTGTCGTATTTCCAGCCATGACCTTCCTATGTACCGTTGTTGCTATTCTTCCATTTTTAATATAGACTTTAATGTCTAAGAATTCCACATATTGTTTGCTGATCTGCGATGTAAATTTAAGATTGTAAGTATTGTTGTTAATCTTATTAATAAAATCAGTGGCACTCCTCTCATCACCTCTCCACACAATGAAAACATCAACTATTTACCACAACCAGTGTTGTACATGGTTGATATAATCAGCGAGGAATGCACGCTTAAGACCTTCTCCTCCCGCCAACCTACAGGCAAACATGCATAGCTGGTGGAGAGGAAGGCCACCATTGCGACACCCCTCTTTTGCAGGTAAACATCATTGCCGAACATAAAATAGTTATTAAAAAGACACTAAGAAGCCAAATCTAAAAGCATTTTGTTAGGATTTTAACAGTCAAGGGGTCTTGAACCAAGAAAATGTTTCAAAGCATTCAATCCTGTTCTATGCTGATGTACAGGGATTCGATATATAAAGTAAATAACATCAAATCCTCTGCACACTGTATATTCTGCAATTTTTCAAGAAAGTCCCCTGTATCTTTTATATATGTAGGCAGTTGTTTAACCAAGTCCTGTAAAAAGTAGTCCACATACTGTGTCACATGTTCTCCCACACTTCCGATGGCTGCTATAATTGGTCTGCCAGGGATAGGGGAAGATTTTTTGTGGACTTTGGGAATCAAATACAGTCTCGGCAATGTTGGATGTTCCACATGAAGGAAACTGTATTCTTCTGAAGAAATACCTTCCTCTCTTTTCCATTGCAACAACTACGTTTTCAAGTTATCTCTCGCTGTATTGTATTTATCCGATTTTGTAATTACTATTTCATGATTGTCGCTCAATTTTTTCATCAGCTTGGTATATTTCAAGTTGTGATTACTTTTGTGACGCTTTCTGTGTTCGATTTGGTGATGTAGTTTTTTAATGTCCTCAGTAACTCAGTAACAACATATATATATGTGTGTGTTTATATATATATCAAGTCCCCCTTGTATGGATGAAACGCGTCATGGCTGCCTTCATTTAAACTGTATGCTGAACCTGGAATAAGCTGAGGCATTTTCTATCAGCTTTGTGGTCTGTGCTCTGTTTCCGTGTCCTGCGAGGGAGAAGCGGATATATATATAGATATATATAGATACATGTCTATATATATATATAGATAGATATATATATATTTTCACCGAAAAAACATCGGTTTTACAGATGTTATAGTTAGGAATTAGCATTTCAAAAACCTTAGAAATTCACAAAAAAGTTAGTTGAGCTAACTATAACTTGCGCGCCAAGAATGCATTGCTGATGATGTCACATATTGTTGGACCTGGGAATTTTTGACTGGTTCAACCCTGAAATTTTTGCTTTTGATGGCGACCTGGCGTTTGTGATTTCTGGCTTGGCGTACTTTTTCCTTGTGTCCCAGGGTAAAGTGCGTGTGTGTAGTGAGGTTGGCCTACCCTCCCATAGGAATGCATGGGGAATGTATGTGACCATGTTAGTTCTTGATGCGTGGGGAATGCAGGTGCGAGTTTGGTATGTGCGGACTCGTGTGATTAAATGCTGTGCAATGATGTGTGCGGCATGATTGTGTCTAGTGTGGAAGTGCCACTTCTAGAAGTTGGCATGTTTGTGTAATTTGTGCATGGCTTGTGATTGGCTGGAGCTGGCTGGGGAGCCTGGCTCCATGATTCATGATGGTTCTGCCCCGCTGGTGAGTGTTGAGATTAGCATGAGTGATGTGAGGGAGGAGTACACCTGGGACCTGAATAGGGCTGGGCTTTCCCCACACAATGCTGGCTCCGCCCCCTGTGGTGCGTCTAATGACCCTAGCCTGCCTAGTGAATGGAAAGGGTGGCTGAGGAAAACAAAGTACTCCAAAACCAGCTGCGACTGGTTTTTCCCCCATCCTGCACCCTGAGACAAAGGGATTTAATGTATAAAAAGGGGATGTGTCCCCTTACAAGGGGTTCTCTGTTCTTGATCTAAAGAGGGGGGCTTCCTGCTGCTGGGCACCAGGAGGACCGCCACTAGGACTGCCTTCCTGCCTGGAGGGCCCAGTGAGCTGGCCCCTGGACCCAGCCTTGCCCCTCTGCCTACCTTCCTAAAGGACTTGTTGCTGGACTCTGGGGCATCTTAGCGCTGGGGAGCGCTTTTGCTTTCATTGATCTTGAGCTCTTTGTTGGCCCAGATTTTGTGTGAGGAAAAGCAGGTGCCCACCCTGCATTCCACCGAGCCAGTTCGCCGAGTTGCGGCGCGGGTGCCCCCCCCGCTTATTTGCTGACTTTGTGTGTGCCCAGGAGCATTGTCCCACTTAAATGGTAATTTAAAACGGGAGCCTACCCCGTAGTTTTGCCCCCGAAATCACCGCCGCAGCACCGGGCCGAGAGGAAGCAGCCACCGACGTCACTAAAAGACCGCGCTGGGATTGGCCCAGCCGGCAGAGACTCCTCCCGCGTCATTGGTAAGGAGCTCCGTGTTTGGCTCTCCCCGGAGGGCTTCCCCAGGCGACCACCGGGAAGCCCCGGCAGAGGAGAAGCTGTCCTAAGCCCCGCATCTAGAAGGAGTGAGGTTGTAGGGCTTCCGTGTGAGCCGGAGAGCCGTGTGTCCGGGAGGAAAGAGAGCCACCAGCGGAGCCCGGTAAGTGTTGTCGGGCGGGGGGGAGAGCTCCAGGCCTAGCCCTCATGCTGGAAAGAGGCGCAGTGTGCACCAGGTGTATCGAGCAGCCCCATCTGGTCCTGTGAGGTTCAGGGGGCATTGAGCCATTCCGAGTCCCCCGAGTGGCACTCCAACAACCCCGGGGGGCGATTTGGTCATCCAGAGCCAGTTGAGGCTCGAACGCGGGGGCATTTTGTCACTGTTTCGAGTCCGCGAGGGACTCCAACGACGGCGCCATTCCTATTTCGATCCACAAAGGCTCAGGGGGCATTTTGATATTCAGAGCCTGTTAAGGCTCGAATGCGGGGGGCCTTTGGCCATGTCGAGTTCCCCGAGAGGGACACACCCGAAGGCGCTACTTTGTGTGTGGAGCCCCTGAAGCTCCTAAGGGCCAGTTGCTCTTTCCTTGAGCCCACGAGGCTCCCACAGGGTTTGCCCAGTTGATGATTCAGCTGCCCAGCACTTAGTGGGCAGCTGCCACGTTTAGGACCCTGCATCTTTCTTTGGCTGCCTGCGTGGCCTGCCCTGACATTTGGTACACAGGGAGTCCTAACCCAATGAGAGGTCCGTTGGCCTGGGGGACAGTTCTTGTGTTGTGCCCTTGCAAGGGGTACATGTTTGGATCTATGTGTTTTGCGCAGATGTGATTTCCTGCCTAATGTGATTGTAATGTGATGCAATGCTTTTGCCCATGCCTCTAACAGTGTATCTTTCATGCCTAGGAGGTTGTTTGCCCTAGAAGAGTGATACTAGCGAGGTCATGGTGCCCTGCTTGATATTTACCTAAGGTGTATTAGGATTACGTAGGTGGTGATTACCTGTTACCAGTGGGTACTGGTTATGTGCTACATGTGCTAATTTTGGTACTTCAGTATGATTATGTTCTACGTGCGAATTCTAAAAGTGATTACTCCTGAAAGTGGTCCGGGTGGCCCTGTCCCATGTAAATAATCCCCTGTAAAATCTGCCTGTGCCCATGACACCTTGTAAAGTACATGTTTATTATCTAATGTTTGTGGTATAATACAAAGATTATTTTTTATATGTACCTTTGTGTGGAGTTTCCTTTGTGGTGGGACTTGGGTGTTGTTGCTGGGTGCGCGCGCAAATGCTTTACACACTGCCTCTGAGATAAGCCTGACTGCTCGTGCCAACCAGAAATCCCATTTCTAACACATATTAAATCACGCATGACATGGTCAGTGACTTCACCGAAAACATTTCAAATGAAATCATGTAATGTTTTATATCTTCCCCAAAAATATGTATTTTTTTTGGGGGGGGAGGGGGTATCTGATGGGTACGCAGTGCCAAGCAACGCATTATCTCATTTACATATGGGGTTGCGCCTGCTGTGAGTTGCGTATTCGACAAGTACATGCTGCCAGGCCCTATGTTACATCACAGACGTATAGTATCGTGCTGGGGACGCCAATCCCTTTTCTTTTGTCTCAAAAGTTTATCTAAATAACTTTAAACAGTAAATGAGAGCACAAGAAAATCTAAATTATTTCAAACATTTATATATTTCTAACTGATAGATATATTTGGTCAAAATCGCATTGGGTGTGGCCTCCTAGCGAGCTCAGTGCACGATTGCCATGTGACCTTAAAAAAAGCATTTGATAGGTTCATAACATTTCCCATTGTAACAGTTGTACGTCCCCACCCATTTTACTCATTCTCTATACAGAGTTTGATGAGAGACACCTCTTCTGCTTAGAAATCTTTTTTTGAAAAGTGTTTTCCTGTATACACATATCTTATACTACACACAACATGCAACGATCATTTAGATCAATATTCATGCTCTGTTGATTAGCCTTCCATGTGTGATTGCCATGCATCTCAAATATTCCATCAAAAAATAAATATGTGTTACAAGATGCCTCTGGTGTGTGTGTGTGTGTGTGCACATTATTGTGCTGCCTTTGGCCTGGGTATTGGTGGCTCTAGGGAGTATCATCAGCCACGGGCAAACTGCACATATTAGATCACATGCCATCTCATTAGCAATAGTTTTCACCCTCCCAACACATGCTAAACTAATCTAATTTGCACCCTCTGAGAGGTCAAATCTACAAAAGAAATACATATAAGTACACTTCCTGGCCAGGAAGGAACTGAACAACGCCCAAGTTCCCAGAATAATTATTGACACCCCTACGCTGGCCTGGTGCACGCAAGCCCAGCCCACTTTGTGTACGTATAAATAGGATAACCACGACGCCACACGTCCCTCTTCTTCCACACTACCTCAGATTATATGTAGCATCCAGCGTGCATATCAAAATGCGCAATAAGAAAAAAGAAATGGATCCATGATGTGTACACCATGCTGACAATTAACACGGGCTCTAAATTGTGAACCCTACTGCCCATTGTCTACTAAAGGGATCCATGAGGTGTACACTCTCCTGCAATCAACACTCCATCTGAATTGTGAGCACAGCTGCCCGTAGTGTTTTCTCACACAACAATGACAGTAGGTAAGCAGAGCGGCCTCGGTGCACAGGGCCTTCAATTGAGCACGGTGGGGCAAGAGGGGTGGGATGCTTCAGCCTGGCTGCACAGGTGCGAACAAACAATATTGCTGTGCGTAATGATGTGATCTCTGACCTCATTCAGTTTCATCTCTGTCTCATTTTAAAGACCTGCTGAACCATAATGCAGGCCTGAGCCAGCGGACAGCACTGCCCTACAGACACTTCTTCACCGCGGTGCTGTGGGAGGGGTGGGATGCATCAGCCAGACTGCGCATGTGCATATAGGTGATATCGCCGTGTGTTATGATGTCATCTTTGACCTTATTCAGTCACATCTCTGTCTCATTTTAAAGACCTGCTGTACCATGAGGTAGGCCTGAGCCTATGTGGAGCGCTGCCCAACAGACACCTGTTGAGAGCGGTTCTGCGGGAGTCGTGGGTGCAACATACTGAGTGCGCATGTGCAAAAAAGAGATGTTGCTGTGCGTAATAATGTGATCTCTGACCTCATTCGTCACATCGGTCTAATTTTAAGGACCTACTGGACCGTACTGTAGGCCTGAGCCAGCGGGCAGCGCTGCCATACAGAAAAGTGGTGTTGGCTTTTAGGACAGTGTAGTGAGCTCCTTACTAAGAGTACATGCACACAGGTTCCCTCCACTGCATTACACGCGCACATTATGCTTCTAGCATGCGCTCTGTTCCTTTCTATATTAATGTTGGCATAACATATTATTATTTAACCTTGTGTATTCTCCTGCACTCCAACTCCTCTTTTTACTACGATTAAGACTAACAGTTGGTACTTCAAAAACGAAGGATGCACTCAACTCCTATTTTCCATCAAGCTTGAAATAAACCTTGATTTACCTCCAGACGTTTCCACCATTAAATTATTTCTCAGTTCCGGACATTCCATTGATTGCCACAAGAAGTGCCAAGCGGGAGCTGACCCCGCATTAATGCCCTGCCATTCTGACACCTTCCATCGTTTTATCAAGACACCATCCCGGACCGGAGACTTCGTCTACCATGCAAACGTACACTGGACAAGGATGTAGCACCAAAACGTCGTGGGACACACCAGTGGTGGCAGGTAAGCAGTGAAGCTTTGATGTGCAAGACCAACAATTGAGTCAAGTGTGGAGGAAGGGATTGGGGTGCAGCACCCTGGGTGCACAGGTGCATGCAAGTGTTTTTTCCGTAGCTAATAAAGTAGGACATATATTATTAAAGAACGGTGATAACATTATCACCACTTTAGCTATAGGAAACTGCTGCTGAACCTGGGCTTCTATGGGAATTCACAAGGGCATATTATCAACCCCTTATCGCTCCTTTAGCAGCAGTTTCCTGCCGCTAAACCGGCGATAATGGTATCGCTCTTTCTTCATAATATGGCCCATAATCTCTGGCCTCATGTATTTAATTTTAAGAACTTGCTGAACTTCACTCTTTCTCACAGACCCTAGCATCCTAGACAAATGGGTGACAGAGGGTAAACACTAAGGGCTGGGTCAATACGCTAACGCTCTGTCTCCTCCTTCCTCTCTTCTTTTGACTCTCCCTCCCCTTCTCCCTTCCACTCACTCCCCCTCTCTTCCGTTTTCACTATGGGTCTTTAATTCGGACTACCTTAATTTACCTCTTCCACATAGCACACATACTTATGTTTCATTTTTGTCTTTCCTACGCTGCGTCCACTAAGGTCCAACCCACGTTTTTTTTTATTATACTGTTTTATTAAAGTTACATTTCTATTTATTTCTGTTTCAATAAAGGTTAAAAAAATTCTAATAAATAACTGAGTGTATAGGTCTTCTTTTTCTGACAACACTTGTCTATTATTTATTGTGAAAATCATCTGTTTATAGGAGATTTTAAGGACAACATTATTTAATATTAGAGTGCACCTACAAAACATAATCTAACTGACTATTAGACAAATGAAGCATGGGTAATTATGCAACTGTAAGAGTTCTATGAGTGTATCACTTTATAACACCATAAGTACTGCCCGTGTGATTACAGAACAAATAAGGCACTGCCTAGGACAACCGAGCCTTCAGGGACTGTTGAGGCCCACCCTGCATATTTAAATAAAGACCCGGAGTGTGGCAATCACCGGTCTTCACTTGGCCTCGAACCCCAGAACAATGAGTAAACAATACCTGGGAAGGTGGAGCTCCCCTAGGCTGCAAAACATCTCTGTGCCCTTCCGCGCCTAATTTACATGTGACATTAAGATCCCCAGTCCTACAGAGACACCGCAATATAATATTTGGATTGGCCATGGAACATTACCCACCCACCAGGGGCCTCATTGAAAAGAACGGATGAGAGCCCGCTTTTTTTTGTTGTTCTTTTCTATCCATTTTTACCATCCGCATCCCCTCTATTACAGTGAAACAAGATTTTTCCTCCTCTCGCTTTAAGTAGTCGAACAAGTATTTGCTATCACAGGGTGGAAACCATACACCACCCACTAATATCAAACACAAATGTCCAGCAAATGCACACTCCAGGACATTGTCTGAGCTGTGCCTGAGAGGTCGCCCTCTCTAGGAACATGATGCATTTGTTAGTATAAACACATACTAACACTACTTACACATGTGTAGTACAGAGACCAGAATGTAGTGAAGAAGGAGAGGAAGCGCAATAAATCCTACCAGAAGTCGGATCACATAGTTCAATGAGCCGACGAACCTGGCATGAGTAGAAACAGCTACACAAACAAAACGGGTCTTCATCACAACGCAAGCAATTTTGAAATATTGTTGAGTGGTGCCTACTTTTTGCCTTCTCCCGCGTGTCGCCAAATTTATGTAGTGAAGAGGCAGACAGCAGTGGATCCAATAAGTAGATTCATTACAAGAAAACAAGACACCTGAAACAACCACAAACAGGAGCAGACAGCAAAGCAACTGTCTAATCCAGCACCGTGTACAAACTCTGCAAGGTTCCCCTCATGACAGCCCTACATTCTAACATTACATACTGAGGGCCATATTGAGGGCCATATTATCAAGGAACAGCGTGAAAATTATCACCGCTTTAGCGGCAGGAAATTGCAGCTAAAACGGCTATGATGGCCTGATAATATGCCGAAGAGAATTCCAATAGAAGCCCATGTTCTGGTTTTAACATTGGCTTCTATTGGAATTCTCTACAGCATATTATCAAGCCATCGTTGAACCAGGGGGCGTTTTTGCTGCCTTGCTTGATTTGATGGTTTTTCAAGGGTGCTAATTCGTCGGCGCTGTGGGTGATCCATTGTGTGAGGTTCATGGCTGCTTGGTTTGGGTCCGATGAATTGGCAGGAGGGTTTTGGAGAAGCGATGTGAAGATCTGGTTGGTGGTTATTTTGTTCCAGTTTCTTCGCAGAATTGGTTGAGGGTGGTTGTGGATCGTGGTCTTTTTGTAGTTGAAGTGAACGCAGCTGTGGTCCATCCAATGGAGAGCTGTGGTGTGATTGAAGGAGATGTGCTTGCTGGAGGTGAAGATAGGGTCGAGCGTGTGCCCTGCATAGTGGGTGGGAGTGTTAACAAGTTGTTTGAGTCCGAGATTGGCGAGATTATCCAGAAGGGTGGTGGTGTTGCTGTCGTTGCTCTTTTCTAGGTGGAAATTGAGGTCTCCCAGTAGAATGTATTCCTCGGAGGGGAGGGCGTGTGGGGTGATGAAGTCAGTTATGTCTTCGCTGAATTGTGTGCGGGGTCCTGGTGGCCTGTAGAGGAGGGTGCCTCTGAGTGTGGTCTTGGGGTCGGTGTGGATCTGGAAGTGAAGGTGTTCGGCGATAGCGAGGGTATCGTCTGAACTGGTCGTGACGCGGATGGAGTTCTTGTGGACGATGGCGATGCCTCCTCCTGTTTGGTTGGTGCAGTCCTTTCGGATGATCTTGTAGCCGTCCGGGATGGTAATGGTGATGTCTGGAGCTGATGAGGCATTCATCCAAGTTTCTGTTAGGAAGGCGACGTCCGGAGACATGGTGTCGAGTAGATTCCAAAGGTCGATGGCGTGTTTGTGAACCGAGCGGGTGTTGAGAAGGATGCATTTTAGGTGGTTAGTGTCGGGGCTCTGTGTGAGGTTTGTGGATTTGTTGTGGGTCCTGATGGAGTCGAACTTGCAGGAGTGGCAGGTGAATGGTCCATGGGTGTATCCTGGGGCGGCTTTGTGGCACTGTGGTGGATGGCCGGGGTTAAGGGCTGAGAGGGTTGCGGCGTCGTATGTGATGCTGGAGGTGATAGGTTTGAGGGGGCCAGGGGGTCTGGCGCTGGGCGCGGTCCAGGCGCGGACGCTGCGTGTGGACGCTGCGCGTAGGTCCATCTGTCTTAAATGGAGAGTGGAGGGGGGCGGAGCGTGGGAGGGTCAGCTGGGAGGCGGTAGCGGGTAGGAGAGGCGGGCCAGGGGAAAGCACAACAACAAGATGGTGGTCAGAAAGAGAAAGCGAAACAGGGGCACAGCCAACAATAATAAACCCCAAATATGCAGGAAATATACCAGCAGGCTGGCAGAATGTCTCAGCAATGTCGCGCTAATTATCAAAGCTGAAAGTGCGACGCTCCGTTGCTATGTGCTATGTCCGGCTGAATGGGCTAATAATATAAGTTGAAAACAGGCTACGGTACCAGTCGCGGAAAGCAGGGCAATGCGCTTCAGCTGTAGGAGTCGCAGAAAGCAGGTTAATGCGCTTCAGCTGTAGGCGCTAGGTTCTGGAGTCAGGAAGCGTGGGGAGCGACCGCTTTGGAACAAGTCCAGACCGTCACAGCGTTGTGTAGGAGGAGGCGAGCCTTCTATCCGTGGGTGGGAGGGCAGCTGGGAGGTGGTAGCGGGGAGGAGAGGCGGCCCAGGGGAAAGCACAACAACAAGATGGTGGTCGGAAAGAGAAAGCGAAATAGGGGCACAGCCACCAATAATAAACCCCAAATATGCAGCAAATATACCAGCAGGCTGGCAGAATGTCTCAGCAATGTCGTGCTAATTATCAATTATCTGGTGAAGTCCACTGGTCCTGGGACATCGGTCAGGGGGCAAGCTCTCTTCCAAGCCCCTGGAGATCTTTTTAGCACAAGAAAGCAAAGGTAAAATCCACAAATTCCTTTTTCCTTTCAAGGCAGCCAGGCAACCACTGCAGGCCAATCCCCCAAGCATCACTTCAGCTTGGGAATAGTCTCTCCTCAGTTTCTTCAGGTTCCTTCTCTTCAGCAGAGGTTTCTTCTTGTCAGTTCCAGGAGTGATCTAATTTCATGGGATCAGGGTTCCAATACTTATACCCCAAAATCCTTTGTTCTCTGAGTGGAGATGGGCCTGTGCCTATTTCAAGCCAGTTCTGAAGCACTCTGTTCACCAGACTTCTCCTTCCCTTTCACAGCACAGGGCAGGCACATCAGACGCCCCACAGGAGGTGGAGCCAGCATTGTGGAAGGCAAGTACAGCCCAGGACCACTTTGTTGACAGTCTTCCTTTTCCTCTTTCACTGTGCAGGGCAGAGACATCAGACGCACCACAGGGGGTGGAGCCAGAACTGTGGGGGGCAGGCACAGTCCTATTCAGGTCCCAGGTGCAACTCCTGCCTCCCATCTGGATGCATATCTCCCTATTCACCACCGGGCTGCCCCAGCCTGTCTCCTGGAATTCCCCAGTCCTGTCACACACAAACCCAGACAAGGAATACACAACCTAGCAGAGGCGGGCTCAAATGGTTAGGCAAGCAAATACTTACTTTCTAAAAGTGGTATTGGCAAAGACAGAATCATAAAATAAACTTTACTAAAAAGATGTGTTTTATTATTCTGAGTCCAGGCATACTAAACTCGAATTTCTACCATGTTCTCTGAGTCTGCTAGGATTATAAAAATGTAACAATCCAGCAGCCCATTCTAGCCTATGGAGAACAGGTAGCCTTGCAATAGTGAAAAATTAAAATGGCCCTAATTCACTATTAGGACATG
Organism: Lissotriton vulgaris; assembly: GCF_964263255.1. Classification (NCBI taxonomy): domain Eukaryota; kingdom Metazoa; phylum Chordata; class Amphibia; order Caudata; family Salamandridae; genus Lissotriton; species Lissotriton vulgaris. The sequence continues at coordinate 993,655,549 of NC_141698.1, forward strand.
CCACACACATCAGGGCTTGTCCTACCTTATACTTACAATGCACCCTGCCCATGGGCCTATCATAGGGGTGACCAATATGAAGAAAAGGGAAGGTTGAGGGACTGGAAGGTGGGTGCACTTGCCCAGTCAGCATGACAGTACCAGAATGCATGCAGACTCTGCAATGGCAGACCTTAGGCACGTTTTACAAGGCCGCTTCTGTGGGTGGCACAACCAGTGCGGCAAGCCCACTAGCAGCATTTGGATTTACACGCCCTGGGCACACTCAGTGCACTGTACAAGTCTGACAAGTAAACCAAATATCCAATCATGGAATCAATACATCAATTTACAGTAGGGAGCACTCTCACTGTGGCACTGGACAGCAGTGGCACAGTGACCAGAGCATATAACACCAGAAAAACACATTAGGCAACAGCAAAAATGGAAGGGAGACCCACTCCAGGTCTAACAGGCCATATAACGCCAACTCCCGCACCCTCGACAAAATGTATTCTCCACACAGCTGTGGCGCAGCGGCCAGACCATCTCACTTTGCAGGGCAGACCTCTCGCTTTGATCCTCAGCTCCACCCACCCATAGGGGTGAGTAGATTGTGCTTTACAAATACCATATTGATTCACATACGTACTCCCTATACAATAACACCTAAGCATGATACACAAGCTACAATGTTCTAAACAAAAGTTCATCCAAGTAGCTATAACTACATGCTGACACTACTTGCACTGATGTGGTACAGCATCCAGAGCACATGGCTTCACAGCATATGACACACAGTTTACGCTCACGCTTTAATCCCCGACTCCGGCAGCAGCTCAGCTTAGCAGCAGGAGACTCTAGACAATACCTCACATATATTCCATACTCCAGGACTTTCATACTAGTATGGGTCGGTAATTTCTACTAGTAGCTATAAACACATCCGGACACTACTTCCACAACTGTAGTTCAACGGCCACGGCACATGAGTTCACAGCATAAGACACACAATTTGGGCTCATGCTTTAATCCCAGAGTTCCGCACCACCTCACCTTACCCGCATCAGACTCTACACAATACCTCACTTAATTTCCGTAGCCCACCACTTACACACCAGTAGGGGTAAATACTTCGCTTTGCACCCCTTCTATAGCACACCCTAAACACCCCACAGAGGTTACAGTGCTCCTACCCTCCTATTTCCTAATTTTTTCCCCCTTTTTCCCCGCTTTTTTCACCTTACTCACTTCAAAGGAATCACAAAATGGCGGCCAACGCTTCCTAGTTGCAACCGCTTGCACCGCTTGCAGCCAATCAGTAACAAGCTTGTGTTCGTAATGCCTCGGCCAATCAGATGGCAGAATTTCTAAATATTGATATCTGTAAATTTCGATGTTTCTCAAAAACTACTGAATGAATTTACACCAAAAAAACAAATGCGTGCTTTCTAGACCAAGACCCTGCTCCCTGCCAAATTAGGGGTAATTCCGTTTACCCGTTATACCTGTAGCCTTGACTAAAGTTTCCTATGGAACGTAACATGGAGAAAACACATTGTGAGACCCCCTTTTTTCTCGGCCCCCACTTGACCAATCACCCCCAAACTTTCAACATAGGAGCTGATCTTAACAAAGAGTTAGTTTTGATAATTTCTCAAAGATTCGTCAATCGCGCCAAAGTTATTGGAAATAGAATGTTGCCATTTTCCTATGGTAACTAGGTCCTAACTATACCTACCTACTGGTGACCGCCAGTAGGATATATATATAATCACTGAAAAAAACATAGGTTTCAGGCATGTTATAGTTAGGACTTAGCATTTAAAAAAACCTTAGTAATTCACTGTTAAAACCATAGGTTTCACCTATGTTATAGTTAGCTGGACATTTCTCTCATACAAAACCATTGAAATTCCTCCATTATAGTTAGTTCAGCTAACTATAACTCGCGCCCCAGCAATGCACTACTGATGATGTCACATATTACATCACTCATGACATGGTCAGTGACATCACTCATGACATCACTGATGAAATCTCAAATGACATCACTGATGACATCATCCAGAGAATGTGTGTCTTACTGAAAAATACATATTTTTTACATATGTATATCTGAAGGTTGATGGAAGCATAAATGGGTAAATAAGTGTCTAAATGGATTTTTTTGTTGTAAAATCGATTGTATAACTGACTTACTAAGTGTATCTTACTGAATACATGTATTAGCGAGTAATGTTTAAATATATAAATATCGGTATCAGTTTCTCACTTTGTGTACAAGTCGCTGCGTGGTCTGGTGAGTAGCTATTTGAGTGTCTATAGGGCCTATTAGTTGATTTTTGAGTATCAGTATGAGTGTCTGTATGGTTCGGTGGGGGGTATTACTTAGCGCATAGATGCATGAATGACTGACTCACTGTTTGTATGTGTTTTAAAGACAACATGTGTGCAGGACTGTATCGGTAAATGAGTGTGTGTATGGGGGTGTTAGTGAGTCAATGACTGTCTTAATAGTATCTTTATGAGTAACTACATATCTTTTAAACTAGTATATGTGAATATTGATGTATATACGTGTGTATATGTGAGAGTGAAAGTTTGGAAGACTTCCTGTATATATAAGTATGTGTTTCTATAAGTGATTGTTTAAGAGAGTTAGTATGTGTATATTTCTGTACAAATAAGTGTAGTGGTGTATGTATAGCTATGTATGCAAGCAAATGGATGTTTGAAAGTGTATTTACATGTGTGAGTACGTGTGTGAGTAACTCTATGGATGAGTGCAAGTGTGTAACAGGCTGTATAGGTGTATGAGAACATATGATGAGTCAGTACATGTATGAGTGACTATAAAAAACTGTTAGTGAATGACTGGATATGTATGTAGATTTAGGAATTACTGAATAGGTTGTTGTAACTGATATTGGTATCTCCATTTTTTGAAAATTGTAGTTTCTATTTTTGAATGTTTATATCAAGGGTTATATTATGCTAAAATGATTTTTTCATTGAATTTCTAAGGTTTTTTAAATGCTAAGTCCTAACTATAACATGCCTGAAAGGGGTGAGTAGATTGTGCTTTACAAATACCATATTGATTCACATACGTACTCCCTATACAATAACACCTAAGCATGATACACAAGCTACAATGTTCTAAACAAAAGTTCATCCAAGTAGCTATAACTACATGATGACACTACTTGCACTGATGTGGTACAGCATCCAGAGCACATGGCTTCACAGCATATGACACACAGTTTACGCTCACGCTTTAATCCCCGACTCCGGCAGCAGCTCAGCTTAGCAGCAGGAGACTCTAGACAATACCTCACATATATTCCATACTCCAGGACTTTCATACTAGTACGGGTCGGTAATTTCTACTAGTAGCTATAAACACATCCGGACACTACTTCCACAACTGTAGTTCAACGGCCACGGCACATGAGTTCACAGCATAAGACACACAATTTGGGCTCATGCTTTAATCCCAGAGTTCCGCACCACCTCACCTTACCCACATCAGACTCTACACAATACCTCACTTAATTTCCGTAGCCCACCACTTACACACCAGTAGGGGTAAATACTTCGCTTTGCACCCCTTCTATAGCACACCCTAAACACCCCACAGAGGTTACAGTGCTCCTACCCTCCTATTTCCTAATTTTTTCCCCCTTTTTCCCCGCTTTTTTCACCTTACTCACTTCAAAGGAATCACAAAATGGCGGCCAACGCTTCCTAGTTGCAACCGCTTGCACCGCTTGCAGCCAATCAGTAACAAGCTCGTGTTCGTAATGCCTCGGCCAATCAGATGGCAGAATTTCTAAATATTGATATCTGTAAATTTCGATGTTTCTCAAAAACTACTGAATGAATTTACACCAAAAAAACAAATGCGTGCTTTCTAGACCAAGACCCTGCTCCCTGCCAAATTAGGGGTAATTCCGTTTACCCGTTATACCTGTAGCCTTGACTAAAGTTTCCTAGGGAACTTAACATGGAGAAAACACATTGTGAGACCCCCTTTTTTCTCGGCCCCCACTTGACCAATCACCCCCAAACTTTCAACATAGGAGCTGATCTTAACAAAGAGTTAGTTTTGATAATTTCTCAAAGATTCGTCAATCGCGCCAAAGTTATTGGAAATAGAATGTTGCCATTTTCCTATGGTAACTAGGTCCTAACTATACCTACCTACTGGTGACCGCCAGTAGGATATATATATAATCACTGAAAAAAACATAGGTTTCAGGCATGTTATAGTTAGGACTTAGCATTTAAAAAAACCTTAGTAATTCACTGTTAAAACCATAGGTTTCACCTATGTTATAGTTAGCTGGACATTTCTCTCATACAAAACCATTGAAATTCCTCCATTATAGTTAGTTCAGCTAACTATAACTCGCGCCCCAGCAATGCACTACTGATGATGTCACATATTACATCACTCATGACATGGTCAGTGACATCACTCATGACATCACTGATGAAATCTCAAATGACATCACTGATGACATCATCCAGAGAATGTGTGTCTTACTGAAAAATACATATTTTTTACATATGTATATCTGAAGGTTGATGGAAGCATAAATGGGTAAATAAGTGTCTAAATGGATTTTTTTGTTGTAAAATCGATTGTATAACTGACTTACTAAGTGTATCTTACTGAATACATGTATTAGCGAGTAATGTTTAAATATATAAATATCGGTATCAGTTTCTCACTTTGTGTACAAGTCGCTGCGTGGTCTGGTGAGTAGCTATTTGAGTGTCTATAGGGCCTATTAGTTGATTTTTGAGTATCAGTATGAGTGTCTGTATGGTTCGGTGGGGGGTATTACTTAGCGCATAGATGCATGAATGACGGACTCACTGTTTGTATGTGTTTTAAAGACAACATGTGTGCAGGACTGTATCGGTAAATGAGTGTGTGTATGGGGGTGTTAGTGAGTCAATGACTGTCTTAATAGTATCTTTATGAGTAACTACATATCTTTTAAACTAGTATATGTGAATATTGATGTATATACGTGTGTATATGTGAGAGTGAAAGTTTGGAAGACTTCCTGTATATATATGTATGTGTTTCTATAAGTGATTGTTTAAGAGAGTTAGTATGTGTATATTTCTGTACAAATAAGTGTAGTGGTGTATGTATAGCTATGTATGCAAGCAAATGGATGTTTGAAAGTGTATTTACATGTGTGAGTACGTGTGTGAGTAACTCTATGGATGAGTGCAAGTGTGTAACAGGCTGTATAGGTGTATGAGAACATATGATGAGTCAGTACATGTATGAGTGACTATAAAAAACTGTTAGTGAATGACTGGATATGTATGTAGATTTAGGAATTACTGAATAGGTTGTTGTAACTGATATTGGTATCTCCATTTTTTGAAAATTGTAGTTTCTATTTTTGAATGTTTATATCAAGGGTTATATTATGCTAAAATGATTTTTTCATTGAATTTTTTAAGGTTTTTTAAATGCTAAGTCCTAACTATAACATGCCTGAAACCTATGGTTTTTTCAGTGAATTTCTAAGGTTTTTTAAATGCTAATTCCTAACTATAACGTGCATGAAACCTATGGTTTTTCAGTGAATTTCTAAGGTTTTGTAAAGGATAATTTTCAAATGTACTAATTATTATATTTCTTTCTTTTTATGGTAATTTCCTACATTTTTACTATAAATACATATATTTATTTTATTTTTAAAGTTTTATTTCATATTTTTAATGTAAAATAATAACAATAGTAAATTCAAAAAGAATATACTACTAGTGAAACTGCCTGGGTGAGTTTGTAAGTCTTTGTTAGAGGCAGATTTACAACACCCTTGTTCCTCTTTTACAGCACCATTGCATCACTTTTCTGATGAAGCGGTGGTGCAAAAGATGCGCCATGGAATGTGGTATTTAGAATGTGACGTATCTGGAAGGTGCGTCACATTGTAAATCCCGGTACCAGAAAGAGACATTACTACATAGGGGAGGGGCCGTTCCGACACAGGAACACCTCCTAAAAGTGGCTGACTGAAATCTACAAGATTTCACTTTGTCACTTTTGGGCTCATGCTGTGTCAAATTCCTACACTACCTTGAAGCAGGTGTAAGGATTGACACAGCAGTCTAAGAATAGGGCCCCCAGAGCATTGCTGGAGAGGTGTTGCATTTGCAACATAACTCTAACAATGCACCACCATTACAGCACAGATACATCCCATATATGTGCCATTTTTGTCCCATGGTACACCACATTGTATATATGGTGCAACCATGGTGGTGGTGTCACGTAGCACAATAACTGACATATTCTTGGGGGTATGCCAGTTATTATATATCTGCCCATTAGTGTTTTAATGTAGTGCTAGGATTACTACATACGGATGAATGAGTCACTACAAAACTAAAACAACAGTGACAGAGTGTTTGCTGGAAGTGTAACAATACAAACTAGTAAATTCAATGTGTAAAACACAAATTTGCAAGTACATAGAAGACTGCATACATCGTCTATAAGGGGTTTGAAGCAGTCTATGCCCTAAAGCCTATTTTAATGCAAGAGTACTTAGATAGTGAGTTGATAATTAAAAGACTGCAAGGAAAGAATCTGATTGAATTTATAACAGCCTCAGTTGTACCACAGTATACAGATAAACACATACTGCTGAATGGCTCACTACAATATTGAAACAGTAGTGTGAGAATGTTTGCTAGAAGTATTAGGATACATATTGAGGAATTGAACGTATAAAACATAAGTTTGCTGGTGCATAGAACAGTGCATGCACAGTCTATGAACCTTTGAAACAGCCTATGCACTAAGACCTCTTTTAACCCATTTACTGCGGCCCCGATTTTCCCTCAGTGCGGCACTTCCGCAAAACGGGCGGGGCTGCGTCGGCCATTGGTCGAAGGCAGCACTGGGGAGGTAGTGCTGCCGTCGGCCAATGGCCAACGGCAGCAAGGAAGGGGTTAATCCATAAGAATCTAAATACTGACTAGATCATTACACTTCTGCAAAAAAAGTTCTTCACTAAATTTATTACAGCATCAGTTTTACCACGGTACAATGAAAAAGAACATACTGCTGACTGGCTCACTGCAATACTAAAACAGCAGTGTCACAGTGTTTGCAGGAAGTCTAAGGTTACAGACTGGGCAATCGAAAGCATAGAACACAAGTTTGCAGCTGCATACAAGACTGCATGTATACTCCATACGGATTTAAAGCAATCAATACCCTCAAACCCAATTTGCATATTTTAAATCAATATAAACATTTAAAGAATATATAACTGAATCTATAATTGCTTCACTTTTAGTACAATAAATACATTAGTAGATAGTGCTCAAACTTTTATTATTTTTCAACAATAAATGTATTCTTGTAACATCTCATCATTTAACAGACATTCCAATGCAACTTAATCAGATATGTCATTCAGATCATTTTCCTCATCAGCAGGTTCTGATTTCATTTGTACTAAAATTTCGACATAATTTACAACTTCCAGAAAATGTCCATCAAAGCTTTCGTCTTCAAAATCACAATTCATGTCTGCAGCACTAATTTCTCCTTCTTCACTCTCATTGCCTGTGACAGATACAATTAGTTCTTCAATTATACTCAAAGTAATATCCAAAATCTCCTGAGTATGAGGCTGTTCACTTTCCATAATTTTTCCTTTATGTTCTTGCTCCTTGTATAAAAATATAAACAGTTAATGTTAACACTTTTCGTAATATATAATACAAAACTACGGTTTTCACCTATTTTGGCCTACAAAAAATACTGTATAAATACTATTATCTAATAACATTCTATTAGTAGAGTTTTACCCTTTGCAGAATTATACAACTATAATTACATAACATTCATTAACCTAGGTCTCTCAGTTTATTGTCTAATTTTTATGTTATTAATTTGCTTGTGTTCTTCTACTAACTTTTCTTTATGCAGTTGCTCGTTATCTATTCTCTCAATCGATCAATATCTTATGTTTTTCATTAATATACCTTCCTAATTCAAAAGTCTTCCTACTATTCCTAACTCAATGTGTTCTTTTCCAAGACCTTCCTTACACAAATGTTATTGTTTCTTCTTTTAAGTTAGAGAAAATACATCAACTGAGTACATTCAATATTGTCTATAATGTCAGGTAAGTTTACTTACTCACTAACTTGTCAAATAACGTTCTTTAACTCTCACAGAAATATTTCCAATTTCTCTTCAGGAATGTCTAAGGACCAATTGAAAACGGGTCTGAACTCTGGAACGTCTGAGGTGAAATGCACACTGGTTAGTGGGCACGCGCCTAACCAACGATTCCATACAACTCTGTGGTAAATGACTAGATCGCAACCACATCTTTCAGCCACGGCCCGTGTAGGGACTTGCGATGGGGCAGGCATGACGGGCGCGGGAGGGGCAGGGTGAGGGATGATAAATGTCAGAATATGCATAATTGCAGGTAACTAAAGAATTACATTAATAAAACAAATTTTGGGCCATATTCTCAACAAAACACGATATCAACAAAAGGCAACACATTATCCCCGCTTTTATCAGCAGGAAAGTGCTGATAAAGCTGCGATAATCCATCTCGTTTTGTTCATAATATGACCCAAAATGCATGCTAATGGCTTTGTGGTGAAGATCACACGTGGTTAGGGGGTCGTACATGCATGTTTAGGCTCTATTTGTCATGCCTCGAGACTCCTATGACACTGTCCCCTCGAGACTCCTATGACACTGTCCCCTTGAGACTCCATTGACACTGTCCCTTTAAGAAATGTGCTATTTAGAGCACCATGAACCAAGGAGCGACGCTTCACGTTCTTGCGTCAAGCTCCATTCGTTTCCGTATCCGTCTTGCTACTGATGCCTGACTTCCGTATTGTTTGGATCTTCCTGTTTGCTGTACGCTGTACCGAAGAGAGCGTACCCGGCCCCCGCGTTCCTGAGCGGGCTCCGGATTGCGCTTATGATCGGCAGCGGTTAGCTGTCTATAGGCGTTCATAGTTTGGGTGCCTGTTTCCCATATTGCTGCTTGTTCACGATTTTCTCCGTGAACCTTCTTCCCCCTCGCCCTTGAGTCCCGCCCAGCGGCCGGGTTTTGCCCCGCCATCCGGCTGCACTCAGCTTTGTGTTCTTTCCGGAGTGTGCTTCGCCTGACAGCCGGGCCTGTTCTCCGTTGTCCGGTCGGGCTTCATTCCGACACCGCCTCCCTGGAATCCCTCTACCCGGCAGCCGGGCTTGGTCTCCGCTGCCCGGTTTGTGTTTCTATATTTCCCTCATTACTCATTAGATAGTTAGTTAGTGTCCATTCTTCCCCCCCACTTAAGTTTGTCCTCTACTATTAGCCCTACACTCCCCTTTTGTTTTTATGAAATCCCCTTACTGGATTCATGTCCTAGGATACAACTTTGTGTATTTGGTGTGATTCTTGCATGGACCAGAGTGGGTGCAGTTTCATCTTCACTACAGGGAATCACGGTAACAGTGCCTTTGCGCTACTTATATATTTTTATAATAAGGCTTGTCATACATAAGGTTGAATATATGTTTTTTGGTTTCCATAGACAGTCATACAACCATCAGAAGAAGTGGGCTAAAGGTTCTTTGCATGACACCAGTTAGTGAATGTTTCTTCAAGCCTTCTACAAAACAGCTAAAGTGAGAAGTGTACAAATTAGACTATATTATTACTACTAGTATTTAGTTATTAATTACTCACTAACACATTATGTCATCTTTGCCACAGCTCCAGATGAAGTTCCTTATATAAGACTTCACAAGTTTAATTCAGCGACAAGTTAGGAAACCTTGGGTATGTGATGTTTCTATGTATAAAGGTGTCTTAGTGATTTCAGTGTAGTGTGTCATTAGATAGAAAACTTACTCAACTTTAATTGCAGCCTACTTGTTGACCAGTTCTCCCATTGAAGTACCACGCATCCAGCCTGAAGATCACAATTGAACACATTTTTTTCCCCCAACTTTCCTTGTTTTGTCTCCCTGTTTTCCCCTGGCGTGTCTCTCGTACTCTAGTGTTTGATAGAGTCGGAAGGCCGTAGGGGAAGGCTGTGGAATATTCTTCGGATTCCTGACGCTCCTGTGGAACCTACCTGCAATCCTTACACTATTTTTTATTTTTTATCTAAAGAAAAGTCGCAGCGTACGCGTACAGAAATATGTACAATTAAGAGCAGGACCTGCATGCTGAGTGTCAATACTCCAAACCAGTAAGTGTTGCAAGCCATCTTATTTGTCACAGAAGCCGAGTCACAAGGAAACAGTAAAACAAAGTTGACAAATAAGGAAAGGGGGCACCATAGAAACATTCTGAACCTATAGTGTTGACAGGGGGTGGTACATTTATTGTACGCGTCACAACAAAGTACAGCTGTATTGTTGAAAGTCGTCACGTAGCGTACGAAAGCAAGAAAACTAAAAATAATTTTAGATATTTATGAAGTGTATTTGTATATATGTTGTGTGGCTCCAAAAAGAGCTGTTTATTGCAAGATTTTATAACCTACATGTAAGTACCAATGCAGAGTCTTAACCCCTCCGCTGCTAGGCCTTTTCCCCTCCTGTGCTGAGCCCTTTTTTGGCAATTTGGGGTAGTGCTCGCTTAGGCCCCTGTAACTTTTTGACCACATAAGGTATCCACGCCAAATTTGCGTCCTTTTCTTCCAACATCATGTGGATTCCATAGGCGCCCAGGGTTCCTGGATTCCCTTGAAGGGGTCCCAGAAAGTAACCAAAATATAGTGATTTTTTTGTTTTTTTCAGAAAAATGGGAAAAACGGGCTGTAAATGAAAGCCTCTGGATTTTTCCCTAAAAAAGTTATCAAAAAAGGGTTTATGGGGCTGAAATCTCCATTTTCATAGCTTTTAGGGAATGACAGTCTTTTGTCAGAGAACCGACATTTTTCACACAGTATTGGCATTTTTCTGGGACATAGCCTATTTTTGCTATTTTTAGAGCTTTCCACCTCCATCCAGTTAATGGTAGAAAAGAGTTTGAAAGCAATAATGGATCCTGGAATGCTGTACATTTTCAAAAAGTAGTCAAAATTCTGAATTCAGAAAGGGATCATTTGTCTAAATCCATGAAGGTTTCTTTATAGAAACTAACAGTTAAATATTGGAATAATTGAAAATTTGTTAAAAAAAACATCCTTTTGTCTCAAGGTTTTCACCTGTAACTTTTTCTAATTTTGAGAGCTCTTGGAAAGCAATATACCGTTACATCCGTTAGACCTTCCTGGTTGTGGGGATATATAGGACTTGTAGTGTCACCAAGAACCCGACGAACCCAGATCCAAAAACTGAGCAGCAACTTGCAATGGTGTTTTTTCATTTACCGGGTATAGAGCACTTTGTTTTGGAAAATGTATACATGGAAAAATCTGTATGAAAGAAACCTATGTATTTCTGAATTGGGTACAAATTATAGAGTTCAGAAACAGTATATAATTGCTAATTTTCAAAATTGGGAATACTCATACTAGCATGAGAATTATTGGTCATTTTTCAAAAATATTTTTTTTTAAACACAATGTCTTTCATTGAAAGGCAGAAATGCATGAAAGCTCAATTGGTAATAACAGTTAATTTACAAATCTGAAATACCCCAATTCTCCCGATAAAAACGGTACCTCACTTGTGTGGGTCGGCCTTGTGCCTGCGACAGGAAACGGCGCAAAATGCAACGTGGTCACACCTAAATTTTGCAGTTACAAATTGACCCTTTTTTGGCAAAGTGCCTACCTGTAGTTTTTGGACCCTAGCTCTGCCGGCACCTAGGGAAACCTAGCAAACTTATACATTTTTGAAAAGTAGACACCCAGGAAAATTCAGGATGGGGTGACTCGACTGCCTACCCGCAGGTTTTGCTACCCAGAATCCCTTGCAAAGCTAAGATTTTGACAAAAAAAACACATTTTCCTGACATTTCTGTAGTGGAAAGTTCTGGAATCTGTGTGGATCAACAAATTTCTACCTAGCCAGCGTTCCCCCATGTCTCCTGGAAAAAATGGTACCTCACTTGCGTGGGTAGGCATAGTGGCTGCGACATGAAACAGTGCAAAACGCAACGTGGTCGCACCTCAATTTCCCAGTGAAATCTGGCGCTCTTTGGACAAAGAGACTACCTTTTGTTTTTGAGCCCTAGCTCTGCCAGCACCTAGGGAAACATAGCAAACCTACACATTTTTTAAAACTAGACACCCAGGGGAATTCAGGAAGGGGTGACTTCTCTGCCTACCCCCAGGTTTTGTTACCCAGAATCCCGTGCAAAGCTACGATTTTGACAAAAAAAACACATTTTCCTGACATTTCTGTGGTGGAAAGTTCTGGAATCTGCGTGGATCAACAAATTCCCACCCACCCAGCGTTCCCCCATGTCTCGCAGAAAAAATGGTACCTCACTTGCGTGGGTAGGCATAGTGGCTGCAACATGAAACAGCGCAAAACGCAACGTGGTCGCACCTCAATTTCACAGTGAAATTTTGCGCTTTTTGGACAAAGAGACTACCTTTTGTTTTTGCGCCCTAGCTCTGCCAGCACATTGGGAAACCTAGCAAACCTATACATTTTTGAATTCTAGACACCCAGGGAAATTCAGGATGGGGTAACTCGACTGCCTACCCCCAGGTTTTGTTACCCAGAATCCCCTGCAAAACTAAGATTTTGACAAAAAAAAAACATTTTCCTAACATTTCTGTGGTGGAAAGTTCTGGAATCTGCGTGGATCAACAAATTTCCACCCACCCTGCGTTTCCCCATGTCTCCCGGAAAAAATGGTACCTCACTTGCGTGGGTAGGCATAGTGGCTGCGACACGAAACAGCGCAAAACGCAACGTGATCGCACCTCAATTTCCCTGTGAAATTTTGAGCTTTTTGGACAAAATGACTATCTTTTGTTTTTGCGCCCTAGCTCTGCCAGCACCTAGGGAAACCTAGCAAAACTACACATTTCTGAAAACTAGACACCCAGGGAAATTCAGGAAGGGGTGACTTCTCTGCCTACCCCCAGGTTTTGTTACCCAGAATCCCTTGCAAAGTTCAGATTTTGACAAAAAAAACACATTTTTCTGACATTTCTGAGGTGGAAAGTTCTGGAATCTGTGTGGATCAACAAATTTCCACCCACCCAGCGTTCCCCCAGGTCTCCTGGAAAAAATGGTACCTCACTTGCGTGGGTAGGCATAGTGGCTGCGACATGAAACAGCGCAAAACGCAACGTGGTCGCACCTCAATTTCCCAGTGAAATTTTGCGCTTTTTCGACAAAGACACTACCTTTTGTTTTTGCGCCCTAGCTCTGCCAGCAGCTATGAAAACCTAGCAAACCTATACATTTCTAAAAACTAGACACCCAGGGAAATTCAGGATGGGGTGACTCGACTGCCTACCCCCAGGTTTTGTTACCCAGAATCCCTTGCAAAGCTAAGATTTTGACCAAAAAAACACATTTTCCTGACATTTCTGTGGTGGAAAGTTCTGGAATCTGCGTGGATCAACAAATTTCCACCCACACAGCGTGCCCCCATGTCTCCTGGAAAAAATGGTACCTCACTTGCGTGGGTTTGTAAAGTGGCTGCGACATGAAACAGCGCAAAACGCAACGTGGTTGCACCTCAATTTCCCTGTGAAATTTTGAGCTTTTTGGACAAAAAGACTACCTTTTGTTTTTGCACCCTAGCTCTGCCAGCACCTAGGGAAACCTAGCAAACCTATACATTTTTGAAAACTAGACACCCAGGGAAATTCAGGATGGGGTGACTCGACTGCCTACCCCCAGGTTTTGTTACCCAGAATCCCTTGCAAATCTAAGATTTTGTCAAATAAAACACATTTTCCTGACATTTCTGAGGTGGAAAGTTCTGGAATCTGCGTGGATCAAAAAATGTCCACCCACCCAGCGTTCCCCCATGTCTCCTGGAAAAAATGGTACCTCACTTGCGTGGGTAGGCATAGTGGCTGCGACATGAAACAGCGCAAAACGCAACGTGGTCGCACCTCAATTTCCCAGTGAAATGTTGCGCTTTTTCGACAAAGACACTACCTTTTGTTTTTGCGCCCTAGCTCTGCCAGCATCTAGGGAAACCTAGCAAACCTACACATTTTTGAAAACTAGACACCCAGGGAAATTCAGGAATGGGTGACTTCTCTGCCTACCCCTAGGTTTTGTTACCCAGAATCCCTTGCAAAGCTAAGATTTTGACAAAAAAACACATTTTCCTGACATTTCTGTGGTGGAAAGTTCTGGAATCTGTGCGGATCAACAAAATTCCACCCACCCTGCGTTCCCCCATGTTTCGCGGAAAAAATGGTACCTCACTTGCGTGGGTAGGCATAGTGGCTGCGACACGAAACAGCGCAAAACGCAACGTGGTTGCACCTCAATTTCCCTGTGAAATTTTGAGCTTTTTGGACAAAAAGACTACCTTTCGTTTTTGCACCCTAGCTCTGCCAGCACCTAGAGAAACCTAGCAAACCTATACATTTTTGGAAACTAGACACCCAGGGAAATTTAGGATGGGGTGACTCGACTGCCTACCCCCAGGTTTTGTTACCCAGAATCCCTTGCAAAGCTAAGATTTTGTCCAAAAAACCACATTTTCCTGACATTTCTGTGGTGGAAAGTTCTGGAATCTGCGTGGATCAACACATTTCCACCCACCCAGCGTTCCCCCATGTCTCCCGGAAAAAATGGTACCTCACTTGCGTGGGTAGGCATAGTGGCTGCAACAGGAAACGCCTCAAATCGTACGGTGGTGAATTTACAATAACCAATAGCAACATTACCTTTTTTTGGGGGGGGGGAGGACTGAGTTTTTGGACCGGGGCTCGGCGGGCATCTTTGGAAAGTACCAAACCCAAACAGTTCTGAAAACTAGACACCCGTGGGAATTCAGGGAGGTATGGCATGCGTGGGTCCCCCAATGTTTTCCTACCCAGAAATCCCTGCAAACCATAAATTTAGGTTAAAAAAACAGTTTTCCATACATTTTTGTGTGGGATCTCCGTGTCGGCACAAATGTCCTACCACCCAGCGTTCCCCTTGTACTCCCGAGTAAAATGATACCTCACTTGTGTGGGTGGGCCCAAGGCCTGTTTCTAAGGGAGGGGGGCTACATTTGTAAAACTGAAATACTACTTTTTCAAAAGTCATTTTCGGACTGTTCTGCTTTGGGGCACCCACACAAGTGAGGTATCATTTTACTTGGGAGAACAAGGGGAACGCTGGGTGGTAGGACATTTGTGCCGACACGGAGATCCCACACAAAAATGTATGGAAAACTGTTTATTTAACCTAATTTTAAGGTTTGCAAGGAGTTCTGAGTAGGAAAACATTGGGGGACCCACGCATGCCATACCTCCCTGAACTCCCACGGGTGTCTAGTTTTCAGAACTGTTTGGGTTTGGTACTTTCCAAAGATGCCCGCCGAGCCCCGGTCCAAAAACTCAGTCCTCCCCCTCCAAAAAAAAAGGTAATGTTGCTATTGGTTATTGTAAATTCACCACCGTACGATTTGAGGCGTTTCCTGTTGCAGCCACTATGCCTACCCACGCAAGTGAGGTACCATTTTTTCCAGGAGACATGGGAGGGAGGAAATTTGGGTGAGCCCAGTGATGGCACACTTTCCAACACAAACATTGATGAAAAAATCTATTTTTTTTAACTAATATTGAGGTTTGCAGGTGATTCTGGGTAAAGGAACGTTGGAGGATCCACACAAGCCATAGCTCATTGAAAGCACCTAGGTGTCTACAATTCAAAAATGTATGGTTTTGGTAGGTTCCCCTAGTAGCCCATCAATTCCAAACACATACACACATACTGGTTGGATTTGGCACGAGGGCAAGTGATGGTTCAGTATATAAAAGAACATTAACAAAAGATTTCACAAAAATGAAATGCACTGTCAATTACATGGACAAAGAAACTGAAACCATTACTTGCAGCTCGTGAGCTGTAAAGCCAGCGTCAAGGCACCAACCGCTTTACAGGCCATTCACACTCCTTTCATACCTGAAACAAAGAAAAACAATCACACCACCATGCACAAAAGGAACACATCACAACATTTACAAAAAAAAAGCCAGAGCACCCTTACTGAAAAATATAAAAATAAAAGAAAACACAGCAAACAAGTCCTCAAACACACACACTGGTTGGATTTAGCACGAGGGTGAGTGAAGGTTTAGCATATACAATTCAATTAGCAAGCGAATTCACAAATAATGAAATGCACTGCTAATAATTGATAGAACGAGAAACTGAACCATTGACTCACAGCTCGTGAGCTGTAAAGCCACGACAAGGCCCCAACCTCTTTACAGGCCATTCACACACCTTTCATACATGTGACACATACAAAACATTCACACTGCCAGCCACAGGCCCTTCACATCAAAACACTCACACCAACAGACAGCGCCATTCAAGGGCCCATCACATTCACACGCCCACATTCCAGACACAGCAAATACGTAAATTGATGGACTGGATGGAGTGGCACTCAGCTAGCACTGTGTGTAGTGACCATCAGAAAGTAAATACTCACACACCGCCAGCCAAGCGCAAGTCCACCAACACCAGCAACCAAGCACTTGTCCACACACACCGCCAGCCAAGCACCTAACTTTGCACACAAACACCAAAGCACCATCCATTCACACCGTCAGCCGAGCACCTAACCATGCACTCCACCAGCAAAGCAAAAATCCACGCACCCCCCAAGCACAACTCCAATCCATGCACTATGCCAGCCAAGCACCAGTTCACGCACACCACCAACCAAGCGCCATCCACTCACACCACCAGCCAAGCACCTAACCATGCACTCCGCCAGCCAAGCAAAAATCCACGCACCCCCCAAGCACAACTCCAATCCATGCACTATGCCAGCCAAGCACCAGTTCACGCACACCACCAGCCAAGCGCCATCCACTCACACCACCAGCCAAGCACCTAACCATGCACTCCGCCAGCCAAGCAATAATCCACGCACCCCCCAAGCACAATTCCAATCCATGCACTATGCCAGCCAAGCACCAGTTCACGCACACCACCAGCCAAGCGCCATCCACTCACACCACCAGCCAAGCACCTAACCATGCACTCCGCCAGCCAAGCAATAATCCACGCACCCCCCAAGCACAACTCCAAACCATGCACTATGCCAGCCAAGCACCAGTTCACGCACACCAGCAGCCAAGCGCCATCCACTCACACCACCAGCCAAGCACCTAACCATGCACTTCGCCAGCCAAGCAAAAATCCACTCACCCCCCCAGCACAACTCCAATCCATGCACTATGCCAGCCAAGCACCAGACTACGCACACCACCAGCCAAACACCAGTCCACGCACACCGACAATCCAAGCACAATGCAGCACACACCACCATCGAAATTAGACTTTTTTTAAGAACTACCACAAATCAAATGATGAAACCTACAAATCTGCTAACACAAATTCAAAAAGTAAATGCTGTGCACCAATGCACACCTTAAAGCAGACTAAAAATATTACAGAATACAGACCAGACAGTACACTTACAAGCTCAATGAAACTCCCAAAACTTCTTTTGTGTGTGGTACGATTTAAAACAAGCTGGCACACACAATCCAGGTTTTGAAGGACAGTCAGGGCAGTACAAACGAGACTCCCTCCGCACATCTCTTCGCCAACAGACTCTACATCTTTTAGTAGGATTGTCTTTTGCAGTTGTGGGAGGAATGTATTCTGGGAAGTGGCGATCTTTCAGTCTAGCAACTTCCTCCACCACTCCAAATCTTGGGACACTTGCCTGTTCCACTAGTACAAGGCTGCCTATTATAGTCTCCTGAAACTTAACAAAAGGCATCTTTACCTCAGGACAAGATTTCTGGAACACAACGAAAGCATTAAAGGATGCCAAGTGGAAAAGATGATTAGCCAACTTCTTGTACCAAATGTAAGACTTTCGAAGAGCAGCATAAGGTTCCAACCTCTGATCTACTCTGTCAACACCACCCATGTACCTATTGTACTGTAAAATGCACACAGGTTTACGCACTTCAGCACGCTCACCCCGAACAGGCAGAGCTTCAGTGCTTTCATCATGGATTGTAGTCAGCATGTACACATCTCTCCTGTCACAAAACTTCACAGCTAGAAGCTTACCACATCGCAATGCAGTAGACTGTCCCGGCACAAGCCTTTTGCAAACAAGTTCAATAGGGAAACCTTTCCGGTTACTGCGCATTGTGCCACAAGCAACAGTGCCCACTTTGGCCAATTCCTTGAACAAACGCACACTAGTGTAGAAGTTATCTACATATAAATGGTGGCCTTTGTTAAATAATCGTCTACCTAGTTCCCACACAATTTTCTCAGTCACTCCAAAAGTGGACGGACAAGCAGAAGTGTTAATTCTGGAATCCTTACCGGTGTACACCCTGAAATTATAAACATATACAGTCTCACTGTCACAAAGCATATACAGTTGGATTCCATAGCGTGCCCTCTTACTAGGAATATACTGCCTAAAAACCAAGTGGCCCTTGAACAATACCAAAGACTCATCCACAGCTATTTGTTTTCCAGGAGCAAAGATCTCAGAAAAACGATCAACAAAGTGATCAAGGACAGGCCGAATCTTAAAAAGACGGTCACAATCAGGGTGATCGCGTGGCAACGCTAAATCATTATCAACAAAATGCAACATGCGAAGAAGAAGCATATACCGATCATGAGTCATAACTGCTGGAAATATAGATGTTGCCATCAAGGGACTAGTGGACCAATAAGAAGACATTGATGGCTTCCTTAGCAAGCCCGTCAAAAAAATTAATCCTAAAAACTTCTTCATCTCTTCAACATATGTGGGAGACCAATGGGTAGCTCTAGAATGGGGCTTAAGGCTGGCACTGTGGTCCCTCAAATACTGCTCTGCATACAAATTAGTTTGCTCCACAATCTCTTGCAAAAACTCATCGTCAAAAACAACTGAAAAAATTGAATTGGCAGAAAATTGTCAGTATTCACTCTACACCCTGGAACACCAGTGAAGTCTGGCAATTCTGGCTGCACCATGCCAGGGGCAACCCAGACGTCATCACTAACATCGGAAGAAGAAGCCACCCTAGCCTGCAGCCCAGATGCCTCTTGCTGCACTACATCAACGGGAACACTAGCATCCCCAGCTGCCTCTTGCATCTCAACATCAACAGAAGAACTCGCCTCCACAGATGCCACTTGCTGCTCAACAACAACAGAAAGACTAGCAGCACCAGATGCCTCATGCTGCTCTACAACAGGAAGACTAGCAGCACCAGATAACCCTTTGCAAACCACAGCAATGTGAAAACTTTTGGGTGCAGCCTTTACCTCACTTGCCTCTTCCCGACGAACAAAAAAGGGAAACCTTGAGGACCTAGTCTGCCGCTCAGATGGCTCTTGCCTCTCTACCGGCACATCAATGTCCCTCTCTACCACAGGCACTTCATCAGCACTAGAAGAATCATCATCCGATGATGATGATACCATGCGAAGAGAAAACTCACTGCCAGAATCTTCTCCAGCTTCCTCATGCTCCGAATCAGAGTCAGTGTCTGGACCATGCTCAGAGGAAGACTCAAAAAGCAAACTAACAACGTGCTGAGCAGTCATCCTAAGAGCAGCCATTATCCTTACAAAGCAAGAAGACTACACACACAAGTGAACAACAAGCTACACTGTGCAAAGTAAAAAGTAAACAAGGTAGAGTCTTCACACAAAGATCAATACACTTTAAAAACAATTCAAATCTAACCAAATATAAGAACACTCACCAGCACCTACTCTGCTGAAACACAGCAAAAAGAAAGGAAATCCCACTAGAAAGAAAAAAAAGTATAGATTAGACAAAGTACACATCAAGCAGCAATAAAAAAAGTAAACAATCAAGAAACACAAAGCCACACAAACAGCAATAACTACACTTTTCATAAAAACACATTCATCTAGGGAAAGTAGTACAAAAACATTTACTTACCAAGCACATGCAACTACAAAAGCTGCAAAACCACCAGTAACTGAACCACAACCTACACCAATACAAACAGCAAAAGCCTGGATCAAAAACAGAAGAAAAAAAAAATTAATACTACATTTCACAAACAACATAACAAATGAATAAACAACACAAAAATTTACCCCCAAAAATAACATCCACACAGATGGGCAATCAAAAAGGGCAAAACAAACAAAAGGACGGGTTGATTTGCCCACAGGGGGGGCAAAAAATCTAAATTAAAAATCCAACCCACCAGGAAGCGACCCTTGCAAAAGGGGTCACTTCCAACAATCTAAAATAAAATCCCTGGTGCTAGTGGGGGCATTTCCCCAGCACAATCGCAAAGCTGTGCGCAACCGTGAGGCAGAAATACCCTGGAAAGAGATATCAGGAGAGAGGAAAATCACTTGCCTCTCCCCTGATGCCTCTTTGCGGCCCCACACCCCCCCAAGACTCTCAAAAGCAACTTAACACCTCCAGGCGCAGGAAGCAAATGGCTTCCCAACTGCCTGGGAATCCCTGAAGATGTTGGCGCGTGCTGTGCGCGCTGACGTCATCAGCGATTCTCATGGGGAGGGGGGCAACAGAATTACTGTGGTTAACTGTGATGCTGGACAGAGGCACTTGCATCCTTGACTTTCACAAGTGAAATCCAAAAACAGTTCCTATCACCAAGAGCTTCTTTCTCCCCATCTGCTGCTCTCATCAGTCTGTGACCATTTATACACATAAGAGGCATGTGAACTCGCACAGAATACCCGCATTTGGCCCCACCCACCAACTAGCGGAGTGCACCATCTTTCCTAAATTTACCCACTGTGATGGACAGCTCACTCAAGGGGCCTGTGGACACATCGGTGCGATGGCATAGTAACACACACGGTCACTGGAGACAAAGCAAGCACTCGAGTAGCAGCACAAATTCTGGAAAACATTCATCAGCACAAAAACATTTGTGACCTTTCCACTATGATGGACAGCTCACACAAGGGACCCCTGCGCACATCTGTGCGATTGCAGAGTTACGCGCACATGGTCACTGGAGACAAAGATGGCACTCAAGTTGCAGCACAAATTCAGGACAACAATCATCAGCCCAAAAACATTTGAGAGCCTCCCACTATGATGGACAGCTCACTCAAGGGACCCCTGCGCACATCGCTGCAATGGCATAGTAACACACACATGGTCACTGGAGACAAAGCATGTGTTCGAATTGCAGCACAAACACAAAAAAACATTCATCAGGCCAAAAACACTTGTGCGCTTTGCCTAGGCAGGACAGGTGTGTTTCTTAGCCACTTCAAATAAACACAAACTAAAAGTAATGAAGGACAGAGGCACTTGCATCCTTGATTACAATGTGCACTATAATGATGCTTTCGAAATGACCCCCATCAGCATTTTTTAAAACACAAACGACCATTTACACACATGAGAGGCACGAAAAAACATCCAAGATACAGTTCCCCAAAAAAGGGGAGCGACCCTTCCCCAAGGGGCCGCTCCCCAAACAACGAAATTGCCAAATTAAAAAAAAAATTAAATCCCTAGCATTCCAGCTGCACGATTGCACGATCGTGCAGCAGGAATGCTCTAAAGTTGCATCGAGGGAAAGGAAAAGCCTTTCCTTTCCCTCAATGCAAGTTTCAAAACGATCCCCCCGCACCATCCACGAAACGCGCAGGAAGCAAATGGCTTCCCTGCGCGTCGGTAAACAAAAGGAACCTCCAGTGACGTCAGCGCGACATAGGCTGGGGCATCACTTGTGAAACCACTGATGAGGGACATAGGCAGGGGCATCACTTGTGAAACCACTGCAGAGGGACGTAGGCTGGGGCATCACTTGTTGAAACCACTGAGGAGGGACATAGGCTGGGGCATCACTTGTGAAACCACTGATGAGGGACATAGGCTGGGACATCACTTGTGAAACCACTGATGAGTGACATAGGCTGGGGCATCACTTGTTGAAACCACTGAGGAGGGACATAGGCTGGGGCATCACTCGTAAAACCACTGAGGAGGGACATAGGCTGGGGCATCACTCGTGAAACCACTGAGGAGGGACATAGGCTGGGACATCACTTGTGACACGACTGAGGACGACATAGGCTGGGAAATCACTTGTGAAAATACTGAGGAGGGACACCGGCTGGGGCATTACTTGTGACATGACTGAGGACGACATAGGCTGGTGCATCCCTTGTGAAAATACTGAGGAGGGACACAGGCTGGGACATCACTTGTGACATGACTGAGGACGACATAGGCTGGGGCATCACTTTTGAAATGACTAAGGAGGACATAGGCTGGGGCATCACTTGTGAAACCATTGAAGAACGGGATAGCCTGGGGCATGACTTCTAAAATCACTGAAGGGGGACATAGGCCGGGGCACCACTTGTGAAATGACTGAGGACGACAGGAAATCACTATAATGATACTTTCGAAATGACCCCCATCAGCATTTTTTAAAACACAAACGGCCATTTGCACACATGAGAGGCACGAAAAAACATCCAAGATACAGTTCCCCCAAAAAGGGGAGCGACCCTTCCCCAAGGGGCCGCTCCCCGAACAACGAAATTGACAAATTAAAAAAAAAAAAATTAAATCCCTAGCATTCATGCTGCACGATCGCACGATCATGCAGCAGGAATGCTCTAAAGTTGCATCGAGGGAAAGGAAAAGCCTTTCCTTTCCCTCGATGCAAGTTTCAAAACGATCCCCCCCGCCCCAGCCACGAAACGAACCTCTTTTGCCGAAGACGCGCAGGAAGCAAATGGCTTCCCTGCGCGTCGGTAAACAAAAGGAACCTCCAGTGACGTCAGCGCGCCTCGCGCCTCGTGCGCTGACGTCATTGATGACGCGGGCGGGGAGGGCGGGGGGAGGCAGGGGAAGGTCTTCCCCTGCCATCCCCGCAGAAACAAACGAAATCAGGCAGACTCGAGGAGAGCGCTGGCGCTTCCCCCGAGGGTGGGGCTCATGACGAGCTGGGCTCGTCATCAGCGTGCGAGCGCCCTACTCCATGACGAGCCCAGCTCGTCATCCGCCCCGAAGGGGTTAAGTTAATGAGGAACACTTTGTTCCCCTCATCTGTTAAATGTACAACATCTCTCCTATAGATGCCATGCATATTGAAACACAGAATATTGTTGTAAATGGACCCCATTTGGTAGTCTCGGAGAAAGGCAGAAACAGATTTATTCACATGTTTCCTAGCTTTTTCAAACTGTGGACAATAGTGGTTGGACCACTTCCATCTCTGCCTTTGGCGTATATTAGAATATACAAAGACAGTTTTCGGGAACAGTGTCATCAATTGGTCAAAGCTGTCCTTCATGAGCATTTCCAGAGCTACCCCAGTCAAAGTGCCTAGGTCATTGCCACCACAGTGCACAATTATGAGGTCAGGGTGTTGGAGATGCAGAAAGGATTTCACCAATGGCATCAATTGGTACAACTTTAATCCTCACTGTCCAATCCATTTAATGTCTACATTTGGTAAACCTACGTCCTTGTGAATTCTTTTCTGTTGTACGTACCTTTGACTCCAGAAAATATAGCTGTGTCCCACAATCCACACTGTAAGCATTTTGAAGAGAGGTCTGGATGCACTCTGATGGCAACTGTAAATGAAATGCTAGTTTCAGAAGTAAGATTTTTCTTAAATGGTGGACAACATGCAGTTTTCAAAGAAACAAAAGAAATCATTGGTCGTTTGACAACATTTTACCAAAAACTAGGTACCATGTTTCTGTTTTTTAAAAGCCTTATTTTTATTGGTTAAGAAAAAGTGATAAAAAAGAACGTTACATAAGATAAGCTGGTATATTCTCCAGTCAAGCACACTTGCTGTTTTAATTGGCAACAATGTATGATGCACTTTTCACCTGTGTGCTGAGTTAGGTGTTCCCTGAAGGGACCTAATCTGTCGGTGGCATGCCTGGATGGCTTTTCCCTGCATCCTTTGTATCCTCACCATGCTCCCCTCCAGACCAAGGAACACACTTGGTGGTGCATCTGCTGGCCTTTCTTGAACTCTGCTGCGTCTTGCAGCACTATGGTCCATCCCTGCACTGTAGTGTGTTGTACCAGAGCTAACTCTAACAGGCAAGTTGTGTGGTCCGTCACGCTCCATGTCAGCTGCTACGGACTCCAATTCGGGGAGTGGAGCCACGACATGCCTCCTGCCTGGTTGTGATGGGGGTATCACATCATGCTGTGATGCTGGCATTTCTGGTGATGACAGCAGGAGAGGGGACTGAGATCTGCTAGGGGACACCAGCAACTCTTGGGCCATTACTGTATCTTGGGCAGGTGGATGGCTACTTGATGCAGCTTTGTCCTGTGGTATGTTGGGGGTACTTTGTCCTGCATCCTTCTCAGGTGGTGTGCCTTCAGCCTCCTGCGAACGCCTGCGAGACATTTCACCTGTGGACATATGAGCGTACATTATCTAAGCGCTACTGTCTCACAGTCACTAAAATTAAATAATTATCACATTGACCATGCTCTGTTTGCAGTCATTTCATTAACTAGGTGGTTGGTGTGCCTCACATTTCCTGTCTACATATTGCATCATGCATTGGCCCTGTATAGTGCTAGCAGTACTGGACTTGGGTTCACTTGCCCACTAAGGGTACAGGTAGGGGTGTTGGTATTGGGGGGAATGCAGTGCATTTGTCTTACCTTTTTTGCTTGCAGCTCTGGCTGAGCTGTCTACTTCTCCCAGTCCGCAGACGCTGTCTGGTTCTATGGTTGAGGCCACAATCTCCTCCAGGTCAGTCAGGGGGGGTGCTGGGTTCTTGCCTCCACCAGTTTTTGATGCCTGCTTGTGATGTTCTGCCATGTTCTTTTTGGTTAGGCTCCTCAGGTCATAAACTTGTTTTTTAAGGTCCTCTGTGTCCCTGGTGGTCACCCCAAATGCATTTACTTTCTCCAAAATGTCCAGCCAGATTTTTGTTTTGGCTGATTCAGCCATAGTCAGGGACTGCCTGCCAAACAATTTGTGGTGCACCCTCACCACCTCCTCCATAAGGACCTGCAGCTCCATGCTGCTGAATTTCAGTTTCCTCCTCCTCTCAGGCTGCTCTTTTTCTTGGTTGCTTGACATTTTTCACTTTTAAAAGTGTTCAAAACCCTTTCTGCTGCTCCTGCACTCAGCTCAGCTCCAACTGCCTTTCCAGAAGCTTCTAATTAGTTGCAGCTGCCTGTGTGGCCACTTCCTGGTAGGGAGGGGGAGGGTGGTAGCACCTGATTGGCTGCCTACTTGAGTTTCACTTTTGTTTGCTTTCAGATTCGGTATTTACCGAATCGGTATTTACCATTCAGTATTTCCTATTCATTTCTATGGGCCAGAAGGCCCATAGGAATGAATGGGAATACCGATTTGGTAAATACCGATTCGGTGAATACCGAATCAGTAATTACTGATTCGGTAGGTTCCGATTGTCCGATACCGAATTTTACCGAATCGGTATTTTTTACTGATTTTTTACCTACATACCATTTTCCGATTCTAAAATACCGATTCGGTAAAATTCGGTATTTTAGAATCGGTAAAATAGATTTACCTACATCTGTCCCCAAGAGTAGTGTTCGGAAAAAGAAAAATGTCTTTAGTGTATCAGCAATGAACAAAAAAACTACTAATAAAGAAAAGAATAATGCAAAATCAAGTGCAGACAAAACTGTGTATAGTACAAGGAGAAAAAAGCAATTCATTGAAATTAGGAAAAAAATGTTTTATAATAAATGGATATCAAATTTCATTAAAGAAATTAAGTAATATAAGAAAAAAACAGTATTTTATAAGAAAAAGAAAGCTATAAAAAATGTAGTTGAGAAAGCTTTGGAATTAAAAAGAAAACTCTTTATTTTAGTAATCAATAGAGTTAGATCACTAGATAAGCGAATCCATTGAATGAAGTCCAAAAGTAAGTGGAGAAGACTAATTAACAGAAGTCATTTTTGTGAGGTTTTTTTGGGTGAATGGAAACATAGTTCAATTTCTGAGCCTTTTTTTAATGAAGAAAGTTATCTTCAGAGTAATGGTTTGTTGCATGCAGTATACACCAGTGGTCATGCTTATGAGGTTAGAAAGGGTTATTCTATTGAGAAAGAAAAAATTGTTCCTAAAAATGCAGAAGAGGTGTTAGCTGATGAGGTTTTAGGAAGACGTCCTAAAGCTCCAGTGTACACTTGGAATTATAGTAGTATTTGCAGTGTGTGGCAAGAATCTATGGTTTTTACACAATTTCCTTCATAATTATACCAAGAAAAGTGTAACAAAAGATTAAGATGTTACAAAGACTAGACCCTTGCAGAGTGAGAGAAAATACTGGTTTGCAAGGTCATTCTCTGCCTTGTGTTTCTAAAAAAGTATGTCAAAGAGTTTCCCACCATTTCAGGATGTTAGCAGTTCATCATACTCAGATGAGGAAATTAGTCAGAACAGTGTATTACGTGAAAAGTCCAACACTAACGTTAAAAAAGTTGACAGTGCTCTTTTGCATGGATCTGTATCAGATGTAACAAATGTTTGTGATGAAATTGAGATTAGTTACTTTTGTCCCCAAGAAGACAGTGCAGAAAGTGAGAGATTAATAGAAAAAAATGTGGAAGAGAATGTAGGACAGTGCACTGTAGAAAATGTTGAGCAAGAAGTTATACAGTTTAAGGTGATTTCAGGTGAAAGGCCAAATTATTCTTGTATCTGTTGTCGACGAATTCATTATAAAAATCAAACCAGGACTGTTGATCTGTATTTAAAAAGTGAAAAGAAAATAATAATGAGTGGAAGGATTTTGTAACTTATGTGTTGGTAGAGAATTGTTTTGATTCGGGTTCTGGTCAGCATATTTGTAAATAGTGTTATAACAAATTAGAAGAGAACAAAATGCCTGCTAGTGCTCTACGTAATAATCTTGAGTTGGTAAATATTCCTTCTGAACTGATGGATTTAAATACCTATGAGTCTATTCTTATTCAATGTGTGCATCCGTTTCAGGCTATTGTTTGTATGGAGCCTAATACAGGAAAATTGCCTCCTTCTGATTTACAAAGAGGATTAAAGGGAAGAGTTGTATATTTGCCTCTAGATTTAAAGAAAAATATTGAAACTATTGGTGTAGAAAATGTAGAGGATGAACCATTAGTTATTCTTGTTAATGGCGATCCTACTAAGAGTAAGAAAATCTGGCAAGAATTAGTGGATGTTAGGAAAGTGAAAAAGGCAACATTGTATCTGGTAACAAATAATCAATATTACAAAAATGTATATGTGAGAGAAGAAGACATAACTGTACAAGAAGATACTGACTTGCCATCTAGACAGATTGAAAAAGTGGATGTGTCCAGAACTGAAGAAATCTATGAACGTTACAGTGTTCATCCATTGCATTCCAAAGAAATAATGGGGAATGCTATAGAGTTATTTCAAATGAAAGAAGCAAAAGGAAGTCCCATTAGTGTATGGGAATAAAGCTTGGAAGCTCGTTGTTTCCCTCAGTTGTTTCCTATAGGAAAAAGAGGACGATATGATGAATGACCGTGCAGATTCCTGCATCTGAATACCGGACATCAAGATTATATGCAGAAGATGCAAGATTTCGACAATGTATTGCATATTTGTTTCATCGTTTGTTTGAGAGTGATTTGTCTGGACTTTCTTATGCAGTAAGCCACATATTGAAAACAGGTGTACATCTGCAAAATGTTTCAGCAAAGGAATTCATGGATAAAGTACAGCAGAAAGATAATGTTTTGGAAACTCAGCTGATTAATCTGATGGCATGTCAGGGTGGTACTAATGAGTACTGGTAGCGTCGTAATGGAGAACTTAAATGTATGCTAAGGAACCTAGGAACTCCTACATGGTTCTGTACTCTAAGCTGTGCTGAATATGCTTGGGATGATTTACCTCAAATTCTTCGAGAGGCAAATCCAAATATACCAAATATCGAATACAAGACACCTGGAGAATTGTGCTCTTTGGATCCTGTTAATGTATGCAGGTATTTCAAACATAGATTCGAAGCTATGATGTATTTTATCACCAATAAAAAAAATCTTCCTCTTAGAGAGGTTCCGGATTTCTTTTGGAGAACGGAGTATCAAGCGAGAGGTGCTCCTCACATACATATGCTATTATGGATCAAAGATGCTCCCAAATTTGGAACAGACTCAGATGATACTGTGTTGTCTTTTATTGAAGAATATGCTACGTGTGAAGTACCCAAAAGTACAGAAGATAAGGACTTAAGACGAAAAGTCTTACGATTCCAAAGCCATCGTTGTGGCAAATACTGTCGTCGAAAGTACAAATCTAAGGACAAATTCTACAGCAAATGCCGTTTTGCATTTCCTCGACCTGTAATATCGAAAGGAAGAGTGAACAGTTTTGTGTCATCTTTGCGACATAATATCACAAGAAAATCTCCAAAAAATACCTACAACCTAAGAAGAAATTAGGAGTCAAAATACATAAATGACTACAACCCAGTCATTTTGTCCATGTGGAATGCTAATATGGATATTCAATATGTTGCAGATGATTCCTTTGCTGTTGCTCGATATGTGACATCGTCCATGACAAAGTCAGAAAAGACAGAATTGAAGGAAATGTGGGTAAAGATTTCCCATGAGAAGAATCTAAGTAAGAAATGATACAGTTACAGTTTGAAAATGTTATCTCATCAGGAAATTGGAGCGTATGAATGTTTGGATCGCTTATCATCTGCAAGTCTATACTCCAAATCTAGAAAACTCATTTGGGTGAGTATAGGTCTTGCTGTAACACGAAACCGAGTTCTTAAATCTGTACAAGAAATTGAATATTTAGCTGAAAAAGAGCCAGAAAGTACTAATATTGTGAAAACAAATATGTTGGATACATATTATTCAAATAGAAGTCATCATCTTGAAAAAATTTGTTCTATGAAGTGATGAAAAATTATATTTTTAAACGGAATATTACCGAAAACATAAATAATGGTATATATGCCGTTATTGGTTTTGAAGGATGTCTGGTGAAACAAAGAAAAAGACATTTGATTAATCACCGTAAACTGAGTTGCGATACACCTGACAAAAGAGAATTTTACTGTTTAGGTCTTTTACAACTTTTCAAGTCATGGTGTTCAGAATTGGAATTACTTTGAGATTTTGACAGCTATGAAGATTCCTTCAATTCAACTAAAGGTACTATAGAATTCCTGTTTTTCCGAATTATGTCAAAATGTTGAATGACGAAATTGAGCAAGAAGCTACATTTGCAGCTGAGATTGCTAGAGACAGTTCTCAAGACAGTGAAACTTCTGCTCCGTTGAGTCAGGACCCATTGGGAGAACCAATTGTTCTGAATGAAGCAGCAACTGCTATGGAAGAGGTGGAAACAGTAATGCACCAAGGTCAAGAGCATCTAACAAACTTAGGAAACTTGGAACAACAACTAAATCTTGAGCAGAAAGAAATATATGAGCAATTGAGAGAAAAGATTAGCCATGGGTTTCTTCATGGGAAAAAGGAGTGCTCTTGCTCATCATTTGAACCTATCCATATGTATGTGAGTGGACAAGCTGGAACAGGAAAAAGTTTTTTATTCAAAGTAATCACAAGTTTTCTACAGAAAAGAACAGACTCACATTTGTCTTGTGTTGTCACTGCTCCAACTGGGTTGGCGGCACACAATATTGAAGGAATTACTTTACATCGTTTATTTATGCTACCAGTAGAGCATGACAAAAAATTACAATGCCACAAGCTATCTGGAAAAGCTTCTAATGAAGTTTCAAGAGTGTTGAAGAAAATAAAGCTTCTCATTATTGATTAGGTATGCATGGTCTCGAACTTAATGCTTACCTTTGTGTATTTAAGAATACAGCAAATTCTTAAAACAGAGTATGACGTATTATTCGGAGGAAAACACGTCATAGTTTTTGGAGATCTTCTACAACTTATTCCTGTAAAGGGACAGCCACTCTTTAAAACACTGGTACATGAAGATACTAGAAAGTCTTTCGGGAGTATTGGCATTTGGTCATATTTTCAGTATAAGGAACTTACTACAAACATGCGACAAGCAAATGATGTTGATTATGGAACTATTCTTTAAGATATAAGAATTGGAAAATTGACCAAAAAGTGTAAACAAGCTTTACATACACGATTACTTTCCAATTTGTTTCCAAATGCAAATATTGTCCCAGGGAAAATATACATGAGATTTGCAGAAAAGAAATCTGTAATCTGCTTAATGCCAACTCTGCGTGAATGTTCTATATTCAATGAAGAAATGTTAAAGTTGGAAAATGAAGAAATTATGAAGTTGGAAGCAATTGATAAAATAGAACATGAAGGAATCAGTATTATTTTGAGTGAAAACTTGAAGAGGAAATTGGATTCTTTAGAGAAATTGATAAGTAAAACTGCTGGTTTAGAAAAGAATTTGTTTGCATGTGTAAATTGTAGGATAAGTTTGCAACGTAATTTGAATTTGTAAAAAGGTTTGGTAAATGGAGCAATGGGTAAAATTGTTAATTTTGTTAATTATGTAAACAGAGCTGGCATTGAATTTTTGAAAATCAAATTTGATGAAATTGCTGAAGTTCCACAAGTTAGTCATTGTGCAGCTCGTTTTTTGCTTTTAAAAGATTTGTATGTCTGCAGAAAACAGTTTCCTGTTTGTTTGGCATATGCGGTGACCATTCATAAATCTCAAGAGTTAAGTGTAGATTGTGCTTTAGTAAATATTGGAAGTATCGTGTTGAAAGAAGGTATGTCATATGTTGCTTTGTCTCGAATCAAAACTATATCTGGATTGTACTTGATTGATTTTGATGGGACAACATTTTCTGCAGATACAAACTGTGTGAAAGAGTATAACAGGTTAAGAAGAGAATATGCACCCAATTTAGGTCAATATCCAGTGATTGAAAAGCGTGTGGTAGGTCGAAAAAGAAGACTTGAGAATATCTGTTCTTACACTGTAGACAAAGAAAAAAAACAAGATGAAGTTGCGCCTCCAAGCAAAAAGACAACGGACAGTGTGGAAGAGAATGTTGGTTATCGGTTTGAAAATACTTCTGGTGTCAACTGCTATGCTAATGTAGTTGTTAATGTTATTTTTTTCTTCAAAGTTTCCAACAGCAAGTTGTAGAAATTCGGGACAAAAGATTCTGTTCATTGTTGAATTCTGTTTATGAGAAATGTACAAGTTATAAAAGTAAAATACAAAGTGTTTCCGATATTCAAAATGTTTTGGACATATGTTCTGGTTCTAGTCAATTTACACAGAATATTCAGCAAGATTGCCAGGAATTTTTAATGTTTATGCTTGGTGTACTGGAAGATGAAGGTATAGATGTTGAAAACCTTTTTGGTCATTCGTAATAATGGCATCATGACTGTCGAAATTGTTTGTTTATACGTAGCACTGACATAGACACTGAGAGATTCATATATTTGACTTTACCTGACTGTGAATCAGTGTCTTTTAACAGTCTAATCAGAGAAGCAAGTCAAAACATGGAGGGTAGCCAATGTAAAACAGAAATGTCATCAACATTATTTATACAAACATATGGACAGTATGTTATTTTAATGCTGCAACATTGAAGAAATGATGGAACAAAATTGGAAACTTTAATTAAAAATGTTGTAGCTGGTCAATGTCCAGTATCAGGAAGAACTTTTAAAGCTGTTGCTATTATTTTTCATTATGGACCTTCTACCACATCTGGACATTACATTGTTCATTTAAAATGTCTGAAAGGTTGGATACAGTGTAATGATACTCAATTAGTTTCAAGCAATGTTTGGCCAAAGTGTTACCAAATTCTTACCTAATATTTTTAAAGACAAAATCTTAGTTCAAAATTTGCCCTTTACGATTACCGCTGTTAAGGTACATTACTCCGGTGTTGTAGAGTATTTTGTAAGTGACACTGAGGAACTTGAAGGTGATCCTTTTGTTGATATTGAGGCAGTGTAGGTGTATCAGGTGGCGGGTGATGTGGGTGCAGCCAGGGACATTGATGATTAGTCACAGAGGGGTCTTTTGGATTTGTTGTAGTTGTTTGGCTAGAATTCATGTGTACAGTGCTTTACCACAATGTAGTCTGCTGCTGATGAGGGCCTGTGTCATTGTTCTTCTTCTTTTGGTTACGATCCACTTGTAAATGTGGCGGAGCATGTGGAGGGTGTTATACCAGTACTATGACACTGTGTAGACTTGCGTACACATGGAGAAAGAGCAGTTGAGGTTGAATCCTATGTTGTGCACATGGTTGGTAGGTGTTGGTACTCTTCACACTGTAGTCAGGTAGCAGGAGTTGTCTGAGGCTGATGGAGTGGGTCTGAGTATGAGTACATTCATCTTCTGCCAGTTTGTGCTTACAGTGCTGTTCTTTATGTACGTAGTGATGTCCTTCATTGTGTCGTGGAGGTTGCTTTTGGTGGTATGTGGCTTCTCAGTGAGGAAGAGAATGAGCTGGGTTTTCTTTGTGTAGGAGATGTTGTTGAAGTTGTGAAGGTTGCTACTTGTGTTAGGGTGGCCATGTAGATGTTGAACAGCTGCGGACTGATGGATGAGTCCTGGGAGACCCATAGATGATGTCGGAGGTTTTGGATCAGAAGGCTGGGAGGCGGACATTCAGGATTACTATGGAACAATCCCAAACAAAGGACTTGATACATAGTATTTGGCCATAAGGAAAAGTGTGCAAAACCATTAAGGACTTTTTGCTGTGTATTTTGTCAGCATCTATTTCTAAGTAACATTATTTACAGTGTAAAGAAATTAATCAGAATGTATTGTTAGTTTATGATTGTTTGATATATGTATATTTATATAAGAAATTGCTCTTAGAAAAAAACATTTAAGATATGTTTTATTTCCATTTTTTATATTGTGTTTGAGAATGTTGACTGGGTTTTTTTAAGATATCCTTATGGATTGTCTTTTTTTTGCCCGTTGTTATGTGATGAGTACTATTGAACTCACTGTTTGTAGTGAAATTCAATATATTCTGAGAACAGCAAAAAAGGCAAAGGAAATGTTTTACAAATTATTTTGTGTTGTAAAACATATCTAGTAACGGTTTTTTGTATCTTCCACAGGTGACAATTTTATAATATATATTTTTATTTTATTTATTATCCTTAAGGTAAATACAAGTTACTGACTCAGCCGCGGCCTGTGGAGCGAGTTGTAATGAGGTAGGCAAGTGGCTCAGGGGAGGGGCCAAATGGGTGGTTATAAACAGCAGAATGTGGATGATTGCAGGTAAGTAAACAATTAAATTTATAAAATGAATTTCGTATCCTGCACCCTGCATCGCAAAATGTGATGCAAGGCACGAAACAAAGTGGCATATTATCAACAAAAGGCAATACTTTATCGCTGCTTTGATCAGCAGGAGAAATTCAGATAAAACAGGGATAATGGGCTTGATAATAGGGCCTTGTAAATTCCCATAGCATCCCAGGTTCTGGTGCTAACTTGGGCTCTGATGGGAATTCACAAGGGCCTATTATCAAGACCTTTATCGCCACTTTATCAGCAGTTTTCCTCCCGATAAAAGCAGTGATAATCTTAATAATGTCTTTGGGGCATATTATCATGCCAGGGAGATACAATTATCAGCTATTTATCGGCAGGAAACTGACGATAAAGTGTTGATAATGGGCTTGATAATATGCTCTATGGAATTCCAATAATATGTTAAATGTGAAGGACATCTATTATCAAGCCCAATATCGACGCTTTATCGACAGTTCCTGACGATAAAACAGCGATAATGTATCGGCTATTGTTGATAATATGACCCATTGCTCTCTTTTTTTGACCAATAAACTTAGGTGCATATTATCAAGGACCAGTGTTAAAATTATCTCCGTTTTATTGACAGGAAACTGCAGATAAAACGGCGATAATGAGCTTTATAATACGGCCTTGTTATTTCCCATGTAAGCCCATGTTAACACCAGAACATAGCCTTCTATGACAATTTACAAGGACGTATTATCAAGCCCACCCTCCCAACAGTTATAAAAAACTCCAGACAATGCAGGTACCCGGACCTGGAAGTTCATTTTACATATCACTGCCCCAAATTTGTAGCGTTCCCTGCGACGTGTATGGGGAGAGAGAGAGAGAGAGAGCTCAAACCATATTTTTTTTTAAAAGACCTAAGGGGTTGTTGAGAATGCACCCTTATCTTCTGGCTCCCTGTGGGCCCTTGTTACATTCATAATAAATATATCTTTCATCTATTCTGGTGTCATCTATTACTTCCCACAACAGGGAGGCCGCTCACCGAGACTGCAAGGAGTAGGACCATAACCCCCCCATACTTCAAAATAAAACCAGAGGAGTACCGTTCCCCAGTGCTCAGGGCACCTTACAAGCCCCCATTATGCAGAAAAATTGCCCCCGGGACCTAATGAATAAAATAAACTTCTACTTTTTTTTCACCTTTTTCACCGCATACAAGTACTGCACGAGTACCCCGCCATTTTTATTTAAAAAAAAAATAAAAATTGAGCCTAAAGATACATGTACCACCCCCTGACCAAGACTATAGGGTCAGAAGTTTCTACCTTGCCCCTTTCCTTATTTCTCAACTCTCTTTTACTGTTTTCTTGTGACTCTGCTCTCCCGACAAACAAGATGGCTGCCAACATTTCCTGGTTTGGAGTATTGACAGCCAATCAGCATCCAGCTACTAATTATACGTATTTCCATACGAGTACGCCACAATTTTTCTTTACAAAATAAAAAACAGAGCCTAAACATTGATATACGACCCCCTGAGCAAACCTAGAGGGTCAGAATGTCTCTAGCCTACCCCCTTCCCTTATTTCTCAACTTTGTTTTACTGTTTTCTTGTGACTCGGTTCTAGTGAGCCACAAAATGGCCGCCAACACTTCCTGGTTTTGAGTGTTGATAGACAGTTCACAGCCAATTAGCATGCAGCTCGTGCTCGTAATTGAACAGATTTCCGTACTCGTGCTGAACGCCATCTCTAGATATCGCTATGATTTTACTTGCAATTTTCTCAGAAACTATTGAACGGATTTACACTATTTAACAAACAGCACAATCTGCGAACAGTACTCTACCTCTCTGCCAAATTTCGTGTAATTCCGTTCAGCCGTTCGGGCTGTAGCCCTGGCTAAAGGTCCCTATGGAAAATTACATGGGGAAAATACGTTTTGGGACCCCCTTTTTTTCCTGGCCCCCGCTTTACGAATCACCCCCAAACTTTCAGGGAAGGAGCGGAACCAAGCAGGCCATTTTCTTGAAAAAATTCAAGAAGATTGGTCCATCCCCAAAGTTATTCCAAATAGAATGTTGTGAATTTCCTATGGAAACTAGGTCCTATCTATAACTACCTAATGGCGACCGCCAGTAGGATATATATATGTCATGTGATCAAGTGCTCTGGGCAGCGCGAAACACGTCATGGCGATGTAAGCACTTCTAATAAAACTTCTTGTTGTACCTACTTTGGGTCCCTCATCCGTATCTACTGGTATCGCTCAGCTGGCGAGCACGCAAATTCTTTTTAGTACAAAAATACTCCAAGACACTTAAGGCTGCTTCATAAAATTATTAGCAAGATTTGCTCAATACCAACACGTTTCAGCTTTTTTTAATTTATTTTTTATTTTTATTATTGCAAGAAAGACAACTTAGTACAACTCACATAACATAAAATAAACAGACAAAAAGAAAAAAATTCAGTTAAACCAATAAGTAGCATCAGAGACAGAGGATCAACAGTTACATATTCAAAGAGAAAGTATAAATTTACAAGAGAAATAAACACAAATTTTACTGGCCTCAGTAAGTAAGAGATTTTACAGGTCAAAAAAGTTTCGCCAAATTTTTTCCTTCTTTTTCAAAGCCTTGGGACCTCTGAGTTTGGCTAATGAGAGTTCCATTACATTTATTTCATTTATCAGGGTCCACCATTCGATAACATTCGGAGGTTCTTTTGATATCCATGATCTTGCTATGATTTAAGTATTCTTGTAAATATTCTAACCATATGTGTGGTTATTGAGATATATACATTTGATATGCGAGATACAGTATTTTAATGATAGGATCCTAGATGTGGGTAGGTGACCTATCATGTGATTACTGATAATATTTGCACTGTTATGCAACATTTTGCACATTGCAGATCTTTGCACTATTGCTAGTTTTTGCATATAAGGAATTGCACTATTGTGAATTTTGCCCATATAAGACCAATATGCATTTGCACTTTATTATATTAAAGTGTGTAGTTAATACTGTATTGTATATATATAAGGGTATTTTACCATTAATTGATATCCTCAGTCCAACAAAGTTGTTAGAAGAAATGATTAAATGTATGCATTTTTTCATAGGTAATCTTTGTTTGAATTTATATTTAAAATGATTTATATTCATTTTAGAAATCTGGTATTTTACCGTGATTCTTTAAAAACTGTGGTTTATGTCGGTTTTCCAAAAATTTACATCTTGGAGACCGGAAAGTATCTCTTCTATGTTTCTTATGACACAATACCACCCTCCCATGTGACGATTTTTACCCAATCACTGGCATTATAAAATGGTGTTTCATTCAAATGAACATTGTCATGTGAACAAGGCTCTTGCGAGCCAAAACGTCATGAGGCTTTTTCTGCACCTTAAATTGGAGCATTTCAAATGGTCCTTGTCCGTTGGCTTTTGTCCTGGCTGGAGTTGGTCCAGAGCGCGAGGAAAAGGACGTGTGTTGGATATATCAGTGATGTCATCAGTGATGTCACTGACCATGTCATGAATGATGTAATATGTGACATCATCAGCAGTGGATTGCGGGTGCGCGATATATAGTTAGCGCATCTAACTATATATGGAATTTCAATGGTTTTATGCGAGTAAAATAAGGTTTTGTAAATGCAAATTCCTAACTATATATGTTCTATAACCAATGGTTTTTTCATTGAATTTTCAAGGTTTTGTAAATGCAAATTCCTAACTATATATGGACTATAACCTATGGTTTTTTCTGTGAATTTCATTGGTTTTTTAAAAGCTAACATCTGTAGCTGTAAAATGTATTCTACTTTAAAACCCAAAATATATTTTAGATGTTTATTGATAATTTTTATTGAAATATTTTATCGCAGATAAACCTTACTATTAGCAAGGTTTATCGCAAATGCGATAAGAAGCGGCCGCAATGCATCAATATTGCTGAAAAGTCAGCGATATTCATGCATTATCCAGCATATGCTTTAAGCCATGTTATCCACCTCCCATTGGATAACATGGCTAAGAACTGCTCATGGCCCCATGAGGAACGCTTTCCATTTAAAAAGGAAAAAATAACATTATAGAAAAGAATCGTTTTTAAACACAACATATAAATCAATTGTATACCTGCATTCAAGAGGAAATGACTGAAAATATCCTTGAGACACATGAAAGTGTTTTCTGGAATGCCCTAGCACCATTTTTTCGACATTATTAACATGGCTATGTAACTCCCATAATCAAAATCTAAATTTGCCAAGCGCAGGTGGGAGCGTATTTACAAGACACTTGCCCCATGAGGAATGCTTTCCATTTAAAAAGGAAAAATAACATCAAAGACACTCAAATGCCTTATAAATATGACCCAAAACAACCTATGAAGCTCTAGCAGTACATATGCAGAAATGTAATTGATTTCAAAAATTATTTTTATAAACAACATATCTGTTTCAGCTTACATAAGAGACCATGGAATGGGCTTCATATACAACAATAACTTGTATAACTGCATGCCAGAATGCTACACCGAATATGCAATTACAATTTCTCAAAGTAACAAAATCTATTTCTATATCACTACAGACAAAGCCACAGTTTAAAAACACAGCTTTCTTCATCACTTTCTCCTTAATTCATACTATTCTCTATCTAAAATAAATAAATCTTTTCTCACCTTAGCAAATACTTTTTGAGTTTTGAAAACAGTCTCAGAAATACACCAAATTGTCTTCAGCAGAAGAAAAAGGATGCACTCCAGAGTCTGCAGCTATTGAAAGCACAGAAATACAGATATTCATTTCACATATCTCTCATATTAGCCAATCATAACTCTTCCCTCACTTTTTTCAAATCAAAACCCTTCCCCCCTCTGCCCTCTCTGCCTTTTTTCCATAGCAACGACCTCCTGGAAGACCTCTCATGTTTGCAAATTCACACAACAATGTTTCAATTGAACTCTGAACTCTCAGTGCACCTGCGTATCCAGTGCAATCTTTCATTAAAAGTTTCTTCCTTGACCATTCAAATTACATCTTTCAAAGAACACATCCATGCACCCTAACTTTCTGTTTTCAGAAATGGAAATACACCAATCACTGCTAATGAATCATTAGCATTGGAACTCCACAGTTTTTTTTCTTTACAAACTCCTACTGTTTCAACTGCCCTTTCATTACCACACTTCATCTGACTGCAGCACAACCTTCTCCCACCATGTTTAACGTCTGGATTGTTGGACATAGTTACATCCACTGGGCTCAAAGGTATGCTGAGAGCAGAAATTTACCCAACCTCAATTTACAAGATGTGGAAATTAAGTGGTTGGGCCAAAGAGGATTAAAATGTCACCAATTGATACCATTGTTGAAAACCTTTATGCATTTGCCAAAACCTGACCTGTTAATAGTGCACTGTGGAGGTAATGATTTGGGCACTTTGACAGGGGTAGGTCTGGAAATGCTTTTAAAGGACACCTTTGAGCAATTAATGGCACTTTTTCCTCAAACTGCCTTGGTATATTCCAATATATGCCAAAGACAGAAATGGAGGTGGTCCAACCAATTTTGTCCACAAATTAAGAAGTCGAGGAAGCATGTAAACAAATCTGTTTCAGCTTTCATGAGAGACCATGGAATGGGCTCCCTGTACAACAATAACTTGCGTTACTACATGCAAGATATCTACAGAGGAGATGGAGTTCACTTCTCAGATGAGGGCAACAGAATTTTCATTCTGAATTTAAGAATGTGCATTGGTACCTACTTATAAGTACCTAAATGTACCATAAACCCAAAAGCTCTTCTCAGAGCTACCCTTCATCTAATCACTCACAATTATTATTTTTTTCTAACTTTTTTCACTAATTTTCCACAAAATACGCTCCCCGGTTCGCTAACCGAAAGCTAACCTCGCGGAATTTTTTTAAAAAATGTTTTTTTTCCACACATTTAAGCCTCCTCAGCCACCCTCAGAAAACCTAGGGGGTCAAGATAAGTCTACCGTGCCCCCTTCTACACATTCTGAACATTATTTGCCCTCCATCTTGTATCTTAATGCGACCGAAACACAAAATGGTGGACTCCCGTGACGCTTAAGGTTCGCTAACCGGGCCGCTTTCCAGAAAGCGGTCCTAAAAAAAGGTGGGAAAGTAATTAGCAGAAAAACCACTAGAGACACTCTCACCAAATATAGATTAGCTCATACTACATAACAATCCCTTTCATTCTCACAAATTTGATTGAAATTTCATTTAGCCATTTAGCCTGTAGACCTATCTAAATACCCTGAGGTAAATTACTTCACAAAACACATCTAAAATATTGGAATTGACAACCAATGAAAACTTTACTTTCATTTACAATTTTTATTACCTGACATTTGATTGGTTATATACCTGAATATATATAAAGGAAGAGAAGGAAACACAGCCATTTTCACTGCTACTTCCTGAACTACATTTCAAGAGCCTTTTCACCTCCCTGTAAAGTTATTTGATAATTTGTAAGTGGCACTTTAAATTAATTTGTGAAAACGTTTATTGATAATTATTTACTGTCCCCCTGCTATAGTTATAGATACAGATAACCTCCTCTGTTACATTTATTGATTGACTTACACTTCTCTGCTATAATTATGAATTTACTTACTTTAACTTCACTGTTAAAAAAACAGAACTACATGTCTGAACTTAAACCCAACAGTGCCCTAACTCTTCTAATATATTTATTTTTTTTATGCAATTTACAGCAAAAAAATGGAAGGGGAGCAAGAAAAAACTAATGTTTCCTTCGAGATTACATCCGAAGACATTGTAACTGAAGAAAATGTGGATGAAGATTTTATGGATCAATCTTTTGAGGAACAATTTATTCAAACCTTACAAGAGACAGAAACATCCATGTTTGACGAGATACCAGATGATATAATGCTGGAAGTTTTAATGAACTATGAAAATAATAAATAATTTTTTTTTAAATCAAAATAAATAAATAAATAAAAAAAACGAACAAAAACAACAAATAATTAACATACAGTATTAGAAAAGTCTATCATTCTTTTATCCTTAAAGTACGCTGCCCAGAACCCTTTCCGGTTCGCGAACTTGGCGCTTACCCCGCAAAAAAAATATATATATTTTTTTTTTTTTGGACCCTCCTAGGCCCTTTTAAAACCTCCACATAAAACTTAGGGGGTCAACGAGGATCTACTATGCCCCCTTATGGTAATTTCCCCCTTTGTTTTGGCCTCCTCTTGTCTCTCGATCCTACCGAGAGACAAGATGGCGGCCGCTCCGGACTGTTTAGAATGTTGGCAGACACCGAAGAGCCAATCAGCTTCGCTTCGTAAAGTTCCGATACGCGAAAAGTTCGCTAACCGGATCGCTGCCCGGAGCGCTGTTACAGATATATATCTTGATTTAAACGTTAATTTCTCAAAATCCACTGAAGCACATATATTGAGACCTAGCAAAGGCACATCGGGCTAACAGTCCCTACAATTTTGCCAAGTTTCGTGAAAATCCATTCAGCCGTTCGGGCTAAAAGTGAGTCCAACCGCCCTATGGAAATTAACATGGGAAAAACGCGTTTTGGGACCCCCCTTTTTTCTCGGCCCCCCCTTGACGACCCCCCCCCAAATTTCCAGGAGCTGCTCAGAAACAAAATGTGCCATTTTCCAGAAAATTTCAGCCAATTCCGTCCACAAACGCCAAAGTTATTAGACATAGAATTTTCAAAAATGCCATAGGGAAAAAATCCTAACTATATATACCTACTGGCGACCGCCAGTAGGTAATATATATATATATATGCACAAAGTGAGGCTCTTTCACCAAATTATCGCAGCCGCCGCCACAGCAATGTTGGAAAGAAACCAGGCCACTCCAACGTTCGTCATGGGCTAAAACAATTTATTTAGCGTTCAAGCCACCAGATCTTACGCGTTTCGGGCGTCCGCCCTTGTTCACATATCATTTGTCAGTGAACTCACAATGGCTTAAATACAAATGGTTTTTCCCGGGCATTTTTTTCCACAACCACGTGTCAATGAACAAAGAAGACACACTACATAACTTAGGCTAAAGCAGTCTTTCCTCTGAGCCAGTGCCATAAAAAATAATAATAGTTGCATAGTTATGATAACAGCATAAATGCGTTGTTAAAATAACAATAATAATACAATTTATTTTATAATTAAAAAAATAAATATATTGTAATTTATAAAAATATATATACATTTTTATAAAAAACATGTAACTGAGACAATGTGCAAATATCGCAATTTGTAGTGATAATAGTCACTAATAAATAAACAGCACACTATGTACAAAAAAGATATTTATATTGATTAACTAGAACCTGATATAAATATATGACAATGTACTGTCTCAGATTTATTAGATAAGAAACTTATCCAATATGATATCAGCATAAATGCTTAGTGTATTCATTATGATTATGATTTATTTTTATATGGTCACTGGAATGGATCGTACAGTACGAAAGAGTTTGATGACTGCCTATTATCATGCCCCCTTTGTCTGTGTCCGAATAAAAGTGCTTTGTAGGTTTTAGAATTGTGTGTACCCCCAGAAAAAAGGGAAAATAAAGGGAAAAATAAAGAAAGTTTTGTTTTCTTTTTTTCTATCTTTCAATGTAGATAGTCGATGGGAGAAAAACTCCTTACCACTATCAAACATATGTGCCAAAACGTAAAAGATTGATTCAGTGAATATAATTCAAAAAGAGACTTTGAAAAGAGCAAGAGATGCAGGTACTGGCAGGGACACTTTAAGTAAATATATGCTGGTCAACAAAGGGTCATTACAGGAATACATGAAGGTCTTCAGTTGTATTAAGACCGTTAGGGAAACGACTGTCCAATTCTAGGATGAACTGAGATTCCAATCTCCTAAGCATGAGATCCCTGTCTCCCACCCTGATGGGTTTGGGTACGGAGGCTATGACAAAGTATGTTAAGCATTCAAGATTATTCTGATGGATGGCTTTGAAATGACGGGCCACAGGATATGTGCTGTCGTTGTTCACGATGGCTCGCAGATGTT
Source organism: Lissotriton vulgaris (assembly GCF_964263255.1). Taxonomy (NCBI): domain Eukaryota; kingdom Metazoa; phylum Chordata; class Amphibia; order Caudata; family Salamandridae; genus Lissotriton; species Lissotriton vulgaris. The sequence continues at coordinate 993,697,977 of NC_141698.1, forward strand.
GTAGAATTCTGACATGCACCTGTTTGCCGGTACTGCCCACATATCTTAGGCCACAGGTGCATGTCAGAACATAAACTGCAAATTCAGTTTTGCAGTTATGTTTCCCCCTAATTTCCACAAGATCGGGTTTGAAGGGTGTGGAGTATTTGGTAGTGTTAACCCCAAATTTACATGCTCTACAACTAGAACAACGAGTAAAGCCAGGCCTAGCCATCCAATTATCTTGTTTGATCAATTCTGGAAAATCTCGGCTTAGTTGGGTTCTCATGCTCAAGCCTTTCCTATAGGTAATGTTAGGTCTATCTGCTATTCTAGGGGCCAGCACCAAATCAGTTTTTAAGGCTGGCCATCTTTGGTTAATGATAGACCGTATTTTGCGTTCCTGTCTATTGAAAGTCAGAATCAATCTGGGTGGACTGCTACTTGATTCTGTGGTTACCTCAGAGCTAGAATCTGAGCTAGATAGAAGAGACTCCCTGGGTCTGCTCTTGGCTTTAGCAACGGATTGCTTCAAAACAGATTCCTTATATCCCCTCTCTCTGAATCTATTGAGGGCTTCAGCAGCACAGAGTTCATAGTCCTCATCGGTGCTGCAAATACGTTTAAGTCTCAATAGCTCCCCAAAGGGGATATTATCAATGATGTGACGGGGTGGGAACTGCTGGCATGGAGTGTGCTGTTTCCAGCAGTACTCTTGCGGTGCAGTTTGGTGCATAACTTGGAATTTTTCACAAAAATCTTAACATCAAGAAAATCTGCCTCCAATTTGTTAATATGTGATGTGAAATGCAGATTCTCATTATTGACATTGATTGATTGTATAAAATTTTCTGCACTTATCTGGTCCCCCCTCCAAATTACAAAAACATCATCGATGAAACGCATCCAGTGCAATACATTGTTAACCATAATGTCACTGTAGGTGACATTGAGTACCTGCTCCTCCCACCAGCCCACGTGTAAACACGCGTAGCTGGGGGAGAAGCAGGCACCCATGGCCACTTCTCTTTGTTGTAAGTATATTTCCTTGCCAAACATAAAATAGTTGTGATGCAAACACCAGTTTGTCAGTTCTGTCAACATCTTATTGTGTTTGTAGCAGTTGATGGATCTGGTTCCCAAAAAATGTTCAAGTGCTCTTAATCCAGCATGATGGTTGATGCTAGTATAGAGTGATTCTATATCTAGGGTGATCAATAATAGATCATCACTCCAAGGAACATTTTTGATCTTGTTTAAAAAATGGCCAGTATCCTTAATATGAGATGGCAATGCTTGCACTAGATTTTGAAGGAAATAGTCAATGTATTCCCCAATATGTTCAGCCACACTGGAGATAGCAGAAATAATTGGCCTCCCAGGGGTAGGACTCACCATTTTATGCACCTTGGGCAATAAATATAGTTTGGGCAATACTGGGTTTTCAACATTAAGGAAATCAAATTCCTGTTTGGAAAGCATGTTTTCCCTCTTCCATTTAAACAGAAGTTTTTTGAGGATCTCTTTTGACTCAATATATGATTTCATATTAGTTTTCATATAGCAAGTTCCATTATTTAATTGTAGCATGGCTTCGGCGAGATAGTCTTTCTGTGGCCAGATCACAACATTGCCACCTTTGTCTGCCGTGGTCACTATGATACTCTGGTCTTTACTTAACTTTTTGACCAATGTAGTGTAAGCTTGTTCTTTATTGCTTCTGTATCTTTTCTTGTGTTTCACTTTATGGTAAAGTTGTTTTAGGTCCTCAATGACCATATCGTGAAATGTGTCTATTGAGTCACGAGGCATGACTTGAGACCCTCTGGGTATGTAGTGCGCTATATAAATTATCTGACTTGACTTGACTTGACTAGGTTTGAATGGACTTAAATTCATTCCTACCTGAGATATTTGTGCTGCTTGAAGCTCGTCCTGGGTTGCCATCTCATCAGCAGCCGGTGCATCATTCATTGCCAGTTGGTGCATTGCTAGAAAGGCTCTAGTGTCTCCAGCCGGGACATTGAGAGAGCTTGCTACAATTCCAGACTGTTTGGAAGGGTTGTTCTTATTGCCCTCTTTGATGTTGAAAAATTTCATGAGTTTTAATTTTCGAATGTAAAGAAAGATGTCCACACGTGTTTTTGTATAACTGAAGTCTGACACAGGACAATAGGTAAGTCCCAAACTCAGGAGCTGTTTTTCTGCTTCAGTTAATACAACGGTGGATAAGTTAATGATTGCGTTATTCATTGTTTCTTTTTTCGCCAGTACTGCCTCTTTTGTTTTTTGGAGTTTTTTTGCTTTTTGCGGCGCTCTCTTCGGCGTTTGTTTCGTCTTGCTCTTTTTCCTTGTTCTGAGGCTGCTGTTTCCGATTTCTGGGTCTCAATGTTTGTAGCCGATCCGAGCGTAAAAAATCAACCTCTTCCCCAAGGTTTAAAATCGCTGTTTCAGTTGCAATTGATTGATCGCTCCTATTCTCCCATGATGAGCTGCTTGTGAGAGATTCATTGGCGCTGTTTTCCAACGTTGCGCCCGTACCCTACTGGCGGTCGCCAGTAGGTATATATAGTTAGGATTTTTTCTCTATGGGATTTTTGAAAATTCTATGTCTAATAACTTTGGCGTTTGTGGACGGAATTGGCTGAAATTTTCAGGAAAATTGAACATTTTGTTTCTGAGCAGCCCCTGACAATTTGGGGGGGTTTCATCAAGGGGGGGCCGAGGAAAAAGGGGGGTCCCAAAACGCGTTTTTCCCATGTTATTTCCATAGGGCGGTTGGCCTCACTTTTAGCTCGAACAGCTGAATGGATTTGCACGAAACTTGGCAAAATTGTAGGGTCTGTTAGCCCGATGTGCCTTTGCTAGGTCTCAATATATGTGCTCCAGTGGATTTTGAGTAATTTAGGTTCAAAAAAAGATATATATCTGGGCGGAGCCTAACCACACATCTGATCTGATTGGCTGTCAGCACTTCATCCAAGAAGTGTTGGCAGCCATCTTGGGACCAATATACATGATAGCACCTCATTAAAAAGCATTGTAGTTAATAGAGGGTTTTAGGACTTTAGTTACATTATAAATCATTTGTTGATTGTACCATACTCGTTTTAGGAATTGTGGTGGGTTCTAAGGTGATTTTACCATGTGAAAAAACCTTCTGCTGTGATATCATGAATATTGTTTGAAAGAAAACTAATATCTCATGATTTTCCCACAGTGGTTTGGAAGGGGATCTATAAGCTAAACTGAAAGCATATTTTCTGTAAATTCACATTATCTTTCTCAGTCATGTGAAAATGAAGTCTGACATTCTCAGTAAAACATGTACATCCAACAAGGACAGAGACTGTCAGTTGATTCCTTTGTGTTCTACTGCAGCCTCCTAGAGTGTTCTAAAGAACAACTAGAGCGCTAACAGTCCTACGTATTACAAAGGTATAGCACACCTGGAGCCATCGTGATGGGAATAAAGTGGTAACTCTTAAAACATTTAATTTAAAAAGGAACAAAATGAGGGGGTATATTATGCAATAGAAGGTATTATTAGTGCTGCAGAAAGAAAAATTAGGGCACATTTTGAGTGACTTTTCAAATCCTCTTCTATTTCATTAAAAAATGAAAACTTTGAAAAAATATATATTGGGCTACATTGGGCTATATATATGTTAGAGCCCAAATGTAGCCCAATGTAGCCCAAAGATGGCCACCAGAGGCAAAAAAAACAAATGTTGCCCAAATATCAGCCAGATGTAGCCCCACTATAGCCCAATGACAGAATGCCCCAGAGTGTTCTAAAGTACAACTAGAGCGCTAACAGTCTTACTTATTAAAAAAGTATGGCACACCAGAAGTCATCTTGATTGGAATAAAGTGTTAACACTTAAAACATTTAATTTGCAAAGGAACACAATGAGGGGGTATATTTTGCCATATGAATTATGATTAGTGCTGCAGAAAGAAAAATTAGGGCACATTTTGAGTGACTTCTCAAACCCTCTTCAATTTCATTAAAAAATTCTGACATACAGTCTCCCAAGATGGCCACCAGAGACAAAAGAGCCTAAATGTAGCCCAAATATCCAGATTGTGGGATGTAAATGTAGTGCTCAAAAGCATCGAGTGATGGCCCTGAAATTTAGATTTCTCTCATAAGAATCTTTCTGTAAAATAAGCCTGACTTCTGCGCCTTTATCCTATTAAAGACTGTCCAATGAAAAGGCTAATGATATGCCTGGTAGGTTTCTTATTCCAGAGGAAGTAACTTTGCCATTGCCAGTGAATCTAAAACGTCCACCAGGTTATCATTTCCAATATTCTTGGATAATCCAAAGTTCTGTGTAATTCGTTGCCACAAGGAATATGAGGACACAATGAGGAACTCGAGGCCCTGGGGCTCAATTTGTATTCACTTTTGCCAAGACAATTGGTGCAACATTTCTGATCCCATTAGCTTGGTGGGTAAAAAGGGTGATGGCCGAAGAACAGTTTGATTTAGATAGGTTTTCTGTCAATTCAGTTTGAAGTGTATAATGATGACTAAGGGTCTGATTACGAGTTTGGAGGTGTGTGGAGTGCATGCCACCGCCCTGCTCCCGCACCACCAAACTTGACCGCCGGCTGCCCTCCAGATTTCATGTTTTCTTGTTGTCTGGCGGAAGGTCCTTTGCCATTCCCACTGGGGTGCATTTGAAAAAGGTACCATCATGGGAATGCCAAAGTAAGTTCTGCACACCATGAGATCACTGGCAGTGAGGAAACTTATTACATGCTTTGCAGTTCTGCAGCCACACCACCAAGCATATTGCAGCCTCAAGACCACTGCACCACCACCAGGAATCGCGGATCCCTAGAGGTTACAGTGGTCCCCTGCGGGTCCGACTGCCGTACTTGTAATGAAGCAGTCGGACCAGTGGTGGGGTGGTCCCCAACTGCCACAGCACCTCCACCTCGAGTTTGGTGGTTCCATGTACCACCTTACTCCTAATTAGGCCCTACATTTTTATTTTCAGGGGTGCATTTGAAAGGCAATCTGAAAGTGGCTGATTGGTTCACAGATTAGTCCTTCAAGACATTTTATTTTAAACCTGTTCAATTGATGGTATTACAGATGGTACCCAAGCTTTAAACTAGCATAATTGAAAACGAGTGGGACCTTTTGCAGAGTAGCATGGTGGTCCAGCAAGCAAAGTGACGCTTACTCTTGTGATAGAAGCTATGACTTTTTTTCCAGTCCTGCCCCAAATATAAAATGTCCTAGCTTTTGCATCTGAAAGATTTAATTCTTTTATGGACACCAAATGCAAGGATTATTCCCACATGATGGTAATAATATCTGTGTCCATTAAGTGACGTATCAGATTGGCATTTTGAAAGTTTGATTCTATCATTATTTATGAATTCTCAGTTTACCTGAATTTCTCCACCCATTCCTGCTATTGTTTGATGTCAAATGTAGCATAGAAAATTAGGTCATCATGTTTTCATTGTAGGAACTTAAACAAAGCAGAGCCATCATGTGAATGTATGTGGATTCTTCAGAACTGGGCAAGGAAAGTGCTGCAGCTTAGGCTGTGGGAGTGTGTTTATTATGATTGGTCAGAAGTGAGCTTGTGTTTTGCAGTTTTATGATGCTAGTGTGGGTTTCACTTGGTAATGCAGCCACTGATTTGAATACAGCAAACAAATGGTGGACAGAATGCTGACAATGCAAACATTCTCCCCAGTCAAAAGATCTGAGTTAAATCCATCGTTCTTTTGCCCACCACGCCACCCGAGTTTTGACCCAGCCATATGCAAATCAGTCTTGACCCTGTGCCCCATGGGAACAGTCCAGATCGAACTGCTAAGCCAGGTCCTCCCTGGGCCGGAAACAAGCATCCTGGGACCGGTTTCAGGGTATGTCACCCTTCTTCAGCCAGGCTAGCTTGAATCCAGTGGCACAGTGAGCAAGGGAACAACATCTGGGCATGCCCATACCACTTAGGGCGAAAAGTGTTACAGCAAACAAATGATGGATGGAATGCTGACATTGCAAACATTCTCTCCCAGTCAAAAGATCTGGGTTAAATCCATTGTTCTTTTGCCCACTGCGCCACCCTAGTTTGGACCCTGCCATACGCAAATCAGTCTCGACCATGTGCCCTATGGGAACAGTCCAGATGTGGGTCCCGTGCTCACTACACCACTGGATTCAAGCTAGCCTGGCTGAAGAAGTGTGATGCCCTGAAACTGGTCCCAGGATGCTTGTTTCTAGTCCAGGGAGGACCTGGCTTGGCTGTTCGGATTGGACTGTTCCCACAAGGAACAGGATCAACACTGATTTGTATATGGCTGGGTCCAAACTAGGATGGTGTGGTGAGAAAAAGAATGATGGATTTAACCCATATCCTTGAGATTGGGGGTGAATGTTTGCATTGTCCAGCATTCCGTCCATCAATTGTTTCTTTTGAATATGTTGCCCTAAGTGAGTAGGGTATGCCCAGACATGGGTCACGTGTTCACTACACCACTGGATTCAAGCTAGCCTTGCTGCAGAAGGGTGATGCCCTGAAACCGGTCCCAGGATGCTGTTTCTGTCCAGGGAGGACGACCTGGCTTGACAGTTCGGGCTGGACTGTTCCCACAAGGAACAGGTTCAAGACTGATTTGTATATGAACCGAATGTGTAAGTATGGACTAGTGGAATGAGTCGGTAAATATGAATGAAAGATGAGAGGGTGCCCAGGGGCTGTGTATTTTTCTTAACTGTAAGTGCAATATTGTGTTATGTATATATTTAAACGATGATGTCTTTGAACACTTTTTTCATCACTTTGTTATTGTGAAAAATGAAAATAAAAAATATTTATTCTGAAGGTGCGTCAAAAATGTAATGTGTAGTTCGTGATAAGTGAGCTCGAAGTGGTGCATGCTATTACTATAGGACTCTTTGTGAGCCTCTTAATTGAAACATATAGGGCAGACATTTTGCTCTCTGTTTTGGTTTTACATTTTCAGTGCCTGCCCCACCGCATAAATGGAGACAGGAGGAGTCCCCGGGGAGTCCGGTGAGTGGGGCTCGAGTTGGCACAGTGGTGCCCATACTTGTTGGGGGCTGATTCTACACAGCTGACCCGCCTGTTGCAAGGCAGTTACAACGTAGGGCAATACTGTTTTTAAAGTCTCACAGTGGGACTCAGAAGGGGCTATCAGTGCCAGCGCTTGTGTGTCTTACACAACTGCACCGCAAGAGCGCGGGCAGCTGCAACAATGGGGGCAATCATTTTTTGGTTATAACAAGGAAGGAGTGAGATACACTCCCCTGCCCCCAGTGCATTGCGCACATTTTCTTTGCTGCAAGTGGCAGCTTAGCGCCCTGACATTTTGGACAGAGGGCATTGGGCCCCAGAGGAAGACCAGTTGGCCTGGGGTCATTTTGTTTTCTAGTGGGAGTGCAAAGAATATGAATGCACTATGTAGGGTTACTGTGGTGCATTACTAATGTGAGATTGCATAATGGGTTTATGCCTAATGTTATTGCCGAATGTGGTGATGCCTAATGCAAATATCATGCTATGATGTTTTTTGCCCAAATTGATTTATGCATAATGTGTTTTATGCCTAATGTGATGCAGACATAATGCGTTTGTGTTGCAAATGCTAATGCTGAGTACAGTATTCTGTCAGTAGTTACTGGTTGCGTTTTATATTTGCTACTTGTGCTTTGTGATGTCTCTGACAGTGGCCCTGTGAATTTCTACCTGGTGCCAGTTGGCACAGTGTATATGTATGATTATGATTCTAATGTGTTTTGGATAATACAAAGGCTATTTTTATATACCCTTGTGTGGAGTCTCTTTTGTGGTGTGCCTAGTGTTTTGCTGCTGTGTGTGTGTACGCTGTATACATTGCCTCCGGGATAAGCCTGACTGCTCGTGCCAAGCTACGAAAGGGGTGAGCAGGGGTTATCTTCGGCGTGTAACTCCCTTGCCCTGACTACAGTGGTGGTTTCTGCCTGGCTTAGGCGCAAGCACTAGTCAACCAAAAATCCCATTTCGAACAGGAGGAAAACACATCAAGGAAAAACACATCAAGGAAGAGAGGGACAGATACACTGTCACAAAGAGAGAAAACATGAACCTTCAAGAGTAAGATAAAGGGGAAGATTGTACCTGGTAGTTGATTAAAGAGGCCCAAGGTGTATTGAACACAATGCAGCCTTGGTATTCCGCACACTGACATTTAATAGCGACCAACATGGGCTTCTAAGCAGAGCTTTGGCCACCAGCACTCATTTGTTTACAAATTACCCAGTGGTACTAATGAAATCAAGGATGGAGCAGACACAGAAGATGAGTCAGGCTGAGGCAAAAGACCTCCGAAGGAGATTGAGACTGGTAAGAGGACACCAGCTTAAGGGTCTGGCTAGAGAAACCTGTTTTTCTGGTGGTCTCTGTAGTAGGTCAACTGTAAGTGCAAGGTGCAGCAGCACTGATTGTTCCAAACGTTTGGGCCCTAATGCAGCGTGGTGGTATGTCTATCAAGTAAAGAAACATGGCCTCTTATGAATAATGCTTGCAGAGTTTTACTTGTTTCCCAGAGCCACCTTCCTGCTGCTGAAAGAACAACTCTTCCGGTTGTGTCTCGCTATAAGTTCTACATCGGATTGGACCTGTTGCTCATGAGAGAGAAAGGTCCTTAGTATGCGAAGTTGTCAGTCGCTTATCTTGCCGACGTCGCACACCCCTATTAGTAGTCGCATATTTGTCCATAGAAACGAATGAATGGTATAACTAGTTTAAATGCAGGACAGTAAACACTCCAATGCTACTGTAATTTTTTTTGGTTGCTGCTGTTACCACTTTATTAAAGTAACTCCCATAAAGTTATTCCACCATTCAAGCAGATGGATTTCTCTACATTCAAAGACTCAAATCAGTTAAAAGAAAAAAGGGGAAAAGAAAATCATACATTTTTCACTTTTCGCCTGAAGCCCCAGGAAAGAATGATTCATGGCAGTTCTTGCTCTGACAGGTCCATTATTAAAAGTTCATTTAATTATCAATAGCATGCTCTTTTCGATTGCAGCAGTCATATTTCATATCGGGCCCACTTGTGAATAAAAATATCAATGAAGCACTAACATCTGCTCCGCTGTGCGGATTGAGCGGGTTGTTGGTAAAACCAGATCAAGGAAATGCATGTGACTGTTTCTAAGCGCTGTAAATAAATGTCCCTATTTAATGGACCTCAGCCCAACGACGTTTGGAAGGATGGATCGCTGAGTAGGTCTGTCGAGATTCCGATGAGTGTAGGGTCAAGGGCCTAGTTCTTTGAGTCATTAATCCAGCAGCTAAAAGGACTAACTCCATTAAATAAAAGTAATTGTCTTGACAGCTTGCCATACATTAAAATGCACTTTCTTTCCCAGATGTGGCTCCATAGATGCAAGATAAAAGCACGCATTGCTAATAATCGGATACATAAACGCTCCTGTCTATTTTGTGTTGGATATTAACTTGTCTTGCTGCTATTTTCATTATAAATGCCGCATGACAAGAAACACAATGATCCCTGAACAACAATAATACCCAAATGCATAGACTAATGTCATTTATTGCCTTATGTTAATGTAAGTTCTTTTCTGTGCGCCTAAGTACATTAACAACATATTATGATATTATGCAAACACCAACATTAACATATTTTAATGTGCATTCCTCTGGTCTCATAACCCGCTGTACATTACAATTCATTATAAACAGCGATGTCTTTATCATTCGTGCATTCTAAATTGAATTCGATTCCACAATTGGTGGGAAATGTTTAAATAGAAAAAGACATCCAAAGGGAGGCAATTGCAATTTTTTTCCTGGTTAATGTTGTGCTGAAATGATTTCTTTTCACGTTCTCAATTGGACTAGCTCTGGTTTTGTTTCAGCATTTGCAGTAATTGACTTAATAGTGCAAGTGACAGCTGGGGATGGAATCTTGAGGTTTTTCCCAGAACTATGTACCCACAGAGATGGTCTGTATAATACAAATGTTATCTGCAAACACGTTTCCTGTTACTATATCTAGCAACCTGCCAAAAATTGTTTGACAATGAAACCTTTTTTTTAATATAAATGTATTGGTTTTCCCTGCAGGGCTCCTGCCAAAGTCAAGGTTTATAATTAGGAAAATACACGTCTTCTAATTGTAAAGCACCCTCGGTAGTACAGCAGATCGTGATAAGAAGGATATCTAAGAGACACATATAAATATGTAAAGTATCAGCTGGGTTGGTAGCATATAAATGACTTCCATAATACCGGCGAGACATGTTATCTTTTACTCAAGCCCTTCTTTCAAAATGAAGAGCTACTGAGATCTTACATTTCATTGTACAAATTGAAGGCAGCTTATACAGTGTTAGGCTGTTAAACAGACCACACTGATATGAGCTCTCATTAAATAAAGGGCAGTCATTAGTGCCCATTACATTCAGTGTGGTTGTCAGTCAGCAGAATACTTCACGAGTGGCGATATACTCAGACCACAGTACTGAGTTTCTGTCCACTCAGGTGGGCCGTCCTTGCTTTGTATTGTGGTCCATACAAATTAAGTTACCCCCCACCCCCCTTCTTTACACCAGCACCGGTGGTATAAGCTGTAGCATTTGGAGGGCAGAACACAGCATTGCTTGTGATGTTTTTTCTGCTTCCAGTGGCAGAATGTGGAACCTGGGCCCTAGGGCAACCTTGAGCAAGAAGAGAGGGGCAGACAGGACCCTTCACAGGAGAAGCGTCCAATTAAACAAGGGCATTCCTATGCATGTGCCCCTGTGCTATATTACAGATTCAGGTACATGAACAATTAAGGTCTCCGGAGGGTCACTAAAAATGACACCTAAGAATCGAGGCACCGTTTGTGGGCCACCCTCACATCATGATCTTTGGTGGAGGGTATCAGATCTCCCGGGAACACTCCAAGGACCCTCATAGAGAGGGATGTAGACTTTCTTGTGGGTATTCACTTTCCACTCTCTTCAATTGCAGGTCACCCTGTCTGCAGTGAAAGAGCAGGCGTTTCAACCGCCAGTGTGGATGTCATTAATAAGATTTTAAGTGCACTCATGAGCAGCAAACGTCTGCAAGCGCAGTACGAGAATGTTCTTTGACCATGTAACCCTTAGTAAATAACCCTAATGTCTTCCACTGCTGTGCTCACTCTATCCCAAGCACTGACGTTAAGACGTTGGGCACATGCTGGGGGAAAATAATTATTTTTTCTCAGAGCATGCACTGAATCTGTAGCTGGGCGCTGGAGCAGGAAGAATGCTGCCATCTAGTAAATGATTTAACTATGCACGCCATTACACAATGGGTATCATAATATGTTGAACTTTAACACACCATACTAGATAGATAGATAGATAGATAGATAGATAGATAGATAGATAGATAGATAGATAGATAGATAGATAGATAGATAGATAGATAGATAGATAGATAGATATTGTTCTAATTAAGGAGAAACTGCATTCATTAAAAAAAAAATATCTCTGCTACCATTTGCATTTACATCTTAATGTACCGTAACCCTACTCATCCCTAAACCTTCCACAAATCATAAAGCCCATGCCCGAACCCTAATAACTGCACACTACCCCGTTCCTTTACTCAAACCTGAATCTTAAAAAACCCCATCCAGTATTATTACCAATCACTGAATCCCCAAAACCCCTTTTAAAACCCTTTTAAAACCCTTATGACCCTGAATCCTTACCCATCCCATAGTTCTTAAATCCCACCTATTTTAAATGCCATAATAATTCTATCATTTAAATATAACATTTTGGAGGTGCTATCATGCTTCAGGAGGTGCAGGATGCAATCAAGGCCATGGCACGAGGCACAGTTCCCAGGACCTTTGGCCTGCAAGTAGAATTGTATGCAACATACCCTGAGGAACTGGTGTCAAAGTTGGTTGCCCTATATGCTGCGGCCCGGAAGAGGGCCACTTGCCCGACCCCTTTAGCAAAGTTTTTGTGGTCTCACCACTAAAACCAGGCCACACCCCTCATGAAGTCTTGGGTCTTTCGTAGGCTCAGTGGGAGGGTGTTCCATGTCTTGGCGGCGGGGTGGGAGAAGGATTCTACACATTGTCATTTCAAATACAGAATGTAAAAATCACCCTCACTAAAAGATGCATTTAAATATTCTGAGTTCAGGCATACTAAACTTTATTTTCCTATCTTGTTCCCAGGGGTAGTTATGTTTTATAAGATGTTATAAGCAATCTCCCCATTCTATCCTATGGGAACAGATAGCTTTTCAATAGTGAAAAACGAAATTGGCAGTCGTTCACTATCAGGACATGCCACACACATCAGGGCATGTCTTTCCTTTCACTGCCACAGGGATACATTGGGCCTACCCTAGGGATGGCTAACATGTAAGAACAGAGAAGGTTAGGGCCTGGCAAGTGGGTGTGCTTGCAAAGTCGACATGGCAGTTAACAACTGTGCAAGACTCTGCGGTGTCAGGTCTGAGTTACCTTTTCAAGGCTACTCATGTGGGTGGCACAATCAGTGCACAGGCCCACTTGTAGCATTAGATTTACCAGCACTAGCACACTTAGTGTACTTTACTAGTGACCTAATATTGAATCAAATTTGACAATCAGGGAGTACCAATCATAATAACAATTTACACAGGAAGCACCTGCACTTTGACACTGCTCAGCAAAGCAAAGTGCCCAAAGCATCTAAGCCACCAAAAACAAAATCCAGCACAGCATCAACAATACAGGAGGTTGAGGCAAAAAGGTCAGGGGAAAACCATGTTAAAGATGCCAAGTCTAACACAGATTGTCTCAAAGATCCAGAATTAGCAACCCCTGATCGTTCCCCACTACCTGCGGATGAACAATGTCAATGGGCTATGAGGAGTTTTGAATATGTGGGTAAACTAGATGACCACTAAGTACAGGTCACACATTATCGTTCACAGGACACAAAAAGCAGAAGCAAGTGTTGAGAGGGAGTGGGTTGTGGGAGACACTGGTAAGATGGGCAGCTCCCAAAATTGCGTTATTTACACTCTATTGCACTCCTCAGATGTGTCAGCTGCAATTGTATGAGGATTGACGTACAGTGAATGCTGACTTGCATATTCTCATGATCTTGAGCCCCAAAATGCGATGTTTGTAATGTTGAAAATTACAATAAAATATGGTCAGAAAAAAGTACACTGAATTATACGTTTACCTTTATGAATCATAGAATTTAAAGTAATTTATTTAAAATAGTAAGTTAGTTAAACCATTGAATGCAAAATGAATAGTTTTATTTGACACTTTAAATCAAATATACACATAATGACCATATATTGCAACAATTAAAAAATCCAATTTATTATGAACACTAACAAACAAATTACACCCTATATATTACAAATAATAATACTGAATTAAAGTAATAGAATAAATATAAAAAACTTTCAAATAAAACTATTTGTTCTAAAAATGCATAAATATTTAAAAAAAAATATATATATCAGAACATAAGAAACAAATGTAACAAAAATATACAAATATTTAATATGAACTTTGTTTAACCAAAAATTGGGCTTGTTTAGGATTTTGAAGAGGTTAGATTTACTATTCGTACTTAACATTAAAAAACAGTAAGAAAGGTGTTGTAGTTAAGAGGGGTTCGATTTCCAATACCCACTCCAATCTAAGCAACAGTAGGGTAAGTGATGGACTTGAGCAGTTTGAGAAGGTTGTTTCTCTGACCATCTTATCAGCCTGGATTTTTCACTTTTTGATCACCTGATTTTTGACCTTTTTACAGTGGTAGAGCCTCATTACCTGGGACTCACCCATGGTAAACCTTTACTCAGCTACACACCTATACAAATACTACTTCATTTATTCATACAGATAGTAACTCATACTTAGTGTCTTATAAAATCACTATTACATCTATACAGTCACTCACACAATCACTGACTCTTATGTATAGTTATTTATATACAAATACTGTCTCATACATTGCCTTTTATTTTTCTACTTTGTTGGAAATGCACCACTTACAGATATATTTGCTTATCAAAACACCCATAAACACACTCACTCACCCAAACAACTGTTTACACATGCACTCTTAACCTCATATACCTAGTGAATCAACTATTGACACATCTTTGTACAGTCACACACACCCCACCCAACCACACACACATTCACTCTCCTATACAAATACCCAGCCAACTAATCAATAACTATTATAGACTTTCATGTAGCTAGTAACCAACTGATGCAGCAGTTTACACAACAAGACATAGTGATGCAGACATTCACACAGTTTAATCACTAACCCATGTATTTAGTAAGACAATTTAAATTAGTCACTTCAACAGTCAATCACACAGCTACTAAATCCAACATCCAGACACTTGTACATCCACTCATTGTTCAATGCAGATTGCTATATATATAATACATATTTAAATATCAAACCAAACCAAATTCACTGGATGATATCAGTCATGTCATCAGTGATGTCATGTGAGATGTCATCAGTGATGTCATCAGTGATGTCACTGACCATGTCATGAATGATGTAACATGTGACATCATCAGCAGTGCATTACGGGCGCGTGAGTTATAGTTAGCAGAACTAACTATAACGTAGGTATTTCAATGGTTTTGTACGAGTGAAATGTCTAGCTAACTATAACAGCCCTGAAACCTATGTTTTTTTCAGTGAATTTCCAAGGTTTTTTAAATGCTAATTCCTAACTATAACATGTCTGAAACCTATGCCTTTTTCAGTGAATTTCAAAGGTCTTTTAAATGATAATTTTTAAATGTAATAATAGTTATATGTATTTTTTTGATATTGATTTGCAACTGAAATATTGTTTTTTTTGTTTTATATTTTTATTGTAATATATTTATATTATTTTCTTTATTATTATTTTTTTTAAAAAAAAACATTTTTTGGGGAGTTGCGCACCCAAAGCATACCCTTCACGATCGGTGCGCGGATTCTAGCTGCCATCTTAGAAATGTTGTGAAGGATCTGTGTATGGTGTGCGACGGGTGCGTATTTGTAGAGATGTGCGTGGTTGCTATGCGACCGGTCCACGACTCCAGCTCCCGCGTATTCGCGACACATGCGCTTTACTGTACGTGCCGCTTGCGCGGTGACGGGTTACGCACAACGTCATATACGTGTTGGGTGCGGTGGGTTCGCGACTCCTGGGAATTTTTGTTATGTCTAAAATTATATATGTATGTCTGTAATATACATATTAGGGCAAGACATTATCTAAGGTATTCATAAAAATATTATAGTTTTACTTATAATAAACTTATATTACTTTTAAATGCAATTTCTCGCGTAGGGTGCGTGCTGCGTGTGCGCACGGTGCGCGGATCCCATGTGACCTGATTAAAAAAGAATTATTGGTTCATAACATCTCCCATTGTAATTATTGAAGGACCCCACCCATTTCAATCATTCTTCTTTGAAGAGTCATCTCTGTGCTTTGAAGAACCCTGATTTCACTATTTTCTGGGTGTTTAAAAAAAAGAACATGGCTTCAGGACAGCAGCAACAGGAGGAGGAACATTCTTCGGAAGAAGAATTTTTGTCAGTGGTATCGAAATTCTTCACTTTTGCAGAAGGACATAAGAAAGTAAATCCCACAAAGTTCAACTGCCGGATCTGTGAGCGAGTCTTATCTAGAGGCAGTGCTGAAAACAAATATTCCTGTGGCACTGCTACAATGTGTAAACATCTGAAGACTATTCATCCGGAAAATCTGGCTCATGAGAAGTGTAGAGGAGCACAAAGGAACCCTCCACCTGCAGTTCCTAGTACTTCTGGTACATCAACTGCAGCATCTCCACCCGACATACACCCTAAGTTTGGTTTTTCTGAACAGCACCCCATCAAGTGCAAGAAACGTATTTGTTTTGGGGAGCAGTCTGTCGAAGCAGTTTGTGCTGTGCAACTGAACCATAGTTGCTAGTTTTTTGTTTGCTTTAATTTTTGGGAATGCAACATAATTCCTGAAGTTTACTGTTTTTTTTCATTCTTTCTTTTTTTTAAATAACACCAAAAAAAATACAAAATTGTTCAGAAAAATAAAAAAATATATAAAAGAAAAAAAGAAGAAAAAAGTTCCTCTCTGGTTAAATAACTATGTTTGTATGCTAATGTGTGGAAGTTTGGTTGAATATATGTGTAGAGCATAATTGACTGAAATAATGC
Organism: Lissotriton vulgaris; assembly: GCF_964263255.1. Lineage (NCBI taxonomy): Eukaryota > Metazoa > Chordata > Amphibia > Caudata > Salamandridae > Lissotriton > Lissotriton vulgaris. Next base: position 993,714,208 of record NC_141698.1, read on the forward strand.
ATTATTAGTGTATGGTGGATGTATAAGTGCAGAACTATAAGGAAGTGCTGCAGCGTGACACTGCAAACTCTTTAGCTGCACTGTGCTGTGGCACTTCCGAAGCACAGGGATGTAACATATGTACATGAATATGTTGCAACTTTGTGCTTCCCTCTGCACTGCTGCACAAACTGCAGCTGTGCAGTGACTAAGGCACCCTTGCACCATGGTGCAGGGATGTTTGTGTTGTGCGAGGATTGTTTTTGTGCAGGAAGAGACACCTTCCTGCACAAAAACAATCAGTAAAGGCATTTTACCCTTTCAATGTATGCTTTGCAATGCAGCATACATTGAAAGAGGAAAGAATGAGGAGAAATGAAAACAATTTTCCTCGGTGTGCCTTGCTACGCCAACTGGAGGAAGGTGCAGTATTCACACACATCTCCAGATTTATGATTTATGATCAATCTGAAGATGTGTCTTGTTCTACGAGTGTTGCGTGGGAACACCCACAGCAACACCAATGGAACGCCCTTTCAATGCAAAGTGTTGTGTATGAAGAGGTTGCATTTACAAGGAGAAGAAAAGCTATGCAGGGTGCCTTTTCCTCTCCTTGTAAATATGAAGGAGTGTCTGAAACCATCAGTACGTTACAAAAAGTGACGTATTGTTGGTACAGGGGCTTCTAAATCTGCCCCATAAGTGCTTAGGGTTTGGCAGACTGATACAATAAGAACATATTGCTGGTTGGTTGATTGAAGAATTGCATGAGAGTGACAGGAGGTAAGCACAGAGATATGTCTCCAAAGATGCTCCAACAAGAATGATTAAAATGTTTGCAGTCCTGCAATAGTTACAATGGGAAATGTTATGAACCAATCAAATTTTTATTTTTTCTCAGGTTACATGGGGTACTATAATAGAGGGATTCCAACACTACATAGGTATTAACTGGATATTTAGAAGAGTGTATTAATACTTTGTAGCTTGTTCATACTATATAAAGAAATTGACTTGTACTAGGGTTAGTGGCTAGACCAATCCCTACGTATATAAATAATAACTAGAGTAATTTCAGTACTGCAAATAGAGTGCAAGATATATTTATAAATGCTTAGCTTTTGGCAAAGTGATAGGATACATACATAGTGCTGAATGAGTGAATGGACAAGTGCTTGAGACAGACAGAAGGTTTCCTAGACTGTTTAGTTACTAACTGAGTATTTAAAAGAGTGTATCAATGCTATACTTTTGCAGGAGAGACTCAGTAGTCTAGAAGGGGTTAGGGGACCGCATACATTGTGCACATTTGATTGTACCACTGCTTGTCTGAATGCCTGACTCATTCTGCAAGTGCAAAGACAGTCACTCGGTTCTCAGACTGCTAGTAGTTGACAGCAGTGTATGTTTATAAGCACTTATGTGTCAGCAGAGAGATTAAATAAGAACATGCTTTTGTCAGGATGATTGCAACAGTGGACACAGACTCACAGTGTGATTCCAGACAGGTATGACTATTCCCTGGACTTTTGCAGGAGAGACTCAGTAGTCTGGAAGGGGTTAGGGGACCGCATACATTGTCCTCATTTGACTGTTCCACCACTGCTTCTCTGAATGCCTGCTTCATTCTCCAAGTGCATACACAGTGACCGGGTTCTCATACTGCTAGTAGTATAAGTTTATAAGAACTTATATGATTCCAGAGAGATTAAATAAGTACATGCATCTGTCAGGATGATTCTAAGACTGCTCACAGAATCACAATGTGATTGCAGACAGGCAAGACTATTCCCTGGACTTTATTAGGAGAGACTCATTAGTCTGGAAGGGGTTGGGGAACTGCATACATTGTGCTAATTTGACTGTTCCACTACTTCTTTGAATGCCTGACTCATTCTCTAAATGCATAAACAGTGACTGGGTGCTTATAGTGCAAATAGTTATCATCACAATAAGTTTATAAGCAGTTATATATCTGCAGAGAGATTAAATAAGGACATGCTTCTGTCAGGATGATTCTAAGGCTGAGCACAGATTCACAGTGTGATTGCAGACAGGCAAAACTATTCCCTAGACTTTAGTAGGAGAGACTTAGAAGTCTAGAACAGGTTAGGGGACCACATACATTGTGCTCATTTGAGTGTTCCACTGCTCCTCTGAATGCCCGACTCATTCTTAGATGCACACACAGTGACTGGGTTCTCATAGTGCTAATAGTTATCATCATGATAAGTTTATAAGCACTTATATGTCGGCATAGAGATTAAATAAGCACAGGCTTCTGTCAGGATGAGTCTAAGACTGCAAACAGTGTGTTTGCAGAGAGGCAACACTATTCCATTGACTTTAGCAGAAGAGACTCACTAGTCTAGAAGGGGTTAGGTGACCGAATACATTCTACACATTTGACTAAAGCACTGCTTGTGTGAATGCCGGAATTATTCTGCAAATGCATAAGCAGTGACTGAGTTCTAATACTACTAATAGTTGACAACAGGATAGGTTGTTAAACAGTTATGTGCCAGCAAAGATGTTAAGTAACCACATGCTTTTGTCAGAATGGTTGCACAAGTGCACACAGACTCACAGCGTGATTCTAGACAAGTAAGACTATTCCCTGGACTTTAGCAGAAGACACTCACTAGTCTGGAAGGGGTTAGGTGTCTACACATTTGACTACATCACAGCTTGTGTGAATGCCTGAATCATTCTGCAAATGCATAAGCAATGACTGGATTCTAATACTACTTGTAGTTGACCACAGGATAGTTTTTTAAGCAGTTATGTATCAGCAAAGAGATTAAGTATCCATATACTTCTGTCAAAATGGTTGCGCAAGTGGACACAGACTCACAGTGTGATTCAAGACAAGCAAGACTATTCCCTGGACTTTAGCAGAAAAGACTCACTAGTCTGGAAGGGGTTAGGTGACCGCATACATTCTACACATTTTACTACAGTACTTCCCTCTCATTCTGCACACATATACCTGTAAATATCAAATCCCATTGCTTCCTACATTCATTCAAAAGCTAACTCACGTTTCTATTGCTTACACATTTCAACCCTTGCCAATTGACATAACTTTCAACCCTCCCCCCATTCTGCTTAATGCCTGTTACCTTAGTAACAGTTCATGGAACACTCGACTGAACACACAGGTCACAAGTTCAGCACACAATGTTGCAAATTCAAACAGCAAGTGTGCTTGTCTTTCCAAACAACAAGCTTATCTTATCTAATGTACCTTTCAAAAATGTTTTACAAACCAATAAGAAACATGCTCTTAAAACACAGAAACATGCACCCTACTTTTCAGTGTATAATGTTCTCAAGCAGCCAATCATTTCTCTACTTTTTTTAAAACTGCATCTTGTCCACCCTTTTAGAAATATCTTATTTTCCAAACTGCCTACTTCACATACTCACATCCTCTGACTGCATCCAGATTTCCCTTCAAGATGCTTAGAATGTGGATTGTGGGACACAGATATATTTCTGGTGCAAAAGGAATGCTGAAAGCAGAGGTATTGACAAAGACCTAGCTTTGAAAAACATAGACATTACATGTATAATGCCATTGATAAATCCTTTTTACATCTCCAACACCCTGACCTCATAATTGTGCACTGTGGTGCCAATGACCTAGGCACATTGATGGGGTAGGTCTGGAAATGCTAATGAAGGACACCTTTGCAGAATTTATGTTACTTTTCCCCCAAACTGCCTTTGTCTATTCTAACATATGCCAAAGACAGAAATGGAACTGGTCCAATCATTTCTGTCCACAGATTGAGAAAGCTAGGAAACATGTCAATAAAGCTGTTTCTGCTTATCTCAGAGATTATTGGATGGGGTCCATTTACAACAACAATCTGCGTTTTAATATGGATGACATCTAAGGGAGAGATGGTGTACATTTCACAGATGGGTGTAACAGAGTTTTTCTCAACAACTTTAGACTCTGCATAGGTACTTACTTGTAGGTACCAAAATCTCCCAATAAACACAAGGACTCTTTTCAGAGCCACCCAAGATCTAAACATATAAGTTTGATTTATATTTAAAAATATTTATCTTTTTAGATTGAAGTCGCGCACCCAGTGCATTTTGGAGTGCACACCCAATGCATTCACACCAGGGGGCCGCGATGAGAGTCTCGCACCAAGCGCTGTCACACCAGGGGGCCACACTCAGCGCCATGCTGGAGTTGCGACTCCACATTTTTCTGTACACTTTTTTTGCCTCCTAACACTAATTTATATTCTCCCTGGGGACCCCATCCCCCAAGGCGTATACACAATGGTGGAGACCATGGGTAGAGCCCCAATGCCCCAAATGTCCTGCCGGCTCCCCGCGTCCTTCGGGTGCCGGCATTGCTTTTCCACATGGGGAGCTACTAACATGCAGCTCCATGTGTGGGAAAGCAGTCTGGTTTGCGTTTTGGAAGAGAGAGCAGGTTTCCTGCTCTCTATTTCAAAATCCAAACCAAGTTTACTATGGCGAAGCTCCCGTCCTGCCATAGCAAACAGCAGTGCCCCAGGGTGGGCACCCCGAGGCACTGCAGAAGCTGGCCCTGGGGAGTGGGGGTCCCCCGAGCCCTCGAAGGCTTCAGGAGGTGGGCCCCGTGGCCCCCTCACAACACTTGGGTGGCGGTCCCCAGGGCTGGGGGGGCCTTGTGCCCCCCAAAAATATATTAATAAAAGCCCTGGGGGTGGCGGTCCCTGGTGCTTGGGAGGGAGCTTGAATGCCCCGGGGTTCAGAAGGGGTTTTGAATGCTCCGGTCCCAACCCCCGCAACATTTTAAAACAAAGGTGGCGGTCCCCTGGGAAGTGTGGTGGGATTGGCCCCCCCACTTTTGCTTTTCTATCTCTGGGATTTGGCCCACCCGGGGGCTTTATTTAAACAAAGCGCAGGAGCCCGCATCTCATTTTTTTCACCCAGCGCACATCACAGCATTTAAAAAAAATGTTTTTTGTAGCCCTGGAAGTCCTTGTAGGACGACTTAAGCAGACCTACCAGGTCAGGGTGTTTCTATCTTGCTCACTCTCCTTGTTTTCCGCCTTCATTTTACTGCCATCTTGTGCCTCGTTTCTACTGAGGCACAAGATGGCTGCCAACAGTTCACAGCCAATTAGAATGCAGCTAGTGATCAGCAGGATGTGCGGATTCTTATCTGCAGGATGTGCGGATCCTAATCTGTAGGGTGCGCAGATCCTCTATGGCCATAATTATAGAAACTTTTTTCATTTTGATTTTCTAAGCAACTACTGAACGGATTTACACCATTTAACAAAAAGGGATCTTTCTGAACCAAGGGCTACCTTTTTGCCAATTTGGTGTAATTCCGTTCAGCAATTAGGGCTGTAGCCGTGTCTAAAGTTTCCTATGGAAAATTGCATGATATAAACACTTTTTGGGACCCCCCTTTTTTTCGGTCCTCGCTTGCCGAATCACCCAGAAACTTTCAACATAGGATCGAACCGGAGCAGGCCACGAGTTTTGAAAATTTCACAAAAATTTGTCAGTCGGCACCAAAGTTATTCAGAATAGAATGTTGCAATTTTCCTATGGAAACTAGGTCCTAACTATAACTACCTACTGGCGACCGACAGTAGGTAATACCAAAAAACAATATTCTTACTATAGTTATTTTTGTACTGACAATATTTTCGACATAATGTTCATGTCCCCCAATATTTTTAAATCGAAGTTTGTGTCATTCACTATACCAGGAAGACCCTGTTTGGATATAATTTCTCCTTTGCTCCGTTTTACATGGGTGATGAATAACCATTTTTAAAATGACATTTTTCTTCATTCGGGTTTCCAAATCCAGTGCAAATATTATTTGGGGGACACACCGAAATTGGAAGTGACATAACGAAGCAGCGCTCCAGGCGGCGCATTAAATCAAGGCTCCACATCGGTGGAGCGGGGGACACATCGAAATTGCATTTGCTTGCTGACACAGCGCCAGAGTGTCAGAGCTTACCACATATCAGGACCAGTGTTGGTGTTCAGCTCTCCCTTCGCCGCTGCAGCCCAACAGCAGCCACTAAATAGGGGAGAGCGAGAGGGCTCAAAAAACTACCTTTCCCAGCTGCCCTTGCCCCTGGAATGGAAGTGACATCACGAAGCAGCGCGCCAGGCGGCGCATTAAATCAAGGCTCCACATCGGTGGAGCGGGGGACACACCGAAATTGCATTTGCTTGCTGACACAGCGCCAGAGTGTCAGAGCTTACCACATATCAGGACCAGTGTTGGTGTTCCACTCTCCCTTCGCCGCTGCAGCCCAACAGCAGGCGCTGAGTAGGGGAGAGCGAGAGGGCTCAAAAAACTACCTTTCCCAGCTGCCCTTGCCCCTGGACCGGAAGTGACATCTAAAAGCAGCGAGCCAGGCGGCGCATTAAATCAAGACTCCACATCGGTGGAGCGGGGGACACACCGAAATTGCATTTGCTTGCTGACACAGCGCCAGAGTGTCAGAGCTTACTACATATCAGGACCAGTGTTGGTGTTCTGCTCTCCCTTCACCGCTGCAGCCCAACAGCAGCCACTGAGTAGGGGAGAGCGAGAGGGTTCAAAAAACTACCTTTCCCAGCTGCCCTTGCCCCTGGACCGGAAGGGACCTCACGAAGCAGCGCGCCTGGCGGCGCATTAAATCAAGGCTTCACATCCGCATTGGGGGAGCGCACGGGAGCGCCGGGCGAAGCCCGGGAAAAGGGCGGGCCCTCTACGGCCCTCCGAGGCCAGAGGAGGCTGGGCTGGGCCACTCCCCTAACATTTGGCCAACGGACTGCTGCTAGGACAACATACCTATGGCAAGGTATTACTGATAATGTTATAAAACCTTGTTCCCTTAAACGTTTTCGGTGATATTGCCTGGCCCTTTAAGCCAGAAAGATACTCTCTCTAGCTGGTGAGAATATGCTTTAAATCTGACAAGCACTAATTACCAAATAATGAGAAAGGTGACCAAAATTGCTAAGATGCCCACGCTACGCTCTAACACCAGACAGAAGACTGCCATACCACAGCCCCTGCCTACACTCACAGCAATAGATAAGATGTTGCAACAAACCATAGGGGCAGTAGCTACGGCAATTGTCAACACTGAAAGAAGGCTCTCACTACCACCGACTATAACTATTCAAGACTTAGGAGAGGACCTTTCAGTGGCTGTAAAAGATGTCCCGGACACAAGCTTCTGCTTCATGTCCTCTTACACGGAGCTCCCCTGCGCACAGGCACCCACAGGGACTCCTAGAGTTGCTGAGGACATTCTTATAGATTCAAATCTCTCGCCCGCCCCAGAAAAACCGAGATTATGCAATATAGGCCTGAGAAGGATTAAAGAAACCTCAGTAAATAACAAAAATAGGGGAAAAATCATACTGCAAATTATAACCTGGTGACACCAATATCTAACACCACACCAGGTATACCCTGTTGGGTGGCAAACATGGTAGCCGACCTAAAGGCAGGTTTGGAAGAAACTATTATTACTCACATCAAACCCCTGATGTCAAAGATTGATAGATTAACCTCTGTAATAAACAACAAGGGGGCAGGAACGTCAAAGCCGGTGGCCCCAGCTGGAACTCCAGTTTCGGCTGGGCAGGAGATGGTTACATCAAATAACACACATAAGGATAAGGTAGCACCAGTTGTTAATCCCTCTACAAAAAATACTAAGATGGGAACATAAATTACTACTTCAAAAAACACCAGAGCCCCCTTATCTTCTTGCCCCACCACTATTACCCCTCAAGCTCATACTAACCAGGGAGCGGGAAACCCCACAGTTGTAAATTGCAAAATAGGTTCTAACCCGAAGGAGAGTAATAATTCGACCAAAAATACCCTGCCCAAAAACGTATCAGAGAAAACAGGCCCAGCTTTCTTCCATACTATAAATCTCCCCCCGGAAGCCCTACCCTTCGTTGTAGTATTAACGGGGGTTCCTCCTCTAAAGGAAGGGAAAAGAGAAAACATTTTGAGTTAAAAAACAAATGTGTGCAATGGTTAAGGGCAAATAGGCCGTTACCCCCAAATATCTCTGGGGAAAAACTTGCCGTCAGAAGAGGGGAGTGGATTGGGAAAGGAGTAAAAACGATAGCAGGAGATATCATAACAATAAATTTCAGGGATACCTCTGCAGTGAACTATATATGTAATGCCCCATCGAGCAGTACAAACACTCAAATATACCCGCTGCATCTATCCTATTTTTATCCCATTACACCTCAGAGACCAGTGTATACAAACAGGGTCCATGCCAGTAGGGTTTATCATCATAACCCCCAGAATAGAGTGCAACAGTGGCAAGCACCTTGGCAGGGTATACCTGTATACGATAATACTATCCCACTGCATGCCCATTGGAATAGGTTCTGTGTATTGGATGATGTGGACTGACTCGCCTGTGATGTAATTTGTCACCACAATCTGCTAGGGGATCACTTGGTGAAGGGTCCACACGGCAGGGAAATATTACATCTATCACCCCAGAAGAAAGCAGCAGCAGGGGAGTCAGTAAGAAGAATGTTCCAGAGCAACAAGGGGGGACACAGCGCACAGAGCTCAAGGCACGCCGAAAAGATAAGAGGGCTACATCATCCCCAGATAAACTAGTAAAGCTAAATGCAGAAAATATAGTTGAACTGAATGACAATATAATAACAGCTGGGGAGGATAGGAAAACTCGCTCATTAGGGGATGGAGCAAATAAGTTGGTCAGTCAGGACGGTCTCAGAATTATATCCTGGAACATAGCAGGTTTGGCGGCCAAATACGATTGCCAGGAATGGAGACAGTACATCACCAGCTTCCACATTATATGTCTGCAGGAGACTTGGGTAATTGATCCTAATCAGTACATCATAGAGGGGTTTAAATGCTTTCCAGTTCCTGCTGTAAGGTCCTCATCAGGGAGAGCGATTGGAGGACTACTAACATATGTAGACCTCCGCATACAAGGGGTATGGTCTAACCATAACTGGAACTCAAAAACATGCAGGCGATAGGCTCCCATTGTAAAGGGACTAACATTTTATTGGTAAATTGGTATAATGCGGTTGGCACAAACAGTAGAGGAAACGTAATAAAATAATTAGATTCCCGCCTAGATGCGCAGTTATCATAAACCAAGGTAGCAGGTGCCCCGCACGTCATCCTCACATAGGATTTTAATTGTCACCTCTGTGAGAATTTGAGACCACTAAATAAGGACTGGTTGCGATGCACAGTGGCAAAAGGTCCACACTTTGCACACTCCGTAGAGGGGTTGGAAATAGACAAAGTGACAAAAAGGCACAATTTGGTGCACACAATGGACTTGATCGAGTTAGGCAGTAGTGGGGAACCTAACCCAACTTTTAAGACCAGAGGCTGCCACTCATACATAGATTTTATCATGGTTTCGCCCACACTTAGAAACTGGATCAGCAGTATGGTAATCGAATTTAGTATTTTTAGTGATCATAACCCTTTGGTTATGGAACTAAAATGTCTAAACTGCAAGAAACTATTGAGCAGAGCAGATGCAACAGAAAAGGTAGTAGACCAGGGGAGGAGGCTTAGGTGGGCCAAGATAGACGGAGATACATTCTATAGGAGTCTCGTAACAGAAGGGCAAAATGCTATAAATGTATGCCTTGATCAAAACAACGAGGGAGCGATGGTGGTCAGCGCATTCGAAGAAATAGCACGTCTTGTTGACGGCCTATTAAAGACCTCTAAAAGAAGCAAAACAGGCACCACATCTCGTTGGTTTGACCAAGATTGCATCAAGGCACATACAGATCTCAAATATAGTCTTAAACAGTGCCCTAGGGACAACTCCAGAATAGCCCATTGCAGATCAAAATATAAAAAGGCCCTGAAATCCTGTAAAGAAAGCCTTCAAATACAAGCCTGGGAGGACTTAAGGGAGGCGGCAGAAAAAGGAGATATGTCTGGGTTCTGGAAAGTCCTAAACAAACCGTGCTTCCAGGACCCTAGCGCACCACAAATACTGAATACCATCTTACCAGAACAATGGCATACCCACTTCCAGAGTTTGTATAACCACACAGGGAAAATAATTCATGATGAAGGGCAGAGGTCAAAATTGACTGCCAGGCTAGACTTCTCTATGGCAGAAGTGGAATTGGCTATCTTAGGGCTAACTAAAAATAAAGCTCCAGGACCTGACGGTATACCCCCTGATCTTTATCTGAGTCATATAGAGCTGTCGGCTCCCATTCTCACGAGGGTCTTGAACGAGGCAGATGTGGCAGGGCTGCCCCGCTCTTGGTCCTCGGCGACCATTGTACCAATCTGTTAAAAAGGGAATCGGGATGACCCCCAATGTTATCGACCCATATCTTTAACACCTTGGCTGCTATGGCTTTTCCCGTCCTGTGCTGAAAAACCTTGGAAAGCAGCATTTCATGACGAGCTCAGCTCGTCGTAAGCACAGCTCCAGTGTGCCTCATGACGAGCTGAGCTCGTCATGAGCATCGAAGGGGTTAATTGACGTGACGGCGAAGGTATTGGGCCGTGCCATTTCAAATCATCTACAAGATTAGGCAGAGGACAACCAAATACTTACAGATATCCAATACGGGTTCAGGGAAGGAAGATCAACCACCGATCAGTGTCTGAACTCATATCTCTTGACGGCTAAGTACACTATTGCCAGTACGGGGGCTATCCACCTGGGGTTTATGGACCTTTCTGCGGCCTTCGACTGCATAAATAGAGAAACATTATGGGCATTGATGATAAGCCTGGGGGTGGAACAAGAGCTAGTCGACACCCTGAAGGCCCTACATTGGAATACATCAGCAACGGCCCCCTATAACCAGGACGGAATCAAGACAGAACCATTCCTATGCACGAGCGGAGTGCGGCAGGGCTGCATCTTTTAGTGCCATTTTTTTGCAAATGGCCCCTCAAATAGGCCATCGTCCGGTGCCCGTCCTGCTTTACGCGGACGACGCGGTGTTGTTAGCTCGAACACCGCTGGGGCTCCAGAAGCTGATCGATGGATTTGTCAACTTCATGGCCACACTTGACCTGTCAGCTAATCTGGAAAAATCCTATGTTATGTCAGTTGGGGCAAGACCAAAAAGGAAATTTGTATATAGGATAGGCTCCCACAAAATAGGCCAGGTCCAGTCTTTTTCCTATTTAGGCGTTTTATTTGATGAGCAATTAGACTTTAAATCCCTGTTTGAAAAACATGCGGCAAAATTGGTGGCGTCATCAGGGGCCATAATGGGTTACGGGAGAAGACTGAGCAGATGGTCGCCGGAGCAAGTATTTAATTTGTACAGGTCAATATGTTGCGCTAAAGCAGCCTATGGGTCAGAAGTGTGGGGTTTCACAAATAAGCATTTGTACCAGATTCAGGTGGAGGAAAACAAGTTCTTTAAAAGGATATTGAAAGTGCCACAGAGTACTCCATCCTATATTATACATGACGAACTGGGAGAGCCCTACATTGAAGACCGAATAAAGATCAGGCCGCTCCTTGCTTTTGCTTGGATCAAAATCTGGACTAATCCAGAGGCTGGCCTCAGCAGGCAAATCATTAAAGACTGTCTGAATCATGACAGAGGGGGCCATATCCCCTGGATAAAGTATGTAAAATATTCCTTGGAGGCAATCAGTTGCAAAAACTTTTTCACCGCACCCGAAACACTAAATTCTCAGAACAAGACGGTGGTCAAAAAACTATTAGGTGAATGGACATCTACGAATAGGGCTGTCACTGAAAAGCGTAAACTTACAGTTTTGTCCTACAGCTTATTGAAAAAGGAACATGGAATGGAACCATATCTAGCTGTGATGTACAATACACAGGACAGATTTTATATGAACCGCTTTAGACTTAATATGCTACATCATCTACTTTCTGTCCCCTCTGGATTTACTCTACCATTGGAGTTGAAGGGTACCTGCGGCTGCGACAGTAGGTCTCCGCAGGGTACCCTTCACTTTGTAGTGGTATGCTCATTTTACTCAGCCCCCAGACGTAAGTTTTTAGTGGGGATTCTTAAAAAAGCTAAATTTAGACAGGCGAAAGCAGCTCTATTGTTTTTTCAGGAAGCCTCAGATGCTCACACACTGTTTTGCATAATAAGTTTTATCAAGGTGGCTATGAGGTTAAGGATCACAAGAGAAGCAAATGATTGTAATGTCCCGTAATCAGAGACTGAATTCAGAAAATGTTTTGACATGAATTTAATGCCCTACCTCTTTTTTTAATCATTTTAATGTGGTTTTTTAATGTTTCTTAAATGTAATTTTTTATGTACTTTTATGGTATCTTTTTAAGTGCCGAATAAAGATATTTGACATTGCAAATATTTTTTAACAATTGCACTATCATCATTCTAAGGAATCCAATCTTTGATCCTTCCATAGGAGCCATCCCATCTTCCTAGTGGAATAGCAGCAAATGTATTTGCAGACTGGTACAAGAATATTATTGTTGAAATATCATCTGACATAGTTATTGACTTCTTAGCATCAATAGATATTACAGATAATAACAGAAAATCTACACTAAATGAGATATTTTGCAAGTAATAATAAGGACACAATAGTTAAAGGGTATTTAGAAATAGAACCAAATTTACTTTATTTTTACTTGCTCGTTTTGAGCTGGTGTAAAATGACATTTCATACCATATCCTGCTTTCTCCATCTATACTACTAATATAAAGGAAGAACTTTGAACCTTTCAGGCGGGTAAACTCGGGAACCACAGCGCCAATCCACACACCTGATACATCGTTGAAATTGTCAGGGTGTGCAGATGGACATAGGCTATATAAATTAAAAAAATATAAGTTATTTAAAAAATTTACGAGAAAAAAAAAGTAGTCCCATGGAAGTAGCGCTGGCAGCGACGTGAGTGATGACATCAGGAGCGCGGGGAGGAGCGGCGTACAGGCGGGGAGGAGCGGTGAGGAGCGGCGGACAGGCTGGGAGGAGCGGCGAGGAGCGGTGGACCGGTGAACTCAGGAGCGCGGGGAGGTGCGGCGGATGAGGTAAGGCGCCGGGGCCCCCATGGACAATGTCGGGGTGGGCGGGGGCCCTGAAGCCAAGGTCGGGACGGGCTGCTACTCCGGGGGACCCACGGACAATGCCCGGGCGGGCGGGGGCCAGGGCGGGTGGGGGCCCTGAAGCCTGATTGCTCCCGGACAAGGTCGGGACGGGCTGCTAGTCTATGATAAAATAAGAAGCAAACATAAGGTAAATTGTATTTGCATCAAGTTCTGGACTGATTCAAAACTTGACATAAGTGCACAATATTTCTAGATCAGTTGTAGTTGCACGGTTAAACATTTGTTTTCAATGTTCTCACCTTTCAGTGCCGAAGTAATCAAATATTAGAACGACTAAATTTCTTAAAATGTTTACACTGATATTAAATTCCACATGCATTTTTATGTCTGTTATTAACCAAGACCATTTGATTTACCTAAAATGATACATATACTTAGTTATCTGGTCTTTCATCCAACCATCTTCCTACACTGGTCTGTTATTTTGCAATACACATTTTTCTTTTGCCCACTACAGCATACAGCAAGCAGTAAGGGTCAGCCCACTTCAGTCATTGACTAACTTCACTGTGAGGCTGGTGTCATGGCTGCTGTGTGTAAGCATGGCCTGTGCCAACATATGTCCCTTGGTCCGTGTGGTTGCCCAGGCATCCTCCTTCAAGGCTCACCAGCTGCCCCTCTGCGGTAAACTCAATAGTCCTGGTAGCCATTAGTGGTGTACTAGTCAACAACTCTAGCCATACGGCCACCTGTGATGTGATCTCATGCTCCCTGTCCAATTAGAGAAGGCCACCATGCAAATAACTTCAACCCATTCCAAGATAGCCACCAGTCTTGAGTCCCTAACGAGGCTCGCATAATCTTGCAAGCATGAGTAAAATCTTAGCGGCCGTCTTGAGTAGGCATCTATATAAGGGCCCCTGTTTTGGCAACCCATGCCTGTTATTCAGAGCACTTTCAGGATTTCAGAAGAAGTAATGCAAGTAGGAGGGCATGGAAGTTTCATGACATGCTACCAGTCATCGGAGGATAGTAAAATGTAGGACAGTCTTTGTTTCACCTTTACACATTGTCAATCCTGTGACAGACTTTTGCCTAACTAGCAGCTTGCACATTGAGATTTCTTTAATCGGATTGCCTCAAATGAACTGCTTGTGCATTATACACCTACCGAATGCAGGAATTAGGAACACATTTGATACTGAAACGAGGCTGTGAATTACCAGCAACTAATCCTTGCTCCTCAGGTAGCCATCAAATAACTGTTTTTGGGCCAGAAGCCCTTGAGTTCCTTTTGTTTAATGTGTGAGGGCTAACTCAGATGAATGCTTGGTAAACACTAACCAAAAGACGGTTTTGTGAGAACTGAAAAGTCTTTGTTGTGTCCCGCTTATGTTGGGACAGACTGAGTGAACATTGTATCCTTCCTGAGCCTTATTATGACAGAGCATGAAACCTGAGACAGAATAACTAAGATTTTAATGGGCTTGGAAATAAGTAACAGGAAGACAGCTGGTATAACCCTCAGGCATTGTTTATTGTATTAAATTAGTGCCAGGAACTATTGGACCGGTATACCAGTAAAGTGATGATTAGTCTTATATATTTATGGTTGCTTTTTTTTACAGGTCTCCTTCCCCCCACCTGGCCACTCTGAAACTCTGTGCTGTCAAAGTCAGAGGCTTAGCTGCCAGAAGGTGGGCTTCTGGGAGGTACTCTTTCCGAGGATCCAAGCCTCTGTCACATGGGCATTCTGCTCTTTGACAAAAAGCATATTCACACACAAAGTAGTTCCCTCCCGTGCTATGAACTACTATGGCAATGTGTGCTTTTTGAAAAAAAAAATATTTTTGTTTTTCGTCAAAGTATTTTTAATATTGGTGAAGGCGTGCCATATCCCGCAACAATGCATGACAAAACTAGACAAGCATTTACAACGACCAGACTTATTAGCTTTGCCAATGCTTTTTAAGTGTTGAAGTTGGTTACAAGAATGTCAGTGCACAGTAGTAATTGGTTCTCCAAATCAATGCCAAAAAATGCCTGAGGTATTATGCTTATGCAAAATTATTATGTTGGTATTGAATCTAAAGTCTGCTATGCAATTTGAAAAACAACCACACTTCTGCTCACAAATCATTATTTTCACGATCAAGAATTGGTCACAAAAATGAGCAGTTTAGAATTTACCAGTTTTTTTGTGTGAAATTGCAGACCTTATCATGCCCCACGCCCTCTCCTCCACAAACTACGCACTTCTCTGGTACCTGAATTTTCACCTCGGCAAACTCAAGGACCCCAACTACACCATCCTCCTGGACAACCACGCCAACATCAGACTGAAGTAACTCATCACCTACCCCACCCACAAGGCAGGAAACACCGTTGACCCCATTTTCGCAAGGGGAAACAACATTCACTTCAGCCACACCATGCAACCCCTTCGGATGGACCACCACTGCGTCCACTTCTCCATGAAACCCATGACACACAAGCCCATGCCACGCCCCGCACAGAAACAGGAGCAAGATCACAGAGGAGCACCTCAACTACACGCTGAGCAGCACTCCTTTACCCACCAGGACCAACACCAACTCTGCAGCCAAAGAACTCCACAGATGGATCACCGACCGCGCCAACACACTTGCCCCCTCCAGAACCTCGACAGACAATGCACCACAAAAGCTTCCTTGTTCACCACAGACCTCACAAGCAGAGACCGCCATGACAGAACGCGACCAACTCATCAGGTCCAAGAACAGGAACTTCATCCAGGACAGAATCCTCTCTAACTCCTGCAACCCCAAGGAACTCTTCAGCATCATCTAGAAATTCTACAAACCCCCCAGTAAAACCTCTGCCATCCTCCCTGCCAGGACCTCTGCAACAAACTTGCCTCCTTCTTCCATCACAAGATCAGGACTCTCTACGACAACTTCGACAAATAGAACCTAGGCATCGACACAACTCCAACCACCAACAATGCCACCCAGCTGACCATCACCACCTCGACCACTGTCACCACAGAAGACACTGCATTGACCATGAGGAGCATGCACTCAGGACCTCTCACTGACCCCTGCCCGATGCTCATTGATGTATTCAGAAAGAAGCCGGTACTTCCATGTAGAATAATTAAGTTACTTTATTTAAGTTAAGATGTTAATAAGATAAAACGATAACCCCATCAGGAGCAGCTGTCCTGCTGCTCAGCCCTCTGACATTCACAAACCTCTAACATTGATTCCATTCATCCAACATTCCACATCACATGCATTCTAGCTGAGCGGCAGGAAGACATAAGATACAACACACATCTTCCACAGAGCCGCCCCCGCCATAGCTCCTGAACTACGATGCACAATCAGCGGCACCCTCGAAACAGGCATATTCCCCAATGACTGGAAACATGCAGAAGTCAAACCCTTCCTCAAGAAGCCCTCTGCAGACCCGACTTACCTCAAGAACTACAGACCCATCTCTCTCCTCCCCTTCGCCACCAAAGTTGCAGAGAAGATCATCAACAACCATCTCACAAACTTCATAGAATCCAACGCAATCCTCGACAATTCCTCATCCATATTCTGCAGCAACCACAGCACCGAGATAGCACTCTGAGCTGTCACGGATGACATCCGCACTCTCCTCGACCATGGCCACACAGCAGCCCTCAGACTACTAGACCTCTCAGAAGCATTTGACATCATCTCCAACTGAACTCTAGCCACCAAGCTCCACGACGCCAACATACAAGGAACTGCCCTAGACAGGGTCTGCTCCTTACTTGCAGGCCGAACTCAAAGAATCAGTCCCTTGTCCTTCCTCTCTAAAACCACAGAGATCAGATGCGGAGTACACCAACGATCCTCATTCAGCCCCACGCTCTTCAACATCTATATGGCACCTCTTGTAAGCATAATCAGAAAACACGGACTCAGCATAGAATCCTACGCCAACGACAACCAGCTCATCCTCTCCATCAGCAAGGAACCCGGCATCACCAGACAGTTTCCTGGAAGGAAATAAGGACTTTGCATTCTGGAAGAGCAGCAGCTGCCTGAAGCTCAATTCAGAGAAAACAGAAGTTTTCAACCTCAGATCCACCCCCTCTGTGTGGAATGACACCTTGTGGCCTCCCGCCTTCGGCAACCCTCCCGCATCCACAGATCATGCCCGCAACTTCAGCATCACACTTGACTCCTCCCTCACCATGAAGCGACAGATCACCGCCTTATCTTCCACATGCTTCAACATCCAGTGAAAGTGAAGTAAGCTGTTTAACCGCATCCGGTTAAACAGCTCACTACCGAGAATACTCCTTGACTTATAGACAGGCCATGGACCTTTAGACAGCAACCCGCCCGTCCACACCTTCACTTATGCCCGATATTTGAGTTCCTTAAACCTTTGTTGGTTTTCCTTCATTACCAAACCGGGACCGGGTTGGAATTATCACCGGTCCACCAATATGGACTGTTTTTCACTTTTTTCATTCAGCCCTGAAGAGTCACGGGTTACTACTGGTTTTTGACAAAACACGTGTCGGCTGGTTTTATGTTCTTTGGATGTCCTCTGCAAGGAGAACCATGATAACCTATAATGTAATGAAAACCTACAAAAAGCAGAGTGAAAGTTACATTTTTAAGCATATTTGCTCCAATGATTGATTGGCAGAAGGGGCTCTTGTCTTCCAAGCCACGTGTCTGACTTTAATCATTTTGTTGCTGTGCTATTTTTGCTATTCAACTATGTTCACACTTGTACTGGCTTCCCAACTAATTTCTATTTTTTGTTGTAGGTGTTGCAAAATATTTGCAATTCTGCATGAATACTGAAATTGTTTTTCACTAATTGTATATTAAAATAGTTGTTTTCTGATTCAGATGCTGGTACTAAAAAGAGAGATACAGAAGTTTCTGCACTCCTGAAATCTATGCCTGGGTCCCTCAGATGTCCCAACTTCAAAATGAATGTGGGGAACTGCAGGGTTTCCTCTTTTTGAGCCTTACTATGTTCTGCCAGTGCAAATGCTTGATCTGGCAGTCCATCATCCAAAGGAGTGCAGTGGCAGTAGCCCAAACCATGTCCGGGTAGGGCCAATATTACAGTTGTTTTTTCTTTTCTAGTACCTCCGTGCCAAGTATACCGGGCCAAATGATAATCAAAATTGGGCCTCGATACTCAGAGAGAAAACTTTCTGAACACTAGGGATATTTTTATTGCATTATAGCATCAAAACTCCACTTTTAGGAACTTGTGCTGCAAAAGGAAAAGAGAATGCAGAGGGGCCTCACTAGGCATTCATGCGGAATGAAAGTGAATCTGAAGCGCCCCCAATACTCTTTTATCACAGAAAAAGATGGGGAGCTAGGCAATTCCCTGACAGAGAGGCTGATGACAGGGCCTCTGACACTCTGCCAGTCGAGAGGGCATCAGCTGAAATTTAAGTAAGCTTCTGAGTATTATCATTTTATCGAAAAGGATTCTGCTTTTATATTCAAATCACAGGAAACATCAGCCATACTTGCAAGATTGTTTTAGGGATCACTACAAGAGGAAATTAAGTCTTCTGAGGCTGGGTTGGTTCTCGAGCAAAGACCTCACCTCCAAATGGCTGCGTACCTGGCCAACTTCAAACTGTCGCCTTTGTGGCAAGGGCGTAGAGTCATTATTGCATTTATTATGCATATGCCCGGCACTCCAAAATCTAAGGAAGACGCTCTTGTTACCACTCCTAAGAGAAGCACAAATAAGAACCTGCAGGGCGGCTGTAATAAAATGCCTTAGCGGGTCTTGGATACAACTTTCCTGCAAAACTATAAAATTCTTGGCCCACGCTGCCCAAGAGCTGGAAAACAAGGAAACAATTAAAGACGACCCGTGCCAATTGGCCCCCCCAAGGCTGGGCCCAGACTCTCCCTCAATCTCTTAATGGATACCCTTCATTCCTCTTTTCCGGCATAAAAAAAAAACAAAAAAAAAACTTCATTCTGAGTTAACAATGTGTTACTTCCATCAAGTTACACTTAACCCCCAAGCACTGTGCCCCCGTTTAGAATATCCACTTGCTGACTGGCAGCTGCAATGAGACAGTTATCCCCGTGCCCAGTTCCATCTGTGTTTCTCAACTTTACACAGTAACTGCACATTCGAGCAATTTGCTAATGCTTTGCGTTACTTTAATGTATTATCTTTTTATGTGATTTATGTTGTTTTTATGCTGTTTCAAAGATGTAAAGTTTTATCCCATGGTGGTAAGACCCACCCTTTTATGATTTTCACAAATCAAAATAAAGTATTACAATTCACAGGGGGAATTCGTTTATGCTAGCGCTAACAAAAATCATATAGTCACCATTTTTTGAAAAGCACACACAAGTCACTGTTAAACTAAAACTGTAATTGTCCCGTCGGTGTTATTTTCATCAGCAAATTTTCATCATTTTACAAAATGGGTTTAGGAAAGGTGTCTATGTTTTTGCTTAAGAACAATGCAGAAGCTGGTAGAAGAATGTTGTTTTGGAGCTGCTACAATATTTGTCATGCCTTTTCTCTAGGAGAATCATGCTTTGTATCCATTCCTAAGCCAAAGATGTCCCATTGAAACTTGCTTTTTCTCTAAGCCCTGTATTGATTCCTTTTGTGGGAGCTCACACATTGCTCTCCTCCATAGTTAAAAGTCCAGTTTTCTATATGTGGAACATAGTTTATCACATGACTTCTGAATGATGGGTCTCCCCTTAGATCTGCTACAGAGGGTATTACAGTGGATGGGTCACTCATCGTCATCAATAAGGAGAGGTGACCAAACAATTGGAAATAACTTCGATGTTACTTAGGTGCAATGTAGGTAAACTTTCAATGAAATTCTCGGGGAGTTTGTAGAAAAACCAAGCTGATATTTTGGGACATTTAATGAGGAGAAAAGTAATCTGAACATGTTCAGGAAGATAGCTAGCGTGGTAGACCTTTTCTTATGGTATTATTAGCTGTTGTAGTCACATGTACCTACTGTGCACTGGTGTAGTTTGTGGGAATGTTGTGTAACAATGTTAAGACAAGACCGGCGATTATGATCAAAAGTATCCTAAGTACACTAGTAAAGATGAGTTCACATTGTGACTGGACTATTGACTGGACTTTTAGTACAGTAGGCCCCAAACACTGTATCCCCCACGGTGTATGTGACCTAATTAAGAGTAGCATAGTGGCAACTCCTTATGTGGCCTTGGTTTGGGCAACTGCTATCTATGTTGTGTGGAACACTTAGTTTGTCTGAGCATCAGTAGAATAGCCTCGATGAGGTTTACAAGGTTATTCAGATATATATGATGTAAACAACATAACTATCTATACTGGTGGCTGCTACATTTTAAAAGTGGTGGGGTAAATAAATGTCATGGAACATGAAAATAAATGTGCCTTTCTTGATGGTGTTCTGCAGCACACATAACACCCGATGTTTCTCCTGCCTTGCACTTCTTGCTGGACAATGGCATCCGAGCCAATCCAAGAACTCCTCTCTTGCTGCTTGCAATGCTAAACAGCATAAGAGCAGTGCTAGGATAAGCAGGAGCAGGCTACGGCAGTGCTCGGACACCTACAGGGCTGTGCCTCTGCTTCTCAGATGCCTTTCAGCTGTTGATTGCAAGAGCCTGCACACAGCATGTCAGGCTGGCCACCACTGTGAAAGCACCAGCCAATCTGACAGGTGCAGTTCAGATAACAAAGCCCTTAGGCAATCCCAAAGTATTTTCGTGATGCAGTGGGAAAGTCAGGGGGTCAACGCCCCCACGTCCCTGTGGACGTACTGCCTTTGACTCTCTGCCGATGATCACAGCAAGTTCAGGAGTTCAGTACACCTACATATTTAAAAGAGGTTCTCTGAATATCTCGATTGACCAGATCAGGATTGACTTGAATTGACAGTTCTTTCAAAGACATACTCAGTGCCATTTCCTCTATACAATGACTACTGTCCTCATGATGTTCATTGTCACTCACAGGTGATCATTTGTCTTCCTATTTTGAAAGTAATGGAGCCAGACTTCAAAGCGATGGATACAAAGCAGAGGTAAACAATAACGACAGGATTCTCACCATACCAAAAATAATGCACAAAGCAATTTCAGCAAAATGCATGAGTCCTAATCGTGACTTCTTTAGGAATACCAAAAATTAGATCCAACTGTGGAATTTGAGTGCTTTCCCCTTGATAGTTTTGTAAATCAGTATGAAGGATAACCAATAAGGTGAAATTGCATGTTTCCATCCGCCACTGCTGCAAAACTCAGAATCAGGCCATATTTGCCATGCAGGCGAAAAGTGAGAGTCAGACTAAAATGATTGACTTGAAATCTGAAACAGGTGCAACCACCAATTGCTTCCAATTTAAGATTCACAGTGCAAACATGCGCTGCAATAAAAAAAATTCCTCCATTTTGGAACGTGGTAATCGAGATGATTTTGTGCTATCCTTTGGAATCCACCATCTCTGTGATTACAGCCAATAGAGAGGATCACAAATTGGCTCCTGCCTAATGAATATTAATTGTGATAAACTATTCCATAAACCGAGGAACAGAACTTGTCAGTTTGCACAAAACTATTTCCATATTTGTGAAAAATGTGCAACAACGTTTTGTGAATTAAATAATAATCCATCAAGACCCTAATTTTCATAGGGAGATAGATGCCAACTGTGTTCACTCCTTGTTTGCAGTTCTGCGTGGTGTAAGCACCTGTTGAAATCTGTATAAGGCGTAATAAAACACAGTTTAAGGTGTTTAGATAGCCACCATATAAATAGTTAAGTTACTTTGCTATTTTCAAAGCTACCGGCTAAGTAGTAAACAGTGTTTACCATTTAGCCAGTGGCAAGGTAAATAGCAGAGAAAAATAGCTGAGTAAAAACCCACTACCATTTAATAAACTATCGACAGAAAGTGCATTGCACTTTCTCAACTCTAGTGTTAGGCCCTTATTATGAGTTTGGAGGTCCAATGGACCACTGAACCCATGGTGGCCACGGACTGCCAAACTGGTGGTCTGCCCGCCACATTAGGACTGTGGCAGTTGGAATGCCACAGGACCGCTGCTGCTGCCAGGGATCCTTGATCCCTGGCGGTGGCACAGCGGTCTGAGGCCCCTAATATGCTGGTGGTGCTGCTGCAGCACCGCCAAGCATATTAGGAGTTTCCTCAAGCAACACTTTTCATGGAGGTGTGGCCACGATGAAAAGTGGCTGAGAGGAAACAAAGGGGGCCCTACAGGGGGGCCACACTGGGACCGCCAAAAACCAAAATGAGTCGAAATCTAGCAGGTGACCCTTAATGGCTTCAGTGGTATCAGAGCGGGACAGATGCTCTAATTTATATGATTCCCAAATTGATAAGACTCTAAGTTTGTAAAAAGTACAGGTCAACACATATAGTTACCAACAATTATAATACATTTGAAAAAACTGTTACTCTTTCAATAAATCTCCTATTGCCAAACGTACTAGGACCAGAGCAATCATGTTTTAAAAATGTTAAATAAATTCAGCTGTTATAAACTTTCTTTAGCAGCAAATTTCGTGTATTCTGAGAAAGTTTTTATTTATACTGTTTGTCCAAGACATTCATTTTCATCACCAATCTAGTATCTTTAACGTTTAAGTTAAATAGAGATGTAAGACACTTTCTCTGCTTCTATTTAGTTTAGTGTTAAAGCCTTTTTATTATCTAGCATTAGGCAACATGAAAACATTGAAGTTTTCTAGTGTGGCAAAAACGTGTTAAAATATCTGTATATGCCGTTGATATACTTTTATCTATTTCAAATTTAGAATCATCCGTGCCAGTAATCTTAGAAGAAGTTATTTTTTTTCGGAATATAAACTGAATTCTGGCAAATGTGAAGTACTTCTATTAAACAAGGTCTGGTTATAGTAATATTTTAAAGCCTCTGTTTATGCTTGAAACCCACATTCAATCAAATATGTGGGATTAGAGACTACTACCTTATAAAAGATAGACTAAAACTTAATTTGAAGAAGCAACTAAGAAAATATTTTTTTTTATCTACATGGTGGGGACACCAGAAATAAATCAAATTATGTTACTTCCTACTACTTTACTAAGCTTATCTATGCCACACAAAAATGGCCATCACATATGTTTAAAAAGACGTTCCATACTCTTGTCTTTTTGATGGATCAAAAAAAGTCTCTCATGACTTTTTTTCAATCAAAACAGAATAAATAATAAAGAAGGTGTAGTTAACTTTCGAGATTTCCTTGGTTTAAAATAATGCTTTTTGTCTAAACAAATATGTTCAATGGTTATCAGATGATAATATTGTAAATTAAATTTGTGGATAAACTTAGAGAAAAAATGTATTCATGATTTTGCATTTATAGAATTGATGTCTTGCCCACAAAGATACTCTACTGTGTCTTGCCACTTAAAAAAAATGCAAATTAAAGAACAGTTAGGGCCTTATTAGGAGGTTGGTGGTCCATTAACTTCCATACCCGCAGTCATGGTCCAACCGCCATGAGCTTGGCAGACCCACTGCCATAGTACGAGATGGGAGGATTGCTACATGAAAGACCGCAACAGAATTACCTACACCGCCAGCACACCGCAGATTACCAGGGTCGGGGAAAAACAGCTGCCACAGGACAGTACAGAGAAGTTTCACCGCCCTCCATACTATAAGTTGGCTTTCTAAATAGCCGGCCACAGTGGTGGGGATGCCATATTCAAGTCAGAAAAACAAAGGATTTGGGGTGCGTGCTCACCCCTTTCCTTTTCTCCTGTTCTTTCCATCAGATTTTGACGTGGATCACTTTCTTTGGGTCCGCCCTTCACATTACTGTTTGCAGTGATATACAGGTGAGTCCTTTTTGTACCATATACCCATTGCCTAGACTGCCCACATATGGGCCAGACTCTCGCAATAGGTAGGTAGCTTTTTTCCTCATATATCATGCTTATCTGAACATTCAACACAAATGCAGTTGAAATGTTCGCACAGGAATTTATTTATTTGGACCAGTAGGGCTATGGTCTTCTGGCGGCCGTGGGCATGACTTTCAGTCAGTCTACACATGTACAGGAAAATAAAAACTCAACTGTTTGTCAAAATGTACTAATTGAAATAACAAATTACTTTTTGGAAAGGTTTGGAATGATAGAAGATTGGTATGAATTTATCAGCTTATAAAAAATGTTGTTCAAATTATTGTCTTAGAGTCTTAACTTTTATTTACATTTCCTAAATCATTCGAGAAGAAATGTAATATCCTAAGTCAACAAATTTTGCTGGAGACACAGTACATTTTCTATTAACCACATAAAATGCTCACAAGGCAAAAACTTTTTGAATATTCTAACCTCAGGTTTGAAGGTTTCTCTCATTTATAAACCAAATATATTTATATGTTCAAGCATTAAAAGGCAAAAGTCAGATATTTAATTGAAATAGGAGAAGAATCTAAATGTTAATTTGTAAAACAATTTATGGAATAAAGTATGGATAAAAATCCTTCGTACCTGTGAGCATATTTAAGTCATTAGACTCTTGAGAACTTCTTTTGCTTTGAGAAAAGCTCATTGCAATACACACCATATCTTGTTTACCTGTCAGCATACTCAATAAATTTAGAACAATGTTTTGAGTTAGATACATTTTCTCTTTAATTCAAATAATCCCTTCACGTATGGAAGTATTTTCTTAGGTAATCATTCTGAGGAAAGGAATTGTTATTCTGTAAAATCTGGTGTAATTGAATTTGTGCTTGTTGGGATTTTCAGCAAATTAGAAGGAAAATGAAATATTCTGCGAGCATTTATTTTAAAGCCTGGTGGTATGGAATATGTTTTAATCATAAACTGGACAGAGCATGTGTGTCAACCATTTCACATAGTATTAAAAGAGAATTCCTTTGGTCACCTGTGATTATTTCCCTCAATATGATCATTATGTTACAATACTCACTCTGCAAACCAATTGACGAAGAGCCCACATCTCCTTAGACCATATTTCTTTGATATTTTTGTCTTGTTATATCAAATCTACATTGTGATTCATTAAAAGTTGTATCTATATATGTTAGTTCACATATTTCTTAAACCTGCTACATGTATTGTTACTATGTGCCTTTCCACATATGTTGTTGTGACAATTAGTGATATTCATAATTTATTCCAGTATTTTATGATTATAAATCTGTCATAGTGTTCTCTTTCCTAGCACTTTTTATACTTTTTATTTTTCTTGCTAACTTTTCTCTTCTTCATCTTCATTTCATTTCTTCTTTCTCACTTTCAATATAATATATTCCTAAATCTAAGTTGTCCATAGATATTAATAAATTTTGTTCCCAGTTAGTTTAAACACTATATTTATGATTGTTTCATATATAGGAAATATACTTTATCTTTAAGTGATAAGGTTATTTACATTTTTCATTTTCTTTATTTGTTTACTTGTACTTAATATAGATATTTCTTCAACCTAAAAAAGGATAGGTAGTGGATAGCCATAAGACAATTTGAAGGACTACGTGCAATTCAACAGTGGCCCATATGATTTTGCAGTTAGGAGTTTGCCAAGCCCTTAAATATGGCTCTTTAGGTATGGGCGGATTTTGCGGATACACGATCTGCGGATTTTGCGGATTTGTGGATTTGCGGATCCGCGGATTTGCCCTGCTGAATGAGTCCCTTCATTCAGCTTCAACTAGTTTCAGCGGCCATGTGTGTGTTACTATGCAATCGCCCCGAGGGGCGCAGGGTTCCCTTGGGTGAGCTGTCCATCATAGTGGGTCAATGGCGGGAAGACGGTGCAAACCGCGAGTGTGTGGGCGGGGCCAAACGGGCAGGGCTTCCATGCGAGTTCACATGCTTCTTGTGTGTATAAAAGGTCAGAGAAAGATCAGTTCAGCAGATGAAGAGAAAGAAGCTCCTGGTCACAGGAACAGCACGGGTATTGCGCTCGTGAAAGTCAAGGATGCAAAGGCCTCTATCCAGCATCACAGCTGATTTTCCACGGTAGATTTGGGAAGAAGGCACACCTGCCTCGACGACGCTCACAATTGTTTTTGGGCTGATGAATGAGTCACTCACAGGAAGGGCATATTGCAGCGGCCATGTGTGTGTTACTATGCAATCGCCCCGAGGGGCGCAGGGTTCCCTTGGGTGAGCTGTCCATCATAGTGGGTCAATGGTGGGAAGACGGTGCACACTGCGAGTGTGTGTGTGTGGGGGGGGGCTTCCAAGCCGAAAGTCAGGCGCCACGAAGGGCGCAGGGGTCCCTTGAGTGAGCTGTCCATCATAGTGGGTGAATGGCGGGAAGACGGTGCAAACCGCGAGTGTGTGGGCGGGGCCAAATGGGCAGGGCTTCCATGCGAGTTAACATGCTTCTTGTGTGTATAAAAGGTCAGAGAAAGATCAGTTCAGCAGATGAAGAGAAAGAAGCTCCTGGTGACAGGAACAGCACGGGTATTGCGCTCGTGAAAGTCAAGGATGCAAAGGCCTCTATCCAGCATCACAGCTGATTTTCCACGGTAGATTTGGGAAGAAGGCACACCTGCCTCGACGACGCTCGCGATTGTTTTTGGGCTGATGAATGAGTCACTCACAGGAAGGGCATGTTGTAAATATTTTACAATGGCGCCGGCAAGCTGCCAGCGCCATCCTAAAATACTTACTAAATTAGCTTCAACAGGAAGCTCTAATAGATAAAATAAAGCAGGTGCGAGCACCTGCTTTATTTTATCTATTAGAGCTTCCTGTTGAAGCTAACTTAGTAACTATTTTAGGATGGCGCCGGCAGCTTGCCGGCGTTATCGTAAAATAGTTACAACAGGCCAGCCAAGCTTCAACTTTTGCCCCCGGAATCCGCCGCTCGCGGATTTGCGAATTCGCGGTAAATTCACGGGAGTTCGCGGATCGCGAATTTACCGAAAATTCGCAAAATCCGCGAGCGGAACGGATTTTGCGCTCACCCCTACTCTCTATGCTGTGCCCTCAACTCAAAGCTACACATCCACGTGTACTGATATGTGACATGGGTCTGCCTGTGGAAGCTTGGACTGTTTCATTAAATTGCTGATGAGTTTGTGAGTGGCCCCTGGCAGTTGTGTTAAAAGAATGTTCATAACCCTCATTCAATAAATCAAACATTACTTATAAAACATGGCTTATCACCCATGAGGGTATTCAGGCACTGGGCTAGGGGTCTCAGTCACAGAGCTGAGTCTTGAGTCCCTTCCTGAAGCCTGCCAACTAGGGTACTTTTCAAAGGTGGAGGGGAAGAGTGTTTCAGGATTTGGCGGTATAGTGTGAGAAGGATCATCTTTTTGTGCTGCAGCTGCGGAGGAGTTGTGTCTGTATGAGGTGAGTTGAGCAGAGGTTTCTGGGTAGTTGGTGCAAGTTCAGGCAGTGGTTCATTTATGCTGGTCTTTAGTCATGGAGGACTTTGTAGGCATGGGTCAAGAGCTTGAAAACGCATCTCTTCTGGATGGGGAGCCAGTGGAGGTCTCTCAGGTGCTGGCTCTTTTAGGTAGGATGAGGATCAGCCTGGCTGCTGCGTTCAGGTTGGCCTGGAGTCTTCTCATGATTTCACTAGTGGTGCCTGCATAGAGTGCGTTGCCATAGTCTAGACAGCTGGTGATTAAGGCATGCTTCATTGTTTTCCTAGTGCTGGTGGGTAGCTACTTGAAGATTCTGCGGAGCATGTACAAACAGGCTGAGGAGACGGCGTGACCTGTCATTTCATGGAGAGTTTTCTGTTGAGGATGATGCAGAGGTTGCAGTGTGATCTTTTGGAATGGGGGTGGGTCTGAGTTCTGATGGCTACCAGGTGTCATTCCAGAGGGCGATGTGACTTCCACAAATCAGCACATCGGTCTTGTTCATGTGTGCTTCAGGCAGTTGTCTTTCATCCAGTCTGAGACGTTCTTTATGCAATTGTGAAAGATGGATTTTTCAAAGTGGGGTCCTCTGAGAATGAGAGGATGAGCTAGGTGCAATCAGAGTAGGAGATGATGATGCGAGTTCTGACAGTGGCATCTTGAATATGTTGAAAAGGGTGAGACTTATGGATGAGCCCTGTGGGATACCCCAGATGATGTGCTTGGGCTGTGAGGTGAAGGGAGGGAGACAAATTCCCTGTGTGTGCCCATTGAGGAAGGATTCCATCCATGTAAGAGCGTTGTCCTTGATGCCAATCTGGTGCAGACAGTTGATGAGTGTGTTGTGGAAGTCAGTGTCAGAGGCAGTGGAAAGATTGATAAGGATTAGGGCAGCTCATTCCCCTCTGCTGGTTAAGGTACAGATGTTGTCTGTTGTAGCGATCAGGGCCATCTCGGTGCTGTAGTTGGCTCTGAATCCTGATTAGGAGGGGTGTAGAAGATTGCTTCTCTCCAGGTGTTTGGTGATTAAGCCTCTAAAGAAGACCAGGGGAGAAATTGATCAGCCCATTGTAACTTAGGTACGCCTGCAATTTTGGACTAAGAGTGAGGGGATTCTTCTTCATTCTGGTGGGAAAAACAAGAGCTTCATGGGTTGATGAATGTGAGACTAAACATTGATGGAGAGCAAACCTCCATACTTAGGACCTGAACTCTGTCTATGTCAGGAGTAAAACTGGAAAGTCCATAGCTGAATGGGAATAATGGTTTTATTAGGCTTTGAGTGGTAGTATGTGGCTATCAGTTCTGAGGTGCGATAAGGTGGCACCAGATCAGTGAGTTGTGCACTGAGGTTTCAAACAGGACACTACAAAATACGCTTAGCTCAGCATCTCAGTGCATAGGTGTCCATTTTGTTCTCAGAAATGATATTCTTTCAGCTTGAACACTGGAAATTGTCCTGATTTATTCATTTAATCTGATTGATCACTTTAATAGCTGATCACAGTTCTTTTGGGGTTGCTTCTCCCCAGCAGTTGAAGCAATGGATTGTACAATATTTACGTTATATACACATAGATATAGCTTCAGGTGGTTTTAAGAAAGCATAAGAATGAACAATGTGACTGAGCACAAACAACTCCTAAAAGTCACACATTTAAATACACAAACACATCATAGAATGGAATAACAATATCCACATTCAGGGTTTTGAAGTGGTAATAACTAAAATGGAAAATGTTAGATTGAAAGGGCAGACACTTATGTAATATAACAAATGAAAACAATACATAATAAAGTAGCTTTGCTCCATGAAGCACATATAAGGAGGAATAATGAGGAATGGGGACCAGCTAGGTACACAACCATACAAATGAAGCTTAGTGTAAGCGTGGGCGGAAAATCCGTTCCGCTCGCGGATTTTGCGGATTTTCGGGAAATCCGCAATCCGCGAGATTTGCGGATTTCCCGCAAAATCCGCAAATTCGCACGCAGCGGATTTTTTTGGCGGCGCGCGGCGTTGGTGATACAATTTTTGCGGCGCGCGGCGTTTATCATCGTTTGCCGAGTTGTTTTTTTCGATAGTTTGCGAGTGCTGCGCCATTTTGGATCTTGCTGTGTGATCCCGCGGGAATTGGCGAGCGCGATTACGTCATCGCGGCTTGCCAGCGATAGTTTGTCAACGCGAGTACGGCGAGATCACGTCTCGCGGTACTTCGCAATTGCGAGATTTGAGATGCGGCGAGCGAAAATATAAATTTGCAATTCTGCACAAGAAATCCACCAGCAAGCAGCATAAACCTTCTAGAAATGATGATTTTTATGTGAATAACTCCTTAGTTTGACATTTGCCTGCACTTTTTTTAGCGAGGAGTCCATTTTGGGGAGGGGGGCAGGGGGGTGGGAGGAAGGAAGTGCCCCATAGTCTTCAACTTCCTGTTCCTGTTCAGCAGGCTCCTCCCAGTGCTTTGTCCATCTCCTGGTCACTTTTCATTTGGATGTGGACCTGGAAGGATTACTTTTTGTGGATGCTGCTGGATCTTTGGATTTGAGGCCTTTTTGACTTTCTTTGGATCACTGTTGGATTAGAAATTTTACAAGTAAGTTTGTTTGGGGCATTACAGTTGCTGCAACTAAAATTTTGGGATTTTCGATTTTTGGGCTGTTTTGGGGCCTTTTCCCCAGGGGTACTCAGTGGTGGGTGGACTGATTCTTTCTGTGGGTTGTCTTGAACTTAAACATCATGGAGGCCATAGATGAATTGGGATTGTGCTGATTTTTCTGTGTTTTTCGATTTTTTTTTTTTGTAAAATTTTGTGTTTTTCGATTTTTGACCTGTTGTTGGGGCCTTGACCAGGGGTAGTGAGTGGTGCATGGGCCTAGTCTTTCTGTGGGCTGTCTTGAATTTAAACATCATGGAGGCCATGGATGGAATGGGATTGTGCTGATTTTGCAGTGTTTTTCGATTTTTGGGCCTGTACTTGTGGCCTTTTCACCAGGGGTATTTGAGTCTAGCATGGGCCTAGTCTTTCTGTGGGCTGTCTTGAATTTAAACATCATGGAGGCCATGGATGGAATGGGATTGTGCTGATTTTGCAGTGTTTTTCGATTTTTGGGGGTGTTCATGGGGAGGGACATGCCATGTGGCTGGTGGCCATTTTGAGTGCAGCTACAGGCACTGGCCATGTGCTGGCAGGCAAGTGGCCATTTTGAATGCAGGCTTTGTTGTTAGGCCTCCAACCATTTTGCCTACTTTTCAACCTTTATTTATGCCCAGGGGTAGTGAGTCTTGCATGGGCCTAGTATTTCTGTGGGTTGTCTTGAATTTAAACATCATGGAGGCCATGGATTGAATGGGATTGTGCTGATATTGCAGTGTTTTTCGATTTTTGGGCCTGTACTTGTGGCCTTTTCACCAGGGGTATTTGAGTCTAGCATGGGCCTAGTCTTTCTGTGGGCTGTCTTGAATTTAAACATCATGGAGGCCATGGATGGAATGGGATTGTGCTGATTTTGCAGTGTTTTTCGATTTTTGGGCCTGTACTTGTGGCCTTTTCACCAGGGGTATTTGAGTCTAGCATGGGCCTGGTCTTTCTGTGGGCTGTCTTGAATTTAAACATCATGGAGGCCATGGATGGAATGGGATTGTGCTGATTTTGCAGTGTTTTTCGATTTTTGGGGGTGTTCATGGGGAGGGACATGCCATGTGGCTGGTGGCCATTTTGAGTGCAGCTACAGGCACTGGCCATGTGCTGGCAGGCAAGTGGCCATTTTGAATGCAGGCTTTGTTGTTAGGCCTCCAACCATTTTGCCTACTTTTCAACCTTTATTTATGCCCAGGGGTAGTGAGTCTTGCATGGGCCTAGTATTTCTGTGGGTTGTCTTGAATTTAAACATCATGGAGGCCATGGATTGAATGGGATTGTGCTGATTTTGCAGTGTTTTTCGATTTTTGGGGGTGTTCATGGGGAGGGACATGCCATGTGGCTGGTGGCCATTTTGAGTGCAGCTACAGGCACTGGCCATGTGCTGGCAGGCAAGTGGCCATTTTGAATGCAGGCTTTGTTGTTAGGCCTCCAACCATTTTGCCTACTTTTCAACCTTTATTTATGCCCAGGGGTAGTGAGTCTTGCATGGGCCTAGTATTTCTGTGGGTTGTCTTGAATTTAAACATCATGGAGGCCATGGATTGAATGGGATTGTGCTGATTTTGCAGTGTTTTTCGATTTTTGGGCCTGTACTTGTGGCCTTTTCACCAGGGGTATTTGAGTCTAGCATGGGCCTAGTCTTTCTGTGGGCTGTCTTGAATTTAAACATCATGGAGGCCATGGATGGAATGGGATTGTGCTGATTTTGCAGTGTTTTTCGATTTTTGGGCCTGTACTTGTGGCCTTTTCACCAGGGGTATTTGAGTCTAGCATGGGCCTAGTCTTTCTGTGGGCTGTCTTGAATTTAAACATCATGGAGGCCATGGATGGAATGGGATTGTGCTGATTTTGCAGTGTTTTTCGATTTTTGGGCCTGTACTTGTGGCCTTTTCACCAGGGGTATTTGAGTCTAGCATGGGCCTAGTCTTTCTGTGGGCTGTCTTGAATTTAAACATCATGGAGGCCATGGATGGAATGGGATTGTGCTGATTTTGCAGTGTTTTTCGATTTTTGGGGGTGTTCATGGGGAGGGACATGCCATGTGGCTGGTGGCCATTTTGAGTGCAGCTACAGGCACTGGCCATGTGCTGGCAGGCAAGTGGCCATTTTGAATGCAGGCTTTGTTGTTAGGCCTCCAACCATTTTGCCTACTTTTCAACCTTTATTTATGCCCAGGGGTAGTGAGTCTTGCATGGGCCTAGTCTTTCTGTGGGTTGTCTTGAATTTAAACATCATGGAGGCCATGGATTGAATGGGATTGTGCTGATTTTGCAGTGTTTTTCGATTTTTGGGTGTGTTCATGGGGAGGGACATGCCATGTGGCTGGTGGCCATTTTGAGTGCAGCTACAGGCACTGGCCATGTGCTGGCAGGCAAGTGGCCATTTTGAATGCAGGCTTTGTTGTTAGGCCTCCAACCATTTTGCCTACTTTTCAACCTTTATTTATGCCCAGGGGTAGTGAGTCTTGCATGGGCCTAGTATTTCTGTGGGTTGTCTTGAATTTAAACATCATGGAGGCCATGGATTGAATGGGATTGTGCTGATTTTGCAGTGTTTTTCGATTTTTGGGCCTGTACTTGTGGCCTTTTCACCAGGGGTATTTGAGTCTAGCATGGGCCTAGTCTTTCTGTGGGCTGTCTTGAATTTAAACATCATGGAGGCCATGGATGGAATGGGATTGTGCTGATTTTGCAGTGTTTTTCGATTTTTGGGCCTGTACTTGTGGCCTTTTCACCAGGGGTATTTGAGTCTAGCATGGGCCTAGTCTTTCTGTGGGCTGTCTTGAATTTAAACATCATGGAGGCCATGGATGGAATGGGATTGTGCTGATTTTGCAGTGTTTTTCGATTTTTGGGGGTGTTCATGGGGAGGGACATGCCATGTGGCTGGTGGCCATTTTGAGTGCAGCTACAGGCACTGGCCATGTGCTGGCAGGCAAGTGGCCATTTTGAATGCAGGCTTTGTTGTTAGGCCTCCAACCATTTTGCCTACTTTTCAACCTTTATTTATGCCCAGGGGTAGTGAGTCTTGCATGGGCCTAGTATTTCTGTGGGTTGTCTTGAATTTAAACATCATGGAGGCCATGGATTGAATGGGATTGTGCTGATTTTGCAGTGTTTTTCGATTTTTGGGGGTGTTCATGGGGAGGGACATGCCATGTGGCTGGTGGCCATTTTGAGTGCAGCTACAGGCACTGGCCATGTGCTGGCAGGCAAGTGGCCATTTTAAATGCAGGCTTTGTTATTAGGCCTCCAACCATTTTGCCTACTTTTCAACCTTTATTTATGCCCAGGGGTAGTGAGTCTTGCATGGGCCTAGTCTTTCTGTGGGTTGTCTTGAATTTAAACATTATGGAGGGCATGGATGGATTGGGATTGTGCTGATTTTGCAGTGTTTTTCGATTTTTTTGTGCTCTATAACTGAACTGATGTTCCTCTGTCTTCCATTTTTTTTAGGTGCACAAGACTCAAGAGAACCACCAGTGCCAGGAAGAAGTCCTGCAGCGGTGTGTGTGTGCAGCATAACGTCACGCGACGTCACGTCTGGCCTCAGACAACTCTACAATTCGTGCAACTGCGGCCTGCTGTCTGACCTGCTCTGAAGAAGATGGCCCCGCCCCCAAAGAAAGTTCTCCGTAGCTCCTCTAGCAAGAAAGTTGCTAGTAAGGAGCAGAAGAAGCAAGTTACCAAGGAGGCTGGTGTGCTACCCGCCACTTTTTTTGGGAGCAAAAAAAAAAGTACGCCTGCAGCAGCAGGATCTGCTGGGGACCAAGCTGAGAGCAGCACCCCTGCTCCATTGGGTTCAGTGCCTCCACCACCACGCCAACTTAAGTCAAAGCCCTTGAGTGCTTCAGAGGCAGTCAGTGTACTTCTCCAATCACCATCGACCAGTGATGTTGGCTCATCGCAAGAAAGTAGCAGCAATGTCCCTGAATCAACACAGGTTGTTGTAACTCATCTGACAAGTGTTGAACAACCACAGCCGCAACAACAACACCATGTGCAAGTACACGCCCAAGTACATGTGGAAGGAGAGGCAGCAAAAGGAGATGCGCAAGCAAAGGTGCATGGAGGTTCCCAAGTGCCCACAATAGTTGTTCCTCCCGAAGTAGGGGCACATTTGGAAATCGACAATGAAGCTGAGGTATCATTGGAAGCCACTCCTCCTGATGATCATTCATTGTCTTCCACATCCCTAGCAAGGAAAAGATCAAGGGGGGTGTCTACATCTTCTTCAAGCCCACCTCGTTCTGATGCAAGTGATCTGTCTTGGGAACCACAACTGCGGTCTGACAGTGAGGCACACCATGATCTGACACCGGTACCTAAGCGTAAAAGGAAGGTCGTCCAAAAACTCAAACCTATGGAGTGTGATGAGGCTCAACAAGAAGTGACAGATACTGCTGGTGATGAAGCCTCTCACGATGACGACGAGCCAGTCATCACAAAGGTCACTGCAGCCCCACCGGGCATGCAGCAAAGAGACATTTTGACCCTATCCCGAGAAGCTGCTGAGCGTGATGATGATGTCGGCGAGGAGGCAATGGAAATGGAATCATTAGATTTGGAGTTAAGTAGTACACCAAAACCTACCGCTTCCATATTTCTTCGCAAGAAGGTACCCACCTCGTCTTCGACCTCAATTCGTGGTGGTGAAAGTGCAAAACGTACTGAAGTTCGGCAATCCACATCCTCCATTTCATCTGTCATTAGCAGCAGGACCACCACCACCAGTATCGCCGCCTCCTCCGGCCCCCGAAGACATTTCAAGTCTCCAGTTTGGGACTTCTTTAGTGTTTGCCCAAAAAAGGAAAACGTAGCCATTTGTAGCCTTTGTAAGCTTCGATTTAGTCGTGGTAAGCTTGGTTCTAACTATGGTACCGGAGGCCAGAGAGGTCATCTTGAGAGAAGGCACGCTGTCCAATGGTTTCCGCACCTAGAGGCGGTCAAGAAAGCCGGAATTGCACGTAATGAAAACGTTGATTTGTCATCTGCTGATGACGAGGAGGTAGAAGAAGACGATTCAAACACTTCACTTACACCCAGTTCCCATGTCAGCAGCACACCCCATGGGAGCCACACTAAGAGTGTGGGAGAGAGTGAGACATCAATGCGGGAAAGTTCATCAGCGAGCGTAACTGGGTCGAAGAGATCATCATCATCCCGTAAATCATTGGTCCAGGGAAACATTAAAAAGATGTTGTTTACAGAAGCGCAATATGAACGCAACCACCCAATGACCCGTCTGTATAACACTAAGCTGGCTAAAATGCTAGCTCTGGACCTTCTCCCTTTTTCTTTTGTAGAAGGGGTTGGTTTTCTAGAATTAGTGACAGCGCTCTGCCCTAAATGGAAGGTTCCTAGCCGGTTCTATTTTGCCCGAGTTGCGGTTCCAGCACTACATGAAGATGTTCTGAAGGTGATTGGGGCAGCTTTGCAGAAGAGTGCTGTTCACACTATACATCTGACAACAGAC
Source organism: Lissotriton vulgaris (assembly GCF_964263255.1). Lineage (NCBI taxonomy): Eukaryota > Metazoa > Chordata > Amphibia > Caudata > Salamandridae > Lissotriton > Lissotriton vulgaris. The sequence goes on from NC_141698.1 coordinate 993,749,779, forward strand.
ATGTGGACCAGTGGCGCAGGCGCTGATTACATGTGCATCACTGCACACTGGGTCTCTTTTTCAGGGGCTAAAGCAAAGCTAAACTCAGGTGTTGACACTAACATTGTTTTTAAAGGTGCTCGGAAACATGCAACACTAGCCATGTTTGGTTTGGAGAAACGTCACACAGCAGAAAACATTTTGGATGTCTTTAACACAAAGGTCCTTAACTGTCTGTCCCCACTAAAACGCAAGGTTGGTTATGTTTCCACGGACAATGGCTCCAATATAGTTAAGGCCATGAGGGACGGTTACTATTTCAGAGTGCCGTGTTTGGCGCACTGTATAAACCTGGTTGTCCAAAAATTCTTGGGTAATAAACGCAGTGCAGCGTACAGTGTATTGGAGAACTGCCGAAAAATTTGCAAGCTTTTCAGGCATTCTTTTAAGGCCCGGAAGCAGCTGAGGAGCATGCTATATCAATGTCAAATGCCAGTGAAAGCACTCATCCAGGAGGTGGTAACACGTTGGAACTCAACCTTCTACATGCTTGAGCGTCTGTATGAGCAGTATACGCAACTCGATCAATATTTCTTGAAAGAGGGTATAGAGGAGCTGAGGATGGGTGGGCCGCAATGGAACATAGTTGAAAGCCTAACACGCATGCTTCGTCCTTTTGAGGTCTTCACGCGTGCAGTCAGCAAGGAGGACTCTAATTTGGGAAAAGCTATCCCATTGTTGTACATGCTGGAGGACCAACTGAAGGAGGTGTGTTCTGTGTTTGGAAAAGATGACAAAAAGAAAGACTCTTTGCTTCTGGCTGAGCAATTATTAGAGCTCCTACAAGGTGATGAACGTCTTAAAAAGATCCACTCAGAACAGCATTACATTTGTGCTACTATTCTGGATCCACGCTACAAAAAGGCGCTGGCAGGCAGAGCATTCTTTCCTTTTGGTGATGAAGATGTTACAAAGTACAAACGTTGGCTAGCCTTGTCAGCCAAGAAGTTTGAAACAGAACGGCTGGAAATTGAAGGAAATGGCAGTACATCAGCAGGCCATCCCCAGTCAAAACAATCCACTTCTGCACCTGTGGCTGTGGCACAAGTGACCTCTCAGCCGTTAAAGACACCGGCAACCGGATCATCTGCACGAAAGACAACAGAAACATTGGAGGCTGAAGAGGATTGGCTAGCTCTGCGTGGGTTTGGTTCTCAAAAGGTCAGAGGCACAGCAAGAGCTACGCAAAGTGGAGGAACCTTGGAGGAGGACCTTGAGTCGATGGTGAAGGACTATCTGAATGACTCCACAGAGGTCTATGTTAATTCTGACCCATTGGCGTATTGGCATGGGAAAAAAGAATTGTGGCCACAGCTCACCAACCTGGCTTTAAACTACGTGTCTTGCCCACTCGCAAGTGTGTCTTCTGAACGGGTTTTCAGTGCGGCTGGTGGGATTGTAACTCCCAAACGGAGCCGCCTCTCGCCCAAAAATGTGGAGAGGTTAACAATGATCAAGATGAATCAGCACCTCATACCACCAGATATAAGAGTACGAGAGAGCGTGCCGGATGAAGAGGAGGTGGCCAGCAACATAGATGAGGGAATTTCTACTCTGTCAGGTGGCACTGACCTCACCCTGGCTGAATTCGCAGAGTATGATGACGAAGCCTTATTCTTATTCCTGGACCGTGATACCGACTTCGAGCCCTGAAAATGAGACAACGAATCAATAACTTTCTTTTTCATCCTTATTCACTTTTATTCCTGTGTGTCTGTCTTTCTTTGTTGTGCACAGTTAATATAATTCAAACTTTAATCAGATAATCACAAAAACAAGCCCATCAGCAGAACTGTCTTCACTTGTTTGCTAATTTATTTGAAGGTGCCGCAGTCTGCATTCCTCAGGTTCACAAGTTCAGAAGAACATGCTCCTCTATCCTCCTCCTCCAGACTCCTATTTCCATCAAAGCAGAGGGCTGGTTTACGCCCAATGAAGAAAGACTCAGCACTTGTGGGGGTGTTGTTCTACCTCTTTGCAGGTGAGTTGACAGGTCTGGGGCCATTGCTGGGAAGCACTAAAAGTGGTTTGGACCAAATCCGAGGCGGAAATTTTTTTGTGTTTTTGATGACTTGCTTGCCTTTGAGGTGCTCTTAGGGGGGGTTCCGTCTGTTTGTGGGTGAGTTTCGTGGTCTGAGAGCATTGCTGGGACACTCTAATCTTGATTGCATTTGCTTTTCAGGAAATCCGTCGTGCCAACCCCGACTTATGGCCTAGCTACGCAGCGCGTTTGGACCGAAGGCCCAGAAATATTGCAAGTATGAGATTTTGCTTTTGGCCTGTTTGGGGGTGTTATGCTTCTTGGCGGGTGGGTTGCCGGGTCTTGGGGCATTCCTGGGAAGGTCTAATACCGGGTAGAAGTGGTTGGGACAAAATCCAGGCCGATTTTTTTTTGGGCTATTTCTGACATTTTGCTCTATGTAGCGTTTTCGGGGGCCTGTTTGGGGGGCTTCCTGGTGTTTGTGGGTGAGTTTCGTGGTCTGGGAGCACTGCTGGGACACTCTAATCTTGATTGCATTTGCTTTTCAGGAAATCCGTCGTGCCAACCCCGACTTATGGCCTAGCTATGCAGCGCGTTTGGACCGAAGGCCCAGAAATATTGCAAGTATGAGATTTTGCTTTTGGCCTGTTTGGGGGTGTTATGCTTCTTGGCGGGTGGGTTGCCGGGTCTTGGGGCATTCCTGGGAAGGTCTAATACCGGGTAGAAGTGGTTGGGACAAAATCCAGGCCGATTTTTTTTTGGGCTATTTCTGACATTTTGCTCTATGTAGCGTTTTCGGGGGCCTGTTTGGGGGCTTCCTGGTGTTTGTGGGTGAGTTTCGTGGTCTGGGAGCACTGCTGGGACACTCTAATCTTGATTGCATTTGCTTTTCAGGAAATCCGTCGTGCCAACCCCGACTTATGGCCTAGCTACGCAGCGCGTTTGGACCGAAGGCCCAGAAATATTGCAAGTATGAGATTTTGCTTTTGGCCTGTTTGGGGGTGTTATGCTTCTTGGCGGGTGGGTTGACGGGTCTTGGGGCATTCCTGGGAAGGTCTAATACCGGGTAGAAGTGGTTGGGACAAAATCCAGGCCGATTTTTTTTTGGGCTATTTCTGACATTTTGCTCTATGTAGCGTTTTCGGGGGCCTGTTTGGGGGGCTTCCTGGTGTTTGTGGGTGAGTTTCGTGGTCTGGGAGCACTGCTGGGACACTCTAATCTTGATTGCATTTGCTTTTCAGGAAATCCGTCGTGCCAACCCCGACTTCTGGCCTAGCTACGCAGCGCGTTTGGACCGAAGGCCCAGAAATATTGCAAGTATGAGATTTTGCTTTTGGCCTGTTTGGGGGTGTTATGCTTCTTGGCGGGTGGGTTGCCGGGTCTTGGGGCATTCCTGGGAAGGTCTAATACCGGGTAGAAGTGGTTGGGACAAAATCCAGGCCGATTTTTTTTTGGGCTATTTCTGACATTTTGCTCTATGTAGCGTTTTCGGGGGCCTGTTTGGGGGGCTTCCTGGTGTTTGTGGGTGAGTTTCGTGGTCTGGGAGCACTGCTGGGACACTCTAATCTTGATTGCATTTGCTTTTCAGGAAATCCGTCGTGCCAACCCCGACTTATGGCCTAGCTACGCAGCGCGTTTGGACCGAAGGCCCAGAAATATTGCAAGTATGAGATTTTGCTTTTGGCCTGTTTGGGGGTGTTATGCTTCTTGGCGGGTGGGTTGACGGGTCTTGGGGCATTCCTGGGAAGGTCTAATACCGGGTAGAAGTGGTTGGGACAAAATCCAGGCCGATTTTTTTTTGGGCTATTTCTGACATTTTGCTCTATGTAGCGTTTTCGGGGGCCTGTTTGGGGGGCTTCCTGGTGTTTGTGGGTGAGTTTCGTGGTCTGGGAGCACTGCTGGGACACTCTAATCTTGATTGCATTTGCTTTTCAGGAAATCCGTCGTGCCAACCCCGACTTATGGCCTAGCTACGCAGCGCGTTTGGACCGAAGGCCCAGAAATATTGCAAGTATGAGATTTTGCTTTTGGCCTGTTTGGGGGTGTTATGCTTCTTGGCGGGTGGGTTGACGGGTCTTGGGGCATTCCTGGGAAGGTCTAATACCGGGTAGAAGTGGTTGGGACAAAATCCGCGCGGAAAAGCCTTTAGTTTTGGCACTTTTTGTAACTTAGGGTTCGTTAGGGTTAGCCCTAGCAGCAGGATTGCATGTGTTTCGGGGTGTTCTAGATTTTTCAAACTGAGTTCTGGGGTCTTAGAGCACTCGTGAGAATGTGTAATTTTGGTTGCAAGTCATTTGAAGAAAATCCATGGTGGGAAAGGGGGGATTTGGCATAGTTAAAGAAAGCCTTTGCCACTATTCTTAACTTAGGGTTCGTTAGGGTTAGCAGTATTTCTATTGCATGTGTTTGAGTGGGGGGGATTTCGAGTCTTGGAGCGATGCTGGCTATGGCTACTTTTGCTTGGTTGCTTGCAAGTGGTTTGAATGCAATCCACGGTGGGTAATGGGTAATTAGGTTACTTCGGCCTACTTTTACTTTCAAAGTAAGTTTTGTCACCAGTTTTCTGCTAGGCCTCGTTTTTTGAGATTTGATTGGGGGTCTTCTACATTTTTGCGACTGGCTTTAGTAAGGGTCTGGGTGGGAGCACTGCTAGGAAGATCTAATTTTGTTCTAAAACACAGTTTACAGTACACCTAGCTTGAGGGGCAAGATCCGCTACATTAATTTGCCCATACTTATTTATCCTTCAAAAGGTGACTCAGAGTACGCACTTTCAAAAACATTGTACTGTCTACTAGGAAAAACAAATTGTGACTTTTTGCACTCCACAGCCTACATACCTTATATTTATTTATCAGTGGTGTTGTAATATTATATCACTTCCTGTTTTTCGTTGAATAATTACAGGCCGGGTTTCAGTCTCTGCAATGGGGAAAAAAGGATGGAGTCAGGCTTCACAGTAGCGAGCCACAATTCAGCATCAGGCAGGCAGTGGACAGGGTGTCTTCTGGTGACCAACATCGGTGGACGAAGCGTCGGCTGCAATGGAGGAGTGCCGCTAATAGGAGGATTTTTTTTCTGCGGGCAACTTACTTACCACTTCCAACAGGACCACTACAACCACATAGATACAGTATCCCTTGCCTTTTTCTCTGACTGTGACTGCCTTTCTTGGCTCTCTCTCGGCTTCTACATTGATCCCTTAACACATCACTTAGTCCACTCCACTATCTGCACCACACATAGTCATTTGTAAGTGCTCCTACGTAATTCGCAAGTCGCAGCACGCCCCAGGCCGTAGAGGACTGGGATGGCCCCAATGATGAAGCATGTCACCAAGGGGCAACCCTGGTGAGTGAGGGGACACCTAGAAAAAAAGCAATTTCTCCTTTTCTATCTACTATACCTTCTGTCAGGTTACGCAGCCCCTAAGCGCCTACCGTACTATGAAACTACATTTCCCATGAGTAGGCGGGAGACTTGCAGACTATTTAGTGAGACTATATGAGAGTACCCTTGTATGTTAGGACAGCACTTCACTGATGCCTGTCTTGTCTTCTGTTACAGGTATCCTTTCCCTGCTGACCCTACCTTTACCCATCCCACATTTTTTATTTTAGTTTGTTATTTTTCTCCCCCGCCTAATGCCTCGAACACCCTGTGTTTACACTTCTGGGTGTTGGTGACATTTGGAGGTGGAACCATATTTGCATCGACTGGATCACGGGGAGTAAACCTGACACCTTCCAGACCAACCCCATTGAGTGTTGTTGTGAATGGATTTATAGTGACCAGCAAGGCTCTCGGGTATCTGGCTACAGAGACCTTATGTTGAATATCGTTATCAATAATTCCACACAGGCCCTGTACTGTCGCATTCTTTCTTTCCACAGTTGTCGATGATATATTCTTACTCTGCTTGACAAAGAACCATTGCTAATGTGAAAGAACTTCAACCGAATTAGTAGTTATACTTTACCATTTGTTAGGCTACAATGTGGCACTGCTCTACTGTACTTCTGTCACCTGCTATATTCTCAGTTGTACCGTTGAATTGCTCAGGAGGACAAACCAGATTTCATTTTCTTTTTTTTCATAGGCATGCAACTGCCACTGTGTCACACCACTAGTACCACCGCTATGAGGAAATTTTATCCGACCAAGATTGCCAACGTTATTCGGTGTTTCCCGTGGAGCCAGCCCTGGGTCTAGCCCTACTTTCAAACACAAATTACAGGTAAGATAAGCGTTTGGTGGTTTGGGGGTATAATGGAGTATTAGTACGAGAGACGAGAGACTGAAGGTAGTACTACTAAAGTCCTAGGACTCTTGGATTCACTTCACTTAGTCTGTGAGAGGCACTTAGTGTTGAAAACATTTGGGCATTTACACTTAAAGGAAGAAAATGGAACTAAACTTTCAGGAAAACAGTCAACGTTAAACCCCCACCCACCAGGCAAGCAGTAAAAAACAGGTATGCTCAGATAAAGTTTGAAAAAGTATATTTATATCCCTAACAAAATAATCTCCCGCAAGACCCTCCCTAACCCCAACGATTGTCCTTCAAAAGTCCCCAAAAACCCAACTCCCAATTCCCACCCCCCAAAAGTCTCTAAAAAAGGGGCAAGGGACACTATGGGTGGATGCTGTTAACTTTTTGGGCCAGGGCATCATGCTCCTCGCGGAGCAAGGCGAGCTCCTGCTGAAGGCGGGACACCATCAGGGTAGTGCGGCGCAGGCGTGCCTTCACTGCCTTGCAGGTGCAAGGCCTGTGAGAGGCAGCTGTTGGCCTTGCTGCTCGGCGGTGGCGTTTGCCTTTGGCAGCCCGGCTCAGTCTCGGTGGACCACTGTGCTGGGTGGCAGCCCGTGGGGCCACGGAGGCCGATGCAGACGACGTTGTTGTAGTTGTCGACTGCACACTTTCCACGTCCTCCAGGGCCACCAGCCGCCGATATTCCGCAACAGTGGCCTCGATCCTCCGTTGCCGGGCCGCTCTAGCCAGCTCCTTCCTCCTTGTTCGTTTGGAAGGAGAACCTATATGAAGAAAGAAAGACATAGTCTGTAACCAATGCTCTTTAAGATTAACTCAATCATTCAGCAGAAATTTGTGCTGCAGTACAACTAGCAACTTGCAAGCGCATTACATAACTATTGAGGCCAGTATCTATCTAACCTCACACTTCTTCATCCTTGCTCTAACATTAGTGGGAGTTTAAGGAACAAATTCTACGAGCACTGTGGACTTCCATTGGAGTCGACTATGAAAGTACACCAGTCTTATTCTTCTTCTTATCTCTTGTTTTGGAAAATTGGTACGTTATTTTCTGCAAGCCGGCATAATGCCAGCGCAGTAAACTTGCACCCGAGAAAAAGAGACGCACGCCATGAGGAGTGACCTAGACTTGCGTTGCCGTTGCGTTACTGTACCCGTCCAGTACATGCAGGTGGTGAAGCTCTTACTTTTCTATTACGGGTGGCACTGAGAATACTCTGTTACAACTCAAGGGCTACTGCTTAATTAATTTAACTTTCACCCTACAGTGGAAATGAGTACTAGAAATGGAAAATTGAAGAAGATAAATAATCTGATTATCTATCACTTCACATGGGATGTTTTTGCTTATATATGGGATGACTTTAGGTGCTTTGCTTTTTATTGAGTGACCAGTGATACATCCACACATGAATGACTGAGTACTACTAAACTTATTAAGAGAGGTAGGGAGTGGCCACCATAATAACCGGATCTATGCAGTGCTTGCAATACAAACTACTGCTACTATTTATGGTAGTATTTGGACAAAATTAAAAGTTCTTTTCCTTGCCTTTCCTACACTGGAACGGACGTGCGGGTGCAGTGTTACATGCTCTTCAAAGTTACACTTAGTTCATCCACTGACCGTCTACTCTCTCTAGATCATGGGTACTCACAAACTTTCTCTCAGGGGCTACATTTACAGTGTAGTTTGGGGCCGAGGGCCGCACTGGTGGGGGCGGAGTCAGAGGGGGCGGGGCTAAAGCAAAACGATAACTTGTGACCATGAGGTTGCACACAGGTCCCTGCAGCAGATGCCCTCATCCACTGAGCCACCAGACCCAGCATTTACATACATCTCTCTCCCTCCTGCTCTCCCTCCTGCCCTCCCTCCATCTCTCTCTCCCTCCTGCCCTCCCTCTCCCTCCCCCTCTGTCATCTCACTGTGTGTGTGTCTATCTGTGTCAGCCTTCAGCCCGGGTTGAGACCGCTTCCTCAACGCGCACACACAGACAACAACACCAAAGTACTTCACAGGTCTTTAAAAGACCATTAACATATTATTGAGGCTTTGTTTGTTTTAGCGCCCCTGCTTCTCCACCCTGACAATCACTGCTTGCCCGGCCCCACAGAGCAGAGGCTTTGTTCTATTTCACCTCTTTGTGGCCTTGCATCTCCACTCTGCTCTGTGGGGGCCGGGGGAGCAGTGATTGTCAGAGTGGAGATGCAGGGGCGCTAACAGGTGAAATACAAAAAAGCCTCTGCTCTGTGGGGGCCGGGGGAGCAGTGATTGTCTGCAAGGTCTGCGCACCGCCAAGGAAGGCTTGCCGGGCCACCACCGGCCCGCGGGCCGTACTAGGAGTACCCCTGCTCTAGATACACATATGCTATCTAAGAGTCAGATAGTAGCATGATCCAGGTATATGGACACATACAGTTTCTGTGTCACCCACCCAGGCTGTTGTCCTTCCACCCATCATTGCTTCATCATTCACCCAGCCATGCATCTCATATTCTTGCCTTCCCAGCTAGTCTTCAATCTCAATAAGTAAGGAATATATAAGAGCTTACCTCTGGCCGCCACCACCACCGTCTCAACTCTCACAGCCGCCGCCGCCGCCTCCTCCCCTGAACAATCGGCCTCCGCCTCCGTGTCCAGCACCACCACCTCCACACTGGCCCCGCCACCAGATCTTCCACCTACAAAGTACATGTAACAATGTTAGAATAAAGCACTCACTAGTCACTAGTATTTGGTCTAGGAATGAAGACATGTGAAAACAATGTAATTTGTGACTGTCTACGTTAAAGTTAAAAAAAATGTCCCTTTTTCCAGGGAAGGTTGTCTTGCTGCACTTTTTGGCACAACTGATGAAGGCTGTTTTTTTAACACGCACCATTTTTCTCCACATAGACAGAAGATGGACTTCTAACTACAAGATCAAGTTGAAACCAGGTGAGAGCTCGGCTCGACCACAAGAAATGTCTTCAATTAATCGTCAGCACTAACCACTTTTCCATTATCAGTTAAACGTTTAGTTTTATTATGACTTCATTTTAATAAATGTGTTTACTTTTAATAAAGCTTTTAAACTTAAATACAATCTGTGTTTTTTGGTCCAGACTAGAGTGACTGAGCGAAAGGTTTTGCAATTTTTGCAAGCATGAGTCCAGATAGAACACTTCAAAAGACATTATGGACAATCCCAGAGGACTGCACTAAGTTGATAGAGCTATTGCTGACTAGAATCATGGGAGTTTCGCCAACCGTGCAATCTTAGTTAGCTACACAGACAGACTAATAAGAATAATCTAGTAATACCACAGGGAGTCATAGTAGAGGCAGGATAAGAATTTAGATACAGTCTACAAGAAGAGCAAAGACAATTTTGAAAAAAGTCAAATGAGGAACGCTAGGAAAAATAGGTACTAGTCTAAAATGAAAACTTACTGGGGCCAGCAGAGGAGCCCTCGCCTGCCCGATCCTGGCCCTGTTGAACAGCATCCGCCGCCTGCTGCTCCTGTGTCCTCCTCTCGCCCCTGGGGGAGCTGACGTACAACATGAAAGAAAGAACAGAAAACATGGATGATTGTTGCTTGTCAATGTCAACCAAATCAAACATTTCAAAAGAACAATAACAAAATATTTCCGCGAAATTATATTGATTATGGTTACTTTTCATTTATTTGCGGACCTGTGACTTCGAAAGTCACGTAACTCACTAAACAAAGTACTGAAACGTTCACCTAGGACTGGCAGTCCGCAGTCCGCAGGCAAGACGCAAAGTGACAGACAAACTCCATTGTGATTTCAGTCAGATCAGTGACAACACTAACAGTTGCCTGCTACATTACCAGTCATTTAAATAGTCAAACTATCAATCCACCGCCACTATTTTTCTTATTGTCAGGGTTACAAAAAAAGGGGCAGATTTAAGCCCTTGCGGCTCTTTTGCGCCGTTCTTGCGTGACTTTTGTGACGCAGCAGCTAAACAAAAAAGGTCGCCATGGTGCGGCGTATAATATTATAACAACGTGACGCATTTGGGAGATGCATCCCGTTATAAAGCCCTGCGCCATCAGGGGGCGTTCCGGCGCAAGGGAGGGCATTCCTGCGCTGGAACACATCCTAATAGTGGCTGAGGGAAATCTACAAAATATCAATCAGTCACCTTTAGGACAATGATGCGTCACACAAACCCTGCACCTGCTTGAAGCAGACGTACGGCTTGACCCAGCATTGGGGAGATAGGGTACCCCAGAGCATTGATGGAGCTGCGCCATCGTTGCGACGCAACTCCAGCAGTAAAGCTTCGGTGACGTTTTGGGCCCATGGTGCGCCGCATTGCAAATACGGCGCACCATGTTTGGTGGTGGTAGCGGGCCGCACAATTAATGGCGCATCCCTGCTACTTTGCAGGGATGCGACGGTAATTGCAATTCTGCCCCTTAGGGGCATACTTACTTACGCGTTCTGGCGCATCTCCAGAGATGCGCCAGATCATCATCAAATGCGTCACGCAAAACTACCCTTGCGACACGGCAGATGTGCCTCATTTACAATGCGGCGCGCCCTGGCGCAAGGGTAGGCACTTGCGTGACGCATCTCGTCACGTAAGAGCGGCGCATCGCTGGAGTCACGTCGCCAACGCAATGCAACTCCAGTAATGCTCAGGGCCACCCAATACTTAACATGCTGTGTCAGTCCTTTCGCCTGCTTCGAGCAGACATAAGGAACTGAATTGACGTAGCAGCGTCGCAGAAGTGCCTGCGTTAAATCTTGTACATTTCACGCAGGCAATTTTGCGAGGCGCACAGCCGCTGGACCGCCCACCCTGCGTACTAGGAACGCACCCATTGTGGTGCAGGCCCATGGCTTTATAACGTGACGCATCTCCCTAGATGCGTCATGCTGTAAATGACTCGCAGGGATGCGGCACGTTTACGCCGCTGTTGCGTCACGCAAGGCAACGTAAACGTGGCGCAAGGGGCTTGTAAATGTAATCTGCCCCCTAGTGTCTAGCATTACGCAGTTCTGTAAAGTACACTCATACATAATAGTAACTCAGGCCAATGAGACCACGAAATAGAAAACAAATAAGCATAGTAGCAACGCCACTGAGAAGGAGAGCAGTGCACCTGAAATGCACAGAAGATTTTGAAATATAATTTAACTACAATGTAATCGTCATCAGCGGCATTATTGGCTTGCTCCATGTAAAAAACAAATATTTGCAATACAACAACACAGAGCAGGAGAAAACATCATAGTAGTGAGTGATTAAATGGCTACTACTACTCACCAAGCCCGGGGATCTCCAAGCCGAGCTGGTCCAGCAGGTCGCGCTCGCGGTCCAGGAGGTCCGTCCAGCGATGGGTGACCTGGCTGTAGGTGCGCTGGACCCCGTAGAGGTGGGATATGGCCCAGCACACCTTCTCCCACCGCTTCCGGCGCTCCCGCATGTTGTAGCGCCGGCCGCGATCCTGCCGCCTCCCGCGATGGTCCTGGGCAGGCGGCGCTGGACGAAGTAGACCAGCGCGCCCACTTCCTCCGGGCTGAATATCTCCCGTCGCGTCACCTGCTCCCCCCTCAATCTCCCGCATGCTGTCCTGCCACTGGGTCCAGCACTACTCCCCGCCGCCGCTGCGGCCCTCAAGTGCCTGGGCAGCTTCACGGCGCCTGGCTTGACCATGGTCTGGGCAGGTAAGGTAGGAAGAAGTAGAAAATTAAGAAAGAATAGGATAGGGAAGAAGAAAAGAAAAGAGTTTAAAAAAGTAGTTTAAAAGTAAAGAAAAATAGCAGAAAAGACAAAAATATACAGCTAGGAAAAGAGAGGGATAGATAAGAAGCAAAATCGTAAAAAAAAAACTGAAAACAAGCAAAGGATGGCAAAGATACCAAGAGGATTAAACACCATGCCCAGACACAGGAAATGAATGAAAAACAAGATGGCCGGCGCCCGTTCACGAGCGCGAAAGTAAGTTCGCGCGAGATTTTCCTCGCGATCTCGTGCGAACCTCTAGATTTCCCGCGCGATCTCGTGCGAACCTCTACTCGCAATGCGCTTACTGCGCGAGATTATACATAGCGGGCGGAAACGGAAATACGTCACGCAAACAAAATGGCCGCGCCCGTACTCGACCTTGGGGTAAATTCGCGTGTTGCGCTGCAAGCGGCTCGCGAATACTGCAAAAAAACTCGCGAAACAACAAGCCGCAAAAAAATAAAATGCTCATTCGCACGAATTGGCGGCTTCCGCGGTCGGTTTCGCACGACGCCGCGCCCCGCGAATAGCGCGAAAAAAACCGAAAAACGATTTCAGCAAAAGCAAAAGCAATGAGCAGGTGCAAAAGGTCAACCTCATGATTTGTAACGATTCTTTGTAGTGCTTCCTGAGGGGGCCCTCCAGAATTCGGTTGCCTGCTTGCAACTATTGTGTGACCCTGCTCTGACCTTAACTGTATGCCACAAAGGTCCTGATTTACAGCTAAAGGAGCAGACAAGCAGGTGCCAGGCTGGAACTTTAAATTCTTTCAGTGACACATTAATTAGCCCCTAATTCATTATTGTCAGTTGGGGCAGGGCAGGTGTTGTAACTAATTTTGCAACAATGAAAGCACTTAGCAAGTGCAAAAGATCACTAATCAGGGCGCACTAAGGAAGCAGGTGCCAGCTAAAAAAATATTCTGTGACACATTAATCAGCCCCAAATTAATTCAGGTCACTTGAGGCAGGGAAGGTGTGCTTTGCTTTGCCGAAAATAATGTACACTGGACAACCAGAGGGTGTGGTGATGAAACAGAGGGTGGCATGGGTGGGCCAGAGGGTGGCATGAGTAGTCAGAGAGTGGCAGTGGTGACAGAGAGTGGCAGTGATGAAGAAGAGTGTCCCAAACAGGCTGGACATGTAGAAACAACAAGTTCGCAAAACTTGCGACCCGACAGGTAAGTTCGCAAATTGCGAAATTGTAAAAACCCTCGCGAACTGGCAGAAACACGGGCGAACACAAAAAAAAAAAAAAAACGCAAATTCGCGGGAATTCGCGGATTTTGCGGATTGCCAATCCGCAAATCCGCAAAATTCGCGAACGCGAGATCCGCAAAATTCGCCCATGCTTAGCTTAGTGTCAACTATGTGGAGGTGAAACTTCAACCTCAGATAGGTACATGCAACTAATAAGAATTTGGAATTAAGATGTAGGGGAATTGTCATAACCCTTTAAAGATTACACAGTCCATGTGGTGACATTTTTGAAAGTTAATTAGTGCCTCAAGCTAGAGGAGATTTCTGGCTTTTATTAAATAGTCATCGACAGTCCTTTAAAGCATGCTTTCTGAAACGTAACCTGAGGCCTTGTTCAAAAGACTGACTCAGAAAAAATAGGCTGACATGAGTGGAACTCAAGATGTCCTCATGCCCTTATTGTGGAAGTTCAAAAACATAAGAAAGACTTCCTTAAAGTTAAAAAAAAGAGCTCAACATGAGAGTGTTCAAATACTGCATGAGGTTTTCCATTACAACATGCTGTGATCATTGAAAGGCGGCAAATCTATCAGTTGATCACCCAGAAAATACATTGAATGAAATAATTTAGTTTACACAGTTCTTTAACTGTAGAAATTCCAATCAACAGAACATTTCTTGGGAAACATTAGCATTCATGAGATTCATGTAAGTACCAAAAACAAAATGACAGTCCTATTCAAGTTGAAGAAATCCATTAGCAGATCAACAAGAGGCTGAGAATTTTGAAAGAAAAGTTGTTGGTGGACCATAATATTGAATACTTGAAAGTATTATTATTATGCATTTTATTATTCTTTATAAACATATGACAGAAAATTAAACACTTTTTAACTGTGTTTTGTGTGAGGTAGTTAATAAATTCAGTAAGACATACAAAGTGGACTTCCCACCAGCCAAGCAACTCTGCACCAAAGCTACATTCAAAAATGTTTGGCAGATTATTTACTGATACTTTAAAGGGTAGCAGACTTTTAAAGACATGTTATTACACCACACTTCACATGCTAGGAAATAAAGCTCTACCCCAGTATGCCTGTAGATATGATATTGAGGGATTGGTGTCACTACAAGGCATGCTTTTACATCGCATGCCTTTACAACGCAGTTTTTACCACGCAGTCCATTACAACGCATAATGCTTTTAGGCGCTGGATAGTGAATTATTTAATTTACTATTCCAACTCCAGTCCCCGTGGATAGCAGGGAAGGTGTTGGATAGTAAATTAAATATATTCCCTATCCTAGAGCGCCCCCCAGCGCAATGCGTTGTAATGGTATGCGTTGTAATGGTTGCGATGTAATGGTAGTGCGTTGTAAGTGATGTTCCCCGATATTGAAGAAGAGACAATGAATATACCCACACTTTACAATGTCCACATTAGTTGGAAATATTTCCATCTTCCTTGGCAGATGTTCCACCATACATCCTCTAACAAGTCACCCCACACACAGTAGAGATACACATTTGATGGAAAAACCTTGGCAGTCACAGTAGAAAACTTCTAAGTCAACATTTATTTCAATACAAGTGTGGAGTGGAGTAGGACCTAGACCTGCCTCAGTGAAATACTCAAATCTTGCAAGCAAAAGGTTAAATTAGCCCCTGATTTGCATTCAGAGTATTTTCCTGGTTCACGAGTGGTAATATAAGAATGGCTTGCAAGCAATGTAAACAAGATCGTATTTTAAGTAAGCACTATCCATATTAAAAAACGATGCCACATTTATTTGTATTCTTCTGTTTATTATGCGTTTGTGTAGTGGTAACATTCAACTTCTGGCAACATGTGCTTACTCCCTGGGACTTTCTGAAGACAGTGATGATATATTAAAGTCTCCTGTAGACCAGGCAATTCAGGATGGCATCTCTATAAATAAAAGTGTTAGTTGTGTTGTTTGAAGGAAGACTTGATGTTTTGCAAATGAGTTACTTTGTAGAAAGTGATTTATAATATGGCGGAAATCCAACCCCCATTTATAAAAATAGCTCACTCTCATTTTTAAGAATTTTTAGACATCAAAATGAATACAATCCACTGGAAGTTTCGGCAATTGAAATTATTAAGCAAGTAATAAATCACAGATTTTCATTTAGATCACAGACAACATTAGCGGTTGCTGGGAACATTTTTGAAAACTTTTGCAGATTTTTCATTGACTGCTCCAGTCCACTTTGGGCAATCATCCCCTACAGGCAGTAAGTCACAGGTGCCAACGAGGCTTGGCAGTACAGCTACCTTACAGTCAAAGCAGTGTCCAGTAAAGTTTCAGGCTCTATGAATGAACCGCCGTAGACATCAATAGAGTGGTCCTGATTCAACTGATACAGAATTTTGAAGATGCTGAAGCATGCTGAGGATGCTTATATGGTGATGGGTGTCCTCCTGACGCCACATCTTAGTTCATGAACATGGTGGGGTGACTTTGGATATAGGGGTGGATGTCCCTCAAAGTCTGGTTGAAGTCCAGGCAAAAACCAGTTGCCACTGGTCTTCTGATCTCTTGTTACAGTAAATACAGCTGGTTCCCTTTGAACATAGCCACTGGAATTTTGCAGCAGGTGTGGACCAAATTATGTGGAAAGGTTAACTACATTTTGAGCACAAAGAGGCATAATATGCAACATAATGCTGCACACTTCGTAATAGAATGACTTTATTATGTTCTCATTTTTATACACTGTCTCACTTAGTACCAGTTTAGCTCCCAAATATAGCAGAAAACAATAGAAAGGTGACCAGTTAACATTGAAAAAGGGCCTTTCACTGTGCTGCAACATGTGCTGCTGCATTTTTTGTAATTTTGTATCTGTTTGATAGAAATAAAAGAGTTTTTGTTTAAATCTGCAGATTATGCAGCAGATGATAGATGATGTGGCAATTGCAGCAAATCCATAATTATATGGGAAATGCCACACAATCGTATAAGTCCAGTGGCCCTGCCTTTAGGTCAGTGACTTTTTGAGCATCGAGACTCTGTCCTCCAGTATGTACTTTGGTGGTCAGCAGGGGTGAAGTAATCAGGGCTACCAAATGACTAAGGCAGGCTTCTTCATCTTTTGTGACCCTGTAGCTGTAACAGGAGGTCCGCCAACAGACACAGTCACTTCTTCGGTCTGGTAGCAGGAGGACAGCTTTTCCTCAAGCATGGCACCACAGGCACTGTCCTCCCTTTGCTAGCCCACGTGCAAGCCCAGGTGCAGTCCAGTCTTTTATGCAACCTCTCTTTGCCGGGTCCAAGGACAGGAGGGCAGTCCTTTTTTAGTCCTCTCTCTAGTGAAGACATGATCTGCAGTCTGGCTGTCATGGGTGTCACTTTTATGCCCAGAACTTGCTCTTAGGGGATGCAGTGGCTAATAGCCAATGGATACCAAGTACCCTCCCACATGATGACAACTTCATGTTCATGTGTTGCATCTAGCTGTACCAGAATTACAATTCAATTCAAAAAGTGCTTTATTCGAGTATTACTCATAAAAGCAAGACAAACAAACATATAATTAAAAAACCAATTAAATTTACATACTCAATCAGACAAGCACGTGCACATTTTAACAATTTAGAATTACATTTTCTGCCCATTCCCAAGATTGTAGATCCTCTCTCTTGCTGTGTGGAGCTAGGTAGACCATCCTAGATGTGTGGCTACCTAAGGAATACATGCACACAGGAAAAAGTGGGTTGGCAACTGTTTTACTCCCTCTGTCCTCGACTCCAAGCCATCTACCAGAAGAAAAAGACCAGCCCCTCTTGGTGTGTCCACAAATGTGGTTTGCTCTTTGAAACTTGTTCACACCCCGTTTGGCCGGTTAACACTTCTTTCACTGGCAGGTTCTTTGTGCTCCTTACTGAGAGTTGTTCACACCTTCCCGCAAGAGAATAGATGGCTGTCTTGGGGTGAGCAACCGTAAACTGTCCCTGGAAAACATTTGGAAGCAGAGTGGCAACTTTCTAAAGTTGGCATTTACTTAAATGTTACATTAAATTTACTTGGGAACTAAGCCAAGTTTAATGCAACAATTTATTTGATAACTTGAAGCTCCGACTTTAGTAGTCCCATTCAGAAGTTAACACAGCTAAGTTGTAGCATGTAACCCTGTACATGCCAATGGGCTGCTAGCCTTTCTACGGCACATACAAGAATTTGGGGGTTTTATTGTTAAGAGTTGTTAAACCACATCTTTCACTTTCTTAGTACACCCCTGAGGACGCAATAGGTATTCTCTTTGGGGTGACATATATGTTAAAAAAGGATGGTCTGTCACTTGTTTAAATAGCAAAGTTGAGTAAGAATATTGAAACCTGTTCTGCCAGCCAGCCAGGGGCGGCTCCTCCATTAGTGCCGAGGGGCGTCGCCCCACTGCTTTCTTGCAGTGCGAGAAGCAGAAACGTAAAATGGTATTTTAAATGGCATTTTATGTTTCTGCTTCTCGCACTGCAAGAAAGCAGAAGGGTATGCCTGGTTGGGGGTGGGCAGGTCTGGGAGGAGGGGTTTCCCAATACTGTGGGCCCTGACTGTTTGGTCGTCCATCTAGGACTGACCAAACCAGTCACGTGTGCGAGTGGACACGCGCTAGAAGCCTGTCGCGCTAGCTGCTGCAGGTTGTGATCTATTTTACTCTCGCTCTGACTTTAAAAATAAATCGTTTCTACTTTGTAATTTACCTTTTGTGTGTGCCTGAAACTGCTGCCCACTCATAATGACAGCTACTTCGCCCCTACCTCGGTCCACCACGGGCTTGTCCCGATTGATTTGGAGGGTAGGATGGCCAATCGCCATTGGGAATGCTGGGAGGGTGAAGTCAGGGGTCAGGGCGTTTAACACTTAAGGCAAGGTTGCTGCCTGTTCGCTGTGGATGCGTGCTAGAAGCCTGTTGTGCTAGCTGCTGCCGGTTGTGATCTATTTAACTCTCGCTCTGATTTTAAAAATAAATTGTTTCTACTTTGTAATTTACCTTTTGTGTGTGCCTGAAACTGCTTCCCACTCGTAACGCCAGCTACTCCGCCCCTACCCCGGTCCACCATGGGCTTGTCCCGATTGATGTGGAAGGTAGGGCGGCTAATCACCATTGAGAATGCTGGGAGGGTGGAGTCAGGGGTCAGAGCGTTTAACACGCAGGGGCAAGGTTGCTGCCTGTTTGCTGTGGACGCGCGCTAGAATCTTGTTGCGCTTGCTGCTGCAGGTTGTGATCTATTTTACTCTCGCTCTGATTTTAAAAATAAATCGTTTCTACTTTGTAATTTACCTTTTGTGTGTGCATGAAACTGCTTCCCACTCATAACGCCAGCTACTCCACCCCTACCCCGGTCCACCACGGGCTTGTCCCGATTGATGTGGAGGGTAGGACGGCCAATTGCCATTGAGACCACTGGGAGGGTGGAGTCAGGGCATTTAACACTTAAGGCAAGGTTGCTGCCTGTTCACTGTGGACGCACGCTAGAAGCCTGTCGCGTTAGCTGCTGCCGGTTGTGATCTATTTTACTCTCGCTCTGATTTTAAAAATTAATCGTTTCTACTTTGTAATTTACCTTTTGTGTGTGCCTGAAACTGCTGCCCACTCGTAACGCCGGCTACTCCGCCCCTACCCCGGTCCACCACGGGCTTGTCCCGATTGATGTGGAGGGTAGGGTGGCCAATCACCATTGAGAACGCTGGGAGGGTGGAGTCAGGGGTCAGAGCGTTTAACACTTAAGGAGATACACATAGCCAAATGGATGATGACCAGCCGCCTGAAACTGAACTCAGACAAGACGGAAGTTCTCATCCTGGGCTCCTCGCCCTCCGCCTGGGACGACTCCTGGTGGCCACCCGCCCTGGGCTCCGCACCCAAACCAACAGACCACGCACGCATCCTGGGCTTCATCCTGGACTCCTCCCTCTCCATGACCAGACAAGTCAACGCTGTCTACTCGTCTTGTCTCAACATCCTGCGCATGCTACGTAAGATCTTCTGGTGGATCCCCACCGAGACCAGGAAGACGGTCACCCAGGCCCTCGTCACCAGCCGTCTGGACTACGGCAATGCCCTCTACGCCGGAACCACCGCCAAGCTCCAGAAGAGACTCCAGCGAATCCAGAACGCCTCAGCAAGACTCATCCTCGACATCCCCAGACGAAGCCACATCTGCAGACACCTGAGAGACCTGCACTGGCTCCCGGTGAACAATAGAATCACCTTCCGCCTCCCCACCCACGCACACAAAGCCCTGCACAACCAAGGCCTGAGTTACCTCAACAGCTGCCTCAACTTCTACGCTCCCACACGCCACCTTCGATCGACCAGCCACGCCCTCGCCGCCGTCCCCCACATCCGAAGAGCCACAACAGGAGGAAGATCCTTCTCCCACCTGGCCGCCAAGACTTGGAACTCCCTCCCCACCCACCTCCGCCTGACCCAAGACCACCTCGCCTTCAGGAAGCAGCTCAAGACCTGGCTGTTCGAGCAGTAGCGGACTCCCCCTCCCCAAGCGCCTTGAGACCCTCCGGGTGAGTAGTACGGTATATAAATGCTATGATTGATTGATTGATTGATTCGGACGCGCAGCTGATGCGCACAGCGGGCAGCCGCTGGCGCACCAAAGTCGCACGAAAGGCAAGCCCGTCTGCGCTCGTCCGTACCTCTGCCGTGACCAGCATCAGCCACTCTGCCGGCGGCCCCCTAACGAGGCGAATCTGCTGGTCGAGGTCCCAACTTTTAGCTCTGAGGCCCGAGACCGACTGTAGCAACACCAAGTGCATCCCCTACTGGCTGCTCAGCAAGCACTTTGCATGTAATGATTGGTCCTTTTCTCTCGCCCCTTTCCTTGCTCGCCCGCGAGTAGGTAACAGAGAGGAGCCCTGCCAAGCATCCCCGAGAGAGTTAAAAGCCTGTCTCCTTAACTGTCGGTCCCTCCCACGGCACACAAGCGATATTTGGCTATCCCTAACCTCGCATTCTTTGGACCTGATGTTTCTCACTGAGACATGGATAAAAGACACTTCCAACCCAGACATCACGTTAGCAATTCCTCCAGACTATCAATTTGTCGGGATCAGTAGGCCAGGCACTAAAGTGGGAGGAGGGATTGCCATAATACTACGGTCACAATGGAAGATAACCTCTAGGAAACTAGCTAACACTGGTCCTATCGAAGCAATGTATTTCAGTATCTCAGACTCATCGCAAATAGTTTTTGCAGGTGCACTGATCTACAATCTGCCTAACACCCAGCCTCTTCACATCTCGGAGCTACTAGTGACCCTTTCAGAATTATCCTTAAAACACCCCCACTTCATCATCTTAGGTGATTTTAACCTACATGTTGATGATAGCACTTGTGCAAAAGCAAGGTCCCTGGTGGAAACTCTGGCTGATATAAACCTTGACCAGAGAGTACTTAGCCCTACCCACATCGCAGGTCACACCCTGGACCTTGTATTTTCAAACTTGCCGGGCCTTACTACCTTATTGCCACTCCCCCTGACTTGGTCAGACCACTTTTTAATCCCTTTATACCTGACCACCTTTCCTCCTCCAACTCTTTACAGTAGGACTAAGAACCTGAGGAGAAAGTGGTATAAAGTCACCTGTGATCCGCTCAAACCCACATTGGCCAATTTGAACTGGCAACTCTCGAACAATTTGAATGCCGATGTCGGGAAATTTAACATGTACCTTTCTACACCTATAGATACCATTGTCCCCCTAATAACCCTCTCATCGGCCCGAACTAAACCCTCTGCCCCCTGGTTCTCTCCGACTATGCGGGAAGAAAGACGTAAATGTAAGAGGCTTGAACGCCTATGGCGATTCACCTATGACCCTTCTGTTAAAGCCATATACAGAAAGGCCTTAAAAAAAATCATAAACTCAAACAGACCACCATGAAAGAATATTTAACTAATAAAATCAACACTGCTGACAATTCGGCTAAAACATTATATCAAATTGTGAAGGACTTCACTAAACCAGCGGCTCTTACTCATCCTATTAAATCCAGTCAAGAGCTCTGTGATGGCCTCTCTGACTTCTTTCATGAAAAAAGTACTGATATCTTCTCCTCCTTTAATCCCGCTGAGAGGTCCAGAAATGAGACCCTACCCCAGCTCCTCACCTCCTATAGCGAAAATATGCTCTGTACCTTTAAGACAATCTTACTGGATACGGCGCTTCAAAAAATGCAGCGGTGTAAGTCAGGATCACCTCTTGACTCAGTTCCCGCCCAAGTGTTCACTTCCTTGGCACCAGTCATCATCCAACCACTAATTGCAATTTGGAATGCCTCCCTTCTTTCTGGCCACTTCCCTGCAGCATGGAAACAAGCCACATTGCTCCCTCTTCTAAAAAAGCCAGAGGCTGATCCCGCAGTGTTCAGTAACTATCGACCCATATCGCTCCTTCTCAAACCAGCAAAGATACTAGAAAAAGTCGTGCAGGAACAGCTGGCTGACTATTTGGAGTCCAGTAATCTCCTCCTTGTCTCACAATCCGGATTTAGATCCGGATATAGTACGGAGACAGCATTACTGGAAGTCGCTGAGACCATAAGGGAGAGCGTGGACAGAGGCGAGGTAGCCATGTTGGTGCTCCTCGATCTGTCCACGGCTTTCGATACCGTCTCCCACTCCATACTGCTGGATAGACTCCATAATATAGGGATACTTGACACTCTTTTGGCCTGGATAAAATCATTCCTAACGGATAGAACACAACAGGTGGGGTGTCGACCCTTTCTGTCCAAAGACAAAAAAACCTTAGTTGCGGAGTCCCTCAGGGGTCGGGTCTTAGCCCCCTTTTCTTTAATGTCTATCTGTCACCTCTGGCAAAGGTTATAGAGGCATATGGAGTCAGAGTGGTCTCATATGCTGATGATACACAGCTAATTTTCTCCTTCAGAGACCACTCTGACTATGGACTTGAGAACTTTAAAGCCTGCCTTTTCAATATTGTATCTTGGATGACTTATAACACCTTGAAGCTAAACACCGACAAAACTGAGGTGTTATTCTTCAACCAAATAGCCCCTTTGCAGCCGTCCAAGTGGTGGCCGTCAGAGCTGAACCCTTCCCAATCCCCTGTGAAAGTTGCTCGTAATCTGGGCTTTCAAATTGATAATGAACTATCCTACAAAACCCAAATTCATAAAGTGACCTCTGCCTGCTTTGGCAAATTGCGTATGATAACAAAAGACCTTCCCTTACTTGCCCATGAACTCTAGAAGACTATGGTGCATGCCCTCATTACCTCCCACTTGGACTACTCTAATAGCCTATATGTGGGAGCTCCAGCATATCTTCTACAATGGTTGCAGATTGTTCAGAATGCAGCGGCCAGGTTGATTTGCAAGGTTCCCCACAGCCATTCTATTTCCCCTCACCTGAAGAACCTTCACTGGCTGCCAATATCCTCCCGAATCCAGTTTAAAGCCCTGGTACTTACCTTCAGAGCTCTGAATGGGAAAGGTCCAGGGTATCTCAGACGAAGGTTGAAGGTTGAAGGTAGAGCATTCATCGCAAGCTCTCAGATCTAACCACCTCCGTCTCCTGGTTCCATCAAGCTAGAAAAGGTGGTAGAGCTTTTGTGGTGGTTACTTCCAAATTATGGAATTCCCTTCCACTAAATCTTCGACTGATCGAACCAGAATCTCAGTTCAGATGTAAACTGAAGACATGGCTGTTCTCCAGCTGCTAACTTCTAGGTTCTATGCCGCTGCTGTCCTCAGCGCCGGGACACCCCGTTGGGGGTAGCCGTGCGCTTAATACATTTCATCAATAAATAAAAAAAATTAAAAATGTGCACTAACTACCTTTTCTCTATATGTAGGCTGCATGCAACCTAAATAGAGAAAATGTCCACCCAATACACGCCCACCTGGGAGCTGTCCCCACCAATCACAACACTGACATTGCAGCGTTGTGATTGGCTTAGGGGAGGGAGGTTGCTTGTGGCTGCTTCCTGTTGGAAAACAGTAAAGATGGACCTGGCCGGAGCAGAGGCAGCGCAGGACCCAGTTTTGTAAGTTTGAATTGTTTTTAATTAAACCCCCTGTGAACACCCCGCTGCCTGTGACCCCTACCCGTGAGTCAAAACGGCCACCAGGGAGCACCGCCGACCTTGCTCATTGCCTTCTTACCAGGCACTGGCTGCAGGAACACCTCAACAGCAATCATGGCAAATTCATGGTCGGGCCTCGGCATCTGCACCAATCCTTGACTTTTTGGAGTGCATGGAGCAGGGATAACCATCTGTCCCTAGAATCTGGCATCCATTAACACTGTTTACCCAGGGCAATGAATAATTTTGGGACCACACCACCAGTAAAGGAAATGGCAACCCGCACTACAATGGGAGGCCCAGCCACTAAGTCTTGAGCGTCTCCAGCCCTTAACCGCAGCTTTCTGCAAGAATCCTGTAACCTGCAGTGGTGGCAGGCAATCGTGGATCACAACCTGGGGCATCTGTGAGCCTCTGTCTGCACAGATGCCTCAACTAGTGCTCATTCCGGCTGTGGCCTGCACCGGGGACTAATTACACGCCGGCACGCGCTCCGCATCTGCCTTCCCTACAGCGGGATACACAGGCTTGAAGACCACAACCACTGCGCTGAACACCCCAGCCCAAATAATATCCTCCCCTGCTTCTCCCCTCCAGCACCCGCAGTGTATGTATATGTATGTATAAACCATTTTATTACGTGCTCTTTTACTTGGGAGTATCCTGGCGCGATGAAGAAAGGCAGAAAAGAGACAGAGAGGGAACCAACTTAAGCTAAACCAGAAAACAGATGAGTTTTCAGACTCTTCTTAAACTGACCCACGCACTGAATTGAGCGCAGGTGAAGGGGAAGGGCATTCCATGCCCTGGCAGCCACCACAGCTATGGACTGACCCCCTAATCTGGCCCGCTTAAAGCGAGGAAGAGTCATCTTAAACAGGGAGGCTGATCTAAGGGCACGAGGAGGAGCATAAAAGATTAACCGTTTCTTCAAGTAGGCTGGCCCTTGATCATGAGTTCCTCTGAAGGAGAGCACTAGGGATTTAAATAGAATGCGCTGAGCCACTGGCAGCCAATGAAGGTTGCTCATGTGGAGGCGAACGCTCTTCCACCTCGGAACATTAAACAAAAGACGGAGAGCAGCATTCTGGATAACTTGAATGCGCTTGACCAGATACGCAGGAATACAGCTGAACAGAGCGTTCCCATAATCCAGTATTGATAAAATGAGAGCTCGGGCAACAGTCTCTTTTGCTCCTCTAGGGAGCAGTGGGAAGAATCTTCGCAGCGCTCTCAGGGTCGCAAAACACGTCCCTGATAGTTTCTTTATGTGGTCTTCAAATCTTAGATCCTCCCCGAACCATATCCCCAGATTCTTTGCTGGGCCACCCATCACCTTAGGGCTGGAAATATTCAGGGGCCACAGCAAATCTTTGAAGCTGGAAGGAAAAGAGCCATAGAAGAGGACCTCCGATTTGTCCTCGTTGCATTTCAACTGGGCCATAGTCAACCAGCGAAAGGCTGAGGACAAACAGAGCTGGACTGCCATGGTATCCAAATGATCATCCGGCCAGGTAAACAACAGTTGTGTGTCATCGGCATAGCCAATTATCTTAGCCCCGTACTGTTCCGCCAGGTAAACCAGGGGAGTGATGTAGACATTGAACAGTAGGGGACTAGGAGTGGAGCCCTGAGGGACCCCGGTGAGAAGTGGCTAAGGCTCTGATGCATTTGGGCGGCATCCAGACCTGTTGCGTTCTATTTGATAGGAACAATGTTAGCCAGGCCAGGGCGCATCCACCAATGCCTATTGCAGACAGCCTGGCGAGGAGGAGCTCATGAGGAACGGTGTCAAACGCGGCAGAGAGGTCCAGAAGAAATCGGACCGCTCTGCCGCCACCATCCAAACACTCCCGGATTGCCTCTGTCACTTCAACTAGAGCTGTCTCAGTGCTGTAGGCCGCCCTGAATCCCGATTGAGATGGATGCAGGGCATTGGAGGTCTCCACAAAGTTCTAAAGTTGGCGGAAAGCCACTTTCTCACTGATTTTTGCCAATGCCGGCAGAAGGGATATAGGACGATAATTCCCTGGGACAGCATCATCCAGCCCTGGTTTTTTTAAAAGCGGCAGAAGCTTTGCCTGCTTCCAGCTTGCAGGAACAGATGCTGAATCTAAGGATAGATTCACAATCCGGGTGACCTCTCTGCATACAGTGCTGGCTACTTATGAAAGTACCCGAGCCGGGCAGGGGTCTGAGGGTGAGCCTGATTTTAGGGACTGAAGAAGTGGCAATATATCGCATTCAGCAATTGCAGAAAAATCTGTGAACTGCTGAGGGCCACAGTGGCATAGCATAGGGAGGGAGCCTGCCGCTGCGCAGGCCTCTGGCAGGGCAGAGAGCAAGTCCTTCTGGATCTTTGCTATTTTATTAATAAAGAAGACGGACAATTCCTCACACCATTGACTGGAGGAAGGGATTGTGGCTGTACCAGGAAAAGGGGATAAAAAGCTTTTAACAATAGAAAAAATCTCTCTGCTATTGTTTTCCGCTTTGGCAATTCTCCTTGCATAGTAGTTGCCTTTTGCTGTCTTAATGGCGGTGTAGTAGACCTTTTGGGCTGTACACAGGGCGGCCTTAGTCTCCAAACTATACTCATGTCTCCACGCTCGCTCCAGCTTTTTACACCCCAGTTTCAGCACCCTAAGTTCGGGGGAGACCCAGGGTTGGGAAGGGGTACGGCGGAGACTTAATATAGTGTTATGTTTTGTAGAAGCATCAGCCGCCTGCTGCACCCACCCATTAAAGCCACTAATCACTTCACCTACGTCAACAGTAAGCATCGGGCGGGCTCTAGACAGAGCTTGGTCAAACGCAACTATATTGATCTTCTAGGGGTGGCTAATGGGCGGTGCATGAGCCATTCTACCTGCGTCCTCCACCTCCCATGAGAACCTGATAAGCTCATGGTTGGACCACGTCACCCTTTCTGAACTTAGTGCCTTGATGGGAAAGCTAGAGCAAACTAGGTCCAGAAGGTGACCACCAACATAGGTCGGAAACTCCACCCACTGCTTAAGTTGAGCTAAATCAAAAATTTCTTCCAAGCGGCAGGCCTCAGTGGAGTCAGTGACATCCACATGAATATTGAGGTCGCCTACCAGGAGAAACCTAGGAAAGCTCAATGCCTGAGGCACTAAACACTCCTCCAGTACATCAATAAAGTGGCTAGCATAACCTGGAGGCCTATAAATCAGTGAACCTCCAAGGGTAAAATGGGGATTAATAATGAGAGAGAAATGAAGTACTTCTCCGTCAGTTACTTCATCAGACTGCTCAATGGAGAAGTGCCACCTCTCCCTATGAATCACTGCTAGCCCACCCCCTCTACCTGTACTAAGATCAACTCTAGCAATCTTAAAACCTCTAGGGACAGCCAGTTCCATGATCGGAGCACAGGTGTTAGTGAGCCAGGTCTCCGTGATGAAAAGGAGCTCTAGCTGTCCCTCGGCAAATATTTCAAAAATATCAGCCGCGTGTTTTACCATTGATCTGGCGTTGATTAACCCTGCCTTAATCTCATTGGGGTCAGATCCACTGCCCAATCGTAAAGGTAGATTAAGCTGGGGAAAAAAACCACAGTTTGTACATTTCCCAACAACACAATTCCGCCCCGCCTGTGTGCAAAAAACCCCACCAACAGCCGGATTGAGCTTCATTAGGTCACTACGTGAATATCTGATCCTACCGGCCACATGCCTGTGAGGGGGATAACGAGCAGAATGGCTGGCCCTGGGCCCGTCCGAGGCACGGACGGGCACAGACCGGCCCTCCTTTGGCACGCAGATGGCACGCCCGCTGCGCGCGACCGCTGCGCGTTCTAAAGTGCATCGCTATTTAAGGCCCAAGCCCCTCCCCCAGCTGGACCGCTAACTCGAGTCCAGCAGAGGTCCAGGACTCACCAAAGATGGCGCCCGACCTGGCCCTCTACAGTAATCGGCACCAACAAGCCGCGGTGGAACGGGGCAATTGGAGGCCGGGTAGCAGCGCACCAAGGTACAGTTATTTAGTCAACACAGAGCACAATTATTAAATCAATTGTTTTTCAAAGTTTAAAAATACGCTATTTCAGTAATACAACAGAGAGCGAGTAAGCAGAAGAGATTCTCTCGCAGTCTACTCGCCTTTACAACTGATGTTGCAAGGTGCTGCTACCACCCTGATCAGTCACATCACAACCGGCACGATAGTAGGTAACTATGCTAAATTACTGAGCCCTCGGTGCTCGTCTCTGGGCATGGTTTATCTGCAAACCCAGACTACACTGCGGCTCGCTTGGGATGCAGTTGCACATGCCTGAGCGCCCCCACCTGCCAATACACAGTCCGATTGACCACCCCGCATCCTGCAGCTTGGGTGCCATCTTTGGGAGGCCTCTTGGTGCCCATACAGGGGTACAGCACGTTAACAGCCCCTGTCACCTGCAACTCACCATAGGCCCGAAGTAGACCGGTGCGTTGCTCGCGGGGGGCTTAGGGGGCAGTGAAGGGGGCGCACTACAGCAACCATTAAGGCTACCAGTTATGCTAGACTCTTGGCGGGAGTCGGTTCACAAAAGGGCGTGAACCCTCTTGTCTATTATAATTCAATCTCATTTTAATAGTAGGAGCACATATACATGGAGCTATATATATTCGGTGTGCAGCATATTTTCCAAAAGTGTGTTCACACAAAGCTTTCAGTTAAATGCGAAGATAAGTATAGCCAAATTACAGTATAACTATCCATAAATTTGATGTGTGAATATTATATAATTGGTGTCCTTGGATATTTTATGGAAAACAAATTCTCAAGAGAGTGGCGTATGTTTACCTGCATGTCTAGTGTATGTGGAAATCATAATAGTTTTCTTTGGAGGGGACTCAAGTGATAATAGGTATTTTCACCAGTTTTCCCTCCACGCCCAAGGACTTATGAACAATCGTTGCACCATGCTCTTGTGTGAGGGTGTGTGAAACCAAGCATTGCAGGAAGGGGCTAGTTCTTGTGTTTGCTTCTGTCTATCTGTGGTAGAAAGACACAGGTGGTATGTATTTGCTGTTTTTTTTATTTCTTATGCAAGCTTCTTCTATGTTCAGTGGTAGGAATGCACATGATTTGATATGTATGTGCGGTTGCTTGTTGCGGTTTGCAAACTGGTATGTGCGCCTCATGCTGTTCCATGCACCCGCCTCATCACTTTGTTAATGTTCTATGTTTCTCAAATTTGCATGAAAAAGCACCATTTGCCCACTCTCTTTTCAAACCCCCCCCCCCAACCCTTCTTTTGACCGTGCGGCTCGCACCCTCGCCAAAGGGAACTCATCACAAACTTTTACACCCAACCACTTTCAAATGTCAGCAGCTGCCACTGCAGCCAGCAATGGCAGGGTGGGAGTCTTGCTTTGCTTTGTCACACTCCTGGTGGCACAATAAGTGCTGCAGTCCACGAGGGACAGTGTAAATTACTGAGTCTGGATATTCCTTGTACCACATACTAGGGACTTATATGTAAGTTAACTTCTACCAATTGTGCAGGAGCCAATCAGACACTCCTTTTAAGGGGCAGAGCAATGGTACAGAGTCCAGGTGGAAAGGCTCAATGCACTCTCTGTGTCAAAACAATAACAGCATTTGTCTAAAACATTGGAGGTGATCATGCAAAACATGCATATCCTTACAGTCATTATCCAGTGTCAATGGCAAGTTGAAAATGTATTGAAAGAAGATGAACTCAGAGTGCATCCATAAGCTTCTGGAGAAACACATATGCATTTTCTGCCTCTGTGGTTGACTTTTAATTGTAATCCTGAAAGCATACTTCAGTGATTGGAATAGTAATTGCGAGAGATTGCAGGGGCTGGTAACATGAGGCTTGGTATGTCACAACGAGTTTTGCCAAAATGGGTGTTACAGAATATTACACAATCTCCAAAACACTACAAAATGTATTGTCTGCCACTATAAAGTCTCTTTTTTACCAAAGTAATTTGTGGGCAGGCCCCATATGCTATGCGACTGGTCATCCAGAGCTTCTCTCTCAACCACAAAGAGAACCTGCCCTAACTGCAAATCGATTTAAATGAAAGAAGGACATTTTTGTTGACGAAGCTGCATTTAAAAACTATACATTTCTTAGTCGCCTTCCCTATCCAAGGCTCATGGGTTGCTTCACTCCCTGTCTGTCCGTGTGACAGAAGCTCACTTCAAAGCACTGCGCACTTTATTCTTTTCTGTAGCTGTTACACCACCCAGCTGAAGCAGTTTATTCGCCCATTATTACTTGCCACAGGGATTAGGAATTATACACTGGCAATGGAGTTTCTACTCTCCCTAGGAACAGATGAGATTATATATTGTATTTTAAAATATCTTTTTACTGTTTTTAAGATTAGTTGGAGATATTGATCATTTTACAATTTGTAAATTTTGTGTATGTGGACTTGCCGATCTTTTAAATTAAATTATGCGTGTGCAATCTTTTATGGCGAAAAAAAATATTCTTGACTTGACTATATGTTGTTGAGGGGAGGCAGCATTCATCCTTGGCTAAATGTGGGGATTTACTTTAGGTACTCCTGGCCAGTGGAACCTAGGCTGTGCTGTCGGATGTCAGTAACAGAAGCAGTGCCTCCACCAAGAGAAGAACAAGAGCATTTTGCCAGAGATAATCCTTCAGAATGCTCTCCTCTAATTCAGACAGGCAATAAATGCATCCAAATGAAATTGTGGCACACAAGTACAAATTTAGGACCAAATTGCAGTAACAATATTGTTATTTCTGTTCCATTAAAATATGATCAAAGAATGGTACTTAAGGACACTAAACATGACTGGGTGATGACAGGAAGTATTTCCACTGACAGAAGCATCTTCAATCTTTTATTATCTAGAAACAACTTCCTCAGATAGAGATAAGGATGTGCAGAGCCATTTTTTAAAAATTAAACTAAATAAAACGAAATGCAGAAATACAAGCACACCCTTTTACTCTTCCTCCAGCCTCCTATCATCTTCTCTGGTTCAAAACAAAATCACGATGTTTGTCTATGAAAGTAAAGTGGGTGGAGGGAGTTGAGGAATGAGAGGGAATGCATTTGTATGATGTTTGAGCAATGGGTTTTTAAAGTGAGAGTTGCAGGGGTATGAGGGTAGTTTTATTGGGAGTGACATATTTTGTTTATACAATTAAGGTTAAGCAGTGAGTAGTTAGCTGAGCTGTTCTCTTCTTTTGCAGAGACACCTGACGAAGAGCCTTTTATGCTCGAAATGCATTGGGCATAAAGTAATGAGTTTACTTTGGGGCACGTTTCACCTTGATTCTTCCGTGTTGCTGTGTAATATCTGGATGGGCATGCAGGTTACATATGAAAAAGTCAAATAAAGAAACAAGATGGAACCACGCTGTCTCCGCAGTGATTTGATAAAATTGAGAACGTTTATGAAGAAGGAATTGGATAACTACTGGTATCAAGTGATGATTATGGATTTCTTAAGAGTCGACAGACAGGTGTGCGACGCATGTGCCCAGATGAATACTTTTAAAAAGTTGGCATTTGTTTGTCTTAGCATTTGGAGCCTGTAGCCTGCTCTCGTCACAAAACTGGGTGTAGTTGGCAGTTGGGCTTTGTATATTTCTACTAGACAGCCATTCATAATGGGTTCTTAGGTGTGATTTAATGGACCATCACTGACAGGATGAGAGCAATGAGCTGGACACATCCTCACTTACACCTTAAGAGGGAGTGTCCTGTCTCCACACAAAGGGCTACATACCTCCAGTATTTAGTCTGGAGCCAGGGCAGGGAAGGCAGGGCATATGTGTGCTACTAAGGCATGCATCTAGGAGTTCCCCTACTTTAAAGGCCCACCCATGCATAAAAGAAGGTCCTCAGACACTACCACTTCAGTTCACTTCTCAACCTGTGCCAGGAAGGACTGCTGTGCTGCTGAAAGGACTGTCACTCTGCTAGACTGCTACTTGATGGAGCTGCTGACTTCCTGAACTGACCTGCTGCCCTCTTTCGTCAGGAAGAACTGGACCTGTATACTTCATCTGGAACCTAGGACCCCAGAGAGACCAAGGGGCTAGTCTGCTGGCTGCCTGATCTGAGCCTCATGGTCATACAGGCTCTTCACAGCTCCTGGACCCGTCTTCAAAGAGTTCCTGACTCCCAACAGATGCCCCTCAGGTCCTGGACTCTTGGTGTGGTTCATTGGGATCTTAATTCAAGCATTTGGGCTCTTTGTAACTGCAAAAGGGCCAATTCACACAGAAACCACAGCTCGCAGACTGAAAAACAGTGCAAGCCACTATCAGCCTCGCTCTTCTCATAGCAGCATCGACTGCTTGAAGGGTCCTACCAGCATGAAGCACAAGCCCACCTGTCTGCAATGTTTGGCCTGCTCTTCTATCCATGCCAACAGCTTTCAGCAATGCTCTCCTTGCAAATCTCTTCAACTGCACTGTGGGCACAAAACTTGAGAAGGTGCACCTTCAGAGGAACTAACTTTGGACTGCAATGATCCAGCACGACACCTAAATTAGGGATCAAAACTAGATAACATCACATAAGAACGGCCCATACACATTCACTCAAATCCCTGATGCCCTGGGGGTGAAGTTTTAATGATGTCAAATTTTGTTTACTTCTCAGATTTATGTTTAACATTTTTAAATACATAACTAAACGTGTATATCAACTCTCTTTCCTCCGGACGATGGACCAATTGGTTGAGTAGTTGATGGTAATAATAGTGCTATCTATCTAACTATTTTCTTCGCTAAATAATCACAGACTCTCTGTAAGATTAATAAAGTTTATCTCCCCAAATAAATGTGATTAATAAATGCTCATTGCATACTTTCACAAATGCAAACAATGACATTCTCAAAAGGGAGGGAAAAACAACAGCAAAATGCAAACAGTGTCATACTCATCATCAAATGCACGTTATGCACAAGAAGGAAGGGAATAGATGCACAAATCCCAGGCCTGACATAGAGGACGTCCCAAGGACCAGTGAAATACCACCCCCCTGGCCAAGGAGGTAGTGGGGGTCTCCTGAAATAGAGTCAGGGACTAAAGAATTCAGAACCCAGGAACAGGACAGGGACAGGAACATCTAGGCCTCCCTGCAACCTGCCAGACAGCGACGCATCATCTCTCTCTCTTGCTGCCTCCTCACAAGCTGCTAACCACAACCCCAAAGGCACCACAGATATACCCTAAAACCTACATGTCCGTCCTACATCAGTTGAAACAATTCATAAAATTTGACTTCTTATTGGTTGATTTGGGAGGTGGTCTGTCACACCATCAGGTTCCCATTCAAAATTTCTACAGTCTTTTACTTATTCGTTGTTCGCATAACATGATTTCTGACTTGTTCATTCATTTTTAATACTTGATACTTTCACAATATTTCACGTATATTTCTTAGCTACATCCATGGAAGAAGTCTTGGATCCCACGGCCTTTCTCATCCTTTTGGCAGACAAACAATGTTCTTTGAGCTGAACAACATTAGACTTTTGCTCTTCTGCAGCGCTCAGCGTTTCTGTCTATTCGTCGGAATATTCATGCGCTCTTCAGCCCCGATCTATCATGTTAACTTTTGGAAAATTCAGGCCCATTCGTCTCACTTTGGCGAATACATCATAGGCATTAATTAATTACATAAAAATGAACTTTTCACTGTTTACCACCCACCTTTGCACTATCCTATGTTAAAATATTCTTAGCAAAGCTTTAGGTAAAAGCGGCATTATTTATTATTTTTTAAAATAACATGCTAAATGCAAAATGTGGCCTAGTCATGCATTATTTCTTGCTCCTTTCAAAGAACAATATAAAATGCAGCTTAGTTCTTTCATGTATTAGTTCACATTAGTATACCTATGCGCAAAGCGGTCTCCCATGTGTTTCATGTGATTTTGCTATTAGTTTCCAATGCACACTGTTAGTATATTTTACAGGGGTGTTAATTCGAGCAGGTTTATTTTTGCGAAAACCCTGCTCCATCAGTATCCAACCCGCACTCTATAACAGTGGGCTCTAACTTTTGATTTTGACCCTGTCCAGTGGTACCACCTATGCCCAGTTGTCACTTTATGCTTTTATTTTATTTAGTCATTTTATTTTAGGAGTTTTTTATATCTCTGACTTGACCCGGGGGCATCGGAGTGATTTACAACAGTGTTTCATAAGAGTTACATAGTAGAGCAGTCTTAAACATAAGGTTTGGGAGTTCAAGAGTTCCTAGGATTCTTGAAGGAGTAGTTGAGTCTTGAGGTAGCCTCGCTGAATGCTTTATTGAGGTAGTACGAGAGCCCTGAGGCAACCTCATTTTATGCACACTTGTCTAGAAGCGGGCTGAGGTGGACGTGTGTGACGCAAAGTCAACGAGCAAGGGAGTCAGGGTTAGCGTGAAGGCGGCGGAAATCCATTCGGGAGGGAGTGGTTGGGGAGGAGGGCTTTTAGGTGTTTTTTAAATTTTTTGAAGGACCGGATAGTTCTGATATCTGCTGGGATTGAGTTCCAGATTTTGGGCCTGTTTCCAGAGAATGACCTGGCAGTGTTTTTTTGTTTGCGTGTTTTTATGGGGATGAGAAGGAGGGAGTTGGAGCTCCTGAGGTTTCTTGTCGGACAGGCCCTCTTGAGTTTGGCGGCCAGATAGTCAGGTTTTCCTGTGTGTAGGGCTTTGTGCGTGAGGCAAGTCGTTCTGAAATTAGCCGGCTGTTAAACTGGGAGCCATTTTTAGTTCTCTTAGTGCTTGTGAAATGTGGTCATATTTCCTGATTCTGATGACCATTCTGGCTGCTGCGTTGACGGTTGTTTTGAGGGGAGCTAGGTGGGTTTTTGTGGTGCCGGTTAAAGTTGCGTTACCATAGTCGAGTCTGGATAGCACCAGTGATTGGGTGGTGTGTTTAAGGTCTTTGGTAGGGATGAATGGTTTAATTTTGTAGAGAAGCTTCAGGTTGAGGAAGGCAGTCTTTGCAGAGTTTTTGATGGGGCTGGTCATGTCCAGTTTTGGGTCCAGGGTGAGTCCTAGTGATTTTACAGAGTTAGCCAGGGTGAGATTACTATTTAGAGCATCACTAGCTTTAAGCCATTCTGCAATTTGAGGGTTCTCTTCTTTGGTGGAGATGAGGAGGATCTCCGTTTTGTCCTGCTTGAGTTTTAGGTGATTTTGGGATAACCAGTGTTGAATTTCTTTTAGAGTGTTGTTAAGTCTGAGGATGTCGTATGGGGATGAGGTTTCTAGATGGATCTGGGTGTCATCAGCATAAAGGTGGAAGGGGATATTTGCATTTTTAAGTATGGTGGTGAGGGGTTCCATGTATATGTTGAACAGTTGTGGTGAGAGCACTGAACCTTGAGGGACACGCCTGCTGATGATGGTGAAGGTCGGAGGTAAAGTTTTTGATTTTTATCCTTTGCGACCGGTTATGGAGGAAGGAGGCGAACCATCGGAGGACCGTCTCATCAGCACCTACCCTTTCTTGTAGGGCCTTGATGAGAAGTTGGTGATCCACCGTGTCAAAAGCTGCTGATAGGTCGAGGTAAATGACTAGACAGCAGTGATTGGTATCAAGTGATTTATGGATATAATCTATGATGTTGAGGATCGCCGTCTCAGTGCTATAGCCTTTTCTGAATCCAGATTGGTGGGGATCAAGAAGGTTGATGTTGTCCATGTGCTGAGTCAGTTGTGAGAGGACGCAATTTCGAGGATTTT
Source organism: Lissotriton vulgaris (assembly GCF_964263255.1). Classification (NCBI taxonomy): domain Eukaryota; kingdom Metazoa; phylum Chordata; class Amphibia; order Caudata; family Salamandridae; genus Lissotriton; species Lissotriton vulgaris. The sequence continues at coordinate 993,784,835 of NC_141698.1, forward strand.
GGATAGGAGGGGGATGTCGGAGACAGGTCTGAAGTTCTTCAGGTTTATGGAGTCAGGGCCTGGTTTTTTTAGTAGCCGCGTTACGAGGCCGACTTTAAGGCATTCAGGTATGATGCCTGTTCTCAGGGAGCTGTTGATGATTCTGGACCAGAACTAGGCTATGGAGAGTTTGAGTTTTTTGGTCAATTGGGTGGGTATAGGGTCAAGGAAGTGAGAAGCGGGTTTGGAGGTGGATTGATAATCTTGACTTCTGTGATGGGATTGAAGGACTTCCATGTATTTGTGTGGTGCAGGCATGTGCTTTCTAATGAAACTAGGGGCAGGCTTTTGCAGGGGGGATTGGTGCTGGTGTCTAGTGAGAGCTCAATCTTGGAGATTTTTTCTACGAAGAAGATGGCGAAGTTTTCGCACAGTTCCTTGGAGGCCTGGGTAGAGAGTACGGAGGGCTTGGTGGTTTGTTGCTTGATGATTTTAAACAGTTCAGTGCGCCTGTTTTTTGCATTGTCCAGGCCGGAGCAGAAAAAGTTGGATTTTTCACTACAGGTGTGTTTTTTGTATTTTCTTCGACCTGCTTTGAGTTGTTCGAGTAGGCTTGTGGAGGGGTTGATTCTCCATAGTCTTTCTGTGGCTCGAAGTTGTCTCCTTTCATTGTTGATGCCCGTATTGAAACTGGATCTGGATGGCATATTCCTGTTTATTTTTTTGTTTCAAAGGGGTTTTTCTGGTATAAAATGGATGTCAGAGATGTGTTGTAATGGACAGTGAGTACTGTCATGGATAGATCATCCGTGGAGGCAGTGAGGGTTAGTAGGTGGTTTGTAAGGAGGGGACGGTGTGGGCTGCCGTGGTGGGGGCATTGTGCATGATTGGGACGGGGGCAGGTTCTGTACTGGAGGACAGAAAAATGTTTCCAGAGTGTCCTTGGAGGGTAGTAGGAGAGTGATGGAGATATTCGAGTTGTTATTATGTGGGCTAGTTAATGAGAGCAGACTCGGATGCAGTGGATTGAGGTGCGGACAGTGTAGATTGCAGGGTCACCACTGTTGGGAGAAAGCACATTGGGAAGGGGCTGAATATGATGGAGTTGTCGGGGGGTCAGGGTGAGGTAAGATTCATGAGGAAAGGAAATTATTCTGAGACATGTTGACTCACCGGGAGAGGGATTAGGGCGGGTTACAGTTCCGGGCGACCCTCTAAAGGTTACTCGCAAATTACTGGTGGTCACGAGTGTGCTCGGTCTCTCTGCCCTCTTCCACTTGGGGGGGTTCAGAGCAGCGTAGAGCTCAATCGGTGGTGGGTGTTTTCCACTCAAAGGTAGTCATATTTGACCAGATGACATCAGGGATGTATTAGACCAGATACAATCAGAGTCAAACAATGGGCAGGATGGAGCTCCTCTCCGTGGTGAGAGAGTGCCATTCAGTGCTGGTGGTTTTGTGGTTGTGAGGTCAGGGTTCAGTGTCCTAGGCGGCCATCTTGTGGTTGGCACCGGAGAGCTCAGCACCTCGGGAGAGGAGAGGTTGCTCTCAGGTTGTGGTGGTGGGGGTTGTGCTGCATCAAGGACAGGTCGGCTGTCTAAACAGATATCTTTGGTGTAGTTAGGTTATAAGTGGGGCATTTGTTTTATTTTTCTGCCGATTTGTGGGCATTTCGGCCATCTTAGGGATAGGCACAGGTGAGTGGTGGGAGTATTGCCAGCTCAGGTCTTTATTTGTGGGGGGGTCGCGCCCCACTAGGAACAGGTGAGAGGCTGTCCCGCAGGGGTTCTGAGTACCTCACTACTAGTACTCACTTGATGGCTCAACAATAGAGCGAATCCATTTTCTGGTTGCTGGCCGGGGCGGCCATCTTGGAGTCAGGCATCCGAGGGCTGCGTCGGTCAGTGCTGTCCTGGGGTCTCCGCACCGCTTCTATCTTCTGCTGCTTCTGTCGTGGAACGGGGACCACAAGGGATTTGCCATAAGGTGAGTGCCTGGGTGCCTTTCTATGTCTACCCCCAAGTAGAGCATCAGTAAGGGTCTGGAGCAACATTCCCTCTCCTGCAGGGCTGCGTTCCTTCTTCTGTGGGGCTGCGGGGGGTCAGAGCACTCTTGTGGTCTCCATATCGCTTCTTTCTTGTTTCTTCCGGTGCTCCAGTACCGCCACGGGGCCCACAGTCGATTTGCAGGGTGATGGGAGCCTACGTGACCCAGGGATTTTCAGTTTTGTTCCGGGGCTTCGCTCCTTCATTCAATTTCCCCATGGATTTTAGCGGATGGCAGCAGCAGTGTATGTTGCTTCACTCCCCTTTTTGAATGATCCGGTGGGGGGACATCAGATGGGGTGTGGAGGGTGGGACAAGCAGGGATTTCCACCGTGTGTTGGTGATCCTAGTGCCCGGGACCCAGGGACTTTCAGTTTCTATTGCGGGGCTTCGATCCTTTGTTCGGTATCTTTGTGGATTCTTGTGGATGGCGGCAGCGCTGTATCTTGCTTCAAACCTCTTATTGCCTGGTCCGGTGGGGGAATGGCAAAAGGGGTGTGCAGGGGGGACAAGCAGGGATTTCTACCTTGTTGGTGATCCTAGTGCCTGGGAGCTCTGTTGAGGAGCTCCTTCCCAGCAGCCATCTTGCCTACACAACTACTTTTACCACTGCTATTACTATTACTACTACTACCACCGCTACTTATAGGTGCTATTTTATAGTTTATTCATTAAAGAGTGTATAGCTCTGGTTCTACTGATTGGATTTTTGTCAATTTTGGTCTTGTTTTATTTATATTCTTTTGATCTATATTTCTAACCTGGTGCAGGATACTTGTGTGTGATGTTTTTACTGTTTCACTGTTTGAAGTGTTGAACAACTACTTTATACATTGCCTCTAAGTTATGCCTGACTGCTCTGTGCCCCGCTACTATGGGGTCGAGCACAGGTTCAGTTTTGGTTTGGTTGTGCCTAACTCTGACTAGGATTGTGGTTGTTTCTTGCCCGGAGCTCACAACCCAGTCAACCAGTAACCCAATTTCTAACTCTGATTATAATAGATGTTCACACCATCACTCTTCCAGCAAACTTTAAATCTATTATGGTCTGCTTTTTCACAAGAATGAGATAGCATGATTGGATACCCCAAGAATAAAAGCAAAATGTATTTAGCATTTAAAACACATAAAAAAGCATTTAGCAATTGTTTAAAAATGATACAAGCATCAATGTAATCAAATGTAAGTCAGGTTAAAACAAACTGTAGTTTAGAATGTGTAGAAACATGCAAATAAATGTTACATTTACTACAGTTACCTATTCGCTTGTCAATAAATATATGCTTTCTTCTGATCCCTCTTACTTTTGATTTACAGATCAGAAGTAGGAAAAGTTAGTTCTCAATTTCGTTTTTTAAACTGCAGCTATTGCTCCTCTCTATTTCTCAGATTTTTCAGCTGTTTTTTGCATCATCTTATGTCTGAAAGTTCAACATATAGTTCGATATTGTTTGCCATCATCTCATCCCGAACTTTTGAAAACTGAGTAATAAAAAATGCAAAACTGTTCCGAACAAAGGCCGCAAAAATCCATAAGATGTTTCTGCTTTGAAAGTGGGATTGCCGGCTCCTATGTATAATAAATGTAAAGCTCACAAAGCAGGGACATCTTAAGGATTTTGGGGGCCTCGGGCAAAAGTATTTTGGAGACGCCTTCTCGGATCTGCTTTGAATTCATGATCTGGTTTCAGTTCTTTCATGCCCCCTTTGGCAAGGTCACTGACAGGTCACAGGCCCTCTGGTCCAAATCCTAAATATCTTTACATCTAATATTCAGGGAGGGTGACAACAATATAACATAGCAACAGCTGGCTAATATTACTGCATATAACCTCTGACACCCTCCCATTTTTCACAGAGGAGAGGTCCTGTTTGATCTAGGAGAAACTTTCTGCATGGATGTTGTGTGAAACATAAGCACAACCTTTGTCTGTAAAATGTTGGATTAGAGTCTCACCCATCACCCATTTAAAGTAAATTAAAGTAAAACGCTATTTGCAACAATCTGTTTAAGAATTATCTAAGGTCATCAGGGCAAGACTCTCGGCAGAACAGAGCTGTGTCCATCAGGGGCCCACCCTGAGAGGCTGTATCCCTGGGCTGGAGCCCACTTTGCCAATGCCTTAACAGGTCTCAGTCACAGAGCCCACACCCACTCCTTCTTCACATGTCCCTTCACCGCTCTCTCAGAGTGGCACTCTGAGTAGAGGTTGCAGATAAGCATTGTTAGGGAATCATGAAGAGTAGCTCTCTGTTTGAGTGAGTAATGAGCACCTGGTAAATACCAACACAACTGAGAGCGGAATTTGGTATTCTCATTTCAAATTCCAAACATCAGAATGTGGGATAACGTTGTACAAAGGCACATTTTTCACTGTTCCGAGATGCAAAACTCTCAACATTGCTTTGTTTCCACAGACAAATTGCGCCAGGTTTTACTTCACATGTAGGACAAACTGCAGTATTTTTGCAATACTTTTTGTACTTGTGGGCAAATTCACAATTGTACCCACATCGGAATTACTGGGCCTCTCACGCCAAGACCCTTCATAGCAAACAAAAGTCAAATAAATATGGCCTATCACTCTTCTGTGCAGGTCTTTTTACCATGTAATCAGTGTGGTAAATGTTATTCCTGCACTGTAGGCATGATCTTTGATTGTTGGTCTCTTCGAGTGATGCATAATTTCCATACCTATTGTCATAATGCAGAAGTCGTCTATGCATACTTTTGTCTTCATCTTGACTTAGTAATGAGAACCTTCACTCCCGTGTGAGTTTACATTTTTTAGCATATATATTATTTTGAGATTGCTTTTCCTGATTTGAAGTGGTGAACTCTACAGTACAATCATCCTACAGTGTGTAATATTATTCACCTTTACTGTAAAACCTCCATCACTACAGTGCCTGATTTTTAACCTTTCCTCAACTTCTATGTACTCTGATTCGTAATGTTTCTAACGGAAGGTAAAGCTGCATTCAGTTCATAAAACTCTAGAGGTTACTTTGAAATGTTCTCAATTCCAACTTTGCAATTCTTTATTTTTCTACAAAAATTCACAAGCTGAGCTGAGGTACCCATATGGTTAGTTTACCACTGGGAACACATGTGCATGTCCTTTTTGTAACGTATGAAATTATTTCCATGTATTGGCTCCTTCTCATCAATGTTTGAAAATATCATTTTAGGAGCCCTAACTTTTTTCAAATCCACCACCAGTCATGCCAAATGTTGCGGTTCCATTACTAGTCTTGATTCTATCTCCTGTTTCTCTCTCCTCCCCTCCAACCCTCTATCTTTTTATCTAGCTTTTGAAGGGTCGGTTTCATCCTTTCGTCACAGTTTCCCTATCTTTCTCGCTCTACTTTTTCCGATGACTGCCTTTCTTGCTCTTGCTTTGGGGCAACGTCTGATGATGAAAATATGTTTGGGCCCTAAAAATTAGTGGCAATATCAACAACTACACATCTTTTACCACCCGGGCCAAGAATGACACCTTCACTGACCACCTCATGGAAATCATCGCAGCCAAGGTTTCCCCTAACTCTAATGACATTTTCCTTGGCGACTTCAACTTGCATTGGAACGATCCTAAGGACCCTCAGGTCAACGCCATCAGAGACTTCTTGACCAACCAAGCCCTTAAACAAACCTGCTCTCTCCCTACTCACGCATAAGGCACCACCCCAGACTGGATCATCGCTAAGGAAACAGCGGTCAAACTTATCTCGATTGACCAATGTGATTGGTCTGATCACCATGCGATCACCTTCCTCCTGCCTTACACCCACAAGATATGGACACCACAACCTGTGATTCCCAAATGATGTGTTAGAGACAATAAGAACCTTGATCACGGAAACTGGCTGCGCGCTTGGAGACCGACCCTCCCCTCAGTGCACATCGGTCAACAACCTCGCGGATCATTATTCCTCAACTATATCCAACATTCTTGATGACCTTGATCCACTAAAACTAAAAAGAACGCAGATCAAAGACAGGAATCCCTGGATCAATGGGTCCCTCAACAAGGAGAGTTGATCCCTTCAACAGACTGAATGCAACTGGAAACAGCACCTGGCAGCAGCCCATCTAAAACTTCTATGCCAGGCCAGAAATGCCTAAAATAGGACAATCCTCAACTCTAAAAAAGAATTCTTCAGAACAGAACTTGAGATCTCCAAGAATAGACCTCAGAAGCTATTTGATTTGGTTAAACACCAATCCAACAAACTAGCAAAAGCCTCCAAAGAAATGCCTAAACCCCTAATATCATGCAAGGAATTCTCGTCCTTCTTCTGTGACAAAATCTCTGCCCTAGGAAACAAACTTATGTCCGCAACTCACCACAAAAGTCTGTCAGTTCTACCTCTTCTCTCCGTGATGTCCTCCCAAACCTCACCCAAAAACCAAGTGCACTGGTCCAACTTTAAAGTCTATGATGAACACTTTAGCTCAAGAATTCTAGCCACTTTAAACCTGAACAATCATTTCAATTATCGGTCACGGTCAGCTACCAGCACTTGCGAGCCATTTCTTTTAACTTTTAAAATTGCACTTGTTTGCTGTATTCTTATTTTGTGCACTGTCGCCGAATTTTAACACTGTTTGGGACTGATTTGGGGGGCTCATAATTTGCTAATATACTTTGTGACCTACCTTCCTCCTCTGTTTGGCACAAGGGGGGGGGGTACTTCGGTACCATTAATAGCGGGGCTTCACGAAATGTATTAGGGCCTCCAGTGTATGCTCCCCGGTCCACCACAGCGTTTGCTGATTAAGTGGAGGGAGCACCACTCTACAGTTCACCCACTTCCGGTGGGACAGTCTATGCCGCTATCTTTGAGTAAGAGACGGTCTAGTCTCTGATATAAACGCAGGATCAGAACGGACGCGCGTTTCACAACATGGTCAGCTGCCAGCACAAGCGAGTCATTTCGTTTAACTTTTAAAATTGCACTTGTTTGCTGTATTCTTATTTTCTGCACTGTCGCCGAATTTTAAAACTGTTTGGGGCTGATTTGGGGGCTCATAATTCGCTATTATACTTTGTGACCTACCTTCCTCCTCTGTTGGGCACAAGGGGGGGTACTTTGAGACCATTAATTTCGGGGCTTCACGAAATGTATTAGGGCCTCCAGCGTATGCTTCCCGGTCCACCACAGGGTTTGCTTAGTGAGTGGAGGGAGCGCCACGCTACAGTTCACCCACTTCCAGTGGGACAGTCTCTGCCGCCATCTTTGAGTAAGAGACGGTCGAGTCTCTAGCTCTACTCGTCATAAATGGAGGGCTGGACGCGGACGCGCGCAGCGGATGCGCCGGCGGCTCGCCGAAGGCATGCCAAGGGCAAGCCCGTCTGCGCCCGTCCGCACTCGTGACACGATCAGCGCCAGCCACCCTGCCCGTTTAGGGCCAGGTAGGAGGTATTTAGCTAGACACCTAGTTGATTTAAATCCCAAAAATGAGTGTGACCACTCCCTGGATGTGGACAGAATCATAGGTCCATTGACATGCCTGAAATGTAAGACTCAGCTGCTATTTTGGGCAAAGGAGAAGAGAGTCGAGGAAGCCAAGGGAGAGGGCCTTCAGAGCCTTATTAAGGGTGGTTTGATAAATGCACGTTCATTAGGCCTTCATGCCCTAGAGGTCAGGGAGCTGATTATGGACAATGACCTGGACTTTTTGGATATATACGAATCCTGGCTAAAAGAGGACTCAAACCTGGACATTGCAGTCGCTTTGCCACTAGATTTCACAATATGCAGTGTGGACAGGAAAAGTGGGAGAGGGGGAGGGGTAGCGATGCTACATAAGAAGACTTTGCCTTGGAAAGCTTTCAGGCTCCCAGGTATCAGCCGAGCTGAACACATGGGCTTCTGCTGTAGCATTGCTCACACCTTTTCCTTCTCAGAGGTATTGGTGTACCGCCCTCCAGGCAACAGCAAGGCCTTCCTGGACTCCCTCGGTGATGCGCTCATTGAGGCTATGCTTAGGTACGCCAACTTTACTCTCCTCAGTGACGTCAACTTTTACTTAGAATCTAGCGATAGCCTAGGCGTTTTAGCCTTTGTGGAGACAATGCAACTGTTGGGTATGGAACAAATGGTCCAGGGGCCAACCCACAGGACAGGGCATACACTGGATGTAGTTTGCACCAACCTTAGCACTCTCCAGATTGGAAAGCCATCCCCACAGATCTGGTCCGACCACCGTTTCATTCCACTATATCCCGATTCCAGGGAAGGGGCATAGAGAAGGGAAGTCAGTGGCAGGGCCTCCTAGGAAAGAGTGGCAGCGCTTGCTCACAAACAACTCGCTACAAACAGTGGCAGTAGACAAGGTTCCTACTCTCACAGGAGCTCCTGGGAAGGACACCAGCAGGTTCCACGATTGGATGTCGGCGATAGGGGAGGAATTGCACCCAGCCGGTCGTCCAGCTGGATTAAGTAAAAGGAAACCCCATAGAAACCCCTTGTAGGAAGGGGGAGGCTCTAGTTGGTGCAGTGCAACACTAGCGACAAGCAGGGACTCTCTCTTCCTCGTCAGGGCTGAGGGTTACCTTCCAGACAACCTCTGCTTACCCTCTAGGTAGTGTGGCTTAAGCAGTCGTAGGCTAATCTTTGGGGCACATAGGGTTAAACACTTGCAATATTACACCCTCACAACCAACCCACCACACAATGAGACCAAACTGTATTCTGTCAAAATATATATCTTTATATAAATTTCAAGCAGGCTTGTGGATACAGTTATCAAACTTTCAAATAGCGGTTCCAAGTTACTTAGTTCAAGTTGCCACAGTTCTTTCCAGCAATAAGCGTTCTTTAGGGCGTTCTGCCCAGTTCAACAAAGTTCTTGTGGAGCAGGCGGCTTCCAGGGGAGCTGTCCCACGTCGCGTTGCCTTCCCGGGGTCGCTGTTCGTTGCGGCTCTCAGCCGAGCAGTTCACGGGTCATCCGGGGCAGCGGTGTTCTGTGGCAGGGTCCTTCCTTCGGCGTTCTCTCCAACCCTGGAGGCGACGACTGTTGTGGTGGCGGCCGGTGGCTGTACGGTCCCCAAGTGCAGGACGTACCCAGCCAAGGGCCGGTTGTAGCTATGCGCTCACAGCTGGGCTGTCGGGCAGGATACCGACCAGAGGGGGGTTCTCACAGGCGGTTGTCCGTCTTCGCAGGTGGATTGACGGCTCGAGGCACAGTCAATTCAGGAGCTTGGACCGGACGGGTCCTCCTTTACTTTGCTCTAGGTTTCCCGGTGCAGAGGCGGTCACGGTGTTCAGGCCAGCGGCGGCTGGACCTCACTTTGTTCTCGCTGTTGCTTTGGGGCGCCAGTCACGGTGTTCGGGAGGATGTCGATGCCTTGGATTATGGGGAGCGTGGCAGGGATGCCCAGCGCTCCCAGACTCCTCTGTCAGTACTGCAGCGATAGCAGCACACACAGTCGCTTTCTTCAGGGTGTAGCGCCCACTGGTCCTGGGGCGCTGGTCAGGGGGCAAGTTCAGCAGCAAGCCCTTGGAGATCATTTCAGCAGAGTTTGGCACAAAGTCTTGAAAAGCAAAAAGTCTTCTCGCAGTCTTTCCTTTTTCCTTTCCTTCGGCAGCAAGGCACCAGACACAGGCAAGAGACAGCACTCTTCCTTGTCCTTCACAGTCCTTCTCGTCGGGCAGAGTTCCTTCTGTAGCCCAAACCGGATCTAACTTTCAAGGAGCAGGGCTCCTTCTTTTATACGGTATTTCTTTTGTTCTCGCAGGCCAGGGGGGCCTTTGCATAGCCACTTTCAGTCCTTGGGTACCCTGGTGGGTGTACTCCGGCTTCTGCTTTCAGTGTGAGGGGCAGGCGCATCAGACGCCCCACAGGAGGTGGAGCCAGCATTGTGCGGACAGGGGCAGCCAGAGTACCTTGTTGATGGGGCTTTGCCCTTCCTGGGCCAGGTGTCGGCTGAGTCATCAGACGCTCCCCAGGAGGGTGGAGCCAGCATTGTGGTGGCAGAGCACAGCAAGATTCAGAGTCAAGAGCCACTCCTACCTCCCACCAAGGTGTAATCTGCGCATTCACCACCTGTCATCCCCCCAGCCCTGTCACTCACACATCCCAGACAGTCAGATACACATACCAGCAGAGGCGGGCTGAAATGGTTAGGCAAGCAAATGCTAACTTTCTAAAAGTAGCTTTTGCAAACACAGGATACTAAAATAAACTTGACTACAAGAAATATTTTATCATCCTGAGTTCAGGCATACTAAACACGACTCGCTACCATGCTCCTTGAGCCTGCTGGGATTATAGGGTGTAATAATTCCAGCAGCTCAGTCTGGCCTAATGGAAGCAGGTAGCCTTCAATAGTGAAATACGATTTTGGTTGTAAGTCACTACTAGGACATGCCACACACATCAGGGCCTGTCCTACCTTACACCTACAACGCACCCTGCCCGCAGGCCTACCATAGGGGTGACTAATATGTAGTCAAGGGAAGGTTCAGGGGCTGGCAAATGGGTGCACTTGCCCAGCTAGCGTGACAGTACGAGACTGCACGCGGGTTCTGCGGTGGCAGTCCCCAGACACATCTTACGGCTGCTTCTGTGGGTGGCGCAACCAGCGCTGCAGGCCCACTAGCAGTATTGGCATCTACAAGCCCTGGCACTCCTAGTGCACTTTACTAGGGACTAACAGTAAATCCAATGAACCAATCATGGATACCAATCGCATGTACAATTTACAGTAGGGAGCACTTGCACTGCGGCACGGGTCGGCCGTGGTGCGGTGCCCTGAGTATCGGAAAACCAGCAAAACATCGGAGGCACATCAGCAAAAAGTGGAAGGGAAACTCACGCCAAGGTGCCAGGTCTAACATGTGTCCCCTCCAGCTGAAATGTGGGGGGAACTACCCTTCCCCAGGGAGTTCCACATCACTAAGGCGGAAAAATCTGGACAGACCGTCAGCGTTGGCGTGATCGGTGCCAGGGCGGTGTTCCACCGTAAAGTCCATGCTCTGTAGAGAAATGGACCACCTCAACAGTTTCGGGTTCTCACCCCTCATTTGCATCAACCATCTGAGGGGCCTGTGGTCCGTCTGAACTCGGAAGTGAGACCCAAACAAGTAGGGTCTTAGCTTCTTCAGCGCCCAGACCACAGCAAATGCTTCACGCTCTATTGCACTCCACCTACTTTCCGGTGGAAGTAACCTCCTACTTATGAAGGCTACGGGTTGGTCAAAGCCCTCCTCAGTCATCTGTGAAAGAACAGCCCCTACACCATGCTCTGAAGCGTCTGTTTGCACTATGAATTCCTTGGAGAAATCAGGAGCCAGGAGCACGGGCGCCGTGCACATGGCAGTCTTCAGGGTGTCAAAAGCCTTCTGACAGGTGTCAGTCCAAATCACATTCCTGGGCTGCTTCTTCGAAGTCAGCTCTGTCAAGGGGGTCACAATCGTGCCATAGCCCTTGACAAACCTCCTGTAATACCCAGTGAGCCCCAGGAAGGCTCTCACCGCAGTCTGGGTCCTGGGGGGTTCCCAAACCAAGATGGTCTCGATTTTGGGTTGCAAGAGTGCTACCTTGCCACTCCCCACTTGGTGTCCCAGGTACACCACGGAACCCTGCCCAATCTGGCACTTACTTGCCTTGATTGTGAGGCCTGCTCTGCGCAGGGCCATCAACACTTCCCAGAGGTGTCGCAGGTGTTCTGGCCAGGTGCCACTGAACACCGCGATGTCATCCAGGTAGGCGGCACTGAACTCATCCAGTCCAGCCAACACCTGGTTGACCAATCTCTGAAAGGTGGCAGGGGCATTCTTCATTCCAAATGGCATAACCCGGAACTGGAAATGCCCATCTGGTGTAGAGAATGCTGACCTCTCCTTTGCCCCATCGGTCAAGGCGATCTGCCAGTACCCAGACGTTAAATCAAACGTGCTGAGGAACCGGGCAGCCCCTAGCCGATCAATGAGCTCATCAGCTCTGGGAATGGGGTGCGCATCAGTCTTCGTGACTGAATTGAGTCCTCTGTAGTCCACACAGAACCGGAGTTCGGGTGTGGCTCCCGGCGCAGCAGCCTTCGGGACCAAGACCACGCGGCTGGACCAAGGACTGCTGGAAGACTCAACCACCCCAAGGGCATGCATCTTGGAGACCTCCTCCTTGATGCAGGCCCGGACCCTGTCAGTCACTCTGTAAGCCTTATGCTTCACAGGTAAGCTGTCTCCAGTGTCCACATCAAAGACGCACCAATCTGTGACACTCGGAACCAGGGAGAACAGATCTGGAAACTGCCCCAGCAACTGGCGGCAGTCTTCCTGTTGTTCGGGGGTCAGGGTGGGTGAGAGGTTAACTCCATCCACTGACCCATCTTTCTCACAGGCCACTAAGAGGTCAGGAAGAGGCTCCGACTCCTCCTCCATTCCGTCATCAGTTGCCAACAACATGCCCACTTCGGACCTTCGCAAGTGGGGCTTGAGGCGGTTGACATGTAGGACCCTCAAAGGGTTCCTGGGCGTCTTCATGTCCACCAAGTATGTCACTGGGCTCTTGCGCTCCACAACCTCAAATGGGCCTGTCCACTTATCCTGAAGGGCACAGGGCTCCACTGGGGCCAGGACATACACCTCTTGTCCAGGCTGAAGCTCGACCAGAGTGGCATTCTGGTCGTACCACCGCTTCATCTCCTCCTGGCTCGCTTCCAGATTTGCCTCGGCAAGTTGTCTGAAGCGTCTGGTTTGGTTTCTGAAGGCCAGCATGTAGCTATATACATTCTGGGGAGGTTTCCTGGGAGATTGCTCCCAGCCTTCCTTTACCAAACTCAGCGGTCCTCTCACGGGGTGACCGTACAGTAGCTCAAAGGGGCTGAACCCTAGGGACTTCTGTGGTACCTCGCGATATGCAAAGAGCAGGCATGGTAAGAGGACGTCCCACTTACGCCTCATTGGACCTTCTAGGCCCATGATCATGCCTTTCAGGGTTCGGTTGAATCTCTCAACCAACCCGTTACCTTGGGGATGGTAAGGTGTGGTGAACTTGTACGTTACGCCACACTCTTGACAAAGGGACTTCATATACTTGGATATGAAGTTGGTCCCCCTGTCGCTCACCACCTCTAGAGGGAATCCTACTCGTGAGAAAATTCCCATCAGTGCACGTCCCACCACGGGGGCCGTCACTGTCCTCAGAGGGTTGGCTTCAGGGTACCGGGTGGCATGGTCCACCAAGACCGGGATGAACCTGTTGCCCATGGCTGTCTTGGGGTCCAGAGGCCCAACAATATCAATAACCACTCGCTGGAATGGCGTACCGACCACAGGGAAGGGTTGGAGGGGAGCCTTGTTCTTCCCTCCGGTCTTCCCACTTGCCTGGCAAGTCGGACAGGTTCTACAATGAGCGTCTGAGCTCTTGTGCATTTGGGGCCAGTAAAAGTGGGTGACAAGCCTGTCATAGGTCTTGTCCATCCCCAAATGTCCTGCTAAAGGCACATCGTGAGCCAGACCCAGTAGGAAGGCTCTGAACTTCTGGGGTACCACCAGCACACGGGCTGACCCAGGTTCAGCAGCCTTAGGCTCTGAATACAGGAGGTCGTTCTCCCAGTACACATAATGTGTTTTGGCCTGAACACCATTGGCCTGGTCTGCAGCCTGCTGCCGCATACCCACGAGAGAAGGGCATTCTTTCTGCTCCTTGCAGAATTCCTCCCTGGAGGGTCCTCCTTCTTGCTGCCAATGGGTCAGCTCAGGCAGGTCCCCCAGTTCGGCGATCTGTTCCCCTGTAGGCTCCAGGGCATCCCCCTCAAGGTCTGCTTCCTCCTGGACTGTGGGAACTTCAGGGACCGGTTTCCCACGCCCCCTGCGCCTTCTCCCTAAGGCCGGTTCCTGGGCCTCTCCTTCAGGCCCCAGGACCTCTTGATCACCCCTACTGGCTGCCATTGACCGGGTGGTCACGCACGCCCAGTCAGGCAGACCCACCATCCGCAGGTGAGTCGTCTTCCCCACCTTTTCCCAAGGGGAGTGCTCCAAGTCATTCCCTAGCAAACAGTCAACAGGCATGGTTTTCCTTACACAGACCTGCAGAGTACCAGAGACCCCCCCCCACTCGAAGGGAACTTGAGCCATCGGACACTGACTCTCTGAATTATCAGCGTTGATAACCCTACAGTAGGCATGAGGTACAACCTGCTCTTGAGACACCAGGTGCTGCCTCACTGCAGTCACACTGGCTCCTGTGTCTCTAAGAGCCTCAGCTTCCTTGCCATTGATGATCACCACCTGCCCATATTTCTTAGTGTTAGAGGGCAGGTAGTTTGTAGGGATCATCTCATTGTCTCCTAGCGAGACTAGGGTCATGTGAACGGGATCTCCACCCCCCGGGACCATCACTTCTTCTCCTAAGTGAACACTAGTCACTTGACGGGGCGGAGCACCAGTGGGTGCGGGTTTTCCAAACAGGCGACACTTGGGGTCACTGGATATGTGCCCAGGCTCGCCACATTTGTAACAATTGAAGGGCCCCTTTGGAACAGGTTTACCTGTCGGGGCCCCATTCTGCTTCGGGGGTGGGGGAGGCTGAGAACCTTGCTGCTGGTTCCCCTGGGAACTACTTTGGGGGCCTTTTTGGAACCCTTTCTGTTTTCCCCCCTTGTCCCCCCCACTCTTCTGCTGGGGACCCTGCCCACTCTTGGCGGAGTCTCCCACGGGACCCTTGTGGACCCTGGTGCTGAGCCAGCGGTCTGCCTCCTCAGCAAGCTTCCTCGCGTTGGACAGCTTGCTATCGATCAGGTGTTGGCGTAACTCAGGAAAACAGTGATCAGACAAGTGCTCCCATGCAATCAAATCAAAGAGACCTTGAAAATCATTCACCTTGCTACCCTTCACCCAACCATCCAGTGCTCTGCAAAAATAAGTCACATACTCCACATACGTATTCCCAGGCCGCTTAGTACATCCCCTAAACTTCTGTCTCTACATTTCAGGGGTAAGCCCGTACTTGTTCATTAAAGCTTCTTTCATGTGGGAATATGATCTCTGATTTTCAACGGGCAAATCTAGCAAGGTATCTCGCCCTTCGCTAAGGAACCTTCCCCACAACCCCGCTCCCCAATCCTTGTCAGGGACCCGGTGGGAGGACATGGCTACCTCGTATGCCCTAAACCACTGTCCTATGTCATCCCCCTTAAAGAACTCTTTAACTACGTCCTTAGGGATGTGCACTCTTGACTCTACCTGCACTGGCGATGTGCTGCCACCAGAGGGAGGATGATCCAAGCCTCTCTCCTTCAGACTCATCTCCCTCATTTTTACTTCGTAATCCATTTGGTGCTTTCGCTCTTCCAGCGTCATTCTTTTTGTTTCAAGCTCCAGTTGGATTTTTAATTCTGCCAGCTTCCTCTCGTGATTCCTTGTTTCTTTCCTATCTGCCAGCTCCTCTGGCGACAGGCCTTTACCAAAGCTGTGCCCGCTGTCTTGCCTTTCGAGATCCACCAGATCCCTAAGTGCATTCTGCTCCTCAGTTGCATCTTGCTCCGCGAGGGCATCTTGATCCTCCGGGGCCTTTCTGGACTCTATCCAGGCTTTTAGGGCCTTGTAGAGCTCTGGCTTGTTCTTGCAACCAACGTGCGGAACCTTGAGTTTCTTGCAAAAAAACTTCAGTTCAGCTCTGGTGTATTTATCCAGCTTCGCGGCGTCCCACTCCACCTCCAACACCTCAGAGGTCGTGGATTCCGCTCCATCCAGGCTCTTCGTGCCCGGCATGGCTCTTACACTCGGAATCTTCTTTCGGCAAAATTCAAAAGCAAAGTCTGTGGCTAAGTAACTGGACTGTAATCACTGTGCAATGGTCAGAAGCTCAGGTATAGATACTGCAAATGTAGATTCGAAAATCCTCACCGCTGCGTCCAATGTAGGAAGGGGGAGGCTCTAGTTGGCGCAGTGCAACACTAGCGACAAGCAGGGACTCTCTCTTCCTCGTCAGGGCTGAGGGTTACCTTCCAGACAACCTCTGCTTACCCTCTAGGTAGTGTGGCTTAAGCAGTCGTAGGCTAATCTTTGGGGCACATAGGGTTAAACACTTGCAATATTACACCCTCACAACCAACCCACCACACAATGAGACCAAACTGTATTCTGTCAAAATATATATCTTTATATAAATTTCAAGCAGGCTTGTGGATATAGTTATCAAACTTTCAAATAGCGGTTCCAAGTTACTTAGTTCAAGTTGCCACAGTTCTTTCCAGCAATAAGCGTTCTTTAGAGCCTTCTGCCCAGTTCAACAAAGTTCTTGTGGAGCAGGCGGCTTCCAGGGGAGCTGTCCCACGTCGCGTTGCCTTCCCGGGGTCGCTGTTCGTTGCGGCTCTCAGCCGAGCAATTCACGGGTCATCCGGGGCAGCGGTGTTCTGTGGCAGGGTCCTTCCTTCGGCGTTCTCTCCAACCCTGGAGGCGACGACTGTTGTGGTGGGGGCCGGTGGCAGTACGGTCCCCAAGTGCAGGACGTACCCAGCCAAGGGCCGGTTGTAGCTATGCGCTCACAGCTGGGCTGTCGGGCAGGATACCGACCAGAGGGGGGTTCTCACAGGCGGTTGTCCGTCTTCGCAGGTGGATTGACGGCTCGAGGCACAGTCAATTCGGGAGCTTGGACCGGACGGGTCCTCCTTTACTTTGCTCTAGGTTTCCCGGTGCAGAGGCGGTCACGGTGTTCAGGCCAGCGGCGGCTGGACCTCACTTTGTTCTCGCTGTTGCTTTGGGGCGCCAGTCATGGTGTTCGGGAGGATGTCGATGCCTTGGATTACGGGGAGCGTGGCAGGGATGCCCAGCGCTCCCAGACTCCTCTGTCGGTACTGCAGCGATAGCAGCACACACAGTCGCTTTCTTCAGGGTGTAGCGCCCACTGGTCCTGGGGTGCTGGTCAGGGGGCAAGTTCAGCAGCAAGCCCTTGGAGATCGTTTCAGCAGAGTTTGGCACAAAGTCTTGAAAAGCAAAAAGTCTTCTCGCAGTCTTTCCTTTTTCCTCTCCTTCGGCAGCAAGGCACCAGACACAGGCAAGAGACAGCACTCTTCCTTGTCCTTCACGGTCCTTCTCGTCGGGCAGAGTTCCTTCTGTAGCCCAAACCGGATCTAACTTTCAAGGAGCAGGGCTCCTTCTTTTATACAGTATTTCTTTTGTTCTCGCAGGCCAGGGGGGCCTTTGCATAGCCACTTTCAGTCCTTGAGTACCCTGGTGGGTGTACTCCGGCTTCTGCTTTCAGTGTGAGGGGCAGGCGCATCAGACGCCCCACAGGAGGTGGAGCCAGCATTGTGCGGACAGGGGCAGCCAGAGTACCTTGTTGATGGGGCTTCGCCCTTCCTGGGCCAGGTGTCGGCTGAGTCATCAGACGCTCCCCAGGAGGGTGGAGCCAGCATTGTGGTGGCAGAGCACAGCAAGATTCAGAGTCAAGAGCCACTCCTACCTCCCACCAAGGTGTAATCTGCGCATTCACCACCTGTCATCCCCCCAGCCCTGTCACTCACACATCCCAGACAGTCAGATACACATACCAGCAGAGGCGGGCTGAAATGGTTAGGCAAGCAAATGCTAACTTTCTAAAAGTAGCTTTTGCAAACACAGGATACTAAAATAAACTTGACTACAAGAAATATTTTATCATCCTGAGTTCAGGCATACTAAACACGACTCGCTACCATGCTCCTTGAGCCTGCTGGGATTATAGGGTGTAATAATTCCAGCAGCTCAGTCTGGCCTAATGGAAGCAGGTAGCCTTCAATAGTGAAATACGATTTTGGTTGTAAGTCACTACTAGGACATGCCACACACATCAGGGCCTGTCCTACCTTACACCTACAATGCACCCTGCCCGCAGGCCTACCATAGGGGTGACTAATATGTAGTCAAGGGAAGGTTCAGGGGCTGGCAAATGGGTGCACTTGCCCAGCTAGCGTGACAGTACGAGACTGCACGCGGGTTCTGCGGTGGCAGTCCCCAGACACATCTTACGGCTGCTTCTGTGGGTGGCGCAACCAGCGCTGCAGGCCCACTAGCAGTATTGGCATCTACAAGCCCTGGCACTCCTAGTGCACTTTACTAGGGACTAACAGTAAATCCAATGAACCAATCATGGATACCAATCGCATGTACAATTTACAGTAGGGAGCACTTGCACTGCGGCACGGGTCGGCCGTGGCGCGGTGCCCTGAGTATCGGAAAACCAGCAAAACATCGGAGGCACATCAGCAAAAAGTGGAAGGGAAACTCACGCCAAGGTGCCAGGTCTAACATGTGTCCCCTCCAGCTGAAATGTGGGGGGAACTACCCTTCCCCAGGGAGTTCCACATCACTAAGGCGGAAAAATCTGGACAGACCGTCAGCGTTGGCGTGATCGGTGCCAGGGCGGTGTTCCACCGTAAAGTCCATGCTCTGTAGAGAAATGGACCACCTCAACAGTTTCGGGTTCTCACCCCTCATTTGCATCAACCATCTGAGGGGCCTGTGGTCCGTCTGAACTCGGAAGTGAGACCCAAACAAGTAGGGTCTTAGCTTCTTCAGCGCCCAGACCACAGCAAATGCTTCACGCTCTATTGCACTCCACCTACTTTCCCGTGGAAGTAACCTCCTACTTATGAAGGCTACGGGTTGGTCAAAGCCCTCCTCAGTCATCTGTGAAAGAACAGCCCCTACACCATGCTCTGAAGCGTCTGTTTGCACTATGAATTCCTTGGAGAAATCAGGAGCCAGGAGCACGGGCGCCGTGCACATGGCAGGCTTCAGGGTGTCAAAAGCCTTCTGACAGGTGTCAGTCCAAATCACATTCCTGGGCTGCTTCTTCGAAGTCAGCTCTGTCAAGGGGGTCACAATTGTGCCATAGCCCTTGACAAACCTCCTGTAATACCCAGTGAGCCCCAGGAAGGCTCTCACCGCAGTCTGGGTCCTGGGGGGTTCTCAAACCAGGATGGTCTCGATTTTGGGTTGCAAGAGTGCTACCTTGCCACTCCCCACTTGGTGTCCCAAGTACACCACGGAACCCTGCCCAATCTGGCACTTACTTGCCTTGATTGTGAGGCCTGCTCTGCACAGGGCCATCAACACTTCCCAGAGGTGTCGCAGGTGTTCTGGCCAGGTGCCACTGAACATCGCGATGTCATCCAGGTAGGCGGCACTGAACTCATCCAGTCCAGCCAACACCTGGTTGACCAATCTCTGAAAGGTGGCAGGGGCATTCTTCATTCCAAATGGCATAACCCGGAACTGGAAATGCCCATCTGGTGTAGAGAATGCTGACCTCTCCTTTGCCCCATCGGTCAAGGCGATCTGCCAGTACCCAGACGTTAAATCAAACGTGCTGAGGAACTGGGCAGCCCCTAGCCGATCAATGAGCTCATCAGCTCTGGGGATGGGGTGCGCGTCAGTCTTCGTGACTGAATTGAGTCCTCTGTAGTCCACACAGAACCGGAGTTCGGGTGTGGCTCCCGGCGCAGCAGCCTTCGGGACCAAGACCACGGGGCTGGACCAAGGACTGCTGGAAGACTCAACCACCCCAAGGTCAAGCATCTTGGAGACCTCCTCCTTGATGCAGGCCCGGACCCTGTCAGTCACTCTGTAAGCCTTATGCTTCACAGGTAAGCTGTCTCCAGTGTCCACATCATGGACGCACCAATCTGTGACACTCGGAACCAGGGAGAACAGATCTGGAAACTGCCCCAGCAACTGGCGGCAGTCTTCCTGTTGTTCGGGGGTCAGGGTGGGTGAGAGGTTAACTCCATCCACTGACCCATCTTTCTCACAGGCCACTAAGAGGTCAGGAAGAGGCTCCGACTCCTCCTCCATTCCGTCATCAGTTGCCAACAACATGCCCACTTCGGACCTTCGCAAGTGGGGCTTGAGGCGGTTGACATGTAGGACCCTCAAAGGGTTCCTGGGCGTTTTCATGTCCACCAAGTATGTCACTGGGCTCTTGCGCTCCACAACCTCAAATGGGCCTGTCCACTTATCCTTAAGGGCACAGGGCTCCACTGGGGCCAGGACATACACCTCTTGTCCAGGCTGAAGCTCGACCAGAGTGGCATTCTGGTCGTACCACCGCTTCATCTCCTCCTGGCTCGCTTCCAGATTTGCCTCGGCAAGTTGTCTGAAGCGTATGGTTTGGTTTCTGAAGGCCAGCATGTAGCTATATACTTTCTGGGGAGGTTTCCTGGGAGATTGCTCCCAGCCTTCCTTTACCAAACTCAGCGGTCCTCTCACGGTGTGACCGTACAGTAGCTCAAAGGGGCTGAACCCTAGGGACTTCTGTGGTACCTCGCGATATGCAAAGAGCAGGCATGGTAAGAGGACGTCCCACTTACGCCTCATTGGACCTTCTAGGCCTATGATCATGCCTTTCAGGGTTCGGTTGAATCTCTCAACCAACCCGTTACCTTGGGGATGGTAAGGTGTGGTGAACTTGTACGTTACGCCACACTCTTGCCAAAGGGACTTCATATACTTGGATATGAAGTTGGTCCCCCTGTCGCTCACCACCTCTAGAGGGAATCCTACTCGTGAGAAAATTCCCATCAGTGCACGTCCCACCACGGGGGCCGTCACTGTCCTCAGAGGGATGGCTTCAGGCTACCGGGTGGCATGGTCCACCAAGACCAGGATGAACCTGTTGCCCATGGCTGTCTTGGGGTCCAGAGGCCCAACAATATCAATACCCACTCGCTGGAATGGCGTACCGACCACAGGGAAGGGTTGGAGGGGAGCCTTGTTCTTCCCTCCGGTCTTCCCACTTGCCTGGCAAGTCGGACAGGTTCTACAATGAGCGTCTGAGCTCTTGTGCATTTGGGGCCAGTAAAAGTGGGTGACAAGCCTGTCATAGGTCTTGTCCATCCCCAAATGTCCTGCTAAAGGCACATCGTGAGCCAGACCCAGTAGGAAGGCTCTGAACTTCTGGGGTACCACCAGCACACGGGCTGACCCAGGTTCAGCAGCCTTAGGCTCTGAATACAGGAGGTCGTTCTCCCAGTACACATAATGTGTTTTGGCCTGAACACCATTGGCCTGGTCTGCAGCCTGCTGCCGCATACCCACGAGAGAAGGGCATTCTTTCTGTCCTTGCAGAATTCCTCCCTGGAGGGTCCTCCTTCTTGCTGCCAATTGGTCAGCTCAGGCAGGTCCCCCAGTTCGGCGATCTGTTCCCCTGTAGGCTCCAGGGCATCACCCTCAAGGTCTGCTTCCTCCTGGACCGTGGGAACTTCAGGGACCGGTTTCCCGCACCCCCTGCGCCTTCTCCCTAAGGCCGGTTCCTGGGCCTCTCCTTCAGGCCCCAGGACCTCTTGATCACCCCTACTGGCTGCCATTGACCGGGTGGTCACGCACGCCCAGTCAGGCAGACCCACCATCCGCAGGTGAGTCGTCTTCTCCACCTTTTCCCAAGGGGAGTGCTCCAAGTCATTCCCTAGCAAACAGTCAACAGGCATGGTTTTCCTTACACAGACCTGCAGAGTACCAGAGACCCCCCCCCACTCGAAGGGAACTTGAGCCATCGGACACTGACTCTCTGAATTATCAGCGTTGATAACCCTACAGTAGGCATGGGGTACAACCTGCTCTTGAGACACCAGGTGCTGCCTCACTGCAGTCACACTGGCTCCTGTGTCTCTAAGAGCCTCAGCTTCCTTGCCATTGATGATCACCACCTGCCCATATTTCTTAGTGTTAGAGGGCAGGTAGTTTGTAGGGATCATCTCACTGTCTCCTAGCGAGACTAGGGTCATGTGAACGGGATCTCCACCCCCCGGGACCATCACTTCTTCTCCTAAGTGAACACTAGTCACTTGACGGGGCGGAGCACCAGTGGGTGCGGGTTTTCCAAACAGGCGACACTTGGGGTCACTGGATATGTGCCCAGGCTC
The DNA here is from genome assembly GCF_964263255.1 of Lissotriton vulgaris. NCBI lineage: Eukaryota > Metazoa > Chordata > Amphibia > Caudata > Salamandridae > Lissotriton > Lissotriton vulgaris. The sequence continues at coordinate 993,806,717 of NC_141698.1, forward strand.
GCCACATTTGTAACAATTGAAGGGCCCCTTTGGAACAGGTTTACCTGTCGGGGCCCCATTCTGCTTCGGGGGTGGGGGAGGCTGATAACCTTGCTGCTGGTTCCCCTGGGAACTACTTTGGGGGCCTTTTTGGAACCCTTTCTGTTTTCCCCCCTTATCCCCCCCACTCTTCTGCTGGGGACCCTGCCCACTCTTGGCGGAGTCTCCCACGGGACCCTTGTGGACCCTGGTGCTGAGCCAGCGGTCCGCCTCCTCAGCAAGCTTCCTCGGGTTGGACAGCTTGCTATCGATCAGGTGTTGGCGTAACTCAGGAAAACAGTGATCAGACAAGTGCTCCCATGCAATCAAATCAAAGAGACCTTGAAAATCATTCACCTTGCTACCCTTCACCCAACCATCCAGTGCTCTGCAAAAATAAGTCACATACTCCACACACGTATTCCCAGGCCGCTTAGTACATCCCCTAAACTTCTGTCTATACATTTCAGGGGTAAGCCCGTACCTGTTCATTAAAGCTTCTTTCATGTGGGAATAGGATCTCTGATTTTCAACGGGCAAATCTAGCAAGGTATCTCGCCCTTCGCTAAGGAACCTTCCCCACAACCCCGCTCCCCAATCCTTGTCAGGGACCCGGTGGGAGGACATGGCTACCTCGTATGCCCTAAACCACTGTTCTATGTCATCCCCCTTAAAGAACTCTTTAACTACGTCCTTAGGGATGTGCACTCTTGACTCTACCTGCACTGGCGATGTGCTGCCACCAGAGGGAGGATGATCCAAGCCTCTCTCCTTCAGACTCATCTCCCTCATTTTTACTTCGTAATCCATTTGGTGCTTTCGCTCTTCCAGCGTCATTCTTTTTGTTTCAAGCTCCAGTTGGATTTTTAATTCTGCCAGCTTCCTCTCGTGATTCCTTGTTTCTTTCCTATCTGCCAGCTCCTCTGGCGACAGGCTTTTACCAAAGCTGTGCCCGCTGTCTTGCCTTTCGAGATCCACCAGATCCCTAAGTGCATTCTGCTCCTCAGTTGCATCTTGCACCGCGAGGGCATCTTGATCCTACGGGGCCTTTCTGGACTCTATCCAGGCTTTTAGGGCCTTGTAGAGCTATGGCTTGTTCTTGCAACCAACGTGCGGAACCTTGAGTTTCTTGCAAAAAAACTTCAGTTCAGCTCTGGTGTATTTATCCAGCTTCGCGGCGTCCCACTCCACCTCCAACACCTCAGAGGTCGTGGATTCCGCTCCATCCAGGCTCTTCGTGCCCGGCATGGCTCTTACACTCGGAATCTTCTTTCGGCAAAATTCAAAAGCAAAGTCTGTGGCTAAGTAACTGGACTGTAATCACTGTGCAATGGTCAGAAGCTCAGGTATAGATACTGCAAATGTAGATTCGAAAATCCTCACCGCTGCGTCCAATGTAGGAAGGGGGAGGCTCTAGTTGGCGCAGTGCAACACTAGCGACAAGCAGGGACTCTCTCTTCCTCGTCAGGGCTGAGGGTTACCTTCCAGACAACCTCTGCTTACCCTCTAGGTAGTGTGGCTTAAGCAGTCGTAGGCTAATCTTTGGGGCACATAGGGTTAAACACTTGCAATATTACACCCTCACAACCAACCCACCACACAATGAGACCAAACTGTATTCTGTCAAAATATATATCTTTATATAAATTTCAAGCAGGCTTGTGGATACAGTTATCAAACTTTCAAATAGCGGTTCCAAGTTACTTAGTTCAAGTTGCCACAGTTCTTTCCAGCAATAAGCGTTCTTTAGGGCCTTCTGCCCAGTTCAACAAAGTTCTTGTGGAGCAGGCGGCTTCCAGGGGAGCTGTCCCACGTCGCGTTGCCTTCCCAGGGTCGCTGTTCGTTGCGGCTCTCAGCCGAGCAGTTCACGGGTCATCCGGGGCAGCGGTGTTCTGTGGCAGGGTCCTTCCTTCGGCGTTCTCTCCAACCCTGGAGGCGACGACTGTTGTGGTGGCGGCCGGTGGCAGTACGGTCCCCAAGTGCAGGACGTACCCAGCCAAGGGCCGGTTGTAGCCATGCGCTCACAGCTGGGCTGTCGGGCAGGATACCGACCAGAGGGGGGTTCTCACAGGCGGTTGTCCGTCTTCGCAGGTGGATTGACGGCTCGAGGCACAGTCAATTCGGGAGCTTGGACCGGACGGGTCCTCCTTTACTTTGCTCTAGGTTTCCCGGTGCAGAGGCGGTCATGGTGTTCAGGCCAGCGGCGGCTGGACCTCACTTTGTTCTCGCTGTTGCTTTGGGGCGCCAGTCACGGTGTTCGGGAGGATGTCGATGCCTTGGATGACGGGGAGCGTGGCAGGGATGCCCAGCGCTCCCAGACTCCTCTGTCGGTACTGCAGCGATAGCAGCACACACAGTCGCTTTCTTCAGGGTGTAGCGCCCACTGGTCCTGGGGCGCTGGTCAGGGGGCAAGTTCAGCAGCAAGCCCTTGGAGATTGTTTCAGCAGAGTTTGGCACAAAGTCTTGAAAAGCAAAAAGTCTTCTCGCAGTCTTTTCTTTTTCCTCTCCTTCGGCAGCAAGGCACCAGACACAGGCAAGAGACAGCACTCTTCCTTGTCCTTCATGGTCCTTCTCGTCGGGCAGAGCTCCTTCTGTAGCCCAAACCGGATCTAACTTTCAAGGAGCAGGGCTCCTTCTTTTATACGGTATTTCTTTTGTTCTCGCAGGCCAGGGGGGCCTTTGCATAGCCACTTTCAGTCCTTGAGTACCCTGGTGGGTGTACTCCGGCTTCTGCTTTCAGTGTGAGGGGCAGGCGCATCAGATGCCCCACAGGAGGTGGAGCCAGCATTGTGCGTACAGGGGCAGCCAGAGTACCTTGTTGATGGGGCTTCGCCCTTCCTGGGCCAGGTGTCGGCTGAGTCATTAGACGCTCCCCAGGAGGCTGGAGCCAGCATTGTGGTGGCAGAGCACAGCAAGATTCAGAGTCAAGAGCCACTCCTACCTCCCACCAAGGTGTAATCTGCGCATTCACCACCTGTCATCCCCCCTGCCCTGTCACTCACACATCCCAGACAGTCAGATACACATACCAGCAGAGGCGGGCTGAAATGGTTAGGCAAGCAAATGCTAACTTTCTAAAAGTAGCTTTTGCAAACACAGGATACTAAAATAAACTTGACTACAAGAAATATTTTATCATCCTGAGTTCAGGCATACTAAACACGACTCGCTACCATGCTCCTTGAGCCTGCTGGGATTATAGGGTGTAATAATTCCAGCAGCTCAGTCTGGCCTAATGGAAGCAGGTAGCCTTCAATAGTGAAATACGATTTTGGTTGTAAGTCACTACTAGGACATGCCAAACACATCAGGGCCTGTCCTACCTTACACCTACAACGCACCCTGCCCGCAGGCCTACCATAGGGGTGACTAATATGTAGTCAAGGGAAGGTTCAGGGGCTGGCAAATGGGTGCACTTGCCCAGCTAGCGTGACAGTACGAGACTGCACGCGGGTTCTGCGGTGGCAGTCCCCAGACACATCTTACGGCTGCTTCTGTGGGTGGCGCAACCAGCGTTGCAGGCCCACTAGCAGTATTGGCATCTACAAGCCCTGGCACTCCTAGTGCACTTTACTAGGGACTAACAGTAAATCCAATGAACTAATCATGGATACCAATCGCATGTACAATTTACAGTAGGGAGCACTTGCACTGCGGCACAGGTCGGCCGTGGCGCGGTGCCCTGAGTATCGGAAAACCAGCAAAACATCGGAGGCACATCAGCAAAAAGTGGAAGGGAAACTCACGCCAAGGTGCCAGGTCTAACACCCCTGGTTCTCGAAAGAACTAGAAGAACTCCACTTGCAATCCAAGCAGTTGGAACGCAGATGGAGAAAGGGTTACGAGGAAACCAATTGTCTGATCTTTAAAAAGTTTAGGAAAACATACCATGCAGCCATCAAGTCAGCAAAAAAGTCTTACTTTTACGATCAAATCACCAGGGCAAAACAAAATTCAAAAAGAGATTTTCTCAATCGTAAAATCATTCACTGACCCTAAGGGGGTACATGTTGAAATCCCCCTCTCCCAAAAGCTATGTGAAGACATTGCATTCTACTTCCACCAAAAAATTAAGGTCATTCAAAAGAACTTTGTGACCCACGACCATTTGGAGCCTTTGGAGGTACAGGGGACCTCGAATAGGGATGGCAGTGTAGGCCTCCAAGCTTTTGTACTGGCCACTATCTCCCAGACCTAGCCTGTAAATCAGGTTCTCCTCTGGATGCTTGTCCACCGTTGCTCCTACATCATATAATCGACATTGTTCGCCCAGTGATCAATGAGATTGTGAATTCCTCCTGAGCCACAGGGGCAGTCCCAGACAAATGGAAATTCGCCATAGTAAAACCCTTAAAGAAGAAATCAAACGTTGACTCCCTAGATCTTACAAATTATGGACCTATATCTCTGTTACCCATTTTAGGTAAAATTGCAGAGACAATTGTATAAAAGGAGCTTTCAAATTACCTAGAAGTAACAAAGGCTCTTCATCCCCGTCAATCTGGCTACCGACCAAAATACTCCACTGAGTCGGCGCTACTTGAGAATCTTATTTTGGACGAGGGCAAGAAGGCAGTCCTGATCCTTTTAGACTTGTCAGCAGCGTTTGATTTGATCTCACATAAAATCTTGCTTACCAGACTAAGATTGTGTGGCATATCAGATCAGGCCGACAATACCCAATTGATCCTTTCCCTGGATAAGACCACCACTAATGCAGAGGGAAACTTTAAAATCTGTCTGACGGCTGTGTTGCAATGGATGAAGGAAAACCATTTCTGCTGCAATACCAATTGGGAAAGATAATCCCTTTCATCCAAAGGATTGGTGGACGGACGACACCACAGCACCACCATCAACGGTAGAAGTGGCCAGAAACCAAGGCGTGTGGTTTGATTCTGCCCTCTCTTTTAAGCCCCATGTTTTGAAACTGAAGGGGACCTGTTTTGGATTTATAAAAACATTTTAATTTGATTCCCCTGGTGGCTAAAAAGATTGTAGCAGTGCCCCTCATATCATCGAGACTGGACTACTGCAATAGTCTTCTTGCGGAAACTAATAAAATCATTCTGAGGAGACTTCAGATAGTCCAGAACGCAGCAGCCAGACTGGTATTTATTATTTATTTATTTATTTATGATTCTTGTAGAGCGCACAGCTACCCCCGTCGGGGGTGTCCCGGCGCTAAAACTGTCAGCAGAAAAGAAAGAAGGGCCTGTCTAAATAGAAGAGAATAGCCAAGTTTTCAAGCGTCTACGGAACAGTGCTTCAGATGGGGCAAATCTGAGGTCTAAGGGAAGGTTGTTCCAATGTTTCGCAGCAAAGACAGCAAAGGCTCTGCCACCCATTCGGGCGCGGCGGAAGCGTGGCACCACCATAAGACGAAGACTGTTGGAACGTAGGTCTCTCACTGAGTGAGATAATGTCAATCTCTTTCTCAAGTATTCGGGTCCGGATCCGTTCAGAGCACGGAACGCAAGAGTGAGTATTTTAAACTTAATGCGGCAGGCTATAGGAAGCCAATAGAGCTGTTTGCGAAACATTGAGATCGGGTGTCGGAAAGGGATAATGCCAATCAGTCTTGCTGCCGCGTTTTGGACTACTTGAAGGCGTTCAATTTGGTACAATGGGGCCCCCGCGTACAGACTGTTGGCATAATCCAAATGTGAGGTTATTAAGGCCTGGGTAACTGTTCTGCGCGCGTCCATTGGCAGAAATGGAAAGATTTTTCTCATCATTTTTAATTTTCCAAAGCAGGCGGCAGTAACTTTATTAATTTGTGGGCTGCAGGAGAGCGTATCGTCAAACTGGAATCCCAGATTACGAGCAGAATGCACCGGAATTGGGGGGGGGGTTGAGAACCGTAGGCCACCAAAGTGAGGGGGGTATTGTCATTTTTTGATTAAAAAACAGGACTTCCGTCTTGTCAGTGTTAAGACGGAGATGGTTCAAGGCCATCCAGGAGCAGATTTCGCCCAAACAGTGGCGAAAACTAGAGAGGCTGGAGTCAGAGTGATCTCTAAAGGAGAATATCAGCTGTGTATCATCAGCATAGGAAATCACTCTGACTCCGCATGCCTCCACTACCCTGGCCAACGGGGCAAGGTAGACATTAAAGAATAAAGGACTCAAGGCCGAGCCCTGCGGGACTCCACAGGTAAGAGGTTTGCACTCCGATTTAAAAGGTCTGAGAAGAACCCTCTGAGATCGACCCTGGAGGAAAGAAGTGATCCACAGTAGTGCAGAGCCGCTCAGTCCAATCTGCTCCAGTCGATCTAGAAGTATTTGATGAGACACCGTATCGAAAGCGGCGGACAAGTCGAGGAGAACCAACATGGCCTCCTCGCCCTTATCCACACACTCTCGAACAGTCTCAGATACCTCTAGTAATGCCGTTTCCGTGCTGAAGCCCGCACGGAAACCGGACTGGGAGTCATGGAGTAGGGAATTAGTCTGGAGATATTCTGCAAGTTGAAGTTGGACGGCCTTCTCCAGGACCTTCGCTAGTTTCGGAAGGAGGGAAATAGGCCGATAATTACAGAATTGTGTGGGGTCCGCATCTGTTTTCTTCAGGATAGGCACCAGCAAGGCTTCTTTCCAAGCCGAGGGGAATTGGCCTAATTGTAAAGAGGCATTCCATAATGAAGTAAGCGGCTCTAATAATAGAGTAGCCAAGTCACTCATGATCTTAGGGGGAACCGGGTCCAAAGGAGAGCCCGATTTGCACTGTGTAAGAAGTTTAAGTGCAAGATCGGGAGTGAGTTCCTTGAATGCTACTAGGGCAGGAGCAGTATCGTGGCTTATTGAAGTCGGGGAAAGGGAATGATCAGACGCCACAGCTGGAGGGAAGGTTGCTGCGATTCTCTCAATTTTTTCCTGAAAGAAGTCTGATAGGCCGTTGCAAAGAGACTGGTTGGCAACATTGTTGGGTGTCATTGCAGGAGGTTTGACAAAGTCTTTAACAATTTTAAACAACGTTTTTGCCGAGTTGTCTGCATCTTTAATTTGCGAGGCAAAGAACTCTTTCATGGCAGATTTTTTAAGCTTAGTAAATTGCTTTAAGGCCGTTTTGTAGATGAATTTCGCCTCTATATTATAAGTTAATCTCCAGCTGCGTTCTAATTTTTTGCAGCGGCTTTTTTCTTCACGTAAGGCAGCGGAAAACCAAGGAGCGGAGGGACGAGATCTTGCAGAAGAAACCGGTAGAGATGGCGCAATGCCGTCTATCGCAGATAATAGTGCAGCATTGAACTTGGAAACACCAGCATCAATGTTGTCTATGTGAGGCTCTAGAGGACAACTAAATACCGACTCTAGGGCTGTGCAAGTAATTTTGTGCCATTTCCTCCTGTAGTCTGTTCCCCGTCCCACCGGAATGGGTGTCTGAGGGAGTGAGATATCGACTGAGAGAAGGTAATGGTCAGTCCAGGTAAGGGGAATGGAGGGGTAGGTGATGATACCTGGGAGATTAGAGAAAATTAGGTCTAATGTGCGGCCCGCCTCGTGCGTCGGACCTTGGATTAATTGTGTCAGGTTCAGGTTCTGAAGGGAGTCAAGGAATCGAGTGGCTAAGGTACAGGTAGGGTCATCAACATGTAAATTGAAATCACCTAATACTATAAAGTGCGGGTGCTTGAGAGACAGGTCAGTTATGATGTGAACCAGCTGCGTTAGAGAGGAGGGGGAGGCTTTGGGAGGGTTATAAACTAAAATGCCGGTTAGGTAGGCTGAAGCAGAGTCGGCAATCGAAAAATACAAGGCTTCAATCAACCCAATGTTTGTTAATTTTTTAATAGTAATATTAAGGTGAGATTTAAACATGATAGCCAGTCCACCCCCAGTTTTACCTTCTCGGTTAATGCCCAGGAAGCGATAGTCCGGGGGGGTGGCTAAATAAATATCCGGATTTGAAGTATCCTTAGTCCAAGACTCAGTAAGAAATAGAATGTCCCAGTTGTAAGTGTTCAGAATCGACCAGATTTCATTAGCGTGACGAGGGAGAGATCTACAGTTAATCAGCGCTGCTTTTAAGGTGCGAGCAGTCGGGGCTGAGGGTAGTGGAAGGGTGCGTTCGCACCAAGGAGGGAGAGTAAAGTTACACTGAGAGCATTGGAAGGAATGGCCATCTAAGTGTTCAGGGAGGCAGCGGGCTGCTATATCACAGGAGCACGATCCTATTTGTATAAGCTGGTCTCTAGTCCAGCTTGCGCGGTTCTCAATAATTACCTGGGCAGGGGGACTGGCCCTCGGCCCGTGCCAGGCGCGGACGGGCGCAGACTGGCTTGCCTTAGGAGCGCCTTTGGCGCGCCATCGGTGCGCCCGCTGCGCCCGCCCGCTGCGCGGACGAGAGGAGTGGTTATTTTTATGCATGACAGGAGGGTGGGAATCGTCCAGAAGCTGGACCGCTACCCTTCCTGCCTTCCCCAAGATGGCGGTGGTAATTTCCGCGACTACCGGCGTCAGCACCTCAATTCGGCTGAGCCGGTAAGATCAGGCAACAATATCGACCCTGGTGAAGTAGAACTCACCTTCTAGGTCGTTTTACAGCAATTCCGGAAATTTTAAAATAGCGCCTGATAAAATATTTACATGTCTAAAACAAGTCCAGAATAAGTGTCACACACTCCGTAATACAACTACAGGTGAGGGTAGAGAAAAGAGCGCCCCCGGCTTCCGCCTCAGGGGAAAGGTGCTAAACAGAATTTGCACACAGGAAGGAAATCAAACCTTAAATAAGGCGGGAGGGCGGGAATCGTCCAGAAGCTGGACCGCTACCCTTCCTGCCTTCCCCAAGATGGCGGTGGTAATTTCCGCGACTACCGGAGTCAGCACCTCAATTCGGCTGCGCCGGTAGGATCAGGCAACAATATCGACCCTGGTGAAGTAGAACTCACCTTCTAGGTCGTTTTACAGCAATTCCGGAAATTTTAAAATAGCGCCTGATAAAATATTTACAAGTCTAAAACAAGTCCAGAATAAGTGTCACACACTCCGTAATACAACTACAGGTGAGGGTAGAGAAAAGAGCGCCCCCGGCTTCCGCCTCAGGGGAAAGGTGCTAAACAGAACAGTATTGGGACTACCACGCAGGGGGTCAGCTTCAGCTGCACTGAAGACCCTTCATTGGCTCCCGGTCTGTAAGAGGGTTCTGTTCAAACTTTTATTAACAACATTTAGAGCCGGTCATCTAGGCCCAGGATATCTTTCAGCAAGATTTAGGCTGTACATTACGACAAGAACGTTAAGGTCAACCACGGGCAACCTGCTCAGCGTCCCAGCATTTAGGCTAGTTACTAGAGGCGGAAGGTCAGCGACCGTCTTGGGAACCAAAGCCTGGAACAGCATGCCCAATGAGCTTAGAACCATCGAACAGGAGGGTCAGTTCAGAAAACAGTTAAAAACGTGGATCTTTGGTCTATCAGTTGCTTGCTGCCAAAAGCTCACTTAGGCCTATGTCACTCTCTTGACCTGTTGTTGATAGCGCCAGGAGACTCCGTCAGGAGTGACAGTTCGCGCTTTATAAGTTCTCTTTTCATTTAATTTCATTATCCTCGCCACTCTAACTGCCTAGCTGCCGCCTCTCAGTCAATCATCCCTTCCTGGATTGCAATAATCAATTCTTCCCTCCTATAGGGTTCGATACCTGACTCTCTAAAGGCTGGCCAAGTGGTCCCCATCTTAAAAAATCCTATGCTTGATCCCGCTTCCGCCGACAACTATAGACCCATATCAATCATCCCACTCCTAGCCAAAGTTCTGGAGAAATGTCTGCAACAGCAGCTGAGCTTACACATCACAAACTTCCACCTTCTGTTAGGTCCTGGTCCTCAGTCCTCTTTTGCTGACCATGCCCAAAACCATCACATGACACACATGTAGTATAAAAAGGAGTCCTACCCTTATGTCAATGCTTGTTATTGCTACCTGTGGGTTCCTGCATCCTGGCTCCTGTGTTTCCTGTTGACTGCTGCTGTCTTTTCACGGGCTCGTGTAAAGACTTGGAGATTTCCCAGTTTATTTCACCTTATTCCCTTATCCTTGCTTCATTCCTTGTCCTAGTACCTTGTTTGTAGTATTCCCCTTACCTGCCCGCCCCTTTCCTTAGCGAGGTCTCCTTATAGTTAGAAGTTAGAAGTTAGTTAGTGTCCTTTAGGTTTAGTTTCCCGCCCCCCTCCCTTTTTCTAGTCTTTGACCGTTTGGTGCGACTACGACAACATTCAGGGGCCCCTGTTTGTTAGTTGCCCGTTTCGCTCCTCTCCCGATTCGGAGACGCAGTGAATTACACGGTTGCGTGAGCGCTACCCGTCCGCCTCATTATACGCGGAAGTGACGTTTTCGTCCATTCCGCGAGACAAACCCGGCTGGGTTTGTTTACTCTCGAGTAAGACCGAGCGGATGAGAAAACGCGTCCTCGCCGATTCCTAGCCCCATTTCAAAGTACCCGTTAGGCAGGGGTTTTTTACATGCCTGTACAAGTGGTGTGTTTTTTACCCTGCATATCCCTCAATTGACCAAACCATACACCCTTACTGAAACGTACAGTCTATTAAGTAAGACGCCTAAGAGAAGTTATCTTAGGTTAACAGTGACTGACAAACTCCTTGAAGCTAAGCCTGCTCAATCTTCCGGTAAGTGTATGTGACATGATATGCTTGGATAATGGTCTTATGTAGCAGAAGAAGGACTGGGGACTGAATAATTACCGTAGGGTGTACTTTGTGTTCCCCTTTTTGCAGGTGCAGAAGAAGGAGGCGGGTGTTTCTTTTTAAGGCACGTTATAAGGGTGGAAGGTTTGGTTGCCTTTTGATTTCCACCCTCTTTTCTGGGTCAGCAGCTTACTCATGTGTATCATTCAGTGAGTGGCTGGTGAGTCGGGGAAGGGGACTGGACTATTCCTCGTTCCTGCAGTGTGTGGGTTGGGCAGGAGACCAACAGAATAACAAGCCCACGTTATAATACACTGCCCGAACTTGGATGGACGTAGAAGGAGGAGGGGACATGGCTGGCGCGGAAGCACCCTCCATGAATGATATAATGGGGGCCCTTGCTGCGTTACAGGTGCAAGTACAGGAATTGAGACAGGAGAACGTAGGGTTGAGACAAGAGTTGGTTGCGGTAAGGGCTCAGGCACAGGCACAACCCAGAGCTCAAAATCCCGTTATACATCCGGCTACTTTCCAGTATGGGGGGGCAGGACAGAGTAATCCTGGAGGAAGTACACAATTACCGTAAATTTCCCTGTTCCTGTTCCTCTGGCTCCACCTGAACGGTTCTATGGAGACAGTGGGAAATACGGGATGTTTATGAACCAGTGTCAGTTACACTTTATGTGTAGGCCTGGTGCGTTTCCCGATGATGCTGCGAAGGTGGCCTTTACTCTTTCATATCTGGCTGGTACTGCTGCCCAGTGGGCTATCCCATTAGTGGAAGGGAACGACCAGGTATTGAGGGATTACAATGCTTTCAAAGAGTTGATGAGGGGGTTGTTTGCCAAACATGCTTTCATGCAAGCTAGTGACTCGGAATTACTGAAACTGCGACAGGGGCGACAGGATCTTCTGACATATATAGCGTCTTTTAATAGATTGATTGCAGAGACACATTGGCCAGCCGATAAGCGGACTTCCTTATTCTATCAGGGTCTTAATGATGATCTGAAGGACGTGGTGTCACAAGTAGTGGATCCCCCGGAAGAGTGCGCCGCTTTTATAGACTTAGTGGTTAAGTTAAACCATAGGCTGTCAGAGCGACGCAGTGATCGTGGTCGTTTCCAGGTGTCCCGAGGGAACTTCATAAAGACCGAAGTGAAACAGCAACCCGGTGAAGCCAAACCTGAACCAATGGAAATAGGAGGGGTCAGGGGGCCCCTTACACCTGAAGAAAGAAAGAGACGTAGAGATCAGAACTTATGTCTCTATTGCGGACAGGGAGGTCATTTTGCAAGAGAGTGTCCCGTTAAACCATCTAGGGCAGGTTATGACAAAAAGGTGGCATATGTACAGGTGGAAAGACCACTCCTATCTGAGCCTAGCCGAGGTCAATATGAGGTGTTGGGGGCAGTGGACTTGGCGCCCAGACATTTTGTGATTTCGGCACAGCTTCTATTGGCAGATTATCAAAGGGTGCCTGTTTCTGTGTTATTGGATTCGGGGGCCACTGGCAATTTTATTGACATCTCCCTAGCAGAGAAGCTCGGCGTGCCTTGCCAGTATAAGAAACAGCCAGAGCCGGTCCGAGCGATAGACGGAACTGAGTTGTCATCAGGGTGTATCACTAGACAAACCATGCCGCTCCGCTTGTTATGTGATAATGGTCACTCAGAGTGCGTGGTATTCGATCTGATAGACGCGCCTTCCTTTGGATTGGTGCTAGGGGTGCCTTGGCTCCAAGAACACAATCCTAGGATTGATTGGGTACTTCGGCTTGTCACTCTTGATTCGCATTATTGCCTGAAGCATTGCTATAGCGAGGCCAGTGGGGAGGTCCCTCCATTGTATTGTGCAGCCATGGAAGAGAACGGAGTTCCAAGACAATATGTGGAATACGCCGATGTGTTTGATAAGGGTTGTGCTCAGAGTCTGCCACCACATCGGTCGTTTGACTGTAGGATAGACCTAGTGGAAGGGGTTCCCTTGCCTTGTAGTAGAGTTTATGCTCTGTCTGAACCCGAGGAAAAACATCTCAAAGAATATCTGGATGAGATGTTGGAACTAGGTTTTATCCGTCCCTCTTCTTCACCTGTCTCTTCGGCGATCTTTTTTATTCCTAAGAAGGAAGGCACTCTGAGGGCGTGTGTGGACTACCGGACATTGAATAAGGCCACTATTAAGAACAGGTACCCTCTTCCACTTATCCCCGTGTTGCTGGATCAGCTCCGCAAGGCCACAGTGTTCACTAAATTGGACTTGCGTGGAGCATACCATCTGATCAGGGTGCGGCTCGGTGATGAGTGGAAGACAGCTTTTAAAACTAAACATGGGTTGTTTGAATACTGTGTGATGCCGTTCGGCTTGTGTAACGCGCCGGCGGCGTTCCAGTATTTCATAAATGAGGTCTTGAGCGAACATCTGGATAAGACAGTGATAGTTTACTTGGATAACATCCTTATCTTCTCAGAGACCGGAGTAGACCATCACACTCACGTGCGACAAGTGTTGCAGAAGCTGCGGGAACATCGGCTATATGCCAAACTGGAAAAATGTCAGTTTGATGCGAAGGAGGTAGAGTTTTTGGGATTCCTCATATCCGCTGAAGGGATACGAATGGACCCTAAAAAGATACAGGCTATTATGTCTTGGCCAGTGCCCACTACGGTGAAGCACATACAGGTACTTTTGGGGTTCGTCAATTTCTACCGGCGTTTTATCGCTCACTTTTCGGATATTGTGGCACCAATGACCCGCCTGTTAAGAAAGGGGGTGTTCTTTGAGTGGTCCCCGGAGGCACAGGGCGCTTTTCGGTTACTGTTGGAGACCTTTACGACCGCTCCAGTACTGGCTCATCCTGATCCGGCGTTTCCCTTCTTTGTAGAAACGGATGCTTCCGCGTGTGCAGTCGGTGGAGTTTTGTCCCAGAAGGAGGGGGGCACAGGAGATATGCACCCTATCGCTTATTTCTCAAAAACATTGTTGCCGGCCGAACGTAATTATACAGTAGCGGAGCGCGAACTTTTGGCGGTGAAATTGTCTTTTGAGGAATGGCGTCACTACCTGTGGGGGGCCCGTCATACCATCACAATCTATACAGATCACAAGAATCTAGAGTTTTTCAGATCAGCCCGGGCCTTGACACCAAGACAAATGCGATGGGTCTTGTTTTTTAATGAATATGATGTCATTATCACCTACAGACCTGCCGCTCAGCAGATTAAATCAGACGCCTTGTCCCGGATTCATGTCGACCCGGAGGAAGTGAAAGCAGGGAAGGAAAATAGACCTATGCTTGATGGTAGAAAGATTGTGGGAGTAGCTTCGGTGGAAGAATTTGCTTCCAGGATAAAAGAACTGTTGCGCAATATGGATTTGGCCCCGTGGTTGCAATTGTCTCAGGTGGTGGTTAGAGAGGGGTTGTTATATCAGGGGGATAGGTTGTTCATTCCACCCGAGTTGAGACAAAGGGTGGTGGAATAGTGTCATTCGTCCTCTTTAGTTGCGCACCCAGGAATTGGGAAGACAAAGGAGTTGTGCCTGAGGTGGTTTTAGTGGGATTCGGTGGCACAGGATATCCAGAAGTATGTGACAGCCTGCCCTGTTTGTGCCATCAATAAGCCCTCACATAGTAAACCCTCGGGCCTTCTGCAGCCGTTGGCAGTACCCCCTTCCCCGTGGCATACTATTAGCATGGATTTTGTTACGGACCTTCCCTTGGTTTCTGGCTTCACTGCTATCTTTGTGGTCGTAGACTTGTTTACCAAAATGGCTCACTTTATACCACTCCGAAACATTCCCACAGCGAAGGAGATGGCATGGGAGTTCATGGTTTCGATAGTGCGGTTGCATGGGTTGCCCACAGCAGTCATCTCAGACAGGGGGGCGCAATTTGTGTCTCATTTCTGGAAGGAGCTCTGTCTGGTGCTTAAGATGGATATACGTTTGTCATCTGCGTACCATCCCCAGTTAGATGGGCAGACAGAACGCACCAACCAGACAATGGAACAGTTTTTGAGGTGCTTGATTACGTCCCTCTCGTGTGATTGGGTGAGGGCATTGCCTATAGCGGAATTCGCTTATAATAACAGTATACACTCGGCCTTGGGCATGACACCATTCTATTGCTCTATGGGATACCATCCTAGAGCCCTAGCCATCCAACCCACTAGGCACATGCCAGCCATTGATGAAGTATGTAAACGTTTGGGGGACATCTGGGAGGTGGCTAGGGGCAGCTTACAGGAACCTAAGGAGGCAATGAAGGTACAGGCAGATCGCCATAGAGTTCCGGCCCCTGGTTATAAGGTGGGCGATCAAGTATGGTTGGCTTCACGTAATCTGAAATTACCGGGATCACGTAAATTACAACCCCGGTATGTAGGCCCCTTCCCCGTGAGTCAGGTAGTCAACCCTGTGGCGATGAAGCTGTTACTGCCCTCGGACTATAAGATCCATCCTGTGTTTCACACCTCATTGCTGAAGCCCTTTGTTCCCTCAGACCAGGTCCTGCCCCCTCCTGCCCCCTTACTAGTGGATGGCGAAGAGGAGTTTGAGGTACAGGCCATTCTTGATTCAAGGCGGAGAAGGGGTAGGTTGTATTACCTGGTAGATTGGAAGGGGTATGCCCCGGAGGATAGGACGTGGGAGCCAGCTGGAGGTGTACATGCGCCTCGGCTGGTGAGATTATTCCATAGACTGCATCCCCGGAAGCCAAGACCTGTGGGGAGGATTATCGGGGGGGTACTGTTAGGTCCTGGTCCCCAGTCCTCTTTTGCTGACCATGCCCAAAACCATCACATGACACACCGGTAGTATAAAAAGGAGTCCTACCCTTATGTCAATGCTTGTTATTGCTACCTGTGGGTTCCTGCATCCTGGCTCCTGTGTTTCCTGTTGACTGCTGCTGTCTTTTCACGGGCTCGTGTAAAGACTTGGAGATTTCCCAGTTTATTTCACCTTATTCCCTTATCCTTGCTTCATTCCTTGTCCTAGTACCTTGTTTGTAGTATTCCCCTTACCTGCCCGCCCCTTTCCTTAGCGAGGTCTCCTTATAGTTAGAAGTTAGAAGTTAGTTAGTGTCCTTTAGGTTTAGTTTCCCGCCCCCCTCCCTTTTTCTAGTCTTTGACCGTTTGGTGCGACTACGACAACATTCAGGGGCCCCTGTTTGTTAGTTGCCCGTTTCGCTGCTCTCCCGATTCGGAGACGCGGTGAATTACACG
This sequence comes from Lissotriton vulgaris, assembly GCF_964263255.1. Taxonomy (NCBI): domain Eukaryota; kingdom Metazoa; phylum Chordata; class Amphibia; order Caudata; family Salamandridae; genus Lissotriton; species Lissotriton vulgaris. The sequence goes on from NC_141698.1 coordinate 993,822,603, forward strand.
GTTGCGTGAGCGCTACCAGTCCGCCTCATTATAGGCGGAAGTGACGTTTTCATCCATTTCGCGAGACAAACTCGGCTGGGTTTGTTTACTCTCGAGTAAGACCGAGCGGATGAGAAAACGCGTCCTCGCCGATTCCTAGCCCCATTTCAAAGTACCCATTAGGCAGGGGTTTTTTACATGCCTGTACAAGTGGTGTGTTTTTTACCCTGCATATCCCTCAATTGACCAAACCATACACCCTTACTGAAACGTACAGTCTATTAAGTAAGACGCCTAAGAGAAGTTATCTTAGGTTAACAGTGACTGACAAACTCCTTGAAGCTAAGCCTGCTCAATCTTCCGGTAAGTGTATGTGACATGATATGCTTGGATAATGGTCTTATGTAGCAGAAGAAGGACTGGGGACTGAATAATTACCATAGGGTGTACTTTGTGTTCCTCTTTTTGCAGGTGCAGAAGAAGGAGGCGGGTGTTCCTTTTTAAGGCATGTTATAAGGGTGGAAGGTTTGGTTGCCTTTTGATTTCCACCCTCTTTTCTGGGTCAGCAGCTTACTCATGTGTATCATTCAGTGAGTGGCTGGTGAGTCGGGGAAGGGGACTGGACTATTCCTCGTTCCTGCAGTGTGTGGGTTGGGCAGGAGACCAACACCTTCTAGATGACTTCCAATCCGGGTTCAGACCTGGACACAGCACTGAAACCACCCTCCTCCACATCGTGGATGATGCCCTCCAACCCCTCAAACAAGGCAAAACCTGTCTACTAATCGTCCTAGAACTATCTTCGGCTTTCGATATGGTTAACCACAAAATACTCCTTGAACGCCTCAAACTCAGGATGGGTTTGGATGGCACCGTCCTTGAATGGTTTAGGTCATTCCTCCAAAATCGCTCACAAAGAGTCCTCATCAACGGTAATCTATCCGCTCCCTCTTCGATCACAGTTGGAGTCCCCCAAGGATCAACCCTTTCCCCTACCCTCTTCAATCTTTACCTTGAATTGCTCACAGAGGTGCTAGGCACATCCAATATCTCCTACCTCATGCAGACAGATGGCACACAGATCTACAAATCTCTTACCCTGAGGACATTCTTTACTTGAATGAGGCCTTGAAGCTGACTGTCCACTGGCTCACCGCCAACCGGCTTAAACTTAATGCAAATTAAACAGAATTTCTTCTAATCTCCCCACCCAAAACCAATCCAGACATATAGAAATGGATCAAGGTTATCACAGCGCTAAACTGCCCTCCTACCATTGTTGACTCTGCAAAATCCCTTGTAATAACCCTTGAAGGCAGCTTGAACATGCGGGCCATATCAACTCGATGACCAAAACTGCCATATTTCACCTGAGTTACCTAAGAAACCTGAAACCCTTCCTCTACGCCTCCGACCTAAAAATGGCAATCCAGGCACGGTCATTTCCAGACTAGAATATGGATGCTCTACTCTCGCAGGGCTACCCAAGAACTCTCTGGCCCCATTGAAAGTCTGCCTCAATGCTGCCCCCAGACTCCTAACTGGCTCAAAGAAATTCAACCACATCCCTACCCACCTCATAGCTCTGAACTGGCTTCCCCTTGAGGCCAGAATCCAACTTAAACTGACCTGCATTAATCACAAAGCTCTGTACTCCAATTCCCCTGCATTCCTTACCCAGAAACTCCTGATATCCAGAAGAGCCAGAAACTCCCGATCTGCCAGAGACCTTTGCTCCAACCAGCATGCTTCTGGAAAAAAGCTTTGCTACAATCGGGCCTTCTTGGGATCCACTCCAACAATTTGGAACTCTCTCCCACCCGCCATCAGAAGACTTTCATTTTCGGCATGCTTTAAAAAGGAGACCAAAACTTTCCTAATGTGTAAATTCCCCGCATAACGATCACAATCACCTTAGCAACATGTTCCACCCACCACTTCAGCATTATCCATGACTTTTACGGATGATACCTATGCTGCACTCCTGGGCATCCCATCCAAGAGTTGAGTCTGCGTGTCTTCTTTTATAATGTATCTATCTGTTTTTTTATCCCAATTGTATCCGGGACTTTAGACTGCTTGCTTTTTCTTGTATAGTGTATCTACCTATTTTACCCAATTGGTTCCCTCACCATCTAATTCTTTTGTATACCACCCTTCAATCCTGTAAAGCTCTCTGATACCCTCATGGGTCTGGTTGGTGCTATAAAATAACTAGATAAATAAATAACAACTGAGCCCAAGCACTGATACAAAATAGGAACATGCCCCTTCCAACCCAGAAAAATACCTTGATGTTGAAGGAGATTCTTACATATATTTTCTGGATTGAGACTTGAGTACAACAATGGGGAATAACCAGCTGTAACTCTGTTGATTGATGAGATTTGTAATTTTTAAAGTGTACTCTTACCCATTGTTACAATGGAAGACCCATGAGGTTAGGAAGAGACATTAAATGTGTTACAGACGAAACGCAAAGCTGATGAGTGGAAAGCTTGTAAACAGTCTCAGCCACTTTCCATCACTGAGGACGAGGACGCATTCCAGTTCATCGTTTTTCACTCACTATGCCCCTTCAGAAAGAGATCAGCCATATGCAAGTCATACTTGATCCTTGAGCCTACAGAAGGAACAGTGCAGCCTAAACTGCCAGGTAAGATAACCTTGGAATGGGGAAACAAGCAACCAAAGGATGGTTTCAGACTAAATAGTCCTTGTGAGTAAGGCACATCTTGAGTCCTGTGGTACAGGGAGCACAAAACTCACATGTCAGCATACATGCCACGCTTAGGGCATCATTCTGAAAAAAAACACAAAGTTGATCAGTGGAATGCTTGCAATAAGTCTCACCCACTGCTAGTTGCTCCTGTGTGTTAATGTATGTTTATCCATATTAATATGAACATTGTCACGACCAACCTTTTTCTTGCGGAAGCCTCACACAACTAGTCCATTCTACAATCCAATATTAATGCAGTATAATTGCTGTTTTACAGCATTGATCTGCAGAAATCGAACTCATTTTAGCAATCTAGTTTCTTAACATTACTCCCCTTTCTGAAAGGCTCTGAATGCTTAGTTTATGAAATATCATTACCTTCTCACCTTCCTCATTTAAGACATGCATCATGTGCTTTCACTTCCCATGCAGACACTCCACTTGACTACACTCAACATAGTCCATCCCATGTTTTTAATCAACCCACCCTCTTCCTCAGACACCATCTCTTATTGTGTGGTCACATTTAGGCCTGGGCAGGAACACCACCATTTTACATGCTCATGTTTAAACATGACATCTTTTCTTGAATGTCGACACATGAAACACTTTTTGCTTGCGTGCTTGTACAGATGATGTTCTATTAAATATCTTTGCTTACATTTGCACAACTTTGTAGGTACATTATCAGAGCCTTGAACATTCAGTGACAAACCAAAAGTTCAGTGCTCAAAATGATGTTTATTATTGCTCGCTCGGCAACAGCTTTCTGAATACAGAATCCTTCATGGCAGCCTGACTGGGGCCTAGGCATGGCAACATGGGTGATGCTTAATATATAAATGAAATCGCTCTTTTGTTTAGTAAGAGGAGCATTTCGTTGGCATTGCATGGTCGCCATGCCAGAATTCCAGCCTAGCTGATTCCTGTTTACCTCCTGTGAGGGATGGAGGCCCAGATCTCCACTAAGATCATGTTCCTCGATGACACTTATCCACAGGTAACAAGGAAGTTAGATCATCCTACAGGTATTCTGACTGATTCACCCACCCTAGACACACTAGGACAGGTAGAGCCAGGCAGGAGAACAAAATATAGCAGTACTTATATGCAAGCATATAATCTCTGTAACAGCACAATGGTTGAATTGTTTATCTTCTTCACTATTCTCATAATGCTGATCATACTATACTATTTCCATGTATTGATTATTGCGGTGCACATATTTTAGACAAGAATCACAATACTTAAAAAAATATTGAAACGCCATGTTGTGTACTTTTTTGTATCTCTATGCATGAGTTACCAAACAAAAAGGTTATAGATCTGTTACCAAGATTTCCTTGGGCAGTCAGCGTTGTCATGTTTTGAGGTTGCACATTCCACCTGTTGCCTTACCCGGTTCAGGGTACAGATGGTGCACTGTGAGCTAGCAAGGTTAACATATCCTGCGACAATCAGTCTTGCACAGTCTTGACATTTATGTTGTCCAAAAAACACACAGTTTTACTGAGAAAGTATAAGCTGTACGGCACTCTGAGAGGGAGAGGTAATAAAGCACTTGCTCAAATCTCACAAATCAGTCAAGCACTTTGTCTGTCTCATCTGGAAAGCATTCTGTAACCCTGAGGAGTCAAATTCCATGCAGATGCATGATCATTTCAGCCACAGGTCTGTTCTGACCCTAAGAGGAGCTCATTGGATGGTATCTCCATTAGGAACCCACTTGGTGTTGAGGCAGAACCCAATCCCAGGCCTTTTAGGCCAAAGAAGCATCCAGGGTGGATCGCTTTTGTATTGTATGTGGGGCAGGAATGGGGATGAAACCAGTCAATCGCTGCCACTGAGGCAGGTAAAAGGTTGGTCACCAGCTTACAGTAGTGTGGAGTTTGCTCCTCTGCCCATCAACAGGTACTTAAAGTTAAAAGCCAGCAATTCATCATGAAATCAGAAAGGCATTGGCCCTTGTTAGGTAGAGACAGAGCCATGGAGAGTGATGCCATTCTAGCAAGGGTTGAAGATATGTGGTTTTCAGTCTTCAAAATACAAAATGATGTAGTCCTGCTGCAGCAGAAATGTCAGTCTTTTATTGTATTTTATATTACAGGCATGTAGTAAACTACGGCTGGCAGAAGCTAACTGGAGTTATGGGGATTGGGCTTACGGAGGCTGTGCCATACATGAGTTCTGTCCTGTAATGTGATTTGATTCATGTGGTAAAGTGAAGACATTATAATATCGAGATAAACTGCAACACCTCTGTACTAGCAGGAGTAGTAGTGACCATTGCTGTAGAGAGAACGGGAAAATCTGAAATTATGTGAGCACTCTACTGTCAGTAATGCATTATATCAGATCTATTATTCTTTATCTCACCGAAGTGCTATATTGTTTTAAGGTCAAGTAGGCCAAAATAGATGCCACAATATCCCACTCATAGACAAAAATAAACACCCTAGGTGTGTAGGTATATCTCAGGGACTCCAATGAATGCCTCTTGCACATCACAAATATCCAAAGATAATGGAAGTGGACACCTCACCCACATTTTTTTGTGGCATGCTTTATCATCGGTGGTTTCTCCCCATCAAGTTAGTTAAACACCACCCTCGATGGACTCATCCAAAAAAAATTATTTGGAACTCCCACCAATGAGTTAGGCCATTGAAATTGTATTTACCAACATTGATGGAAAGATGATGAAGAATGCCACAAAACATTGTGGGTGATATACCTGCGATGTGTCTGGAGATATCTATTAGAGTCCCTAGAGAGAGAGACCCATATAGCTGGGTGCTTATTTGTGACTTTAGGGAGGTTGTGTGCCAGTTGGATTCCTCTTTCTCTCCCCACTATCGTGTGGAAGAGCAATATCCGCCTCTCCGGCATAATTACTCTTTTCTGTTTCTCTGAAATCTCCCTCTGTGGCGTTCTTGTCTTCACTAACAGGATTGACTGGCATTCAAGAGCTGCTGAGTAGAAGCTGATGTTTGCCCTACTGCAAACGTTATGGAGGACTAATAATCAGGCCCCACTTCCAGCCAAATAGCAAGGAAACAATGTTGAGACAAAGAAAGATGTATGTTCTATTTAAAGGCATCTTTTCTGGCTCACAATTTGGTTGTATAACAATACCTTCAGATGAAGCTGAACAGAGACCCACAAGATCAGATGCAAGGTTTGATAGACTGATATTAGCCTCAACATTCCAGGTCATAAGCTCTTATTGAGACAAACATGGAAAATGTATGTAGCTGGGTTGAGTCATTTCATGCATCCTTAACTCCTGGCCTTGCCCCTCAAAAGATGATAGTTTATTAAATTAATTCTACAAGCCCAATTTGCATCTACCTCCAAATGCCCAGATGCCCAGATGCAAGTGGTTTGCTAATTCTCTTCTAGATAGACACACATTGCTCTGCCTCAATGGCCGTCTTCAGGTGAGAATTTCGAAGAGGTAAATAGACTTCTCTGGACATCAACCAAAACTATGTGTAATTTTTAGTCCGCAAAATGTTTAGCTTTAGGAGTAGTCTTCTCAGTTTCAGAAATTCGAGAAAAGGCTCTATTAGACAGAAAAGACTATTTTGAATAGGCAACAGAAAAACCTTCTTATCTACTTCTGTACCAGTTCTCTCTCTGCTTAGAGTGACCTTGTTCCAGTTTCTTAAACTTGCACCCAAACTAAACAGAAGTTTTTGCAGTTCAACTTTGTTTTATAACACATTGTGGCCCATTTCCTGTTTCATTAAAGTGTTTCACTGGAAAAGCTATCTCAGGGCTATATGAACCAGAGTTACTCAAAAGGCAGCCTCTGTACAGAATATGTGTTTTAAGACAATTATCTGTTTAAACTGAAGTGGGGAAACATCTCTTGCAAGCCTATATTCCAAAAGTTATGTTGCAAATATGTTTGTGCAAAATATTATCTGCACATTTACAGCTGATCTACCAGAATGCCAAATCTGAAAAGGTCCTTATGAAAATGATTTTAAAATACTTTTCAACTTATATCTACCGTCTGATGCACCAACATGGGCTACTAAACACATGACCTCTTTTTCTACATTTAAGTAGGTAAACCAGGTCATGCAAAATACCATCTCAGATTTGAACTTTGAGCAGTTTTGTCAGTCTTTTTTTCACATTACAGGTGATTTACCGAAGTGTCCCATATTCTAATACAAATACAACTCTTCATTTATTTCACGACAGAGTGCATATAGCTAGCAATTCTGTGTCCACTCAGTGAACCCCAGCCACCCCAAGAACTTACTAGCTGAGGTCCCTATTCTAAAAACACAAGCATGGTGCGAACTGCATGTTCCACTTTGCATCGCGAGTTGCACATTTAGCACATTTAGCAACTGCATGATTTGTGCTACAAAAGGAGCTACACAAAAGTCTATAATACACCCCAAAAGGTTTGGCAGGTTTTTCCTCCATCGATGGGTCTAAATAATACTGGGTCGTGTTCCTCTCTCCCTTTTTTAGATGATGTTTTGGGATTTGTCTCCAAAGGGATGATGGTATCAAAAAAAGTGTGTGGGAGAGCGATTGAATGCGGAATTTATTTCCTAATGCTAATATGGTAGATTTCATGCTATACAGGCCGATGCAGCTGTTTTTCATTCCACACACATTCCACATAAATTCATCATTTTTATTATACACCTCAACGTTATTCACTTTATTGTATTTATAACAATAAAGAGTAAGTCAGATTTGATTCTCTCCAAAGATTAATATTATGCACTACCTTTCTGGATCCCCCCATCCCCAGAAACACCAAGCTTGAATAATGCCAAGGGCTGCTGAGAACGGTGAACACTGTCTCCTCTACATAAACTCTGTAACATAACACAAGATAACATACCATATCATAGCATAACAAGCACCGCCACTAAAGCAGATGAATTACTTTGCTGAAATATTTACAGGGCATGCAGGGTAGCTCTAACCTAAAAGCTACTGAGAAGGAGAATAAAAAGCTTGTGCTTTACAGCCAAGCAGCACAAACACCAGAGCGCAGCAATCCGCATGCAAACTAATGCATGATTTACAAGCCGCTTTAATATACTATGGCACAAATCCAGTGGAATGTAAAAAAAATAACAATTTGCATGAGTTGGTTAACAATCCCCTTTCCAATCATTATGGCTGCATGAAGATACATTTTTGCTTTCTGGAAAACTCTATACGCGCAAGAATTTTTTGCAGCAGAGCATGCCGAGTTAATGCTGTGTTTTGCTTGGATACATTTATCCTTATTAAGGCTTCAATTATTGTTGAGAGTTCTGCTTTTGATTAATGTTCCTGTACCTGCTTGATAGCTTTTCCTCAAGGTTCTCACTATTTTGCAAAACATAATGCCGTTTAAGGTTGTTATATCGATCACGTCCCGAATTAGAGCCATAAAATGTACAAACAGCTTTTAATATAAATGTTAAAAAAGGAATATATTTAATGCTCCACTGAGCACACACTGAACAGGCTCGTAGGGACTATTTTCAAAGGGCGCTTCTATATTGCCTGCGTATTGACATATTTTTAGAAGTGAGAGAACTATAAGAAACGTTTCTTCGTGATTACATGCCTATGAACAAACACAAAATGGAAAATGTACTGTATTACAGGACTTGGGGTTTGCAGCCTCCATGGGTCTAAATTGACCTAAAATAAAAACTTTGCCCAATTCACAAAAAAGTAGGAAAAATATGAGAGCACTTCCTCCGCCTGAATGTTTTTTTACTGCTTTATTTCTATTTCCGCACACATTCCCAGGAATAAGTTTGAAAACTATGCAAGGCCTAGATTTCCGGGCGAACTGACTTTTTGCCTCTACCTCCTGTTTTTTTATGCTGTGCTAGATTTCGTTTTTGCTGGCTTAAATGCTTTGGGCACTTTGCCACTGCTGATCAGTGTCAAAGTGCAAGTGCTCCCTGTGTAAATTGTGATTACAATTGGTTCTCCCTGATTGGGATAGTTGATTTACTGGTAAGCTCCTAGTAAAGTGCACTAAGTGTGCCAATGCCTGTAAATCAAATGCTACTAGTGGGCCTGCAGCACTGAGTGTGCCACCCACATGAGTAGCCCTGAAAAGGTATTTCAGACCTGCCACTGCAGTGTCTGTGCGCAGTTTGTCAGCTGCCATGTCAACCTGACAAGTGCACCCACTTGCCAGGCCCTAACCTTCAATTTTCGTACATGTAAGGCACCCCTATGGTAGGACCAAAGTACCCCCATGGGCAGGGTGCAGTGTGTGTTAAATGTAGGACATGTACTAATGTGTGTGCAATGTCCTGATAGGTAATTCAGAAAAAGGTGCCCCCTGCAACCTAATTACTTGCCAAGAGCAGGGAAAAACAACAATCAATTTGAAAATGTTCTTGAGCAAAATAGTTTTCATATAAAGTTGCAGGCATATAAACATCCATTGAACATATCATGATGCGTATTAGTCCAAAGTATATGATAGGACAATTATTTTTTTATTAAAAAAACGATATGGTTGATTTTTATTCATTATACAAAGTTATAAAAACACACTAGAATAGGGAATCATAAAAATGTTTGTTAAATAATGAGAGAAATGTCCTGATAGTGAAATACTACCAATTCTTATTGAGAGGCTATCTGTCCCAGATGATAGAATAGGAAGTACTTTGTAACATCTCACAAAGTATAACTTCCCATTAGGAAAAGTTAGAGAAATAAAGTTTAGGCTCTCTGGACTCAGAATCTAGTTTAATAACACATATGTTAGTAAAGATGTTTTTTACATTGTGTGTTTGAAAATGCCACTTTTAGAAAGTAAAAGACACTCAATTGATTGCCAGAATGCAGAACAAATCAAAACATTCACCCCCAGTCAAGAGATCTGGGTTAAATCCATCAATCTTTTCACTGGTGTAACGAAGCTTGAGGGGGCGCCCCTGCAAGGTAGGGGAGGATCTCCCTCTAGACTAAATCAGGAGCTCTCCAGCCAGAGTTCTGTGCTGAGGGGGCCCCCTGGAGCTTTGGACCCCCTACACCATGAGACCTGTGGGGGACGGTGTTACGCCACTGATTCTTTTGCTGACCATGCCACTCCAGTTTAGACCTGGCCATAATCCAAATCAGCTTTGACCCTGTGCCTCATGGGAACAGTCCAGACCGAACTGCTAAGTCAGGTCCTCCCTGGCCTGGAAACAAGCATCCTAGGACCAGTTTCGGGGTTTCACCCTTCATCAGCCAGGATAGCTTGAATCCAGTGGCACAGTGAGCCTGGGACCCACGTCTGGGCATACCTGGCAAACTTAGGGCAAGGAAGCAAAAGACACACAATTGATGGACGGAATGCAGAACAAATCAACACATTCACCCCCCTTCAAGAGATCTGGGTTAAATCCATCATTCGTTTTCTCACCGTGCCACCCCAGGTTAGACCTGGCCACATGCAAATCAGTCTTAAGCCTGTGCCTCATGGGAACAGTCCAGCCCGAACTGCCAAGCCAGGTCCTCCCTGGACCGGAAATAAGCATCCTAGGACCGGTTTCGGGGTTTCACCCTTCATCAGCCAGGATAGCTGGAATCCAGTGGCACAGTGAGCCCGGGACCCACATCTGGGTATACCCGGTGTACTTAGGGTAAGGAAGCAAAAGGCACACAATTGATGGATAGAATGCAGAACAAATCAAAACATTCACCCCCAGTCAAGAGATCTGGGTAAATCCATCATTCTTTTGCTCACCATGCCACCCCGTTTAGAGCTGGCCATATGCAAATCAGTCTTGATCCTGTGTCTCATGGGAACAGCCCAGTCCCAACTGCCAAGCTAGGTCCTCCTTGGAATAGAAACAAGCATCTTAGGATCGGTTTCAGGATTTCACCCCTCATCAGCCAGGATAGCTTGAATCCAGTGGCACAGTAAGAAAGTAGAATTTTTTTTATTTAACGAATCTGTGTGCCTCTGCCTGTTTGTGTATTGACTGTCTGATTTTGGAGTGACAGGGGCTGTGGATGTGCATTCACTGTAGACAGCCACTGGGGGGGGGGTTGAGTTGTGCCTGGCCCTTCCTGGATGACTCAGAGCTGAGTTGAATAGACCTTGGCTGAATTTCGAGTAGTGGAAGGAGATTTACTAGCACCTGAATAGGGCCTGTCTCCCTTGCACAATGCTGTCTCCCCCGTGGTCATATTGCACCAGTGAAGACAGAACTGATTTAGACTGGGCTCAGAGACCCTTGCACAAAGAGAACAAGGACATTTTGTGGTATAAGTATTACACCTGAAACCCCACAACTTTAAATTACTTCTGGACTCAAGAGGAACCTTTTCCAAGGAAAAGAGCTAAAGAGCTGTGAGGAGGAGTACTGCCCCTTTGACGTGTGCTGTGTGGGGATGGCCTGCAGTTGCTGTTTCTGCCAAGGAACGTACAAAGACTGGAACTTTGCTTTGAACCTGCTTGAAGAAGATCTCTAAGGGCCTGTGTGTGCTGGCCTCCTGTTCTGAAGTCCCGGAAGAACATAAACTTCTGCCCAGCTCCCCTGAACTCTGCTGCTGAGAGTTTTGACCTGCTAGGAGGTGCCTGTTCCAGTTTTACGCCAGAAGAACTGAAAAAATCAATGCATCGCTCTTCTTGCAGCTGTTTTTCCAACGCAGCACCACTGTGCGAAAAGAATCTTCACGCATCCCCGTGCTGCAGCAAAAAAACGATGCAGCGCCTGTCATGGCTGCAAGAACCAACACATCGAGGGATCGCTGCTGAAGAAACCGACAAAGCGCCGCTCGACGCCGCTGCATTGATTGCCGACGCATCTCAGATTTCCATGCTTCATACCTGTGCAGCAAGTTTTCCTAACTCATCCCCTGCATACCAAATTTGACGCATCATTTCTCTTGCGTGCAGCTGACCTGCTGCATCTCCTCTCCAAGGTCTCAGGAACTGATGCATTTCTTTGTTTTCGACGCTTCCCATCTCTGTGGCTGTTTGGCCTTGTGAATTCTGACGCTTCTACATGTACTTTGTGAGAAATCAAGCATCCATAGTTTCCTATAGACCCAGTTGTTTGAAACCTTTGAAAATTCATATTCTTACTACATGTGTTGGAATCCTGTCATTTAGGTCTTGTTGAGGTTAGATAAAGATACTTTATTTTTCTAAAATGGCGTGGTGTCCATTTGTGGTGTTATCACTGTATTACTGTGTGTTTTGAATACAAATACTTCACACATTGCCTTTGGGATAAGTCTGTCTGCTCGTCCAAAGCTACCCAGGGTGTGTGCAGGGGTTATCTAAAGTTGTATCCCCCTTACCCTGACTAGAAGCAAGGGTCCCTATTTGGGCAAAGGTATCTACCTCTTCCAACTAGAGACTCACATTTTTAACATAGATGTATTATGATACATTCTATAATAATGGTTTGACTACATTTACCTTTGTGATTAGTGGCCAGAAGTGTTTTTTGAGTCCAAGTGCACAAATACTAAACTCTTCATAGCAGATGCAAGACCAATGCACCTCCTATACATTGTATAGCATGATATTATTATTTGAATAGTTTGGTGATACCACCAGTATGTCTTTGTTACACTTTGTAGTCATTGTATGAATAAACTGCAAGACAGAGTTTACATAAATGGTTGGCTTGGCTGGCATGGTGCAAGCTTACCTCGCATGTCAGAAGGCTTGCCCAGTTTCGTTTAAACCAGAGATCATGCCTTGCCTGATTTGATGCAAGCCAGAACTTTACTTGGGGGTCTCCTTGACCACTTCAGTTAAAGCTGGAGCTGAAGGGCTGTTTGGTAGATTTTATGGTTGTAGGCTGGCTATGTGTGAAGCTTTGATTTTGAATAGGAGGTTCTGATACAGTTTCAGAAGCCATCTCTGTGACAACATTGTGAATATTTGGGCTTGTGTAAGAGGGCTGGTGACGAGGATAGTGTTACTATGGTAAATAAATACATTGCTGTTTTTTTCTTGGGTTTGATGAAGGCAAGTGTAACAGTAACCTCAATATGTACTCTAATGTCTTTGCTTTTTTCTCTCACCTTCTTCCTGGAAATTCAATACTATTTGGATTTTGCATCGTAATCTAGATTGGGTTATTTGCTTAGCAGTGAACTCCTAGACCTTACATCCAAGATGAGGTTATATAAGTCTTGGCTAATGTTGACAGTGGCCTCATAGAGTAGGGAGAAAAACTAATGTAGGACCTACATGGAAGCTGGATGTAAAACTGAGTCAGTTGGCTTGAGTCTGAAAGGCGGTCTATAGGAATAAAACATTCAATGGACAAAGAAATTATCCAATAGAGGAAGTGTAGAGGTAGTGGTGAAGGAATCACCCTCCAAGACAATATGAAAAAACAAATGGATTCTATCAATGAAAAGTAAGCGAATTATTTGTATGTGTATTATCAACTTTATAGTGGAGGGAAGTGGGACCGGCTCTCTTCGCGGATGGCAGAAAGAGACCACTATGTGCTTTTAAAATACCCTTCACACGCTAAGAATCCCTTAGTGTCATGCTTCATCATAGGGGTCTTCCCGTCCCTCTACGGGGCAGGGCGTGCTACGACCTACGAGCTACGCGGGTGCACTAATATAAATGACGATAGGCTATGTGTGGTGTGGGACAGTGATAAGTGATAAGAGTGTAGGGACCTAAATACGTGAATGTAAAAAAGATTAAAAATCCCCTGGCTAGTGGAAAAAATTATTTAATGGCTTCCCTAGCTGGGAATAGTAAAAGAGGGGTTAGAGAGGTAGAACAGACTATGTTGACTACCTAGTCGTCGACATGACATGTTTCGTAAGCAGTCCCCTACTGCTTACTCATCAGGACCTCTACTGGTCCCTACTAGTAAAACTCAATTACTAAATGTTGTATGCCTAAAGTCCTAAAACCTAGTAGCAAAAATCAGCTACTTGGTTTGGCTTTGGGGCTTGAGTGGGCCCTTGGTGAAGCTAAACAAGTTTTGACCTGATGTGTGTGGTCCCTGTAAAGGAAAAGGAAAAAGAAAATATACTTTTTTAAATACACGAAAAATCACATATTCCTTTAAGGCCGCAAATTGCATGAGTCACATTGTGGCATTGTATTCATGTAATAGTTTAACAGCTGATGTCTTATTAATCGACTAAACATGTAGACAGACAGTGATATATTTTTCTCTGTCCCTGAGGTCATGGGTATAATAAACCACCGAGATGTCACGCACACACATGCGGCAGAGCCCACCACATCGCACGGACACATTCAACAGCGCACCCATAGGAAATGGATTGATAAAAAGGGTGGCTGACTCGAAAAGTTTCATTGTGAAAAACACCGAGATTTCAATGTTCAAATGCCGAAAGATAGTCCGTTATATGAAAAGGCATAATATACACCTTGTCGTGAGAACGCATGCACATGACAAACAATATATACATACAGTTCTTTTAGATGTTGTGTGTACCATGAGTCTGCATACTGGGGATCGCTATCTTGCGGTCTACTGTAAAGATACAAGACAAGGTAGGGACTCAGGAGGTGATCACTGAGTAGCGTGGCCCTTTAATTTTACGTCTGACCAGGTTTTTAGTGACCCATGGACAGGGTCTTACTTACGTAACCGCTACAGATATGCTGGCATTAATCCTACCCCTCGGCTGCTCCGTGGTATCAATGGATGGCCGCGCGGGCTCCATATTTATGCCGGAAATGCTCCCCTCGGCAGGCGCTGTGTCATCCCCGGAGGAGCCCGAGAACTAGAAAGCTAACCAAAAATGACCGCTCATCGTGGCACAGGTGGGGCGGGTCCCCCGGCTGCATAGTCTTTCTCCTCTTTTTGCTTCGATTTAATGTGGGAGATGAGTGTACCACAATTTAGTTTAGTGCCAGGTTTCACTACAAAAAATGGAATTTATTCAAAAGGGGGGCAGCGATAACAGTTTAGAGCCCTTTTGAAAGAGCGCGATCTAGCAGGTGGAATATTGTCCACAAACACTAGTGCGCAAACAAAAACGGCTGCCAGAACTTGCACAGTCTCAGAAGTCTTTTTCCTCTCTCTATAGGTGCTGATATGCAAAAGGAGAAATTGTATTTAGAGAAAAAGTTAAATGTAAAATAATGCTTGGTATACACTATAATAGCGAGAGAGAACAAGTAAAGGCAGATAGCCAAAACAGAGGTCGTAGTCCTTAGGTGGAAATACCGCAAATGTCTATCTGTGCATCGAGTATTCCATTGGGTTCATATTAAAGACTAACGTTTGCTGTAGGATGTTAGCAGTTACAGACATAGAGTCATATACACCTGTTGCGGCTAGTTAATTCTGCGTCTGCCAGCAGATGTATTATGATAGTCAAACGTTTACTGTAGCAAGGCCTCAAGGGAGCATTCCTTGTTTTTTGGAAGCAATTCATAACCGCACATCAGTCTCATTCTCTTGATTGGTAGACAACAGATTGTTATATCAGAGCTGACCCCACGGAATTTCATCATTCAAGCCAGTGTTATTTGTATCAAGATGGAACACCCATCTTTGTTCCTTTTCCAGCAGGTGTTCTTCCCTTGCCACCTGTTCAATTATGGTCCAGGAGATATCTTCCGGTTTGTGATTTTTGTCCAAGAAGTGGGTTGTTAATTTGGTACTGGCTCTGTGGCATTTGATGGTACTCTTGTGTTCTGCTATCCTGGTTTTTATTGCCCTGCTGGACATGCCTACATACTCTAGACTACAAGGGCATGTGATAAGATATACCACGTTGTTGCAGTTGCAGGTCGCGAAGCATCTTTGTTCCCAGCTAGTACCATTGCGGACAGTCAGTTTTTTGCTCTTTTTTGTCAGGCAACAGACCTTACATTTGCCACATGGATGGTGGCCTTGGACGAAATCAGCATTTCTCTTGGGGTTGTCAGTTTGGTTTCTCGGTCGGGTGTGCACCAGAATGTCTCGTATGTTCCTCCCCCTTCTGTGGGAAAACATGGGTTATTGTAACTGCAGGCCACCACTGTTGAGAATTTTCCAATGTTTATTGATGATCTTAGTGACTTGGTTGGAACTCGTGTTATATGTAGTTACACATATTGGTCTTTTCTCTTCTTCTCTGGGAATTTTATCTTCCAGCAGGCTCTCCATGCAGTTGTTGCGGGCCCTTTTGAATGCTTGATTGATTACTTTTTTTGGGTACTGACGAGCTTCCAATTTCTTCTGCAAATCTTTGGATTGAGCTTTGAAGTTCTCAATTTCAGTACAGTTGCGCCTTAGGCGGAGAAACTACCCATAAGGTAGGTTGTCCCGTAAATATTTGGGATGGAAGCTCTGGTACATGAGTAAACAATTCTATGATGTCGTTTTGAAGTGTGTAATGGTCATTAATCTGCCATCCTTGGGAAATATATTGAAGTCCAGAAAGACAAGGCTGCTGTTGGAGCACATGCTCGTGAACTTTAGGAAATCATCCTGTAGGTTCAGCCACGTTAGGAATTGTTGTGATGTTCGCTCATCACCATCCCAGATTATGAGGATATCGTCGATATACCTCTTCCAAGTTCTTATGTTCTGTCTGAATGGATTGTTGGGGTGGAGTATCTTGGTGGTTTCTAGATTATGCACATAGAGACCAGCTATACTGGGAGCAAATGTGCTCCCCATGCTGGTCCCATGCTTCTGTAAGTAGAGGGTGCCGTCATAATCAGAGAAATTCTCTTTCAACGCTAGTGAGCAACAGTCCATAATCACATTCCTCGGTGTTTGGTACTCCCAATCATCCTCAAATAGGACGTCCTCAATGATGTTGAGGGTCTCGTTGTGTGGGAGGCTGGTGTATAGACTCTCCATGTCACAGCTTATCAATAGTTGGGTATTAGGGTCAAATGTTAATTCCTCTAAGAGGTTCAATACGTCCTTGGTATCTCTTAGATAAGTGGACTTTCGTTGGACCATGGGTCGTAGGAAGGCGTCGGCGAATTTTGAAACAGGTTCCCAAACCGAACCAATTCCAGAAACAATTGGACGGTCAGGTGGATTTTCCAGCCGTTTATGTATCTTTGGTAAGGTGTATAGATATGGAGTTCTTGTATTTTTTTGGCAAAGGAATTCACCTTCTTTTTTGGTGATCCAGTTATGGGACAATGCCTCCTCCACCATTGTGCCAATTTTCACCTGTATTCTTTCAGTTGGGTCGACGTGGAGCACCTCGTAGTTCCGTCGGTCCTGTAGGAGTCTCACGCATTCATTCTCATATTGTTGTTTGCTTTGTATGACCGTCGCTCCGCCATTGTCCGCTGGTTTTATAACAAGGTCAGAGTTCCCACTCAATTCTTGTAGTGCTTTTCGTTCATCGTTGGAGATATTTTGAAACACCCTCCTGTCCATTGGACTCAGGATGCCCCATGAGGGAAGGAGGATGGAACAACTACCCACCACAAATGATGTATCCACCTCCACAATATGGACCCCCTCCTTTCCAGCACCCACAAGGACCCTACCCCCCTTGGGTATAAAAAAAAAACAAGACTATGGCTATTATGACCAGAATCCTTTTTTAGGGGTGCACCAAGGCAGGAACAAGGGACGCAACCGGAGGGGCACAACCGTCCACTGGACCACTGGAGAAGAGGAGCCACCCAGAATGGCCACAAGAAGCATGACGGGTGCATCAAAGAACCGGAAGGGAGCCTCATAGTGAACTTAACCGATTTCAACTTATCAGAGGCACTGAAAAAAGTATTAGAAAAGGGTCTAGGCTATGTTCCCACAGGCAATATGGACAAATTTCTTCTATGTAAAGAAGTGCAGGAGTTCATGAGACACCTGAAGATCCAAGTCTTCTTCAAAGACAAAGAAACAGGTACCATTGAAGGCGACACCGGATTAAGACCTAAGTCCACTTTTACACCAATTGACAACACCTTACCGATCGAACTTCTAACATTCGAAAAAGCGGTCATGAAGGATCTGACCGATTTGAGTCCAATGGACAGGAGGGTGTTTCAAAATATCTCCACAGACGGTGCACACCGCAAGTGTGTGAGCGGGGCCAAACGGGCAGGCTTCCATGTGAGTTCACATGCCTCTTGTGTGTATAAAAGGTCAGAGACCGATCAGAGCAGCAGATCAAGAGAAAGAAGCTCCTGGTCACAGGAACAGCACGAGGATTGCGCTCGTGAAAGTCAAGGATACAAAGGCCTCTATCCAGCATCACAGCTGATTTTCGACGGTAGATTTGGGAAGAAGGGCAGCACACCTGCCCAGCCTCGACGACGCTCACGATTGTTTTTGGGCTGATGAATGAGTGACTGAATTTGAGCTTCAACTAGTTCCAGCGGCCATGTGTGTGTTACTATGCAATCGCCCCGAAGGGCGCAGGGGTCCCTTGAGTGAGCTGTCCATCCATCATCCTGGGCTGTAACTATTTTAGGATGGCGCCGGCAAGCTGCCAGCGCCATCCTAAAATAGTTACAACAACAACTTCAAGCTTGAAGGCTTGAACTTTTGCCCCCCGAATCCGCCGCTCGCGGACTCACGGATTTTCGGTAAATTCGCGGGAGTTCGCAGATTGCGGATTTACCGAAAATCTGCGAAATCCGCGAGCGGAACGGATTTTGCGCTCACGCTTAGCGCTGTTGAATGTGTGCTTGCGATGTGGTGGGCTCTGCCGCATGTGTGTGTGTGACATCTCGGTGGGTTATTATACCCATGACCTCAGGGACAGAGAAAAATATATCACTGTCTGTCTACATGTTTAGTCGATTAATAAGACATCAGCCGTTAAATTATTACATGGATACAATGTGACTCACGCAATTTGCGGCCTTAAAGAAATATGTGCTTTTTCGTGTATTTACAAAAGTATATTTTCTTTTTTCTTTTCCTTTACAGGGACCACAACAGGTCAAAACTTTTTTTGCTTCACCAAGGGCTCACTCAAGCCCCGAAGCCAAACCAAGTAGCTGATTTTTGCTTCTAGGTTTTAGGACTTTAGGCATACAACATTTAGTAATTGAGTTTTACTAGTAGGGATCAGTAGAGGTCCTGATGAGTAAGCAGTAGGGAACTTCTTACGAAACATGTCATGTCGACGACTAGGTAGTCAACATAGTCTGTTCTACCTCTCTTACCCCTCTTTTACTATTCATAGCTAGGGAAGCCATTACATTAATTTTTTCCACTAGCCAGGGGATTTTTAATCTATTTTACATTCACGTATTTAGGTCCCTACATTGTTATCACTTATCACTGTCCCACACCACACATAGCCTATCATCATTTATATCAGTGCTCCCGCATAGCTCGTAGGTCGTAGCACGCCCCGCCCTGTAGAGGGACGGGTAGACCTCTATGATGAAGCATGACACAAAGGGATTCTTAGTGTGCGAGGGGTATTTAAAAAGCACATAGTGCTCTCTTTCTGCCACCGGCGAAGAGACAAATAAATTAGACATTGTGTTCAGGTTTGCCCAAATTATGAGATATTGATAGTGAAAAAGGTGTTCTGCTTACTGGATTGCTCTTCGTTGATGTACGGTCAATAGGAGAGGACTAGACTGGAAAAATTGCACCACTATTAGACAACGTCTCTGATTGCTTGTATGCTTTATCAAATGGTATTGCCTAGTAGTCAATTTTGACTAATGATCAGTTGATGCATTTTTAGGTGAGCAGAGTTAAGCACGTGGTCGTCCTAGCATACCAGCTTAGGTCCAATTCCATAGACCCATTTAGTTGTATACAGTCATACTGTAGAGAGACAGATGCAAGTCTCCTCTATGGGAGGTGATTATGTATGTGTGTGTGTGTGTGTGTGTATATATATATACCAAACAAAGTCCTGTCCGCCCCAATCACTGGAACGGTAACAACCAGCCAAGGACCTCGTACTTGCTCCTCTACACAATCAACGACCTCCACAACAATCTTCGTGTTGAGCAGTGGTAATTTTATTTATAAATCAGCATCAAATCAATGGGACTTGTGCCCTTCATGACGTGTTTCGCTCTTCGTGGGAGCTTGGTCACATGATGAGTCCATTCATTATGACGTAATTTAAAGTGCAATGCAGTGAAAAAAAATGCACACAAACCGTAAAAACAAGACTAAAAGTAAGTGAAACTTGACAACAGACTATGGCACAATTGTAAATAGAAACATGAATGCTCAGTACAAATACAGATCGTTTTGTATCAATTATAAAACCAAAAGAGATCAATCTATATTGCAAATAAATTATTATGTACCAAGGGCCCGATGTAGGTAAAATTGATTTACCGATTTTAAATTACCGAATTTTACCGATTCGGTAATTTAAAATCGGTAAATCAATGGGTCCGATATGTAGGTATTCCAGATGTGCTGGAATACCGAATCGGATGAATTCGGTATTTACCGATTCGGTAAATACCGAATCGGTAATGCCCATTCATTCCTATGGGCTTTGAAGCCCATAGGAATGAATGGACATTACCGATTCGGTATTTACCGAATCGGTAAATACCGAATTTCTCAAGGGTGCAGGGGGTGTCACTTTGACACCCTCTGGCACCCCCAAAACAGGCACGGGTGCCATGTGGCAGGCATACCTGCCCTAAGGGCAGGTCTGCCTGTCACATGGCATAGGTGTGCATGCACACATGTGCATGCACACCGGAATCGTTATTTTACCATCAAATAGGATTTGATGGTAAAATACCGATTCGTTAAGGCTCCTGGGACTCTGAAGAGTCCCACCTACATATGGGTGGCTCCGAATCGGTAAAACTACCGAATCAGTATTTTACCGATTCGGTAACTTTACCGATTCGGTAAAGTTACCGATTCTGTATTTTACAGAATCGGTAACTTTACCGAATCGGTAAAGTTACCGATTCGGTAAAATAGTGCACCTACATGTCAAATCATGTATACCGATCGGTAACGGCCGAAAATACCGATTTTCGGCCGTTACCGACCGACCTACATCGGGCCCATAGTGTACGAACAAATTATGCTGATTAGTAGTAATATTGCAACTGCTGGATTTAGACCAAGAATCTAGCAACTGTTGAATTAATTCATCTAATAATCGCTAAGTGCAAATAACAGTGCCAGTCATCTAAAATATACGGCAGTTCAACTCAACAACGTTCAATAATAGTGTATTGCAATTTGTAGAGCTCAAACAGTGATCTCATTAAAAAAATCTGTTAGTAAATCAGGTGCAGATAGATATATATATATATAGATATATTGACATATAGATATATAGATATATATATATATGTAAATTACCTACTGGCGAGTTAGGACCTAGGCCTAGATGTAGGTAATAGCAAATTACCGAATGGTAAATACCGAATTTTACCGATTCGGTATTTACTATTCAGTAATTGCTATGTAGGTAAAAAAATCGGTAAAAATACAGAATCGGTAAGATTCGGTAATTACCGATTCGGTAATTACCGAATCGGTATTTGCCATTGATTCCTATGGGCCTTGTAGCCCATAGGACTCAATAGCAAATACTTATTTGGTAATTACCGAATCGGTAAAATTACCGATTTTACAAGGGGGAAAGGGTGTCACTTTGACACCCTGTTGCACCCCTGTTACTGGCTTGTGTGCCTTGTGACACACATACATGCCCTTAGGGCATGTCTGTGTGCCACATGGCACAGGTGTACATGCACAGATGTGCATGTACACTGGAATTCGTTATTTACCATGTAATAGTATTACATGGTAAATAACGAATCGGTAATGGCCTGTGGCACTGTTTCCAGTGCCACCTACATCTGTATTTATCGATTCGGTAAATTTACTGATTCAGTATTTTACAGATTCGGTAAATTTACTGAATCAGTAAATATACAGATTCTGTAAATTAAATGCCACCTGCATGTCAATTCCCAAATACCGGTCGGTAACGACCGAATTCGGCCGTTACCGACCGGTAATTGGCGACCTACATCGGGCCCTTAGTTTTCATAGGAAGAACATTTTTTGTTTTGCTTATAGCTTTGGTGTTGTTCGATGAATCTTCATGAAATTTTCCAAACTAATTCTTTGTTCATATCAGCTCCTATGTTGAAAGTTTGGGGGTGATTCATCAAGGGGTGGGCTGAGAAAAAATGGGGGTCCCAAAATGTGTTTTCTCCATGTTTATTTCCATAGGAAATTTTAGACAAGGCTACAGGTCGAACGGGTGAACGGAATTACCCTGAATTTGGCAGGGAGAAGGGTCTTGGTCTAGAAAGCACGCTTTTGTTTATTTGGTGTTAATCCGTTCAGTAGTTTTTGAGAAATATTGAAATTTACAGATATTGATGTTTGGGAATTCTGCCATCTGATTGGCTGAGGCGTTATGAGCACGAGCTTCCTGCTTATTGGCTGGCAGCGCTGCAAGTGGTTGCAACTAAGGGGTGTTGGCCACCATTTTTTGATTCTGTTGAATCGAGTAAAGGGAAAAAAGGGCGAAAAAAATTGAAAAGCAGGGTAGGAGCACTGTAAGCTCTGTGGGGGAGTTTGAAGCAAAGTAGTCACTCCTACCGGTCTGAAAGTGCAGTGTTGTTCAGAGTGACATGGTGCTGAGATGATATGCTACTACACGTGGATATGAAACCAAGAGCCTAAACCGTGAGCTCACTGTTGTAAAGTGATGGGCTCTGGTCTTTGTAGCATACGTGTGCAAGCAGTGTTAGTACCCGTTTATACCATACAGGGATAGGGAAGCAAACTACTGACCGATATCGTGGGTTTATACTATACCGGTGGCGGGAAGCGAAGTACTCACGCCTACAGTTGTGAAGACTTGGGGATCAAACCGAGGTAATTGCTGTAAATGGATGAGCTTTGGGCGCTGTAGTATACGTGTGCAAGTAGTGTTAGTAGGCGTTTACACTATACAGGGAGTGGGAAGCGAACTACTGACCGCTACCATGTGTTTATACTATACCGGAAGCGAAGTACTCAGGCCTCCAGATGTAAAGACTCGGGGTCAAACCGAGCGAATTGCTGTTATGTGATGGGCTCTGGGTGCTGTACAATAGTAGCCGCTGTAGTATAACTGTGTAAGTAGTGTTAGTATGCGTTTATAGCCTATAGGGAGTGGGTAGTGAACTACTTTCTCCTACTGGTCTGAAGATTTGGGGATTAAACTGTGACCCTAAATCGGGAGCTCATTGTTGTAAAGTGATGTGCTCTGGGAGCGGTAGTATACCTGTGGAAGTAGTGTTAGTTTGCGTTTATATAATACAGGGAGTGGGAAGCAAACTACTCACCCCTAGCGGTTTAAGACTCCTGGATTAAACCATGAGCTCATTGCTGTAAAGTCATGTGCTCTGTGTAGTATTCCATTGTAAGACATAGTAGATTCTTAGTATGTAATTCTACTAGACGGTAAGTATGTAATGCTAGAATGTAGGGCTGTCATGAGGTGAACCTTGGGGAGTTTGTACACGGTGCTGGAGAAGACGGTTGTCTTGCTGTCTGCTCCTGTTGGTGGGTGCTTAAGGTGTCTTGTTTTCCTGCAATAAATCTACTTATAGGATCCACTGCTGTCTGCCTCTTCACTACATAAATTTGGCAACTAGCGGGAGAAGGTAAAAAGAAGGCAGCACTCACCAATACTTCAAAGTTGCTTGCGTTTTGCTGAAGACCCGTTTTCTCTGTGTAGCTGATTTAACTCATCCAAAGGTCGTCAGCTCATTGAACAATGTCATCGGACCTCTGGTAGGATTTATATTTTTAGATTTCGCGCTTCTTCTGCCTCTTACCTAAACTCTGGTCGCTGTACTACGCCTGTGTAAGTAGTGTTAGTATCCATTTATACTAACCAATGCATCATGGTCCTAGGGAGCAAAACCTCCCAAGGGCAGCGCATACAATGTCCCCGGGTGTGCATCCGCAGGACATTTATGTTTGCTATTAGAGGGCAGGTGCATGGCTTCCGCCCTGTGATAGCAAATCCTAGTTTGACTAGTTGAAGCGAGAGGAGGAAATCCTTGTATCGCTTTAATAGAGCGGATCAGGATGGTAAAAACGGAGAAAAAAAAAGCGGGGTCTCACTCGTTGATTTAAATTAGGCTCCTGGTGGGTAAGATTCCATGGCTAATCCTAATATTAGATCGTGGGCTCTCTGTAGGACTAGGGATCCTAATGTCACATGTAAATTAGGCGCAAAAGGGCACAGAGACGTTTCGTAGCCTTGGGGATCGCCACCTTCTCAGGTATTGTTTACTAATTTTTGGGGGGCTTCGAGGCCAACTGAAGTCAGGTGAAAATCTACTCTCCGGGGCTTTACTTAAATATGCAGGGTGGGCCTTTGCAGTTCCTGAAGTCGCGGTGATCCTAGGCAGTGCCTTATTGGTTCTGTAATCACACGGGCAGGACTCATGTTGTTATAAAGTTATACATGCATAGAACCCTTGCAGTTGTAGAATTACGCAGTCCTATTTATGTAATTGTCTGTTGGTTTATATTTGGTTGTTGCCCCGCACAATTACAAATGTTTTCTCTTAAAACCTCCTATAAACAGACGATTGTCACAATAAACTACAGACAAGTGTTGTCAAAAAAAGAAGACCTATACACTCACTTATTTATTGGAAAAACAAATAATCTTTATTAAAGCAACACAAATAAATGGAAACACAAGTTTATTTGAACAAACAACAGTATAACATGAAGTACTTGGGTGGGACTCCTCCGGAAGCAGCGTACAAAACCTGAAAGACAAAAATGAAACATAAGTATGTGTGCCATGTGAAAGAGGAAAAGAAAGGTAGTCCGAATGAAAGGAAGATAGTGAGAATGGGAGGGAGAGCGAGTGGGTGGAAGGGAGAATGGGAGCGAGAGTAAAAAGATCAGAGGGAGGAGGAGACAGAGCGTCGGGCTATTGCACACAGCCCTCAGTCTTTACGTCCTGTCACCTGTTTGTCTAGGATGCTGGGGCCCCCGAGAAAGAGTGTGGTCGAGCAAGTCCTTAAAATGAAACATATGAATGAGGCCAGAGGATACATTATTAGCTACAGGAACATTGCTTGCCTGCACCTGTGCACCCAGGGTGCTGCACTCCAGAACCTTCCCCCTCACTGTGCTCAATTGTTGGTCCTGCTCACCGAGGTTTCACTGCTCACTTGTCACCATTGGTGTGTTCAACGACATATTGGTGCAAGCTCTGAGTCCGGGATACCTTTGTAGGGTGAGAGAGCAGGTCTTCGGTCGGGGGTGGTGTCTTGATTCTACGATGGAAGGCGTCAGAATACCGAGGCCATCATGATGGGGTGAGCACCCGCTCCACCCATTTTGGTTAAATCAATTCAGTGTCTGAAAAGGGAGAAATAATTTAATGGTGGAAATGTCTGGAGGTAAATGAAGGTTTATTTCAAGCTTAATAGAAAACACCAGTTGAGTGCATCCTTCATTTTTGAAGTACGATCTACCAACTGTTAGTGGTAATCTTGGTACAAAGAGGAGTTGGAGTGCACGAGAATACACAAGGTTAATTAATAATATGTTATGCTAACGTTTGCATACAAACGAACAGAGCACATGCTAGAAGCATAATGTGTGTGTGTAATGCAATGGCGGAAGCCTGTGTGCATGTACACTTAGTAATGAGCTCACTACAGTGCCCTAAAAGCCAACGCCATGTGTCTGTAGGGCAGCGCTGCCTGCTGGCTCAGGCCTACAGGACTGTCCAGCAGGTCCTTAAAATGAGACAGAGATGAGACTGAATCAGGTCAGAGATGACATCATTACGCATGGCAAAATAACTTATTCGGACCTGCACACCCAGGCTGATGCACCTTACCCCTCCCGCAGCACTGCACTCTTCAAGTGTCTGTAGGGTAGCGCTGCCCGCTGGTTCAGGTCTATAGTACGGTCCAAAAGGTCGATTAAACGGACAGAGGTGGGACTGAATGAGGTCAGATCACATCATTACGGATGGCCAAATCGCGTGTTTGCACTTGCGCACCCAGGCTGATGCACCCCAGCCCATACCCCCACACTGTGCTCAATTGTTGGTCCTGCGCACCGAGTCTTCACTGCTCACCTGCCACCATTGGTGTGTCTAACGACGTGCCGGTGCAAGCTCTGAGTCTGGGGTACTTTTGTAGGGTGGGAGAGCAGGTCTCCGGTCAGGGACGGTGCCTTGATACCACGATGGAAGGCGTCAGAATGCCAAGGGCATCATCACAGGGTGAGAACCTGCTCTGACCATTTTCGGTCAATTTAGTGTCTGAAAAGGGAGAAAGAATTTAATGTTGGAAACGTCTGGAGGTAAATGAAGGTTTATTTCAAGCTTAATGGAAAACACCAGTTGAGAACATCCTTCGTTTTTGAAGTACGATCTACCAACTGTTAGTGGTAATCGTGGTTCAAAGAGGAGTTGGAGTGCACGACAATAAACAAGGTTAAAATATTATGTTATAACAAAGATTCACAAACAAAGGAACAGAGCGCATGCTAAAAGCATAATATGCGCGTGTAATTCAGTGGCGGAAGCCTGTGTGCATTTACACTTAGTAATAAGCTCACTACAGTGCCCTAAAAGCCAAAGCCACATG
Source organism: Lissotriton vulgaris (assembly GCF_964263255.1). Taxonomy (NCBI): domain Eukaryota; kingdom Metazoa; phylum Chordata; class Amphibia; order Caudata; family Salamandridae; genus Lissotriton; species Lissotriton vulgaris. The sequence continues at coordinate 993,848,822 of NC_141698.1, forward strand.
TCTGTAGGGCAGCGCTGCCCGCTGGCTCAGGCCTGCAGAACGGTCCAGCAGGTCCTTAAAATGAGACAGACATGTGACTGAATGAGGTGAGAGATCACATCATTAAGCACAACAACATCGCTTTTTCGCACCTGCGCACCCAGGCTGATGCAGCTTACCCCTCACGCAGCACTACCCTCAACATGTGTCTGTAGGGCAGCGCTGCCTGCTGGCTTAGGCCTACAGTATGGTCCGAGAGTGTAGGCGTGGGAGGGGGGCTGGGGACACTCTCGGTGGTGACAACAGGTGACTCAACAGTAACTTGACCAGTGTATTACTTCAAACTCGGTTTTATTTTTATGGTACGTTTTGTACGGAACGTTAGTCTCTCCCTCGCAAACTCGAGGTTATCCGTGGTGGTGGTCTTCGGTGCACGTGGGGCAATAAGCGCTGAAAGCTCTTTAGGCTTCCAGGGGGATGCAGGATGATCCTAGTGGTCTGTTCTCTAGGTGTAGCGTCGCGGACACCCCAGGCAAGGGACGGTCTCAGGATTCAGTTTCCCCGGTGCAGCAGAATGGAAGAAAGAAGATGGAAGGAGGCCGTTAGTCGATATATCCGACAAGCGTATGCACCCAAGGGGATCCCGTGGTTGTGAGGGACACCGGTGTAGTATACACGCACACTAGTGATTGGTGTTCGCACTGGGAGGGAGTGTGAGGGAAAGAGGAATAGGTAAGGTACGGGTATCGGGTAGCGGAAAGGGGGGGTTCGGGAAGCACACAGGAAAAAAAACACACACAGGGGATTCTTTACATTATTCACAAGGGGCACTTTTTCTCCCCACCCAAGCCGCCCAACGCCGCCGTACCTGGCTAAGCCACACACCTCCCTCGGGAGCGTGGCACGGCGGAACACAGGGTCGTTGGCCTCCTGGCTTTCCTTCGTTTTCCGGTCTTCCGTTTTCTACTCCGTCTCTTCTCTCCTCCGTTCGGTGTTCCTCGCGTTCTCTGTCCCTCGGCTCGCCAATGACGTCACACGCCGCGTACAGGGCTTCCCCTGTTTTCATCCATCCAGGACTGTCCACGTCGGAAGTAGGCGGGGCCTCACTGCAGTCATCATACGCCCACTTAAAGGGTCCTGTGGCTGATTCTTCGGTTGGATCCTGTTCCCATTCATCCCTCGGTGTTGCAGTCTGCAGAGTATAAGGGGCACTATCAGGGTTCCACCAGTCTTCCCGACTTCCCGCCCGACCCCGTTACAGAGAGTTATTAGTGGGCAACCCAGTATACCCTTGAGGGTTTGGGCAAAAAGTATGATAGGGTGAATATACCTTCAAGGGATTTTAGTAAAAAAGGAATTTTGAAATCACTTAGGGAATGAAATCATGTGGGTTTAGTGATTTGAGCCCACTAATGCTGGTTATGCAACAACAGAGATTTATATGCATTCAAGACTGTCACTTGTTAGTGATCAGTAAAAAGAGAGAGCAAAAAGGGGATTAAAAGACGGGTGTATATAGAAAAAAGTATTTAGGGCCAGATGTAGGTCACCAAATACCGGTCGGTAACGGCCAATTTCGGCCGTTACCGACCGGTATTTGGCTTTTGAGATGTAGGTGGGTCTGAATTTACAGAATCGGTATATTTACAGATTCGGTAAATTTACCACTTAGGTATTTTACCGAATCGGTAAATATACCGATTCTGTAAATCCATATGTAGGTGACACTCCTAAGAGTGCCACAGGCCCTTAAGAGTCGGTATTTTACCACCCAATCCTATTGGGTGGTAAAATACCGAATTCAGGTGTGCATGCACATCTGTGCATGCACACCTGTGTCATGTGACACACAGACATGCCCTTAGGGCATGTCTGTGTCCCACATGGCACACATGCCTGTACTTGGGGTGCTAGAGGGTGTCAAAGTGACACCCCCTGCACCCTTGCAGGATTCGGTATTTACCGAATCTGTAAATACCGAATCGGTATTTCACATTGATTCCTATGGGCTTCAAGGCCCATAGGAATCAATGTGAAATACCGAATCGGTGTTTACAGATTCGGTAAATACCGACCCTTACAGAATCGGTAATTATTTACCTACATCTGCCTCCTTTCTATTTACCGACTCTTAAATACCGATTCGGTATGAGTCGGTATTTAAGAGTCGGTAAATAGGAATTACCTACATCTGGCCCTTAATCTTTTATCAAATCAAGTTAAAATGTTGGGTACAAGATGAACAGCTATAACGCAGAAGGGTAAATACATTATTCTACACAGCCCTTGCTACATCAGTTGCTCAAGCTTTTCTACCTATCACAGAATTAGTTAAACATTCAATGGTAGATAAAGCCACAGTCGACATTTCGGTCTCTATTCTTTCGTGTGAGAGACCATCCTCAGGACATGGATTTCATATCTTGAATACCCTCGTTCATATAAGCACCCGGATCAGAGACTCGATTGCCTAGCGCTGCTGCCGGTTGAATGATTAGCGTTTTGCGGTGAAGTACCCTTATGGGAGCAAACAGGTGTCCCGGGCAGGTAGGATGATTTACACCGCGAAGGCTAAAAGTTGCCGTGAGGAAGCCTGTCCAGTCACTCGCTTCCAGAAGCCACGGATTTGAAAAAAGGGGGTCCTCAGTAATTTTAAAAGGTTCCCTTACGCATTGGAAGGTATAGTGGCGCCTTCTTGCCAATGCTTCTCAGTCAGGTAGTTTGCTCTGGATTAAATGAGTCAGAGTCCGTCCTCACGCTGTGATTGCTAATTCCTAACTATAACATCTGTAAAACCTATGTTGTTTTCAGTAAATATATGCATATATATATATATTCATTGAAAAAAACATGGGTTTGAGGCATGTTATAGTTAGAAATCAGCATTTAAAAAACCATAGAAATTCACTGAAAAAAACATAGGTTTCAGACATGTTATAGTTAGTTGCACATTTCACTCATGTCATCAGTGATAGCATTAGTGATGTCATTTGAGATGTCATCAGTGATGTCACTGACCATGTCATGAATGGTGTAATATGTGATGTCATCAGCAGTGCATTGTGGGAGCGTGAGTTATAGTTAGCTGAACTAACCATAACAGGGGAATTTCTATGGTTTTGTATGAGTGAAATGTCCAACTAACTATAACATGTCTGAAACCTATGGTTTTTTCCGTGAATTTCTAAGGTTTTTTTAAATGCTAATTTCTAACTATAACATGCCTCAACATATTCGATATAAACCAGATGGACATTAACAAATAGCTTCTTTTTTTGAAATGTATTAATTTTGTGCCAAAATTCCCTGCTGAAATCAAGTCATATTAAGGCTGAGTAGCCAATATACATATAATGCACATTATTTATAAGAACAACATTCATATCGGCATTTGGGAAGTTCAAGTCTAATAATCTGTTTATTTCAAATCCAGTCTCTCGTACTCCAAAAGTTCATTGCCCCTTTAGGTATTCATGTTTTCACTTCACTCGTTACCAAACAAAATCACTTCTGAGCGTTTGGCGTTAAATATCTTAACTTGAGTTTGTTTGTATACCGCCCTGGTAATGCATGTCAATTCAAATGCAACCCCAAATAGCAAGTTCTTTAACATCCATTGCTGCCTAATCCTTATTGCTTGAATAGAACACAAAACAGCCAAAAGCAGAAATTAAATGCAGTCCGAAGTTAAAAAAAGAATATCGTCTCCAAGGTTGGTGGACTAATACATTCATTTACTCTCATGAGGATTACTGCATACTTCTGCTACTTTACAACTTCGGTGTCTTCCAATCACACCTACGTAAATATAAATGACTGTCCCTCAGGCATTGTTGATACCGCGGTGCCCAGCTCCTAACTACAGTAATTCTAGCAAGTGGGCCAGCTCGCATGAAAAAAGGTCTCGCCGGGTGAAAGCAAGGATAGTTTGCGACAATTTCCCAATTAATTGCAAATGCGAACGCCAACCAGAATGCTGTAATTGACTGGCCGTAACCTGAGCACACTGACATTTTATCAATCGGGGAACAGTTCCTGGGGGGTAGAACGTTTTTGTGACAGCTGACATTAGGAGTCAGGGTGGCTGGACTGTGGGTATTAGTGTCACAAGCTATGTATCCAAAATGTATTTTTTTAATCACGTGCAATACAACCATAAGTGCAGCCCCCCAATACCAACATGTGACTACTGACAGCAATAATAGTCATGAAAGACAGACTGTAATGATAGTAATAAGTACCTTCACTTTCTGTTTTCTTAATTTTCGATCTTGTAACATGCACATAGCTGTAAAACTACTAATTCAGATGCAATCAATTTAATTTACAGTATGTACAAATCAATGACCTAATCTTAATACATGGCCATAGCAGATTTCATTATACTAGGCATACGTAAAAAATTAGTATAGCTCCAACTTGCAAGGCTACATATATGAAGTATGGATTTACATCTATTTTATTAAAATCCACCTCTATTAAGGACAGAGTGCATACAGTGCATTTGCATATTGATATCATAAACCAATATCATGTATTTAAAATATATATATATATATTAATAACTGCTCAATTGCATGTAATAAAAACATATTGCCTGAAATTCATGATAAAAAGTCATAATGCACATAATCTCTATTGCAGTCAAACTATTTGTCAATATTAAAGTGCTGTCGTGCAAAAGTGCTACCTGTAAAAAGTGCTATGTTTAAAGTGCTTTACATTATATGCTGCTGAGGCCTCACATTAGTGAGGACCACCAACCTAAAAACTAATTATAAACAAGTATAGCAGCTGGAGGAAAATATAAATGCTTATATGCATTTAACCACAGTCAGCCGAAATCTGGGCATGCCATAATCTAATGATATGACCCTAATTTTTTTACATTTTTCAAAATCAAGAATGAAAAGTATATACACATGGAGTCAATGTTGGTTAAATTATAAATAATTATGCAAGTCCTCGCCAATATTCAAACCCAGTAGGGACTTAGTATCTAGTCCCATAATATATTTGAGTTCTATTTGGCAAAGCGCTTTTTCACGGTTACCTCCTCTTTTGTTTCCCTGCACTGCATCGATGACAATGTATTTAATACAGCTCACCTCGTTGTTATAGGCAGATTTGAAATGCCTTGCTACTGGGTATGAAGTATCTGAATGTACTATTGCATGCAAATGCTGCAGGATCCTTACATGTCCTTGCAGCTTAGTGCTGCCAATTAGGCGTAAACCACAATTACATTCCAATACATATACAGAGTGGTCAGTCCTACACGTATAATACCCCTTGAGCTCCAAAATTTCAGGAGAAAATGCTGTGCAGTAGGATGTGGTGTTGATTCCAAATTTGCATGCACAACATGTTCAACATTTAATAAAATCCTTGCTTAGGGGACAACCAACTGTTTTTTTGTCTATTTCAGGACTAGTTTTTACTAGTTCACTATGCATTGAAAAAGCTTTGCGAAAAGTAAGGTTGGGACTGCCTTGTAACCCTTGAATGAGGGTGGCATCAATGAGTGAAATTGGACATTGCTTGTTAATAATTGACCTGATGTTGGTGGCCTGCTTGCTATATGTGGTGACTAGTAAGTCTTATTGGAGGTTTTCCCCTCCACTGGAAACATGCAAGAGTAAAGGCACCATTGAAAAAGCCCAACCTCAACCTGACGATTGGGCTAACTATCGCCCTATCTCTTTGCTGCCCACAATTAGCAAACTTACTGAAAAATATGTCAATTCTCTGATTTCCAACCATCTAGAAACCCAGAATCTACTGCATCCAACCCAGACCGGATTCAGGTGCAAACAAGGCACCGAAACGGCTCTGGTGGCAGTCATTGAGGAAGCAAGAAGGATTGTAGATGAAGGCAGTTGTGCAGCCATACTATTATTAGATCTCAGCACGGCCTTTGACATCGTTAATCACTCTATTCTGATTCAAAGGATGGGTGATGTGGGTGTCACTGGGACCGCGCTGAAATGGCTGCAATCCTTCCTCTCCGACCGGACTTTCTCTGTGTTTGAGGATGACATCTCTTCCCCATCCGTGCATCTTCACTGTGGCATTCCCCAGGGGTCATCCCTCATCCCAACATTATTTAATATCTATATGAGGCCTTTGGCTGAGGTGGTGTTACCCTGGGGAGTGCAACTAGTGACGTATGCTGATGATATGCAGCTCATCATCACCCTTTCTGGTCAGATATCATCCTATGATAAACTTTCCTCCTGCCTTAGTAAGGTTCGTGAGTGGATGGATGCCTCTTTCCTGAAACTTAATGGAACAAAGACGAGATCATGATGTTGGGGCATGATACTCCATCCACGGTGGACGGATGGTGGCCTACCACTTTGGGCCACCCCCCTTCTCCCAAAAAGAAAATTAAAAGTCTAGGGGTTTGGCTAGACCCAGCACTTAACTTGTTGGTACAAGCTCAGAAGGTTGCAGCGACCTGCTACGCCCTGATGAGATCTCTTAGAAAAATCATTGAACTGCTTCCGTTTGAAGCAAGGCGGATATTAGTCCAGGCCCTGATCCTAACACGCCTGGACTACGCTAATGCAGTATATTTAGGAGCACCACTAGGGACACTCAGGGTCCTACAGGTGGAACAGAATTGTGCAGCCCAGATGATTCTAAAGATACAGCGTAGAACTTCTGCCAAACCAGCACTCCGACAACTCCATTGGTTGCCAATACAACAAAGGGTCGATTTTAAGGCTATGACCATTGTCCATAAAGCCTTGACCAAGACAGGGCCTGGTTTAACCCAACCTCTGTTTTGCCCTTACCAAACCAATAGGACCCTTAGATCTAGTAGTAAGAACTTTCTGGCAGTCCCACGAATAAGGAGAATCCGCATGGGCGGCAGACGTTTTTCTGTCCAATCAGCTAAACTCTGGAACAACCTGCCGGACCCTATTCGGATGGAAGAGAACCACCTTAGGTTTAGAAAAATGCTAAAAACCTTCCTATTTCTGTAATCTCTCGGGTGATGAATTTGTTCACTGCAGCGCTGGGATGCCTCCGGGTAACCACACGCTATAGAAATGAGTATTCATTCATTTATAACTTTCTACGTTTTTGGTTTCTGTTACTGTTTCTGTAGCTCCACTGTACTACTGACATGCAATAAAACATTCATATCTTTCATGTTCGCTTTCTTCTTGGCATTATTGAGTTTGTTTGGTTTGTAGCCTCTTGCCATGAATCTAGATTTGGCTTGTTTCTGCTGTTGGTTAAGATCCTTTTCCGTGCTACACGCCGTATGAATACAAAGAAATACCCCATAAGGAATGCTCATAATAGTATGTTACGGATGAAAACTATGTGCATGCAATACTCAGTTACAAGCTGTCGGTTTTCTAAATAGTCATGTTTGAATTTTACAATTTTCAATGCAGACTTTTCCATCCCAAAAAAATGTAGTGTAATTGTCTATGTATGCAGTAAACTCAAGATTCAGATCGTTTGCATTGATTTCTTTAACAAATGATTCTGCCTCTGCTATTGTTCCTTTCTATATAACAACGACATTGTCTATAAATCTCCACTACTGTCCCACATGTGAAGCCCAGTCTGTATTATGTATATAAACACACTTGCTAACAGTTTTACTTATACACTCACACACCCACTCAGAGATGCAATCAGACATTGATCCACCCACACACAGACTCACGCAGACATTGACACACCCACTCAGAGACCCACTCAGACACTGATGCGACTAATCACAGACCCATTCAGAGACTCAGACAACCACTCACAAACCCACGCAGAGACGTGTGCACCCACTCACATACTCACTTAGAGACTCATGCACCTACTGACAAATCTACTCGGATACTCATGCAGCCACTCACAGATCCACTCACAAACCCACTCAGAGACACACACACCCAGTCTCAGACCCACTGAAAGACTCATATGCCCACATACCTACCCAGAGACTCATGCACCTACTCACAAACCCACACAAGACTCATGCACCCACTCACAAACCTACTCAGGCACTCATGCAAGCACTCACATACCCACTTAGACACTTGTGCAACCAGTCACAGACACATTCAGAGACTCAAACCCACTCACAGACCCACTCAGACACTCATGCACCAACTCACAAACTGGGATGTTACAGTTAGGCTTATATTTCATCAGTTATAGTTATCTGAGCTAGCTATAACTAGGGGTGGGCGGAATTTGCATAATTGCATTACGCAAATCTCCACGAAAAGGTAACAAATCTCCGCAAACATGCAGAAATTCCGCAAACATGAAGAATTGCTTGTTGGCGATGTTTTTTTCCTGTTCGCAATTGCTGTTGGCATGATTTAGGGGAAATATCTCACAAACATGCATTTTGAGAACGCAAACAAGTGAAAAATTTTGCAAAATCGCAAAACGCAGAATTTTTGGAAATTTTGCGTTCTCCGTGAAACGCGAAATTACCCAAATTCCGCAAATTTCCCGAGCGGAACAGAATTTACCACCCAGGCCTAGCTATAACTCACATCCCAGTACTGCACTGCTTATGACCTCACATATTACATCACTCATGACATGGGCAGTGACATCTCTGATGAAATCACTGATGACATCTCAAATGACATCACTTATGACATTACTGATGACATCAATTGATTGTGAGCTTTTTAAAAAACATATATACCAAAGGTGTATTGGTGAATCAGTGGGAGTATGAGTGTCTTTACGGATGTCTCAGTGGGTGCGTGACTGACTGTATAGATGAGTGATTAGGTTTCTCAGTGAATGTATGGGTGAGTGACTGATTTTGTAAATGTGTGTATCGGTCTGTCAGTTGAAGTTTAAGTGGGCTTATGAGTGTTTTAGTGGGTACATGGATGGCTATATGGGTGATGGTTGTTTGTTTGAATACCCTTATGGTTGTCTAGGTGTCTATATGTGTGAGTGAGGAGGTATGTGACTGCCTGTATGGATGAGTGAATGGATAAGTCAGTGGCTATATCGGGAACTGTGTGCATGTGTGAGAAGCTGTATGGGTGAGTGAGTGTTTGTATGGCTGTGTATGTGATTGAGTGCATGTCTCAGTATGTGTGAGTGACTGGGTATGTGAAAGGCAGTATAGGTGAGAGACGGGTTATATAAGTCACTGTATGTATGAGTGAGTGAATGTGAGAATGGCTATATGGATGAGTGTACGCTTCTGTCAGTGACTGTATACGTGAGTGAGAATATGTTACTATTTGTATGAATGAGTAAGTGGGCATGTGTGGGCGTGTGTGTAACTGTTTGGGTGAGTAAGTGTCTGTATGATTGACTGTATGGGTGAGTAGCTAGGTGTGTGAGTAGTTCTATGGGTGACTCACTCAGTATGTAAGTGCCTTTATGGGTGTATGAGTGGATATGTCAATGGCTATATTAGTGAGTGAGTGGGTATATGAGTAGCAGTATGGGTGAGCGAATGGATGTATATATAGATTTATGAATGAGTAAGTGGGTGTGCAGGTTCTAGTAAGGCTCTTTTAATGGATTTGTGAATGGTTGTGTGGGAATGGCAGCGTGTGTATAAAAGATTTTTATAGGGGTGTGAATAGGTGTGTCAGAGATGTTGTGGAAGATGTCATCACTGATGTCATTTGAGATGTCATCAGTGATGTCACTGACCAGGTCATGAGTCATGTAATATGTGAGGTCATTAGCAGTGTATTTAACTCAGGTAACTATAACAGCTGAATTTTGTATGAGTAAAATCTTACCCTAACTATGACGTCCCTGTAACCTTTGGTATTTTTTGTGAATATTCATTTATATATATTACCTACTAGCGGTTGCCAGTAAATAGTTATAATTAGGATCAAATTTTCAAAACTGATACAACGCTCACTTAAGCTGCTGTCTTGAAAGGTTTGAGGTGATCCGTCAAGCGGGGCCGAGAAAAAAAGGGGGTCCCAAAATGCGGTTTCACCATGTTAATTCCTATAGGACAATTGAACAGCGATTGTGCTAAAACTGCTGAATGGAATTACACCAAATTTGGCACAAAGCTAGCTCATGGTTCAAAAAGTTGCCTTTTTATGATTGGATGTACATCAGTTCTGTAGTTTTAGAGATATTGACCAAATGCCAAAGTTGCATATCCCACCTGCGGAGGATGTGTGTGTCCACGAACCACAGCTTGGCCTTGAGTAGCTGGCCACAACCTGAGAGAGAAGTTACAGCCACCATGTTATACCTCAGGGAAACGGACCTTGGGACTGAAATGTTGCTTGAATACTAATTGAAGGGTTCAGGTGAGAGGTCCCTTGAGCATTTGTGTATATCTGAAAAGAAAGGCAAGCATGTGAGCTGTAGTGAAAAATACTTAAAAAATGTTTTTCCCTTAACTCGAGGGATCCGCGGATCCATCGTACAGCTCGCTAACGATCTACATGGGGGCTTAGCAAGGCCTCGCATGTACATCCGTGAGGGAGCTGCAAAGCAAGTCGGTCTTAAAAAAATATAACTACTTTTACACTCACTCCTACTTTCATAGAGACACTCCCACACCCTTTGACATACACATATAGGCACTCTCACACCCACACTTACACATATTGAAACATTTTGACACCCACTCACTGACCCACTCAGACACTCACACACACACATTTACAGATTCACTCTTAGACTCATGCACCCAGTCACCGACCCACTCAGACACTCATGCACCCATTCACTCACCCACTCAGAAGCTTATGCACCCATTCACAGAGCCACTGAGACACTCATGGAACCACTGACAAACCCACACACCCATTCACATACTCACTTTGAGATCCATGCACCCACCACACACACAGTCAGACACTCATGCACCCACTCAGAGGCTCATGCACCCACTCACAGATCCACTCAGAGGCTCATGCAACCAGTCAGAGATCCCCCCACAGCCCGGGGCATTATTACCTCCCAGGGGAAAAATCAAAGAAAGGAGAGAGGCATTAGATGGCCCTGGGGACAGCCATCCCCCAGGGCTGGCTCTGGCTATGCCCTGGGTTGTCCCCTGGGACATAGCTGTTTGCTGTGATTTGGCATGAGTATTATCCTCTCCCACTTAGCCATAGCAAACTGTGCTCCGCTTTCACAAAAGGAGAGCATTAAGAGTGTTCTTGCTTGCTGAAAGCGGTGCAGAATTGCTTTCACTGAGAGGGAGCCACCTCTTCAGCAGCTCCCTCTCTGTGAAAGCAATGATGGCTCCTGCTTGAGACGGGCAGCCAGTAACGAGGAAGAGGGCCATGCATGCCTCCTCCCACATTAAAAAAAGGCCTAGACCCAGGGGATGGGGTCAGTGGGGCAAATATTGGCACAGGGAAAGGGAACCACACGGTCCCCCTCCGTTAATAAATGAAACTATTTTTCAAAATTAAAAAGAGGCCCAGCAAGTTCTGGAGGCCCTGCCTCCTTTCAAAACCACTCTGTACACTTGGCTCCTGGGGCACAACTGCTTGGGAGATGAAGTCCCCTAGGCTCCAGAAGGTCCATGGGGGCAAACAAGCGCTCCTGTTACTTCCAATAAGTCCCAGAGGTCTTTGGAGGCCATGCCTCCTTTCTCCATCACTCTGCTAACACACATCCTTGTACACTACAGGGATGAAGTTTTCTTGGCTGCTGAGGGTCATTGGGGGCCAATAACCCCTCCTGTTACCTCCAGTAAGTCCCACACAGCAGGATTGCTGAGCGATCTTTGAAGGCCATGCCCCCGTCTCCACCACTTTGCAAACGAGTGTCCTAGTGCACTGCTGGTCGGGGGATGAAGTCCCTATGGATGCTGAGGGTCCCTGGGGGCCAACAATCCCTCCTGTTGCCTCCAATATGTCCCAGAGATTGTGATTACTGAGAGGATTTTGCAGTTCATGCCCCCTTCCTCCACAACACTGCAAATGCAACTTCTGGCGCACTACTGCTTGGGGGATGAAGTCCCCTTTGGTCAAAGTGTAGTTGGGGGCCAGCAAGCCCTCCTGTTACCTCCAGTAAGTCCCACACAACTGGATTGCAGAGAGTTCATTAAGGGTCACAACCCCTTTCTCCACCACCCTGCAAACGGACATCCTGGTACACTACTGGTAGCGGGATGAAGTTCCCTTGGATGCTGAGGGTCCTTGGGAACAAACAAACCCTCCTATTACCTCCAGTAAGTCCCACCGAGTGCGATTGCTGGGAGGTCTTTGTAGGCCATGCCGTATTCCTCCACCACTCTAAAAACATGCCTCCTGGCGCACTGCTGGTCAGGGATTTAGTCCTGTTGGCTGTAGAGTGTCCTTGGGGCCAACAAGCCCTCCTGTTACCTCTAGTAATTCCCACACAGCGGCATTGCTGAGTGGTCTTTGGAGACCACACCCATTTCTTACACTACTCTGCAAATTAACTTTGTGTGATGCACTGTTGGTTGGGGATCAAGTACTTTTGGCTGCTGAGTGTTTTTGGGGGCCAGGAAGCCCTTCTGTTACCTCCAGGAAGATCAACACAGCAGGATCCCTCAGAGCTGGTTGGAGGCCCAGTCCCCTTTCTCCACCACTTTGCAAACAAGGCTATTAGTTAAAAAAACATTGAAATTCACTTTAAAAAGCAAACGTTACAACAATGTAACAGTTAGGAAATAGAATTTAAAAAACAGTAGAAACTGACTTAAAAAACCAAAGGTTACCAGGATGTTATCATTAGGTAAGAGAATTTAAAGAAACTTAGAAATTCACTGAAAAAACAAAGGTTGCAGGGATGTTATAAGTAGGCTCAGATTTCACTCAGCAGTCATAGTTACCTGAGCTAACTATAACATACCACTTCCAAACAATGCACTGCTTATGACCTCACATAATACATCACTCATGACATGGTCAGTGACATCACTCATGACATCACTGATGACACCTCAAATGACATCACTGATTACATCATCCACATAACCAGTCACTCCCACACAACCACCTATATACCCATTCATAGACCCATACCAGTACTCACACAACCACTCACTCCTCACTCCTTCATAGTGGCACTCATACACCCACTCACTCCCTCATACAGCCATTCACAATTCACTTACCCATACAGCCACTCATACCACCAGTTAATCACCTGTACAGCCACACACTCCCTCATGCAGCTACTCACACACCCACTTATTTATCTACACAGTCACTCACACAACCACTCACTCGCCCATGCTGCTTCCCAAACAGCTACTCACTCACCCATACAAGCACCGACACACACACTCACACACCCACATAATCACCAACATACACATTCATGCATCATTACAAGTATTCACACATCTGCTCACTCACCCATACAACTATTTATATAAACACTCTTCAATATAGTCACTCACACACCAACTCACTTAACCAAACATCCACTCACTTACCCATGCAGCCACTTACACACCTAGTCACTCACTCATACAGCCAATCAAACACCCACTCACTCACCGAGTCACTACACACCCACTTACCCACCCATAGAGCCACTCACACAGCCAGACACTCACCCATATAGCCACTGACACACCCACTCACTTACCAATACCACCACTCACACAGCATCTTACTCACCCACACAGATACTCACAGACCCACTCACACACCATACACACAAGGGTACATACAGTCACACAGCCACTGATATAATATGTGTTAGAATTAGTACCACTTTTTGGTAGGTTAATATATATCCAATCCTTTACAAAGACTTTATTCGGATAACAACGTATCCATAAAAGACCTGTTGCAGCCATTGTTCAATCTCCAATGGGGGCCCGTGCTTGGAGGAGGACTGGAAATCGGGACTAGGAGGGTGCAAGACTACACTACCTGGTGTGCGTCCAGCGTAGCCGCCAATGTTCCCCTTGCACCAGGAGGCGCCTACAAGATCTCCCTGGGGCACCCGCAGCGTGGGACGTGCGCGAGCTTGCCCGGCCATGCCCAGTCGAAGCCCAGGTCAAGGGGGGCCCGTCTGCACCCGTTCGAGACCGGACAAGGCTAGGCCACCCCTTTTTCAAGAGGCATTTAGAATCAGGGACAATACAGGTAAGTGATCCATCGACTTCCAACACAGCCAATAGGGGCTCTGCTGCATTGACACCATTTCAGCCCTACCTCGAGCTGCCATCATCATGGGAAAATGCACCATGCTACCGCCAACACACCCATTAACGGCTAGTAATGACAGCATGCTTGAGAGGGCTGTTAATGTTGTCTCGGGTGAAATAGAACTGACGGAGCGGCGCATGTCCCTGGGTATTAAGAGGCGGGCGGACATTTCTAACTTCAGAGGCACATTAGTTGATGATATCCATGACCCACTCTCGCCTCAGCCCCCGGAAACTGAAATTGATAAATCTCCCACCGCAAGCGGGAGCACAAGCGGGCTGGACATAATTGAATTTGCTGAGTCACAACCTGATATTAATACTGCTACACCTGTGGGAATCCCTGTCGCCAAACGGAAGAGGAAGGCCGGGAAACCTACCTGTACCAGAAGGAAGCGGCCCACCTGTACTACCCCAGCACACACCTGTCTTTCCACCTGGATACAGCCACCGTTAAGTACTGGTATTCCTGAAATCTCTGTTTTTCCTGTGACAACACTAAATACGAAGTTGAGCTGCTGAATCAGCACACAGACTGAGGCAACACTTTATCTCAAGAGTCTTGGGGATTCTGTCGCCAATATTGTTGCTGCATTAGTGAATGAACAAATTAATGAACTTTTAGAGAAAAAGCTTGCCCCACTTCAGGTCTGCATAGACAATCTGGCTTCACTTATAGGGGGGTTGGACACTCAGCAGGGAATGCACAAATGGCCACCACTGAAAAGGGAGGGAGTGGGGGGTAGCAAAGGTGTAATAATAAGTACACCAAATCATGAATCCCATGGAACCCAAAACCCTATTGTTAGAGACATTGTTTCTGCAAGTAATCTATGCGCGATACCAAGTCGAACTCAACCTTGTCCCCAATTGACTTCTGACAGGCATGGTATCGCACACATTGATAATCACATCACCACCATACACACCCATTCCAATCAGGAGAGTGCTAATGGATTACGTAGACCTAATGGAGTTGATCAGAACTTACCGACTGGCAGCTTGAGTAGCAACGCCCCAGCCACCCTAAACTAATCAACATGTCTTGAGTCTGCCACCTGTCGCATGCCCCTACGTGCTGGCACTGGCAGGGGTACCAACATTAAAAAGGGATCAGCACAAGTCATGGGTTTAATGATTAAATAAATGCGCGGACTGGTTATCGAGGTACAGGAGGTTTCACATATCTGAATGATGGACATTATGGTACACAGAGTTGGGTGGTTTGGTGGATCTACAAAGAACATCAAGGGGTCTGTATTGTAATCAACTTTTGCAGGCCAGCTCTGGTTAAACACTTATTAAGGGCTTGTGAGCCCATAACATCTAATAGCACCAATAAATGCACATTACCACTTGGTTGTTTCTATAAACCAAACCACGGCCCTGTTCTAATGGGCCCATCCCAATCAATACTTTTAATAGGTTTCAGGCCTTGTCTGGACTGGACACGCAAGATTGACTACGTCCCCTAGTGGTTGCGCCTGCCCCTGCTGACTGTCTCTCCCATTCCATTTCTGCAACTAAGCTCATTAGATTTCAGATATCAATGAAGGTTTCAGCCAGCACAGATCTTGTTATCTTAAGCCGGAATGTCGCAGGGTTCTATTGTAAGCTCCAGAAACCCGACTGGTTGCAACTTATTAGAGAGCAGGATATTCTTTTACTTCTAGAAACATGGGCTACCCAAGACATATTTATCAAGTGGTTTGAATGCATAATATCTTAGCAATATCCCCCAAGCATGGTCGACCATTTGGGGGCTTATTGATCTGGGTCAACATCGCTGCAGGTGGTAGCATTAAAACCATGTGTACAAACAACAACAATTTCCAGTCTATAATGTTGAACAGGGGGGTATCCTTTTCCTTAAAATATTTTCATAATAATGATTTCCATTCTGTACCAAGGAGGCATTTTATAAATCTATTTAGTTTTATTGTGTCCATTCAAAAATCCAAAGACTGTTTTAAGCTAACTGGAATCTGCCTGGTGGGCGATTTAATGCTAAGTTACCACAACCACAGCCAAGCATTCATGGTAGCGGAAAAATATGCAACATGGGTATGGAGTTAGTGGACCTTTTTAATAACCACAGCCTAACTAAAGTCATGGAGATTGCTGCTATTACAAAAAATAACGTCCCCCCTGAACCGACATTCAGAGGCAGGGGCTGTTCATCTACAATTGACTATGTTTTTATCTCCCCTGTCTTAGAATCCAGCGTGTTCAGAGCTGAAACGATGACAACAACCTTTGGGGACAATAACCCAATTCAAATAGTATCAAGAGTATCCCCAGCCCCAATACCCATTATAGAATTTGGTGCCAGGAATTTATCACCGACTTCAGACAACCTTAGACTGGTATGGAGGGGCGTCAATAATACAGACCTATTGAACAGAATGGTCAGGGGAAACTTGAGCCTCTTTAATTTGTGTCTGGAGGCTCAGGATCCACACCCGAGGCAACCATTGCCTTTTCTAAACTCTGTGGAGCTATCAAATCCCTGTTGTCGAAACCCATTGCCAAAAAAACGAGTACTAAGATGGTTCAATCGTGAGTGTTCTGAGGCCAATAGGCAGCTACTTAAGGCCTTGTTACATGGCCCAAGAAGCAACTCATTGGTCAAGTCTTTAAGGCTGACGTATAAGCGGGTCATTGCTAATAGGAAGGAAGAATTATTAGGTGAGCACTGGGATGCTCGTGTTAATGCTTTCACCCTAAAAAACTGGATTACATTCTGGACTGCCGTTAAAGATCTGAACAATGGGGCAGCCGCTAAAATCCATGAGCTGCATTATAATGAGTGCAACCTGGGAAGTCACTTCTCCCTAATTTATTCAGCTCCCTCTCCTGAACCAGACCCTTTTAACTGTAGGGCACCACTTGAGGTTGCTATATTGCTGTGGATAATCAATTTGAGGGGGGAGAAAGAGATTAGATCCTTTCAGTCTCCATTTAATTATTTATCATCAGTTTGGGGAAAGGATCACTTGTCCTGCGTAAACCAAGGTCTGCAGGTTGGTAACTGGGTGTCACCCAGTTACCAACCTGCAGACCTTGGTTTACGCAGGACAAGTGATCCTTTCCCCAAACTGATGATAAGTTGCTATATTGCTAACAGAGGTCGAGGAGGTCATACGCCAGAGCGTGGGCAACAAAGCCCCTGTCCCTGATGGGCTGCCCATTAACCTCATTAAATACAAACCAGATTTTTGGGCCCCACTACTGCTAAAGGTTTTTAATAATTTAACTAACACCCTAACGCCAAAGACATGGACCACTAGCATTATTGTGCCAATCTTCAAAAAGGATTACCGCTCCCAACCTAGTTGCTATAGGCTGAATTCTTTGATAAACAAAACCCTTAACATTTTAGGTAGAGTTTTATACAATACAATTTTAATTTGGACAGAGGACAATCACATTTTAGAACAATGTCAACTAGGTTTTAGGAGTAAAATCGGTACAAACGAGCAGCATTTAAATCTTAATCTGATCATAGGGAAGTATACTATTGCACAGCACTCACCACTTTATTTCGCTTTTATGGACCTGACTTTGTTAACAGGTCTCATTTGTGTTCCATTCTCCTAGCTTATGGCTTGGATGAGGCCCTTGTTCATTTTTTTTACCTTCGCACAGACCTCAAAGATCGGGTCTGGATTAGTGGCGGGGTTGAGGTGTCTAATGATATCAGTGTTGGTAGAGGGGTTAGGCAAGGGTGTGTCCTAGCCCTCCTCCTCTTTATCATCTACATAAATAATTTGCACAAATCACTGATCACACTCACCAATGATGTCCCCAAAATTAAAGGTAAAATCCTTCTGGTACTTTTATATGCAGATGATGCAGTTTTAATTGGTCACACGGCAAACACACCACGCACTTTAGTATGAGGATTCACGGAATTTATGACTGGCTTAGATTTATGTAAAGATTTCAAGAAATCCTTTATATTGTCTTGCGGGCTTGAGAAATATCCCCTAAATTCAATTTCCGTGGGCTACTAAAAATTAACTTGAACTGCCACTTTTCCCTACCTGGGGATGGTCTTCGCTGCGAACGGCACCTGGAATGAACACATGGGGCATTGCAAAAACAAGTTCTCAAAGGCCTTTAACTCAATTCTTTGCCTTCCCAATTGTCCCTAAAATATCAGCGACAATTCCAGATATCCTACAGATCTTTAAGTCACAGTGCATACCAATAGCTACATATGGCGCAGAGGTTTGGGGTTTTGCCAAAAAAACATAGCATCCAACTAGAGGAAAATAGATTTTGCAGGAAACTCTTGGGTGCTCCAATCTCCACACCTCAGTATATATGTCATAGGGAACTAAAACTGGGGCACATTGAAGATCTTATAATGGTATGCCCTGATTTGTTCTGGCTAGCCATAATGAAAAATCCAAAAGCATCCCTCACAAGGAACATGTAACAGCATTTGCTATGAGAAAGGGATGGCTATTCCTTGGCTTGCTTGGGTCATCAAGAGGTTGGAAAGTGTCAATCTTATAGGATTGTTCCTTAACCCAAACACAGCATGCACTTTATAGTTCGGAAAGATTAGAGAGGGAATCAAAGAAACAAAGTGCTGCTAAATATATACTCATCGAGCAAACCAAACATCATTTACCCAGCAATATCGTATTACCAATGTCGCACTGGGAGAGAGGTCTCCTTTTTCATCTAAGAGCCAGGACTATAAGATATTTTCTCTGTTTTCCCCTTGGGTATAATGCTAAACTTGACTTTCTGCCATGTCCATGTGATGGTCGCAGTGGACAAACACTTTTACATTTCTTATTATTCTGTAAATATTATATTAAATCGGATCAATGGCTGCTAATCCCTTTTTAAAAAAACAGTTACCCATCAAGCTAACTGACGCCCTTAACCGCATACTTAAAATGGAAAATGATGAACTGACCCTGAATGTTGGTACTTTCCTGCGATTAGCCACAGGGGCTCATAAATCGATGTGTGACCCTTGATGTATATTGCAATTTTGCTATTTTTAAATATGTATTTTGACTATGCTCCTGTACTTGTTTTTACTATGTAACTCAGCTACCGCGTTCCTGCTGTACTATGAATTCAATATGTTATTTTAATCATCCTACTGTGATTTTATTTATTGTATTTGTTTTACTTTGTTGGATTCATTGTTATCCGAATAAAGTCTTTGGATTGGTTAGTGTATATATGTTTAACACCCTCTTAAAAATACTCACACTCACTTTATGATGTCAATTGAGATATATATATATATATTCCAACATGCAGGTAGCCCCAAAGGAGTGAAGCCTCAGACATCAAATTAGCTCACGAATTTTATTTGCGGCTTGCAAGCAGGTAGCTGGGTCAAGAAAGTCATCTAAAAGTATCGCCAGACGCGTTTCAGGAGTCATCAGCTCCCTTCCTCAGTGGCGTGTCATCAGGTAATGGAAGCAAGGTTCGCTGCACACCTGATGTATTCCAACTCCCCGCCTCCTGGGCGTGGCCCTCCCACGGCCTCATGGTCCTTGTAGTGTGCAGTTGTCAATTCCTCAAGTGGGTATGCTAATCATCACAAGTCGATTTGACAGTTTATGAAATGCCTTAGTGGGTCGAAGTCCCCTCCTGTCAGCCACTTGCCTCGCTTTCCAGGCGCAAACATAAGCTTCAAGGCGGCTCCATACTGCGTTAGGAACCGTACCTTGCGTGTCACCCAAAGTTGCTGGATTCAATGAAACCGGCATGGATCTGCCAGAGCGCAGTGAGCCTCACTCCGTGGCTGGGCAATAGCCAATTAATTCCAACATGCAGGTAGCCCCAAAGGAGTGAAGCCTCAGACATCAAATTAGCTCACGAATTTTATTTGTGGCTTGCAAGCAGGTAGCTGGGTCAAGAAAGTCATCTAAAAGTATCGCCAGACGCGTTTCAGGAGTCATCAGCTCCCTTCCTCAGTGGCGTGTCATCAGGTAATGGAAGTAAGGTTCGCTGCACACCTGATGTATTCCAACTCCCCGCCTCCTGGGCGTGGCCCTCCCACGGCCTCATGGTCGTTGTAGTGTGCAGTTGTCAATTCCTCAAGTGGGTATGCTAATCATCACAAGTCGATTTGACAGTTTATGAAATGCCTCAGTGGGTCAACGTTCCCTCCTGTCAGCCACTTGCCTCGCTTTCCAGGCGCAAACATAAGCTTCAAGGCGGCTCCATCCTGCGTTAGGAACCGTACCTTGCGTGTCACCCAAAGTTGCTGGATTCAATGAAACCGGCATGGATCTGCCAGAGCGCAGTGAGCCTCACTCCGTGGCTGGGCAATAGCCAATTAATTCCAACATGCAGGTAGCCCCAAAGGAGTGAAGCCTCAGACATCAAATTAGCTCACAAATTTTATTTGCGGCTTGCAAGCAGGTAGCTGGGTCAAGAAAGTCATCTAAAAGTATCGCCAGACGCGTTTCAGGAGTCATCAGCTCCCTTCCTCAGTGGCGTGTCATCAGGTAATGGAAGCAAGGTTCGCTGCACACCTGATGTATTCCAACTCCCCGCCTCCTGGGCGTGGCCCTCCCACGGCCTCATGGTCGTTGTAGTGTGCAGTTGTCAATTCCTCAAGTGGGTATGCTAATCATCACAAGTCGATTTGACAGTTTATGAAATGCCTCAGTGGGTCGACGTCCCCTCCTGTCAGCCACTTGCCTCGCTTTCCAGGCGCAAACATAAGCTTCAAGGCGGCTCCATCCTGCGTTAGGAACCGTACCTTGCGTGTCACCCAAAGTTGCTGGATTCAATGAAACCGGCATGGATCTGCCAGAGCGCAGTGAGCCTCACTCCGTGGCTGGGCAATAGCCAATTAATTCCAACATGCAGGTAGCCCCAAAGGAGTGAAGCCTCAGACATCAAATTAGCTCACGAATTTTATTTGCGGCTTGCAAGCAGGTAGCTGGGTCAAGAAAGTCATCTAAAAGTATCGCCAGACGCGTTTCAGGAGTCATCAGCTCCCTTCCTCAGTGGCGTGTCATCAGGTAATGGAAGCAAGGTTCGCTGCACACCTGATGTATTCCAACTCCCCGCCTCCTGGGCGTGGCCCTCCCACGGCCTCATGGTCGTTGTAGTGTGCAGTTGTCAATTCCTCAAGTGGGTATGCTAATCATCACAAGTCGATTTGACAGTTTATGAAATGCCTCAGTGGGCCGACGTCCCCTCCTGTCAGCCACTTGCCTCGCTTTCCAGGCGCAAACATAAGCTTCAAGGTGGCTCCATCCTGCGTTAGGAACCGTACCTTGCGTGTCACCCAAAGTTGCTGGATTCAATGAAACCGGCATGGATCTGCCAGAGCGCAGTGAGCCTCACTCCGTGGCTGGGCAATAGCCAATTAATTCCAACATGCAGGTAGCCCCAAAGGAGTGAAGCCTCAGACATCAAATTAGCTCACGAATTTTATTTGCGGCTTGCAAGCAGGTAGCTGGGTCAAGAAAGTCATCTAAAAGTATCGCCAGACGCGTTTCAGGAGTCATCAGCTCCCTTCCTCAGTGGCGTGTCATCAGGTAATGGAAGCAAGGTTCGCTGCACACCTGATGTATTCCAACTCCCCGCCTCCTGGGCGTGGCCCTCCCACGGCCTCATGGTCGTTGTAGTGTGCAGTTGTCAATTCCTCAAGTGGGTATGCTAATCATCACAAGTCGATTTGACAGTTTATGAAATGCCTCAGTGGGTCGACGTCCCCTCCTGTCAGCCACTTGCCTCGCTTTCCAGGCGCAAACATAAGCTTCAAGGCGGCTCCATCCTGCGTTAGAAACCGTACCTTGCGTGTCACCCAAAGTTGCTGGATTCAATGAAACCGGCATGGATCTGCCAGAGCGCAGTGAGCCTCACTCCGTGGCTGGGCAATAGCCAATTAATTCCAACATGCAGGTAGCCCCAAAGGAGTGAAGCCTCAGACATCAAATTAGCTCACGAATTTTATTTGCGGCTTGCAAGCAGGTAGCTGGGTCAAGAAAGTCATCTAAAAGTATCGCCAGACGCGTTTCAGGAGTCATCAGCTCCCTTCCTCAGTGGCGTGTCATCAGGTAATGGAAGCAAGGTTTGCTGCACACCTGATGTATTCCAACTCCCCGCCTCCTGGGCGTGGCCCTCCCACGGCCTCATGGTCGTTGTAGTGTGCAGTTGTCAATTCCTCAAGTGGGTATGCTAATCATCACAAGTCGATTTGACAGTTTATGAAATGCCTCAGTGGGTCGACGTCCCCTCCTGTCAGCCACTTGCCTCGCTTTCCAGGCGCAAACATAAGCTTCAAGGCGGCTCCATCCTGCGTTAGGAACCGTACCTTGCGTGTCACCCAAAGTTGCTGGATTCAATGAAACCGGCATGGATCTGCCAGAGCGCAGTGAGCCTCACTCCGTGGCTGGGCAATAGCCAATTAATTCCAACATGCAGGTAGCCCCAAAGGAGTGAAGCCTCAGACATCAAATTAGCTCACAAATTTTATTTGCGGCTTGCAAGCAGGTAGCTGGGTCAAGAAAGTCATCTAAAAGTATCGCCAGACGCGTTTCAGGAGTCATCAGCTCCCTTCCTCAGTGGCGTGTCATCAGGTAATGGAAGCAAGGTTCGCTGCACACCTGATGTATTCCAACTCCCCGCCTCCTGGGCGTGGCCCTCCCACGGCCTCATGGTCGTTGTAGTGTGCAGTTGTCAATTCCTCAAGTGGGTATGCTAATCATCACAAGTCGATTTGACAGTTTATGAAATGCCTCAGTGGGCCGACGTCCCCTCCTGTCAGCCACTTGCCTCGCTTTCCAGGCGCAAACATAAGCTTCAAGGTGGCTCCATCCTGCGTTAGGAACCGTACCTTGCGTGTCACCCAAAGTTGCTGGATTCAATGAAACCGGCATGGATCTGCCAGAGCGCAGTGAGCCTCACTCCGTGGCTGGGCAATAGCCAATTAATTCCAACATGCAGGTAGCCCCAAAGGAGTGAAGCCTCAGACATCAAATTAGCTCACGAATTTTATTTGCGGCTTGCAAGCAGGTAGCTGGATCAAGAAAGTCATCTAAAAGTATCGCCAGACGCGTTTCAGGAGTCATCAGCTCCCTTCCTCAGTGGCGTGTCATCAGGTAATGGAAGCAAGGTTCGCTGCACACCTGATGTATTCCAACTCCCCGCCTCCTGGGCGTGGCCCTCCCACGGCCTCATGGTCGTTGTAGTGTGCAGTTGTCAATTCCTCAAGTGGGTATGCTAATCATCATAAGTCGATTTGACAGTTTATGAAATGCCTCAGTGGGTCAACGTTCCCTCCTGTCAGCCACTTGCCTCGCTTTCCAGGCGCAAACATAAGCTTCAAGGCGGCTCCATCCTGCGTTAGGAACCGTACCTTGCGTGTCACCCAAAGTTGCTGGATTCAATGAAACCGGCATGGATCTGCCAGAGCGCAGTGAGCCTCACTCCGTGGCTGGGCAATAGCCAATTAATTCCAACATGCAGGTAGCCCCAAAGGAGTGAAGCCTCAGACATCAAATTAGCTCACAAATTTTATTTGCGGCTTGCAAGCAGGTAGCTGGGTCAAGAAAGTCATCTAAAAGTATCGCCAGACGCGTTTCAGGAGTCATCAGCTCCCTTCCTCAGTGGCGTGTCATCAGGTAATGGAAGCAAGGTTCGCTGCACACCTGATGTATTCCAACTCCCCGCCTCCTGGGCGTGGCCCTCCCACGGCCTCATGGTCGTTGTAGTGTGCAGTTGTCAATTCCTCAAGTGGGTATGCTAATCATCACAAGTCGATTTGACAGTTTATGAAATGCCTCAGTGGGTCGACGTCCCCTCCTGTCAGCCACTTGCCTCGCTTTCCAGGCGCAAACATAAGCTTCAAGGCGGCTCCATCCTGCGTTAGGAACCGTACCTTGCGTGTCACCCAAAGTTGCTGGATTCAATGAAACCGGCATGGATCTGCCAGAGCGCAGTGAGCCTCACTCCGTGGCTGGGCAATAGCCAATTAATTCCAACATGCAGGTAGCCCCAAAGGAGTGAAGCCTCAGACATCAAATTAGCTCACGAATTTTATTTGCGGCTTGCAAGCAGGTAGCTGGGTCAAGAAAGTCATCTAAAAGTATCGCCAGACGCGTTTCAGGAGTCATCAGCTCCCTTCCTCAGTGGCGTGTCATCAGGTAATGGAAGCAAGGTTCGCTGCACACCTGATGTATTCCAACTCCCCGCCTCCTGGGCGTGGCCCTCCCACGGCCTCATGGTCGTTGTAGTGTGCAGTTGTCAATTCCTCAAGTGGGTATGCTAATCATCACAAGTCGATTTGACAGTTTATGAAATGCCTCAGTGGGCCGACGTCCCCTCCTGTCAGCCACTTGCCTCGCTTTCCAGGCGCAAACATAAGCTTCAAGGTGGCTCCATCCTGCGTTAGGAACCGTACCTTGCGTGTCACCCAAAGTTGCTGGATTCAATGAAACCGGCATGGATCTGCCAGAGCGCAGTGAGCCTCACTCCGTGGCTGGGCAATAGCCAATTAATTCCAACATGCAGGTAGCCCCAAAGGAGTGAAGCCTCAGACATCAAATTAGCTCACGAATTTTATTTGCGGCTTGCAAGCAGGTAGCTGGGTCAAGAAAGTCATCTAAAAGTATCGCCAGACGCGTTTCAGGAGTCATCAGCTCCCTTCCTCAGTGGCGTGTCATCAGGTAATGGAAGCAAGGTTCGCTGCACACCTGATGTATTCCAACTCCCCGCCTCCTGGGCGTGGCCCTCCCACGGCCTCATGGTCGTTGTAGTGTGCAGTTGTCAATTCCTCAAGTGGGTATGCTAATCATCACAAGTCGATTTGACAGTTTATGAAATGCCTCAGTGGGTCGACGTCCCCTCCTGTCAGCCACTTGCCTCGCTTTCCAGGCGCAAACATAAGCTTCAAGGCGGCTCCATCCTGTGTTAGGAACCGTACCTTGCGTGTCACCCAAAGTTGCTGGATTCAATGAAACCGGCATGGATCTGCCAGAGCGCAGTGAGCCTCACTCCGTGGCTGGGCAATAGCCAATTAATTCCAACATGCAGGTAGCCCCAAAGGAGTGAAGCCTCAGACATCAAATTAGCTCACGAATTTTATTTGCGGCTTGCAAGCAGGTAGCTGGGTCAAGAAAGTCATCTAAAAGTATCGCCAGACGCGTTTCAGGAGTCATCAGCTCCCTTCCTCAGTGGCGTGTCATCAGGTAATGGAAGCAAGGTTTGCTGCACACCTGATGTATTCCAACTCCCCGCCTCCTGGGCGTGGCCCTCCCACGGCCTCATGGTCGTTGTAGTGTGCAGTTGTCAATTCCTCAAGTGGGTATGCTAATCATCACAAGTCGATTTGACAGTTTATGAAATGCCTCAGTGGGTCGACGTCCCCTCCTGTCAGCCACTTGCCTCGCTTTCCAGGCGCAAACATAAGCTTCAAGGCGGCTCCATCCTGCGTTAGGAACCGTACCTTGCGTGTCACCCAAAGTTGCTGGATTCAATGAAACCGGCATGGATCTGCCAGAGCGCAGTGAGCCTCACTCCGTGGCTGGGCAATAGCCAATTAATTCCAACATGCAGGTAGCCCCAAAGGAGTGAAGCCTCAGACATCAAATTAGCTCACAAATTTTATTTGCGGCTTGCAAGCAGGTAGCTGGGTCAAGAAAGTCATCTAAAAGTATCGCCAGACGCGTTTCAGGAGTCATCAGCTCCCTTCCTCAGTGGCGTGTCATCAGGTAATGGAAGCAAGGTTCGCTGCACACCTGATGTATTCCAACTCCCCGCCTCCTGGGCGTGGCCCTCCCACGGCCTCATGGTCGTTGTAGTGTGCAGTTGTCAATTCCTCAAGTGGGTATGCTAATCATCACAAGTCGATTTGACAGTTTATGAAATGCCTCAGTGGGCCGACGTCCCCTCCTGTCAGCCACTTGCCTCGCTTTCCAGGCGCAAACATAAGCTTCAAGGTGGCTCCATCCTGCGTTAGGAACCGTACCTTGCGTGTCACCCAAAGTTGCTGGATTCAATGAAACCGGCATGGATCTGCCAGAGCGCAGTGAGCCTCACTCCGTGGCTGGGCAATAGCCAATTAATTCCAACATGCAGGTAGCCCCAAAGGAGTGAAGCCTCAGACATCAAATTAGCTCACGAATTTTATTTGCGGCTTGCAAGCAGGTAGCTGGATCAAGAAAGTCATCTAAAAGTATCGCCAGACGCGTTTCAGGAGTCATCAGCTCCCTTCCTCAGTGGCGTGTCATCAGGTAATGGAAGCAAGGTTCGCTGCACACCTGATGTATTCCAACTCCCCGCCTCCTGGGCGTGGCCCTCCCACGGCCTCATGGTCGTTGTAGTGTGCAGTTGTCAATTCCTCAAGTGGGTATGCTAATCATCATAAGTCGATTTGACAGTTTATGAAATGCCTCAGTGGGTCGACGTCCCCTCCTGTCAGCCACTTGCCTCGCTTTCCAGGCGCAAACATAAGCTTCAAGGCGGCTCCATCCTTCGTTAGGAACCGTACCTTGCGTGTCACCCAAAGTTGCTGGATTCAATGAAACCGGCATGGATCTGCCAGAGCGCAGTGAGCCTCACTCCGTGGCTGGGCAATAGCCAATGAATTCCAACATGCAGGTAGCCCCAAAGGAGTGAAGCCTCAGACATCAAATTAGCTCACAAATTTTATTTGCGGCTTGCAAGCAGGTAGCTGGGTCAAGAAAGTCATCTAAAAGTATCGCCAGACGCGTTTCAGGAGTCATCAGCTCCCTTCCTCAGTGGCGTGTCATCAGGTAATGGAAGCAAGGTTCGCTGCACACCTGATGTATTCCAACTCCCCGCCTCCTGGGCGTGGCCCTCCCACGGCCTCATGGTCGTTGTAGTGTGCAGTTGTCAATTCCTCAAGTGGGTATGCTAATCATCACAAGTCGATTTGACAGTTTATGAAATGCCTCAGTGGGTCGACGTCCCCTCCTGTCAGCCACTTGCCTCGCTTTCCAGGCGCAAACATAAGCTACAAGGCGGCTCCATCCTGCGTTAGGAACCGTACCTTGCGTGTCACCCAAAGTTGCTGGATTCAATGAAACCGGCATGGATCTGCCAGAGCGCAGTGAGCCTCACTCCGTGGCTGGGCAATAGCCAATTAATTCCAACATGCAGGTAGCCCCAAAGGAGTGAAGCCTCAGACATCAAATTAGCTCACGAATTTTATTTGCGGCTTGCAAGCAGGTAGCTGGGTCAAGAAAGTCATCTAAAAGTATCGCCAGACGCGTTTCAGGAGTCATCAGCTCCCTTCCTCAGTGGCGTGTCATCAGGTAATGGAAGCAAGGTTCGCTGCACACCTGATGTATTCCAACTCCCCGCCTCCTGGGCGTGGCCATCCCACGGCCTCATGGTCGTTGTAGTGTGCAGTTGTCAATTCCTCAAGTGGGTATGCTAATCATCACAAGTCGATTTGACAGTTTATGAAATGCCTCAGTGGGTCGACGTCCCCTCCTGTCAGCCACTTGCCTCGCTTTCCAGGCGCAAACATAAGCTTCAAGGCGGCTCCATCCTGCGTTAGGAACCGTACCTTGCGTATCACCCAAGCGAACCTTGCTTCCATTACCTGATGACACGCCACTGAGGAAGGGAGCTGATGACTCCTGAAACGCGTCTGGCGATACTTTTAGATGACTTTCTTGACCCAGCTACCTGCTTGCAAGCCGCAAATAAAATTAGTGAGCTAATTTGATGTCTGAGGCTTCACTCCTTTGGGGCTACCTGCATGTTGGAATTAATTGGATATTGCCCAGCCACGGAGTGAGGCTCACTGCGCTCTGGCAGATCCATGCCGGTTTCATTGAATCCAGCAACTTTGGGTGACACGCAAGGTACGGTTCCTAACGCAGGATGGAGCCGCCTTGAAGCTTATGTTTGCACCTGGAAAGCGAGGCAAGTGGCTGACAGGAGGGGACGTCGACCCACTGACGCATTTTATAAACTGTCAAATCGACTTGTGATGATTAGCATACCCACTTGAGGAATTGACAACTGCACACTACAACGACCATGAGGCCGTGGGAGGGCCACGCTCAGGAGGCGGGGAGTTGGAATACATCAGGTGTGCAGCGAACCTTGCTTCCATTACCTGATGACACGCCACTGAGGAAGGGAGCTGATGACTCCTGAAACGCGTCTGGCGATACTTTTAGATGACTTTCTTGACCCAGCTACCTGCTTGCAAGCCGCAAATAAAATTCGTGAGCTAATTTGATGTCTGAGGCTTCACTCCTTTGGGGCTACCTGCATGTTGGAATTAATTGGCTATTGCCCAGCCACGGAGTGAGGCTCACTGCGCTCTGGCAGATCCATGCCGGTTTCATTGAATCCAGCAACTTTGGGTGACACGCAAGGTACGGTTCCTAACGCAGGATGGAGCCGCCTTGAAGCTTATGTTTGCGCCTGGAAAGCGAGGCAAGTGGCTGACAGGAGGGGACGTCGACCCACTGAGGCATTTCATAAACTGTCAAATCGACTTATGATGATTAGCATACCCACTTGAGGAATTGACAACTGCACACTACAACGACCATGAGGCCGTGGGAGGGCCACGCCCAGGAGGCGGGGAGTTGGAATACATCAGGTGTGCAGCGAACCTTGCTTCCATTACCTGATGACACGCCACTGAGGAAGGGAGCTGATGACTCCTGAAACGCGTCTGGCGATACTTTTAGATGACTTTCTTGACCCAGCTACCTGCTTGCAAGCCGCAAATAAAATTCGTGAGCTAATTTGATGTCTGAGGCTTCACTCCTTTGGGGCTACCTGCATGTTGGAATTAATTGGCTATTTCCCAGCCACGGAGTGAGGCTCACTGCGCTCTGGCAGATCCATGCCGGTTTCATTGAATCCAGCAACTTTGGGTGACACGCAAGGTACGGTTCCTAACGCAGGATGGAGCCGCCTTGAAGCTTATGTTTGCGCCTGGAAAGCGAGGCAAGTGGCTGACAGGAGGGGACGTCGACCCACTGAGGCATTTCATAAACGGTCAAATCGACTTGTGATGATTAGCATACCCACTTGAGGAATTGACAACTGCACACTACAACGACCATGAGGCCGTGGGAGGGCCACGCCCAGGAGGCGGGGAGTTGGAATACATCAGGTGTGCAGCGAACCTTGCTTCCATTACCTGATGACACGCCACTGAGGAAGGGAGCTGATGACTCCTGAAACGCGTCTGGCGATACTTTTAGATGACTTTCTTGACCCAGCTACCTGCTTGCAAGCCGCAAATAAAATTCGTGAGCTAATTTGATGTCTGAGGCTTCACTCCTTTGGGTCTACCTGCATGTTGGAATTAATTGGCTATTGCCCAGCCACGGAGTGAGGCTCACTGCGCTCTGGCAGATCCATGCCGGTTTCATTGAATCCAGCAACTTTGGGTGACACGCAAGGTACGGTTCCTAACGCAGGATGGAGCCGCCTTGAAGCTTATGTTTGCGCCTGGAAAGCGAGGCAAGTGGCTGACAGGAGGGGACGTCGACCCACTGAGGCATTTCATAAACTGTCAAATCGACTTGTGATGATTAGCATACCCACTTGAGGAATTGACAACTGAACACTACAACGACCATGAGGCCGTGGGAGGGCCACGCCCAGGAGGCGGGGAGTTGGAATACATCAGGTGTGCAGCGAACCTTGCTTCCATTACCTGATGACACGCCACTGAGGAAGGGAGCTGATGACTCCTGAAACGCGTCTGGCGATACTTTTAGATGACTTTCTTGACCCAGCTACCTGCTTGCAAGCCGCAAATAAAATTCGTGAGCTAATTTGATGTCTGAGGCTTCACTCCTTTGGGGCTACCTGCATATTGGAATTAATTGGCTATTGCCCAGCCACGGAGTGAGGCTCACTGCGCTCTGGCAGATCCATGCCGGTTTCATTGAATCCAGCAACTTTGGGTGACACGCAAGGTACGGTTCCTAACGCAGGATGGAGCCGCCTTGAAGCTTATGTTTGCGCCTGGAAAGCGAGGCAAGTGGCTGACAGGAGGGGACGTCGACCCACTGACGCATTTCATAAACTGTCAAATCGACTTGTGATGATTAGCATACCCACTTGAGGAATTGACAACTGCACACTACAACGACCATGAGGCCGTGGGAGGGCCACGCCCAGGAGGCGGGGAGTTGGAATACATCAGGTGTGCAGCGAACCTTGCTTCCATTACCTGATGACACGCCACTGAGGAAGGGAGCTGATGACTCCTGAAACGCGTCTGGCGATACTTTTAGATGACTTTCTTGACCCAGCTACCTGCTTGCAAGCCGCAAATAAAATTCGTGAGCTAATTTGATGTCTGAGGCTTCACTCCTTTGGGTCTACCTGCATGTTGGAATTAATTGGCTATTGCCCAGCCACGGAGTGAGGCTCACTGCGCTCTGGCAGATCCATGCCGGTTTCATTGAATCCAGCAACTTTGGGTGACACGCAAGGTACGGTTCCTAACGCAGGATGGAGCCACCTTGAAGCTTATGTTTGCGCCTGGAAAGCGAGGCAAGTGGCTGACAGGAGGGGACGTCGACCCACTGAGGCATTTCATAAACTGTGAAATCGACTTGTGATGATTAGCATACCCACTTGAGGAATTGACAACTGAACACTACAACGACCATGAGGCCGTGGGAGGGCCACGCCCAGGAGGCGGGGAGTTGGAATACATCAGGTGTGCAGCGAACCTTGCTTCCATTACCTGATGACACGCCACTGAGGAAGGGAGCTGATGACTCCTGAAACGCGTCTGGCGATACTTTTAGATGACTTTCTTGACCCAGCTACCTGCTTGCAAGCCGCAAATAAAATTTGTGAGCTAATTTGATGTCTGAGGCTTCACTCCTTTGGGGCTACCTGCATGTTGGAATTAATTGGCTATTGCCCAGCCACGGAGTGAGGCTCACTGCGCTCTGGCAGATCCATGCCGGTTTCATTGAATCCAGCAACTTTGGGTGACACGCAAGGTACGGTTCCTAACGCAGGATGGAGCCGCCTTGAAGCTTATGTTTGCGCCTGGAAAGCGAGGCAAGTGGCTGACAGGAGGGGACGTCGACCCACTGAGGCATTTCATAAACTGTCAAATCGACTTGTGATGATTAGCATACCCACTTGAGGAATTGACAACTGCACACTACAACGACCATGAGGCCGTGGGAGGGCCACGCCCAGGAGACGGGGAGTTGGAATACATCAGGTGTGCAGCGAACCTTGCTTCCATTACCATATGACACGCCACTGAGGAAGGGAGCTGATGACTCCTGAAACGCGTCTGGCGATACTTTT
This sequence comes from Lissotriton vulgaris, assembly GCF_964263255.1. NCBI lineage: Eukaryota > Metazoa > Chordata > Amphibia > Caudata > Salamandridae > Lissotriton > Lissotriton vulgaris. Next base: position 993,880,212 of record NC_141698.1, read on the forward strand.
AGATGACTTTCTTGACCCAGCTACCTGCTTGCAAGCCGCAAATAAAATTCGTGAGCTAATTTGATGTCTGAGGCTTCACTCCTTTGGGGCTACCTGCATGTTGGAATTAATTGGCTATTGCCCAGCCACGGAGTGAGGCTCACTGCGCTCTGGCAGATCCATGCCGGTTTCATTGAATCCAGCAACTTTGGGTGACTCGCAAGGTACGGTTCCTAACGCAGGATGGAGCCGCCTTGAAGCTTATGTTTGCGCCTGGAAAGCGAGGCAAGTGGCTGACAGGAGGGGACGTCGACCCACTGAGGCATTTCATAAACTGTCAAATCGACTTGTGATGATTAGCATACCCACTTGAGGAATTGACAACTGCACACTACAACGACCATGAGGCCGTGGGAGGGCCACGCCCAGGAGGCGGGGAGTTGGAATACATCAGGTGTGCAGCGAACCTTGCTTCCATTACCTGATGACACGCCACTGAGGAAGGGAGCTGATGACTCCTGAAACGCGTCTGGCGATACTTTTAGATGACTTTCTTGACCCAGCTACCTGCTTGCAAGCCGCAAATAAAATTCGTGAGCTAATTTGATGTCTGAGGCTTCACTCCTTTGGGGCTACCTGCATGTTGGAATTAATTGGCTATTGCCCAGCCACGGAGTGAGGCTCACTGCGCTCTGGCAGATCCATGCCGGTTTCATTGAATCCAGCAACTTTGGGTGACACGCAAGGTACGGTTCCTAACGCAGGATGGAGCCGCCTTGAAGCTTATGTTTGCGCCTGGAAAGCGAGGCAAGTGGCTGACAGGAGGGGACGTCGACCCACTGAGGCATTTCATAAACTGTCAAATCGACTTGTGATGATTAGCATACCCACTTGAGGAATTGACAACTGCACACTACAACGACCATGAGGCCGTGGGAGGGCCACGCCCAGGAGGCGGGGAGTTGGAATACATCAGGTGTGCAGCGAACCTTGCTTCCATTACCTGATGACACGCCACTGAGGAAGGGAGCTGATGACTCCTGAAACGCGTCTGGCGATACTTTTAGATGACTTTCTTGACCCAGCTACCTGCTTGCAAGCCGCAAATAAAATTCGTGAGCTAATTTGATGTCTGAGGCTTCACTCCTTTGGGGCTACCTGCATGTTGGAATTAATTGGCTATTGCCCAGCCACGGAGTGAGGCTCACTGCGCTCTGGCAGATCCATGCCGGTTTCATTGAATCCAGCAACTTTGGGTGACACGCAAGGTACGGTTCCTAACGCAGGATGGAGCCGCCTTGAAGCTTATGTTTGCGCCTGGAAAGCGAGGCAAGTGGCTGACAGGAGGGGACGTCGACCCACTGAGGCATTTCATAAACTGTCAAATCGACTTGTGATGATTAGCATACCCACTTGAGGAATTGACAACTGCACACTACAACGACCATGAGGCCGTGGGAGGGCCACGCCCAGGAGGCGGGGAGTTGGAATACATCAGGTGTGCAGCGAACCTTGCTTCCATTACCTGATGACACGCCACTGAGGAAGGGAGCTGATGACTCCTGAAACGCGTCTGGCGATACTTTTAGATGACTTTCTTGACCCAGCTACCTGCTTGCAAGCCGCAAATAAAATTTGTGAGCTAATTTGATGTCTGAGGCTTCACTCCTTTGGGGCTACCTGCATGTTGGAATTAATTGGCTATTGCCCAGCCACGGAGTGAGGCTCACTGCGCTCTGGCAGATCCATGCCGGTTTCATTGAATCCAGCAACTTTGGGTGACACGCAAGGTACGGTTCCTAACGCAGGATGGAGCCGCCTTGAAGCTTATGTTTGCGCCTGGAAAGCAAGGCAAGTGGCTGACAGGAGGGGACGTCGACCCACTGAGGCATTTCATAAACTGTCAAATCGACTTGTGATGATTAGCATACCCACTTGAGGAATTGACAACTGCACACTACAACGACCATGAGGCCGTGGGAGGGCCACGCCCAGGAGGCGGGGAGTTGGAATACATCAGGTGTGCAGCGAACCTTGCTTCCATTACCTGATGACACGCCACTGAGGAAGGGAGCTGATGACTCCTGAAACGCGTCTGGCGATACTTTTAGATGACTTTCTTGACCCAGCTACCTGCTTGCAAGCCGCAAATAAAATTTGTGAGCTAATTTGATGTCTGAGGCTTCACTCCTTTGGGGCTACCTGCATGTTGGAATTAATTGGCTATTGCCCAGCCACGGAGTGAGGCTCACTGCGCTCTGGCAGATCCATGCCGGTTTCATTGAATCCAGCAACTTTGGGTGACACGCAAGGTACGGTTCCTAACGCAGGATGGAGCCGCCTTGAAGCTTATGTTTGCGCCTGGAAAGCGAGGCAAGTGGCTGACAGGAGGGGACGTCGACCCACTGAGGCATTTCATAAACTGTCAAATCGACTTGTGATGATTAGCATACTCACTTGAGGAATTGACAACTACACACTACAACGACCATGAGGCCGTGGGAGGGCCACGCCCAGGAGGCGGGGAGTTGGAATACATCAGGTGTGCAGCGAACCTTGCTTCCATTACCTGATGACACGCCACTGAGGAAGGGAGCTGATGACTCCTGAAACGCGTCTGGCGATACTTTTAGATGACTTTCTTGACCCAGCTACCTGCTTGCAAGCCGCAAATAAAATTTGTGAGCTAATTTGATGTCTGAGGCGTCACTCCTTTGGGGCTACCTGCATGTTGGAATTAATTGGCTATTGCCCAGCCACGCAGTGAGGCTCACTGCGCTCTGGCAGATCCATGCCGGTTTCATTGAATCCAGCAACTTTGGGTGACACGCAAGGTACGGTTCCTAACGCAGGATGGAGCCGCCTTGAAGCTTATGTTTGCGCCTGGAAAGCGAGGCAAGTGGCTGACAGGAGGGGACGTCGACCCACTGAGGCATTTCATAAACTGTCAAATCGACTTGTGATGATTAGCATACCCACTTGAGGAATTGACAACTGCACACTACAACGACCATGAGGCCGTGGGAGGGCCACGCCCAGGAGGCGGGGAGTTGGAATACATCAGGTGTGCAGCGAACCTTGCTTCCATTACCTGATGACACGCCACTGAGGAAGGGAGCTGATGACTCCTGAAACGCGTCTGGCGATACTTTTAGATGACTTTCTTGACCCAGCTACCTGCTTGCAAGCCGCAAATAAAATTCGTGAGCTAATTTGATGTCTGAGGCTTCACTCCTTTGGGGCTACCTGCATGTTGGAATATATATATATATATATATATATATATATATATATATATATATATATATATATATATATATATATATATATATATATATATATATATATATATATATATATACATGAAAGCCAAATCCTGGAAAGGAAGCACAGTCCTATTGCTCGAACTGCACACTGCCACACGCCAGGAACGGACCACCACGAAAGGTTAGAGATTTATTAGTGCAGTTTATTTAGCCATTCCACAACATGACGCGTTTCAACCGGGTTTCCCCTGCCTTGATCACATGACGTGTTTAGGAAAATAACACCCATATATACCATGAAGCAATATAACCCCTCCCATCCTTTACATGGACAGAGAAAGCAGACTATGTCACTTATAAAGTGCATTGTGCAAACAGTCAAAGATATTATTAGAACAACGCAATCCTTTCAAGAACAGTAATTCACCAAGTCGTATCGGACATTGTTTTAAACAGAATTACCATATTTGTTCAAGGTAAATGGAAAAGAATATAAAAATATTTCATGACTTATATTCAAGAATGAAAATCCAGGGCCTGTGCCCAAATCCTAATCCATCAAATAGGACTGCCACTATTGCACAAAATGACAAAAATTGATCGATCATGGTAACATACCAATTGTGCAGAAAGTGAAAATGTGACTATTACTAGCCATACATTATTGTGAGTTAAAATCGGAGGATACCAGGGATGCAATCATCAAGCGGGTCATATGGAAGCATAGGAAAGTACATCAATTCATAAAGTTTAAATTTATATATATATATATATATATATACACACACCGTTTTCCCAGCTTGGTCTGTAACTGATAAGAAGGAAACAGACTCCAGTTTCTTGGTGCTATGCTGTTAATTTTGTGCAAAATGTCGCCATGACGCGTTTCGGGCTCTGCAGCCTTCATCACATGACATGACTCAAACATTTTCTCCCATTTAAAGTGATAGTGCAACAAACAACCATGAAGACAGACTATGGTACTGTCTTGGAGTTTCCAGCCCGACCGCATAATACATAGTACTTGACATAGAACAAATTGATTGGAACATAATGCACCCCTGTCCGTACATTTGTAAACATTGATAATATCTGTATAAATACATATTAATCACGATATTATTATTTTTTAAATTGTATTATCTGTTGTTGTGAAATTGAAACACAACAGAGAATCGAACAAAGGAAAAGTTAAAAAACTCATGTAAATCAATTTTAAAATTCAGGTACATTGTAAAATTGTCATAATTAGATATAGCTGAAGTGGGACACACCTAAAGCTGCAACCTTGTTGGCGTAGGGACTCTGTCATCTAGGAAACTACATATAAAAAATGTTTAAAAGTGCTTATAAGGTGCCTACATGCAAAGACTGTTTAAAAAAACATTACAATTGTGCAAAAGAAGTTAAAAAAGTTGGGAAGAATAAGTGCAGGGAAACTGGGCAGTTTTGAATAAATATAACCAACTCATGTTTTAGTTTTTAGTTCATTAAAACAAATTTCTTTGCTATGGTTGGTTATATAATACATATGTTCAATTTCATCTGAGTGCAACATATGGCTATACTTGATAAGTTTCAGTTTTGTTTTTTATAGCCATGTGTACAGGTCCTCCTTTGTGTTAAGACCATTCGGGCTTTTGCTATCAAACTCTAGGATATATTGAGTTTCAAGTCTCCTGAGATTGGCCTCCCTATTGCCACTACGCCTTAAAGGAGGTATGGAATCCACAACAAAATACTTGAGTTCTTGTATTTGATCATTGTGGACCACTTTAAAGTGGCGTTCCACCAGATAGCTCGGATCTGAATTGGAGATTGCTCTTACATGCTGGAGGATTCTCTTGTGGACCTGCAGTTTGGTGCTGCCTATGTATCGCAGTCCACAAGAGCACTCCAACATGTAAATGGCATATTCAGTTTTGCAAGTTGAAAATTTAGATATCATGGTGGGAGCAGATTTAAAAGGAGTGACGTAAAAGTTTTTATTAATGCCCAGTTTGCAAGACTTGCATGTGGAGCGTATCTTAACCCCTTTTTGTCCCAATAACCAATTTCTGTTGGAGGAGATTTCCGGGCTGCTCTTTACCAAATAGTCACTGGAGGATGGAGCCCTTCTTTATGTTATGGTTGGTTTATTGGGAAAAAGTTCCCCAATTGTAGGATTATTGCGTTCAATATGCCAGTTCTTCCTTACAACTCGACATATATCATCTCTCTGCCTGTTTTAAAGTTAGAATAAGTCTCGGGTTACTAGATGCAGAGTTTAGATTTTTGGGAATTTGATGCGATATACTGTTCGGTTTGAATAGCAAATCCTACTTACACAGTTGTTTTCTCTTTCTTATAGCTGCATCTATTGCCTGGTTAGAGTAGCCCCTAGCTAAAAAGCGATTTTTTACATTGCTTTTGGGCGAAATTAAGATCTACTTCCCTCCTGCATATTTGCGCACCCGAAGCATTTCCCCATAGGGGATGCTGTGTATTGTGAGCTTAGGGTGAAAGCTAGATGCATGCAATAGGGTATTGCCTGCTGTGGGTTTGCAGTACAGTCTTGTTTCTAGACTAATATTGGCCACAAATACTTCCACATCTAGAAAACATACAGAATGCTCTCTTTTATAAGTGAGATGTAGATTGATGTCACTATTGTTGAGGCTATTGATGAAATCCACTGCACTTTCTCTATTGCTATGCTATTTCAAAAGCAAGTCATCAATATAGCTGACCCATTCGATCACGTGGTCGAAAAGTATGTTACCATAAACTACATTCACAATCATTTCCTCCCACCACCCCATATGGAGGCAAGCATAACTAGGAGAAAAGCTTGCCCCCAATAGCTACTCCACAGACTTGTTTGTAAATTTGGATCTGGAAGAGGAAATAGTTGTTGTTCAAGCAAAATTCAGTTAAACTGATTATCATTTTGTTATGATTGTAAACTGAATGGGTCGCCTATCAAGGAAATGTTTGAGTGCTCTCATACCGGCCTTATGGTGTATGCTGGTATATAAATTAGATACATCTATAGTTATTAATAGATAATCACTACACCATTGACACTCATGTATCTTTTTCAAAAAATCAGTAGTGTCTTGGATAAAAGAAGGTGGAGCTCTCACACAGTCCTGTAAAAACAAATCAATGTAAATGGATACATTTTCCAACAGGCTTTGTTTGGCAGAAAAGATTGGTCTACCCGGATGTTTGTTACTGTCCTTAGGAATCTTCGGGATGAAATAAATTACAGGCGTGACCGGATATTCCTTTTTTAAAAACTTGTACACATCTTGATTTAGAAGGCCAGTACTTTTCCATGCCAACATTTTTTTTAAAGTTTGTTTTGTGCTGTCAAAATCGTAAATCTCTTACTAAGTTTGTAGCATGTCCGGTCATTTGATTGCGTGAGTGCTTCTTCTAAACAGAGGGCCATATTATCAAGCAAGGGCGATAGATTATCGCTGCTTTTATCGGCAGGAAACTGCTGCTAAAGTGGCGATAAAGGGCTTGATAATATGCTCTTGTGAATTCCCATAGAAGCCCAGGTTAACACCAGAACGTGGGCTTCTATGGGAGGCCTAGTAAGTCTTTGGTGTTTTTTAGATAAGTGCTGGTGGACTGAACCAACGGTTGCAGGAAGTGGTCACAGTAGCGTGAGAGTAGTTTCAGTAGGGATCCTATGCCCGATATTATTGGGGGCATTTTGTTTTTGTGCGGTTTTTTTGGTACTATGTAGAAGAATGGTATTTTCCCAGGAGTGGTGGTCAGGAATTTGGCTTCACTTGCCGTGATTTGTCCTGTGGTCTCATCTTCTTTCACCAGTGTGTGGATGTGGGTCCTAAGGGCTGCACTCGGGTCGTGCGTGAGTCTCTCATAGTTCTTATTGTCGTTGATTAGCCTGTCACATTCACTGCGGTAGTCTTCTCTGTTCAGGATGACGGTGCCGCCACCTTTGCCAGCTGGTTTTATGACAATGGGGTTATTAGTTTTCAGTGAATGGAGAGCCTGACGTTCTGTTTTGCTTGTGTTTTGCTAGGTTTCTTACAGTTCTTCAATCTCTTTTTTTTTTTTTTTTAATCCTCATTTGTGTGCATAGCTCCAATCTATCAAAACCAAGAAAAAACCACCACAGAGCAATGAGCCGACTGGTCGTGTACTGTGCTAACTCAGCTTATAGCTGGTAGGGGAATTCATACAGCGAGAAGGGAGGCCAGTTCCCATCAGCACCATATACACTGACCAAGCTTAAACCTGCTTTAGGCGGTACCTTAGTTGATAGTGCCCGAATTATCGAGACCCCTTTAGTACCAAGACTGTTAGACTTGATAGCTAGGATAGGCAATGCGCACATTAATCATAGGACCTGGGGGAAAAAAAAAAAACCCAGGCGTTGTCGCTGCTATCCAAGCATGGCCCAGAACGCTCTCCTATTTGGATTTCCTACCCTGGCTAGATCTAGTTTGGAAATTTGAAGGAGTGATGTTCACCATTCATATACTGTAGGTGGTTGAGCATCTTTCCAATGTCTACATATCTCCCTACGTGCCGCTAGAATGGAATAAAATATCAATTTGGTTGCTGCGTTGCAGGTTTTACTTTTCAGACCAAAGATAACAAGAGCGAGGTCTATAGAGACATGTTCACCCAAAGATTGTGATAGCTTATTCCTAATAGCTTCCCAATAATCCGATAGATTTGGACATTCTAAAAACATATGTATATCCGAGGCTGCGATTAACCCGCATCTAGGACATAGGACTGGACCTGTTAATGAGAACTTAGTTAACCTATGGGGAGAATAGTATGCCCTATGTATGGTAAAAAGGTGGTTCCTACGAAGCCACGAAGGTTTAACTAGGTCCCAAAGCAATGAACAAGAAGCAGTCCAAAGCTCTTCCACATCTAAGCCTGGCATTAGTTCTGCCCACAGTGTTGTCGGTAGCTGAAAGTTGACATCTATTTCATCTATTATTTTATTGTACCAATGCAATATTTCTTTCTTTGCCACTGGGATGTCTAATAGGCAAGTTACCAAATCGCTAAAACCACCTATAGGCTGCTTGTTACTTCGTGTTGGCTGCTCTTTATATGACTGTGACCAGCTGGAGATCTGGATATATTTAAATCTCGACAGACTTGGGCCTACTTTATTAATTAGATAGTCCCATGGAAGTAAAGACCCATCCATAAACAGGTCATCCCAACTATTGATACCGGCTTCTATTAGCGGATTATTAAGAGCATCTATTGTCCATAAGGGAGGAGCGGGTAGGTTCCATATCGGAGCCTTTGCAGAATAATAGCCAACCTTTATCGCTTGCCTAACTTTGTACCAAGTAGATACAATCCCTTGTAGAACTTTCAATTTTATCTTCTTAAAGAATTTGGGGTCGCCAAATTTAAACAAAAAACCAACTTGATTTACTCCTTCGCATTCCAATAATATGGAAAAAAGAGGGCCCATCCCTGTAGATGTAGGGGTTTTAAGCAACATACGCATGTGCGATAGCTGAAACGCCCATGCGTATATTTGAAGGTCTGGCCCAGCCAGCCCTCCCTTCTCCCTACGACGCCTAATTTTTTTCCACGAAATTCTGGGACTTTTACTATTCCAGATAAAGCTGGTGATCGCGCTCTGTAGTTTTGAGATTAGTTTTGGATCAAAAAAAAGTAGAATTGAGTTAAACAGAAAAGAAACTTTCGGTAAGATGCTCAGCTTCACCAAATTAACCTTACCCAAAACAGAGAGCGGAAGATGAGACCAATCTCTCATAAGTTTCCGACACTCTGCAGCTACTTTGTTAAAGTTAAGAGAAGCAATCGCGTTGATATCCTTAACTATGTTCACCCCCAGATAACGAATTTGGTTTTTGGATGTCCCGTTGTTATCAGTTGTATTACTATTCCAGGACATTGACTCTGTCTTTAGGGCATTAATTTCATATCCTGACACTTTGCCAAATATAAGGACCTATTCGATTATCTCTGGGTATGCTTCGTCATAACTCGTAGAAAAAATCATAATATCGTCTGCATAAAGTGCCACCTTCTTATCCCAGCCACCATAAATAAAAGGTTTAATGAGCATACTGTCTCTTAGGGTTTGAGCGAAGGGTTCGATATATACATCAAAGAGAAGGGGAGACAGGGGACAACCCTGTCTGGTTCCTCTCATGACTTTGAAGGGCTCCGTCAAGCCTCCATTAATCAACAGTGAAGCAGATGGGCTTCGATATAGAAGATTTATCGTCCTCCGAAATCTGTCCCCCACCTTGAACATCCTCAAGGCCTCCGACAGGTACAACCAATTCACCCTGTCGAAAGCCTTGGTGGCATCCAAAGTGAGGACAACCAGAGGGATTGCCTCCTTTATAGCAATATCCATTGAACCAATCAATTCATATGTAAGCTCACAAAGCTGTCTCCCTTTTATAAACCCCTTTTGGTTCGGAGCTATAATATCAGGAGCTACACGGCCCAACCGATTAGCTAATATAGATGTAAAAATTTTATAGTCGGCGTTTAGTATAGAGATAGGCCTGTATGAACCACAATCTGAGGCGGGTTTACCAGGCTTCAGGATGAGGGTTATAGAGGCAATATTCCATGACTCCGGTGGTAACTCGCCATCTCTAAGAATTTGGTTAAACAGAGTAACCAGGACTGGTGAAACCTCTGAGATGAGTTTTTTGTAAATTTCACAAGGCAAACCATCAGTGCCTACAGCCTTTCCACTCTTTGCTTTCTTTATGGCCTCCTCTACCTCCGTTATAGTTATTTCCCCATCCAAAGAACAGGACTGTTCTGTTGTTAAAGACGGAAGAGAAATACCCTCGAGCCAACTAATTATATCATTCTGAGTAGGCTTAAGGTCGTCCTGATATATGGATTGAAAACAATTTCTGAAAGCTGCCCTGATTTCCTCGTCCCTGGAAAAGGTGCCCCCCGCTGATGTGACTGAAGATATGTTGTTACGGACCCGGTCAGATTTTGTTTTCCAGGCAAGTAATTTCCCTGCCCCCTCCCCATATTGGAAATGCGAGAGTTTACTTGCCTCCCATCTCTGCATGACACGTTTCTCCAGAATTACAGACAATGAAAGCTTTAGCCTATCCAATTCTGCGTGTTTTGCGGCAAGGTTGTGATTATCTGTAGGAGCAGTGTTGTCTATATCATTCTGTACTGCCAAAATGTTACTTTCAATGGAGGTAATTTCGTCTGTATACTGTCTTCTACGATAGGCTACTTTATTTTTAATGAGACCTCTTAATGTACACTTGAATGCGTCCCAAATTATTCCTATTGAGGCTGTATCTTTATTGGTACTAAGGAAGTATCTTGTTTCTGATTGTAAAAATTCAATATCCTCTATTGATGAGAGTAGAGATCTGTCAAAGGACCATATTTTTGCAAGAGGTGTCGTAGCCAGTTTTAGTTCTAACTCAACTGCAGAATGGTCAGAGAGATGCATTGGAGTGTATTGTATTGAAGTAATGTCTTCAGCTAGAGCTCTACTAGTGAGAATAAAGTCAATTCTGGATCTATGTCTATATTTCGAGTTCCTAAATAAGAATTCTTGCCGTTGACCCTCTCTGAACCGCCAGATGTCAATATAGTCGTATTGGTTCATTAAACCTAGAAGACAATTTCTGGATTTAGAAACGGTTTTCTGTCTACTATTAGGGGATTTATCCAGAAATTGATTCAAAGTAATGTTGAAATCCCCCGCTATAATCACCGGGTCTGGGAAACTAAGCAAGTGGTTAAAAAGGGTTTTCAGTACTGAGGGGTCATCTATATTTGGACCATAATATCCCACAAGTGTTAACTTGATGTCTCCTAGTTCTATTGCTATGATAGCCCATCTCCCTCCAGTGTCTACTTTCTGCTGTTTTATCTTAAATGTAACGGATTTCTTGAAAAAAATCGAGACCCCCCGTGTATTAGAACCTTGTGTTGTTGAAATCGAGAATTCTATCCATCTATTCCTTCGAACCAACTCGAGTATCTCACTCTCAATTCAGTTCTTCAATCTCTTTGAAAAATGCTTTTATTTAAAATTTTTGGAAGAACTCCGCTAGGTCACAATGAAACCTGAACTTGTTATCAAAGCAATTTATATAATCACTGTGTTAGTCATCCAGACAATGACTATAGCACCTATGTAAGATTGCATTTTATGTTGCGTAAAGTAATTTGTACATGTATGTTTTGTCTTGTCTTTTCTTCTCCCACAGGTTTTTAAAAGTGTCCGTAAGTATGTCAACACTTATACCACACACCTTAGCATACGTGTAGGTATTTCACCTTTTTTCACGTGGCACTTTTGTCTTTGCCACTCACTAGCCTCACTTACCAGTCCTGAAGAAAGCCCCTACCATTTACCTTTCCGTGGGTTGAAACATGTAGACCACTCATATAGTCAACTAAGGACAATAATTTCCTACTAGTTGCACTACACATTTTTTAACCACATCCTCACCTTAAAATTAACTTCCACATCTCACAACCTAAAAATGTGTTGTCTGGCTTCGTTGATTTTACAAACTTTCCAGTGTTTGTGTGGCGCTCATACTGAATGCCTGCTATGCTCTTTAGATCTTTTCACATGAATATTTCCTTCTACTGGTTTTCATTTTTTTCAAATCCCATATATATTATTTAATGCACTGGCCTTTTGAGCTACATCTTTTCATTATCTCCATGTTTTCCACTTGTATTTATGCACATTAAAAAAATAAAGTTTCTACTTTGAAGGGTTTATTTAGGAACCTCTGCACAGCTGTAGCGCCACTTTTTGTAGTGCTCTGATGTCGCAAAATTACAAAGTCCAGAGCGGCAGAGGAACGTTGCCCCAATTGCATAAAAGGAAAAATGATAGGATAGTAACGCAATGTTATTATCTTTTTTTTCCATACTGAGCAAGTTTGGTTTTTAGTACTGGACGGGGTGGGGCAAGGCTGTGTCATTTCCTACTCTATACCTATACAAAGTACACAACACACACCTAACATATATTTATTAAATGATCATATTTACACATTTTACCTAATCAATTATCAATTAAAGTATTAGTAATAATGACATATTAGTAAATTATTTATATTTAATTCCCACCATTCATTCTTAGAAAACAAATAACCTGCACCTAACATATGTATTTAAAAACATGTTAATATAATAATTTATCTAATTCGTTATCATTTAAACAATTAATAATAATTATTCCATAAGAGAGGCAATACTGGTGGCGGTTCCCAAGATCGGCTGGGATCCCCTTTAGATCGGGCCCTACTGTCCCCTGTCTTTGCTTAATCTTGAATGCAAGGTATTGGGGAAAATATTGGTAAATTGATTGATGCCCATTTTGCACCTACTCATGCAAGGTGACCAGTACGGTGTTGTACCAGGATGCAACACATTCCTCAACCTAAGGAGACTATTCGTGATTATGGAATGAGCCGGTAGAGAATAAGGGAACCATTGGGTGGTCTCTTTGGAGATTGAGAATGCCTGTGACATACTGGGCTGGCCATGCTTAATGGAGGTGCTAGCCAGAATGGGACTGGGCCCAGTGTTCCTGGGCTGGGTGTGACTGCTATAGACCAAGCTGCAGGAGAGAGTTTGGACTGATGTGGTGGTCTCCATTTGTTTCCCCAGGTGAAAGGGGGTGCAGACATGGCTGCCCACTCTCGCAGCTGGTCTTTGCAGTAGCAATGGAACATTTAGTGTGCCTTCTCTGCGCTTGGGGCCCGGAATGGGGTTTGAGAGTCGCAAGTATAATGCACATAATCTTGCTGTAAATTGATGATACACTGGTGTATCTCCACAATGATCCTAGCAGTTTAGAAACGCTAATGGCATCCCTCAAGAGTTCAGAAGGGTGTCAGTACTTTTCTAATAATTGGGGAACAAATAATATCTATTCCCGTTATTGGTAGTTATCAAACAAACATGTTCTCTCTGTACGGGGGGGTAGGGGGGGTAGGGATGCAATGGTGCTTTCACACGTTCAAATTTTTAGGAGTCAAAATGTGTCACAAAGCACAAAGAGAGGGACATACTAAACGGCAACCTCGGTAGGGTGAAAGCAGCTATACTTCGCTCACTTCCTTTTTGGTGCTGCATCCCTCTCTCGCTGATAAGTAGAGTTGCCCTATCCAATATGTTGGTACTCCCTCGGCTGTTGTACTTTTTTTGCAGCTATACCAGTGGTGCTCTGGCAGTCATTTTTCTGCGAAGTATGCTTGTTACTAAAAGCTTTGGTATGGGGGGCTGGCCGACCCAGGGCGGTCCTTTTGAAGCTATATGCTCCCTCAGTGGAAGGAGACTCCGGGCCTCAATTATGAATTGTTATATGCTGCGGTACATCTACAGTGGCTGATGCTCTGGATTGCCAACAAACGTAGTCCAGAAAGTATTGAGATGCTTGCACAACTGGACGAAGCTGGAATAATACATTGGCTTAAGACCAGGGGGAAGACTACCGCCCCAATTATGACAGTTGGAAAATGGTGCTGGGATATATTTATCCAACCGTGGACCAGAACAGCACCTTACGCACCAGAGTTACCGCTATGAGGCCTCCCTGACTACTGCCCACTTACACACTGCGATGATACTGGAATCTGACAATAAGCGGAGGTAAACACCTGGGGGGACCTCTTCAGTGGTAGACAGAGGATGCCCCTTGAGGACCTGAGGGCAGGTTTGACATGGGGTCTGACAGCTTCCTGTTACACAACGCAATACAGGGCCAAAATGATTGGATATGAGGTACCACACAGGAGGAACAAGTGGCTTCGATGGGGATGAGTGTCCCGATAACACATGAGTGTGACTGCGAAGCCATTGCAGTATTCTATAATGCTTTGCTATTGGCGAGAGATGTCTCAATGTCCCCCATGCGACAGTGGTGGATAGACCAACACCAACCGAAATTGCAAGAGGATAGGTATTTCAGCAGCCAAGCCGTTCTTTGGCATGCCTTTTGCACTCCATTGGTGTTCCTACTACGCACTGCTCCTGTAGAGCCACATGTAAATTGTGATTGATTGTCCTGCCTCTGCCCACAAAGATGTTGGGTCACCAATACAAAGGAAGTGCTCATGTTATAACATTAACCCTTGGTAGAATACAACTCTTCATGGTCAGAAAGGGCCAGGTGTTCATTCACTTGGATTTTCTGAGTGCCAGAACACTAAGCCCAATTTTACCACCTGATAAAATTAGTTGCAAATTGGATAAGGGCTGTAGGCATGAATGCAGTCTAGCCCCCCACTTAGGGCATATGCTTAGCTTGATGGACGCCCCCTACCAGCCAACAGCAGGCCCTGTCCGTTCCCCTAAATAGGTTCCCTGCTCTCATTTACCAACTGCTTAGAGCAAGTGTGCCGAGCTACTGAAGCAGGAATAAAGCTGATTTACACCTGGCTGGTATCCGGCAGAGTGTGCAAAACAAAGGATGGACTGAAATACACAACTATTCTCAGTCAGTCGGTCATAAAAACTTTATTCGAATACAGCCATTAATTATAAAATTACATCAAAATTAAAAAATATATATATCACTAAAATATAATTGTCTGGGTGCTTTAGTGGATTGACATTCCAGCAGGGCCTCAGGTACCTCCTGTAGGTCTGTCCTAAGGGTGGTATTCGGCACAGGGATATAGTGGATGTGTTCAGGGAGATCACAAATTCAATAAATAATCGAGAAGTGGGAAACCCATGTGGGGAAGTAATAAGTGAGTTAACGTTTGAAAGAGCTCTATTTCCACTTCTAGTACCGTTTACCGTATGCCAAAATTCCTTTGAACTTGTGGACTTGTTGGCAACAATAAGGGCACGGAAATGATTCAATCTAATCACCTTTTTCCTTGAGCTAACAGCTTGTTTGTGAAAGACCATACAGCCTGCCTGTTAAGTAACCACACAGCTGGTTTACTTAAGTATCTTTATTGAGATGAATTATTGGACGAACAAGTAGTGCCAGGAACACAACTGGAAGGCTCCACAGTCAGTCAGTAACTGCCTGTCTACCTGGAACACAGCTACATAATACAATTCTAAGCTCTAACACCACGAGCCTTAAAGTAAAACATACAATATTAAAGGAAGCAACAAAACACATCCCCCCCTTACAAAATACAAGAAACTAAAAAAAAATAAAAAAAACAATAGAACAATAATGAAAAGATAATAACACATTGGACAGCCATTCCGCAAACCTTACGTGACATATTCATTCAACCACAAAGGTAACGTCCTTTTCCTCTTAGTACAAACAGTATCCTTCACAAAACCTGACAGCATGTTTTTATCAGTGCCACAAGCACCATCCACCAAAGCTTTGTTCACATCACCATCCACCATCAACTCATCCACCGACCCTTCCCCTTCCCTTAATTGAGAAGGCACAGCCGAGACATCTACACTACAAGGACTTTGGGACTGTACACCGTACTTCCCAAAACGGTCTCAAACCATCAGCAATAAACTTTTCCTTAGGCCAACCTTCGCAAATAAACTTAGATATGTCAACTAAGGTCTTATCTTTACCATGTTCTCTAGCCCAATCCTCCTTACTAATAGCAGGGACACCAGAATCCTGAACCAAAGCCACACTGAAACTTCCCCACGGATCATCTACACATTCCTCCAGAGGCGTAGGTAACCTGGATAAACAATGCGCTACTAGGTTATCCCTACCTGGCATGTAACTCAACTTGTAAATATACTCTTTCATACGCATTGAAATTCTTGCAAGTCTGGCTTATGCCGTTGCAGTCCCTTCTGTAGACAAAATATGAACCAACGGTTTGTGGTCCGTTCGAATATGTACCAACTTGCCCCATACAAAAAGCACGAAAATGCTCTAGAGCCCAAGCACAAGCCAGCGCCTCTCTTTCTATGATGGGATATCTTCCTTCAGCTGGTGACAAAGCCCTGGATGCAAACAAAATAATCCTTTCTTTCCCATCACCACCAACCTGCGAAAGCACTGCACCCAAACCCTTATCACTTGCGTCTGTAGTCAGCAAACAATCCAAATTAGGGTCAAAACTTGAAAGTGAACTCACTTTCTGCAAATCCATCTTAATCTCAACAAACTCCCTTTCACACTGTTTGGTCCATTCAAACCTCGCATTCTTCTTAAGCAAGGATCTAATGTTCTAAACTTTCTAAGCAAAATTATTAATGAATTTTGTGCAATATTCCGCCATCCCCAAAAATGATTTGATCTCTTCTTTAGATCTAGGGGCTGGCGCAGCCAAGATATTCTCAACCAAGGAGACTTTAGGTCTGACACCATACTCACTGATCACGTGACAAAGGTAAGAAACACTTCTTTCTCCAAATTTACATTTTGTTAATTCCACTGTCAAACCAGCAGAGCTCAAAACTTCAAACACTTTCATCAACTTAGCGTCATGATCCTCCTTGTTATTTCCAGTAATAAGAACATCATCCTGGAAAAGACATACACCCTCCATTTCACCAAATAACATGTGCATCAATCGCTGAAAAACAGCTGCAGCTGACGCCAAGCCAAATGGCATCCTCTTAAATTGATAACATCCGAATGGCGTGATGAACGCCGTCAGATGTCCCGATTCTGGTTCTAAAACTACCTGGTGATAGGCAGCAGAGAGGTCAATCGTTGAGAACCATGTTGCCCCTCTTAAAGATGAAACCATCTCATTTATTTTTGGTAAAGGGAACCTTTCTTTGACAATGTTTTTATTCAGATGGCGTAAATCAATGCACAAACACATTTTTCCATTGGGCTTCCTCGCGACAACAATCGGAGAAATCCATTCCGACGTGTCCACATCCTCAATGACCCCCTTAGACAAAAGTCCTTGAATTTCTTTCTTCACTTCCTCCCTTATTAACATTGGGATGGGTGTGACCTTGTGTACTTTTGGCTGAGCATCTGCCTTAAGCATAATCCCGTGCTCAAACCCTTTCAGTTTCCCCAACTTTTGACTTACAACATTGGCAAATTAATCCTTCAAGACATCTTCTATTTTACTGCCTTCATCTAGTACCAGCACATTGTCTTTACTATTTGGATCTAGAATGATATGAAGATTTTTCTGGTCATACCATCCTAGCACAGATGGCCCCTTCTTTGCTATATATAATTTTCTCTTGTCATTCTTCCTTCAAACAGAAAAGAGAGCCATCTGAATCCTAACAAATTTATCCTCCCACCTTTGTAACCCACTGGACTCACATCAGATGCATTCAAATGATCCCCTATTTTGTGTACAAATTTCTTTTTCCACACTTCCTCGTTTACAATGGTATATGGGGAACCAGAATCAGCATACACCTTCACCGTTACACCACCCAAAGACACATCACACATTGGTTTCCCTTCCATTGCCTCATCGCTAATATTAAGCATATAGTTCCCTCTTACATTCTTTATACACTCATCATCATCACAATCACTCTCTCCTGCATTCGATTCCTCACTCCAAATACATTTAACGTTACTACGTCTGCGACACATTTTGCTAAAATGTCCAACTAATCCACAGTGAATGCAATAATATTCTCTTCTCTGTTCAGCCTTCATTTTCCCTGTTTCATCGATAGCACAAATGTAATTAGTAAAATATTCCTTCCATTCTACCCATTTGATCTCTGGTTGCGATCCCGTGGACCAGAAAGGCTGTGGTGGACTTATGGTAAAACTCTGTTGAGCCATATCCTCTTCAATTTCAGCCCTAGTCTGATCATCTCCGTCCATAGAATGAGTTTCTGACATAAACAAGTCTTTACACTCCTTTTTTTTTTTTTTTTGTTGAAACACAAGTACAAAAAAAATATTATTAATATTATTATTTTTTTTTTAAAAGTGTCCCGACTTCCTCACCTGTTCTTTCCGTTTATTATATATATTCCATTTAGTAATTGCTTTCCGCCGAATATAGTGTTTCCTTAATAATAACGATTCCAACTCTCCAAAGATCGTGTTTCCTTTCCGAAGTATCGTAGTGATTTCTCCACCAAAAAAAAATGGCTGCCACGCAAAGGTCACGCTACGTGACCCTGCGCAATGACATCATCACGCACGTCGACGTCTTAGCGATATGACGGCTGGCAACACTCGCGCTGAATGCTGTTTACACTCGCGCTCACAGGAACTTCAAATGATGCAGGTCAGTTCAATTATAAAATAGTCTTTCCTACCTTGTGAGTGCCCAGCGCGCGAAGGAGAAAATAGTTAATATGGTACGATAATACTTCCAAAAGTTCCGTTTTTTAAAAAAGTTTTCTTCGTTTCCGAGTTGCGTCGAATACTTAAAATCTGAAGGTTATCTTCATCATCCTCGTTTTCTCTTGTCGCCACTTGTTAAGTAACCACACAGCTGGATTACTCAAGTATCTTTATTGAGATGAATTATTGGAAGAACAGGTAGTGCCAGGAACACAACTGGAAGGCTCCGCAGTCAGTCAGTAACTGCCTGTCTACCTGGAACACAGCTACATAATACAAATCTAAGCTCTAACACCACGAGCCTTAAAGTAAAACATACAATATTAAAGGAAGCAACATAACAACGCCACTTCCTCTTCATCCTTGGGCTTCTTGGCAAGGGCTTTTCTCAGTCTTCTGTTAGCAGAAGAACAGGAAACACGAAACCATCTAGGAGTCTGTTCATTGGGATAGGGAACAAGCCTCATAAGTAAACTATTTGCCAAAGCACAGAGATCTGTAAATGCCTCCACAAACAATCAGCTAGTGAACTGGGTTGAAAAGAGTGTAAGTACCAAACTAGTATTACAGTTAATTAAAGATTTTAAGAACCTACTTGGGTTAGGTTGCTTCCACATCAAAAGTAGATCTCTATCCTTGTTGTGAAGTTTCTGTAACCAGGCCATGGAGTAGACTGCAAACTTGGTAGCATAATACATACAATGAGAGCAATGTGGTCCCCTATGCACAATTCTGGAGTTCATTCCTTAGCACAAAATTAGTCAGTAATTTAGGGCCCGATGTAGGTGGCCAATTACCAGCCGGTAACGGCCGATTTCGGCCGTTACCGACCGGTAAATGGGTTTTTGGGATGTAGGGGGCCAATTTTACCGATTCGGTGAATTTCCCGAATCGGTAAATTTACTGAATCGGTAAAATACCGAATCGGTATTTTTACCGATTCGGTAACTTCCAGATGTAGGTTGGACTCTTCTGAGTCCCAAAGGCCTTTCAGATTCGGTATTTTATCACCCAATCCAATTGGGTGGTAAAATACCGAATCCAGGTGTGCATGCACATGTGTGCATGCACACCTATGCCATGTGACAGACAGACATGCCCTTAGGGCATGTCTGTGTGCCACATGGCACACATGCCTGTATTTGGGGTGCTAGAGGGTGTCAAAGTGACACCCCCTGTACCCTTGCTGGAATCGATATTTACCGATTCTGTAAATACCGATTTGGTAATGCCCATTGATTCCTATGGGCTTCAATGCCCATAGGAATCAATGGGCATTACCGAATCAGTATTTACAGAATCGGTAAATACCGAATCTTAACAATTCGGTATTTATCGATTCTGTAATACCTACATCCCCCCCCCCTCTATTTTACCACTTCTTAAATACCGAATCGGTAAAATTCGGTATTTAAGAAGTGGTAACATAAAATTACCTACATCTATCCCTTAGTCCTAAATATATAATCAATAGTAGAGAAACAGCCTCTCCCAAAGGTACTATAGTTTTTTTCTGAGACATCCTGTTCCTGAATATTCATAAGACCGCGCTCTAAAACAAAATTACCTAATTCATTACCTCTAAGGATGAGACACACATTAATTTTAGTAGAAATTCTAACATTCAAACAGCCTAGCTCATATGTTTTTGCATGCACAACAACATAAAACCCCAACAGATAATCATGTAAAGGCCCTTTGCCATAAGCCTGCCTATGCTACTTGGGTAAAATATCAACAATATCAAACACACCCATAACATTATTTTTAATGACATATAGAAATTCATTAATATAAAAATGAAACAAACAGAAATTTTAATTATTACCAGAGTTGATGGCTGACTCATTAATCACATTTTGTAAAAAGTGGAATTTCGTTGTAAATATTCAGAAAAAAAGCATATGGTCTTCCATGCGGATTCCATAAATTGTCCGCACCCAAGAATGGATGATAGACCATTGGAAAGGATCCCTATTTTTGATTACTTGGGTCTCACACTAAACGATAAAATGGGATGGGGACCCCAAATCAATAAAGCTAATCTAAAGCTGATTCAGGCTGTTGGGGGGATTTTAAAAGTTTATAAGAGATGTGCCCTAAAGGTTATAAGCCTACCTATAGAAATTTACAAGGTTCAAACTATGGGGGCAACTATGTATGGGCCCGAACTGTGGGGGCATAGCTTAGCTAATGTCCTCACCGTAACAGAAAACAATTTTCTAAGACAAATCTTGTGCTTGCCTAAAAGTACACCCTTAATACCATTAAGGATGGACCTGGGCATCCTTCCCATTGCGGATTTAATTGCTTAACGCCCACTCCTTTATTGGTGACGGCTGTGGAGTAGGCCAGAGTTAGGACATTATTGGGAGGAATTAAAGGCTGTAATGTCCACCCTGGGGGCAGGTAGCATCCTGTGGTTGTCCTTTATTAGGGACTCATTTCGTTCGATAGGAAGGGAGGACTTATGGTTGGCTCCGGAGGGGTCCTGTATGGCTACTTCAAGAAAATCTTTGGTTAGTGTATTGAAGGAGTATAAACTGACACGTATTTTACAGACAGTTAATGCTTCTAGTTTGACCCATGGGTTCCTGAAATAAAACAAAAATAGAAAATGGAGCAGGTGTTGAATTCTATACAACTACCACTAGCAAACAAACTGTTTTTGCAATTTATACATGGGCCGCTGCCGCTCCATGCATTAACCAACAAGTGGACTGGTGCTATTACCCACTATTGCCTGGGGTGCCTAATAGAGGAAGAAACTGTAATTCTTGTGTTGTTCTCCTGCTTGGCATATAAGTGGGCCAGATCAAAGTGGGTTATCCAACTCTGCAGAAATTTGGGTATCAGAAATTATAAAGAATTCTATAGGGTTTTAAAATCTGATACCAATCCGATCTTTGTTGATGCTATTTCGAATTTTTTTTTTGCTATGTGGTGTAAGCGAAGATACTTATTGAAAAACTGATGTAAGAACTAGTACTACCTGCTCTCACGTGCTAACCATTGTGATCTTAGTTCCTGCTAAAACTCAGTGTGCAAATGCAAGCATTTTTTAGACAACTTATGCAAGATCTATTAATACCTGCGACCAATTGGTGCTATTTTGACCTTGTTTTCTTTAATAAAACATAGGCTGTGAATATTTTTCTCTTTTAATATTCTTAGTTTAAATTATATATTTAATGATTGTTTTAAATTGATTATAACACAGATAATGATGATTATCAGCTTATTTGCTTGCTTCCCAATGGGTGACTATTACTGCCATGTCTGTCTCTACCATTTTATCATTCAGTGCTGTTTATGAAACTGTATTTTCTTTCATGATATGAATTCGAAGAGGTTGTGAATCTGTATGTGCTTTTATGGCTGCAATAGCCAAAATAAAGTTTTTATGATGATGATGTTGGCATTGCTAAAGACAATAATAGGGGCAACTTTAAACTTTAGTGATAACATGAGCCAGAAAGAAAATTCCCGTTCTGTGCTCTTCCAGCACTGGAGGGATGCTCAGGAATAGTTACGACTTTCCACTTACTCAAGCCACATCACACTCACATGCCCTCGTGGTTTGACAGCATTTCTGGTCTGGAGGGGGTTGGAAAAGGACAAAGTAACAGTTTCAATCCTCACCTGATTCATAGCATCATGTGAATCAGCCAGGGAAAGGAGTTGAGAATGTGGAAGAATGGGCTGTGGTATATCAGGGGCACTACCAAGGGGTGGAAACTTCCAAGGTCGGAGGTTCACAATAGTAGGACCGGAACTTGACAGACCTGGGCACATATTTTTTTTACTTGGCAAACTTTTGTGGCTGTATTGGCTTTCTGCTTTCAATCAGTGTGTGCACTCATCCTTGCCTCCTATCACTTGGTTCAGGTGAATCCTTTACGCCAACGTAATCCTACCTATTTATGCTTCTTACACAAATTTCGCCGAAATTAGGCCATACCACCACATCACGTAATTGAGCACCATTTGTAGCAAAAAATACGCGCAAACGCACAGGAACAAGGCGAATGACCAGAACGCGAGCAGCTGCTGTTTTCGGTACATGTGGTTTTACACAATTTTGTTATCATGAAATGTAGCCTCACTTCCAAAATAGACACATGGGCGCATTTCTTGCTAAATATGTTGAAGTTACAATTCATGTATGGGATTTTTTTGCGTTATTGTTCTGAAAGTTGATGTAAATAAGCAACAGCAAATGACGCAAATTTCACACACATCTACCTGTGACCTTTGCCGTTTTCTTCCCTCACATTTCCCCCTCGTCTTAGTCCCTGCTTTCTCGTCAGAGTTTGTTGCCTTATCCTGTTTATACGGTGTTTGTCCTCACACTCAACTTTGGGTGACCAACTGTCCATACATTTTAGGCATGTACGTAATTAAGACCTCAGGTCCGCTGTCCATGAGGATCCCTTTTACGGAGGCCTTTTGTCCGTAGTTTTGGGCCTTGCAGGGTGCAGAGTTGTTCCCCTGGGAGAGGACTCGGCTCACTTACAGGGCTGCCTCGCACTCATGCTCTGAGCACAAGTTGTAAGTCTGTATGCTCCCTGATTGTAACATACAGAATGACAATGGGCTGTTACTGCATGTGGTGGCTGCCTCCTGCCTTGTTCTAGGGCAGTGGCATTCTGTTAGGGTTAGATGGAAGAAATGTACAAAACCAATGTACAAAAGCGCCCATGCTGCTCCGTGCCAGTTCATGAAAAGAAGCTGGTAAAAGAAGTTAAAAAGAAGAGGCTATAGTTCTTACACAGTCTCATCATTTCAGAGCTGAAGCATGTTTAATATTATGTACTACGAAGTCAGAGTTGCTGCTTTTTATATATATTTTATGCAACTAACATCCATTGACAAATCCAATATTCATTGTTACTGAAGGCACTGATAGAAACAACAAAATACCAGGTGTGCAGCACATTATGCTCAGCACATATTTTTGGCTTAGGTGTTTTAAGCCATGCCCCTAATTACATCAGACTCGCCCCTTGGATAGACCCCCAGTTTTTTCATTCCACTTAAAGCCCTGGAAACAACACCTTGTCCCAGTCACCTCATGTCCTGGCACTGTGCATCATGCATGATTGATGACTTCCAAGTTTTCAGATTGCCTATGTGCAGGGGCATAGTGAACCCTCTTCCACCCCACCAGTTGCTTTAGGAACTACAGCAAGTGTGTAGTTCTTGAAGGGCCTCTTCTGTCTGCAACTCAGTAGACAAAGTCTAAGCTCATAATTAATGTGAAAAGGTGGTTAGTGAGTAAGTGAAGGAATGGCTGGATGGATTAGTGAAAGGATGAATGGGTGGATAATGAGAGAAAGGATTAGTGCAGCACTAAGCAGCCGGGTCTTTAAGGACTGAGAGGGAGGGGACCCAGCGTAAGTGTAACAATGAACATACAATTTGAAAAGAGTTTATAGAAACAATGAATGAATCCACATTGTTTTTATTCACAATCGGGATAGGTATATTAAATATAGTATCAATTGAATACATATTATAATCGGTTGTACAGTGCCCCAAGGGGAGGAGGAGGTGATTAGGTGAGGATAGTGTGGTAAAGGGAATTGTGACAGTAAAATCAACCAAGTATCAGAGATGCATTTGTATGTAAGTTTCAATACACAAAACAAAAGACCATTGGTTCAATGCATCAATCAACATATATCATACTTCACAAATTACATTTAATGTCAAAATATTG
The DNA here is from genome assembly GCF_964263255.1 of Lissotriton vulgaris. NCBI lineage: Eukaryota > Metazoa > Chordata > Amphibia > Caudata > Salamandridae > Lissotriton > Lissotriton vulgaris. The sequence continues at coordinate 993,904,417 of NC_141698.1, forward strand.
GCGTGAAGTTGACAAACAAGGAGCTATTGTCGATGTTTCGATCCTCAGTAATTCGCAAGGATTAGTGGTACCCTTGCTGTGGGGTCTTCATCAGGACAGGGTGCGGGGCAGGCAACCTAATCAATATATATTAAAGAGAATTGTTTTAATGGTTGCTCAAATGGTCTTGTGCCACAACACGGTTTAATTTAAGATCATGCGCACACTAAAAAAAGAGAGCATACCATTCTAGTTAATGCTCATCTAGTAAATCAAGGACAGGACTCGCGTCTCCATAGGATTGTTTAATTCTTAAGAATGAAGAAAGAAAATAAGAGAATTCACTTAGTTGGTAGGGACCATTAGGTCTGAGAGTGGAGGAATAGACATGTTGTTATTCCATTAAAGGGCGTGGTAGTGCCTGACATAGTCAGTATACATAATTAAAATTGACTTACAATGAGGACGTTCTATGAGCGGTGGAGGTCGAATCTGGCCCGGGGACGGTGGATATGGCAGTGTCTGGAACAAGATATTTATATTTAGTTAGAATTAAGGGCCATGCGGGATTGGTATATTCCGCATCGCTGGCGGGTTTGACAAGGCTTACCCGAAGTATAAGTTGTGTTGGCACTTGGTCCGAGGGTATTTTATTTGCACAAAGGATTGCTCCATGGTATCTGTAGAGGAACACGGAGAGCGGGTCATAAATTAAGATACAGAATTAGATTGCAGTTGTGGGTGATCTTGGGCGGGGATCGCATCGAGGAAAAAACTCACCGTACGCCGAATGGATCTGGCATGTAGTGCCGCTCGTGTCTGCAATGGCGAACAGAGATTCCTGGTTTGACCGTAACTTTGGGGACCGCATCACGTGACTCTGAGCTGAAATATGGACATAGAGGAAAGAACCGGACATATGATACGAATACCACCGGAGTAGACATGATAATTAATGCCTAACACTAAAAAGTCTATATTATTATCCAGGTTAGCCGGATAATAATCGTAAAGAACATACAATTGCGCGTTAGCTATATGGATTGTTGCGGTGCATGCGGAGTGCGTGTGCGTGATCATTGAACACTGAAAGCAGACTAATGACATAATTAGCATCAATAAATTGGTACAGTGCACATTTGTATTCACAATTAGAATCAAAGGAACCAAAATATATTAGTATGGCATACCTATCATAAGATGGTAAAGCCATTTCTTGCCACAATGGAAAACATGACAAATGATTGCTAATTAGACACAGAGTCATAATAATGATAACACATAATCATTTTTCTAGAGGTATGCATATACGCTTCATTGCTGCAATGGTGTACCTCTCACAAGAGGGTATAAGCCAATTCAGGTTAGAGATATTGCATATTCCTATTGGATGTTTAGCTTACAGGGGACTCAGGGCAGGGTTGCTAGTTGGGAAAAAGAACTATCCTGTTCATTAAGACCTTTGAGGATAGAATCAAAAAAGAGCATCCACTTCAATTCACGTATGTTCAGAATACTCGAAATGTTGCCCCCACGGGGTCCCAATATTGCCTTTTCTAACACAACCCATCGAAGACTTTCTGGGGGGTGTGCAGCGAGTTTGAAATGATCTACGAGTGGTGCACCCTGGACCTCGCACCTAATCCGGCTCATGTGTTGGAGAATTCTTACTTTCGCCTTCTGTTGCGTTTGACCAATGTAGATCAATTTGCATGGGCATGTTATCGCGTAGATAATGTTGGATGTGTTACAGTTACTGTGCGATTTGAGCTGGATTTTGTGTTGAAGATGTTCAAATTCCTTTGTTTGTATTGTCGTATCGCAGGCCTTGCAATGGCCACATTTGAAATGGCCTACAACAGGTGGCAGGTTCCATAGTGAAGTAATTGTGGGATCATCAAGAGTTTGTAAAAAGGACCGTACTACATAGTCTTTGACACTTTTTGCTTTCTTAAAAGCGTGTAGCAGTGTGCCCATCTGGGTGACATCGTCAGATATTAATTGCCAATGTTGATTCACAATGCGTTTAATCTTATTACTTTTGGTGGTAAATGTTGTTACGCATACAATCCTGTTTTCTTTTGGTCTGCCTTGTCTTTGGGCGAAAGTAGTTTCTCTCGCGGATAAAACCAGGCCTTGTTTCCTTGATTTTTTGACCAGACGTCGAGGATAACCCCGTTACTGGAGACGATTTGCAAGATCTTCAGATTCTTTGAAATAATGGTCTTTGTTGGAACAGTTCCTCCGGATAGGTAGGAACTGCCTAAAAAGCAAATTGTCGCGAAGTGCTCGCGGATGATGGCTGTTGTATTGTAACAACGAATTCCTTTCAGACGGTTTACGGTAAAGTGTAGTAAGTAGGGTACCTGATTTCTCATAAATGGTAATGGTAATGTCTCATAAATTTATGGTCTGATTATCTGATTGGATCGTGAATTTGAGATGCGGGGATTGCTGATTGAGCCATGTGAAGAAAGAAGATAATCCATCCGTGTCCCCGTTCCACATTAACAGGATGTCGTCCATGTATCTCATCCAGAGACTGAGTTGGTCTCTGAATGGATTGAAATCATTGAGGACAGTGTCATCCTCGAAGGCCGTCATATAGAAAATGGAGCCGTGTCCAGAGCGTGTCTTGCAAGCAGTGTAGTGGTCACAAAAAATGAGAGAAATGATGGATGGATGAGTGAGTGGAAGGATGGAATTGATGAATGTATTGGGTGGAAGGGTAGAAGGATTGGTGAAAGGGTGGATGGATCAGTGAAATGATAGATGCATGAGTGAGATTGTGAATGATGGGGAAATGAATGGGTGGATGGATGAGAGAAATGATGTATGGATTCATTAATTGATAAGTGAAAGGGTGAATGGTTGGATGGATGGATGGATGAGTGAGAGGAGGATGTAAGGATGGATTAGTGAGTGAAAGGGAGGGTAAATGGACAAAGGGATGGATAGATGAGTGAAAGGGTGGATGGATGAGAGAAAGGATGGATCAGTGATAGGGTCAATGGATGGATTTGTGAGTGGATGAGTAAACGAATAAGTGGGTGGATGGGTAAAGGGTGGATGGAAGGATGAATGGATGGATGGATGAGTGAAAGCATGTATGAATGATTGGCAGAATGGATGGGCACATGGGTGCATGCCTGAGTGAAAAGGAGAATGTAAAGATGGATAATTGGCAAAATGCATTTATGAGTGAACGGGAGGGTGGAGAGCTGAAAGAAAGAATAGATGAGTGAAAAGTTGAATGGGTGGATGGATAAGTGACTGGATGGATGAGTGAAATAATGGCTTGGGAGAAAGGGTAAATGGTTGGATGGATGAGTGAATGGATGGATGACTGGCTGGAAGAGTGGGTGGATGAGTGAAAGGATGGATGGGGTGGAAGGTTGGATGGATGATGAATGGATGAGTGAAAGGGTGGATGGAGGGATGGATTAATGAAATAATGGATAGAAGGATAGATGATGGATAGGTTTGCAAATGGTTAAAAAAATTGGATATGGATGGGCACACAGATGGAATGACAAAATGAATGGTGAAAGACTGAATGATGGATGAAAGAATTAATAGATTGTATTGTATTGTATTGTATTGTATTGTATTGTATTGTATCGTATTGTATTTATTATTTGTAACGCGCAACTGTCACCCTACGGGTATCCTGGCGCCAAAATAGGAAGTAGTCAGATGGTACTACAATACACTAGATGTCAAGACATGTAGAACAGCCACCGGATCTATTAAATAAAGTCACGGGGATTAGACTTTGGCGAATAGCCATGTTTTCAGGCTCTTTCTGAAACCCAGTAGGGTGCCAATTTGTCTGATGTTCTGGGGAAGCTCGTTCCACAGCCTAGAGGCAGAGATGCAAAAGGCTCTGCCTCCCATCCTCGACCTCCTGATCCTTGTAGTAGCTGCCAGACTCTGGCTAGAGGAGCGCAGGGATCTGGAGGGCCTATACCAGGAGAGCCTTTCCTGTATAGGGATAGGTCCCGTGTTGTGCAGGGCTCTGTACACAATACATAAGGATTTAAAAACAACTCTACTCCCGATTGGCAGCCAATGTGGATCTCTTAGCGCCAACGTAGAGGAGGAGCTGCGAGGTCTTTTAAGTGCCAGCTTGGCCGCTATAGACTGGACCCTCTGGAGCCCCTGTAGGATGTGTAGGGGGCCCCCTAGATATAGAGAGTTACAGTAGTCCAGTCTGGCCAGGATCACACTCCTAACTACTAATGGCCTGGACTCATCAGGCAGAAGGGGCAAAATCTGTCTGAGTGCTTTCAACAATCCAAAGCAGACACTGATGGTTTTATTGGTCTGAGAGGTCATTTGGAGATCTGCATCAAACAGTACCCCTAGATTGCGCACGGTTTTAACTGGGATACAAGGTTCAGCTCCCGGCGCAAGCCTGATCTCGTGGGAAGGTTGTTGACTCAGTTTAGCTGACGAGCAATAGACAACCTCTGTCTTCCCCTCATTAAACTGAAGGGAGTTTATGGTCAGCCACCTGGAGACCCTGCTCATGCAGTTCTGAAATGTCTCCATGCTCACCGCCTGTCTTCCTTCTAAGGAGAACACCAGTTGTGTATCATCGGCATAGTTTATCAAATCTATGCCGAAGGATTTAATCATGGGGATCAGGGGCTGCAGATAAAGATTAAAGAGAATAGGGCTGATCGAGGAGCCCTGAGGTACTCCGTGACTGACCAGGGACTTGGGAGATGAAAAGGGTGCTAGGGTCACCACCTGTTGTCTACCTGTCAGATAGGATTGTATCCACCTCAGGGCCTTGCCCTTCACGCCCAGTTTTTCCAGCCTACTTAGCAGCACTGCATGGCTAACCGTGTCGAATGCGGCCGACATGTCCAACAGCACCAGGACTGAGGAATTGCCATTGTCGGCTCGCATTCAAAGGGTGTCCAACATGGTTGCCAATGCAGTTTCTGTTCCGTGGCCTGGGCGGAAGCCAAATTGGTCCTTATCCAACAGGCACTTGTCTTCCAGATATCCTGACAGGGACCTACTGACCACCTTTTCCACACTTTTTATCGGGTAGGGCAGGAGGGATATGGGCCTAAAATGCGCCGGAATCGTAGGGTCCAGCGAAGGCTTTTTGAGCAAGGGAGTAACCACTGCCTGCTTCCATGCATCCGGCACTGTGCCTTCCTCAAGAGATTGGCGACAAATCTGATGCATCCAGGGGAACAGCTCTGGCCCATATTCCTTCCAGATCCTGTGCCGAAGGGGGTCTAGAGGTGACCCAGATGACACATTCTAGGCCAGACTGAAAAAGAGCTCCTCTGTAAGAGGGGTGAAATTTTCCAGTGATGACAATATTGGTAGAGGTTCCTCTTCTTCTGCCTGTGACACTGCATCTTTGCAGCTGTCTCTTTCCTCCTTCAGCCCCCCCACAATTTTAGCAATCTTTTCCTCAAAGTAGATCGCGATCTCATCGCATAGTTCTTGAGTAGCGACCACCTTATTACTCGTACAGGTGGGATGTGAGAGATCCCTTATGATATTAAAAAGGGTTTTGGTACTGTTAAGGGACTGAAGAATAGTAGTGGCATAGAAGTGTGCCTTGGCTTTGGCGATGGCTCCTTTATATTTTGCCTGTTCCACATTCAACAATTCTTTATCCAACTCTGAATAGCATCTACGCCATTTCTTTTCTGCCTGTCGGCGTGCAGTGCGTAGGGATTTCAGCTCCTCATTAAACCAGGGAGCAGACGGTTTCCTCTTATTCTTTATAATTTTCAGAGGAGCAAGTCTATCCAGGGTCTTAGTGATGTGATTACAATATTTATGATAATTCAGATCTACAGATTCCTCTGGATCATAGAAAACATTGCTCTTAAAAATAGGCTTTGTTTTATCCTTTGGTAATTTGGACCAATTCCGTCCCTTCCTATAAGTCACCGGGCGCTCATTTCCATTCCCCTCCGTGGGTATGGAGATCTGGAAGTGGATTAGGGAGTGGTCAGTCCAGTGCTGAGGTAGGATATCAACCATCCTAGTCTCAGTCGGGTTGGCGAAGACCATATCTAGGATATGTCCCCCTGAATGGGTTGGTTTCTGTACCAGCTGATCCAGGCCCCAGTTTTCACAGTTGTCCTTCAGATCCCTCAGGTGACTCCCCAGGGATCCATTATCCCAAAGATTAAAATCTCCCAGGATCAACATTCTGGAGTGAGACAAGGCAAGGGCAGCAATGGTGTCAAACAACGCCTGGTATTGTGTTTCCGCACCAGGTGGTCTGTAGCAGATCAATCCAGTCAGGATCCTACCTTTTCGTTCTTGTAGGGAGAACCCCAGTAGCTCTACCCCCGCCACCCCATCGATCTGTAGAGGGGAAAAGTCCCACTTATCTTTATAGATCACTCCGAGCCCTCCTCCTCTTCCCAGTGGCCTAGGTTTATGAAATAGTTTGTACCCTTCAGGGCATGACAAGCCCAACTCAACAGAGGTGTCCACAGTAGTCCACGTCTCCGTTATGAATAGGGCATCCAGGTCCATGTCATTTAGCAACTCTGACACTTCCAGGTGATGTTTTACTAGGGATCTACTATTGATCAGCCTACAGTCCAGCATTACAGCGGACTGTGGTAGGGAATTTTGGGGTATTCCCTCTACACTCTTACCTATGGCCAATAGCTCGTTCCTAGAATACTTGCAAAAGGCAGCAGTCTTGGCCCTAGGACCGTCCGGAGCACGGACGGGCACAGACGGGCTTTCCTCTGGCGCTCCTCCGGCGCGACGATGCGTGCGTGCGCTGCGCGCCTGCATACTAATCTTTAAGTAAGGTGTGGCTAAGGGCACTCGCAAACACTAGAGCGCTAGCCCCTAGAGCATTTCAAGCCTACACCCAAAATGGCGGTCGGGAGTGAGGCAGCACTAGATTCACCCAAATTAGTGAATAGATGACAGAATGTAAATTGGAATTGGTGGATGTCAAGGGTTTGATGGAAGGATGAATGGCTAGATCCATTGACAAGAGTGCTCTAATGTGGATGCTTGTGATGACTTACTTTGCTTTCTTGGTGCATTAAGAGCTTTAGTTCAAAGTGGAAGGTATTTTAATGTTCTGGCTACTCCCTTGTCTATGTCTGACCATTCTTTATTTGCTGTGTGCTTATGTGTGGGGTCTATACATCTTGCATATGACATTTAGAGTGACACCCAACTGCTGCTTGAATGTTACGCTATTAATTGTAAATGTTTGCATGTTTTGTTTTAGGTGTTAAGTTTTTAGGGGGAGCCTCATATTGCCATGAGCTATGCTTGAGATGTATATTGTGTTTGTAGCAATAGGCAAGGCATCAAAAATAAAATATATAATAGTGTATTGACAGTGCCTTTTATTCAAGAAAGCTGCTGCGGAAAGCACCTTTGTGACTTCCGTCAGCTAGTGCAACTCTCCGCGAAGGTCCCATAAGCAAATTCAGATTCCATATTTTAAGTTACACTTACTGAAACACCTTCAATATGTTACCTATAGTGGGTTCATCACAGCAATCCTCTCTTTAGTTCACCTATGTGTGTCTCTTTACATCTCACAATGGCACTCAGATATGGGATGCTAGTAATAAAGTCTATCCAAGCAGATCTTCCTGACCACTTCGTTCATAAAACATGCCTGCTCAGTACCATGAGTTGTAAACAAAATATCAGACTGGACAACCCAGTGCAGTAACCATATGAATAGATTATTATCATATGAAATAACACAAAAAGACCTGCACAGTTGCTCAAAGCTGCACGCATACCGAAAAGCTGTGAAGTGAACGATTGTCTCAACCTAATATCAACTTATTTTGACTTGTACTTAAGTGGTTATCTATTTACTTACTTTTATACTATTGCGCAACATCCTCTGAAGTGTCTGTAAAACATACCTTTTGTCCTGAATTTTGACCCTCTGTCCTGGTTTTTTACACTTACCGTCCAGAATTTCCACCCATGCCAGCTAGTCAACCTAATTAGAATGGTGCTGTGTTGGAGTCTTCTGCTTCTTGGCGTCCTGGGGATCAGCAATGATTGGATCTCTGGTCTCTTTACCACCTTGATCAACCTGGATCTAAGTAAGCTCCTCCCTCTGATTGTGGGAGACTCTCCTCTGCATTAATGAATAGTTCTTATGCACTGACCTGTTGGCTTATACCTCACTTATTTAAAACTCTTGCATTTCACCACATTGGCCATGACTGCACATCAGACAAAGCAGCATCTCTGTAAGCTCTCCTGTGCCTTCTCGTCTGTTCCTTTACGCCGGTTTCCTCATCTTTCTCTGGTGAGGTGTTTGAGCTCTTGATACCTTCAGAGATACTCAAGGACAAAAAGGAATTTTCAGCGGATACACATCCTCAGTCAAAGCTTGACATGACGGCACACAGGAATGCAATTCAGATAAGTGTGGTATGACTAACAATATGCTTCAAAGGTGGACGTAGTTCATAAAGGACATTTCCATTACACATGTGGAAAGTGCATATGATGAGTGTGATGCCTACCTTTTAGTGCATGGGCATATTTCTCATGTGAAATTCCCACAACGTAGTGATGGACTGACATAGGGTCTACTGCGCACTGTGGCATTGACACACTGTTGAATCCTAGACATACTCTGTCAAAACGAGTCTCACGTTTGCCAATTTTAGAGTTTTCGGCACTTGTAGGAAGACATCTAATGTCAAATGTGGTCTACTTGCATAGATATTTTACATGTTATGCCTTACACTGGGACTACTGACAAAATGTACATGGCAAATCTAACTCAATAGCATATGGTACAAATTGTTTACTATCTGAAGATATTAGAGTCTAATAGGCATGTACATTACTTTAAGGAGTGCGCTGCTGATGTGTTTTCAGCCCGAAATGAACGTCTAAATAGGTCTTCTGCCAGAGGGTAGCAGGGGTGCTGAGTGTTTGTGCTGCGGAGACCTTTCGAAGATCTTTTTATTTTGTGCTTGGTGAAGAAATATGCTGGGTATTTCTACGTGGAGTAGGCGTAAACATTTAGAAACAAGGGAAAGAGAAATGAGGGGTAGGTTTTTTGTGAACCTACCTAAAATTCCAGAACATTACGGGAAATTACATGAAATGAAAATGCATCTTTTAGTGTCATATTTTATTGTAAAAATGTATCCTTGTGTCAATTTTTGACATGGGGACGCATTTCACGGTAATAAAGTAGCACAAAAACACAAGTGGCACAAGCCGCAGCTGCTCAAGTTAGTTCTGGCTGTGCACATTATTCCCACACACCACCATCATTTTTTTCCTGCTACCGGCACATACTGCCATTAATTCTGGAATATCATGAACCAAGTGTAATGCGAAATTCCCACAATTATAAAAATTACACCAGCGTAATTAAAATTTCGTTTTGGCCCGGACGACATGCTTGGAGTCATGGATGTCATCCTCCCAGTGCCATTCATTCATAACTTGCATAGGGTTTGTGAAATTGCCTGTTTAGTATTTCATTAAATGTATGGTGAACATTGGTTGCAGGTATTTCTCTTGACTTAATTCATGCGAGTGCACACCTCACATGAAAAAGTCACTCAAGATGTAAGCAGGAGACTGGTTCGAGCAGATAGCGTCTCTCATGCTCCGTGCAAAACAATCTCCTGTGACTTAAAATTACACGAGCTGGTAAAAAAGGGCATTTTGAGGAATGTCATGAAGTTCATGTTTCGCAAATTTAACAGCAGACTCAATTTTGCACATGCCTATTCTTGTCCCAACGGGAAGCTTTTTTCTGCTTGAGTTGTAATTTTAAGTCATGTCTCTGTGTATTGACACATGTAAAGTACATTTCTCTGAACACAGCTAATCGACGTTGATGCTGCCTATGCAGATGATCATTTTAGGAAAACAAGGAAACCCGGAGGGGGCCTTTGGACCATGGGTCATTTAAGTATTGAAGGGAACAAGGGTCCTAAGGAGTTACAAGATGGTGGAGAAATAGCAATATAGACCACAATCAGTACTATATTTATCTCCAAGCCCAGCCGGGCCAGGAGTATTTATTATTCAAAAATAACACAAGAATAAAATGACCAGGGAGGGTCAAAATATTAGCAGTTAGATAGGGTATAATCCTGTACCTATCCCAAGGAAGTAGGAAAAACCTTAGAATAGAAAGGGTTTAAGAGGAAAGAAAAGAGTTTTGCAGGCAAGTAAGAAATACTTTGGAGCCAGAGAGTGGCTTGCGATTTAGGTAAACAATTCTGCAAATCACACTCAACAGTGTCAACAATTGAATATGTACAATAAATAGCATGTAACACTGTTGTAAAAGCGTCAACGTTTCGATCCCTATAGCTCCTAATTAAACGGGATCATCATCAGGACTGTCTTAGATCATTGCCTGTTTATAATTCGAACGCCTGTTAGGTAGGAAAGGAAGAAAAATAGAGAAATACTGTAAGGCATCCGCCTGAAATCATAAAGTTTTTTAAAAAAAAATAAATAAAAGAAAACCATGCAGCAGGGTCCATGCGTCTATTGCAGGCCATTTATACAACAACATCTCATGGTGAGTTATCTCGTGGTTTGTGCATATCGGTGCCTTTTGCGGGCCATTATCAACAACATCTCATGGTGAGTTATCTCGTGGTTTGTGCATATCAGTGTTTATAGCACAATGACTGGCGGCGCAGTGACTTAGTGATAATTGTGTCATTCAGTTCTTGTTTTACACATCAGTGCTTTTAGCGGAATGGCAGGCGACGCAGTGACTAGGCGAGATACATGTCATCCAATTCTTTTTTGGTTCAATGGTACTTATCCGACGAGAGTGATGACATCTCAGACTGTGCACTAACCAGATGACTGGCTTAGAGTGTATGTGAAGGTGGTGATTCCGTGAATTTCTCGATATTAGCATTTTCGCGTGATCAGGGATGAGGGTGAAGTGCGATGGTGGTGAACGTGGGTGAGGGGCTCAATTGAAATGGGAATCGGTTGGGCGGTCGCCAGGACTGCAATTAAAACGGTCAGGAAAAATTACCATCATGGGTCCTAATTCTAGGTCCGGATGGCTTGCTGTCCCTATTGGGGACGGATTTTCTTTCCGGCTCAGGGAGCGATGTGCTGTGTGGTAAAAGAGTTTTAACCATTAGCAGGGCATATAAGGGTGAGGATAGAACCGGGTGTCTAGAGTGGCATTGAGGCTTACCTAGCTTCTGTTGGAAGCAGCGGTGAATAAAGGACAGGAAAACGAGTTGTTTCCTTCCTATTTGGAGCGGGTTTGTTCCTTTACTTTAGTCCGCTGGATCAATTGCTATATAATAGAAATAATATTTAGGTTAAGACAAGTCCTCACGCCATGGGAGTGACGGGTAACGGTCGGGGTCGGGACCCAGCTTACCTGACTTTTCAATGAAAGTTGCGGCGGGCGGGGGTAGAAACGCGATGGTCTTCTCCCTTTGTTGCTAAATAAAAACATTGTATTTAGGAAAAGTCCTTCTCTGGTGGGGGTGAAGGAGTACGGTCGGGGTCAGGCCGAGCTTACCTCGCTTCACGATGGAGGTGGCGGCGGGTGGAGGGAATGAGACACGATGGTCTTCTCCCTCTTCGCTGGCGGTGCAAACACTCTGCGCGAGAGTGCCGTTGAGTTTAGACTGTAAAGGGTGGGCACTGCCGAGATGGAGAAAGGACTAGGCAAGACTACCTGATGTTGGCGCGCATGAGTGGACGCCTGGAAGTGCGGAAATCGAGGAGGGACTAGCCTATTTTCTGGTTTAGGCGGCCATACTGGAGTGGTGAATTTGGCTTGACCAGAGCAATTAATTGTGTTGTTAGTGGGGTGGGTGACCGGAGAACAGTCAGTGTCTGACCCAGGTGCAGTGGTGATTAATAGTGACAGTGTGTGCTCACAACCGTTAGCGATGAGGGCCTTATTGTGCTCAACATTCATACACATAGGATTGCTTCAGCAATTAGAACATGATATTCATAGGATTCTTCAGCAACTAGAGCAGCATATTTGTAGAATTTTACATTCATAGGGTTCTTTAGCAACTAGAGCAGCATATTTGTAGAATTTCACATTTTCAGTTCATTCAAAGTTTAAGTTTTTCATGGCCTGGGGGAAAAAGGTCAATTCCAAGGCATGTTAATGTCTGCTATACATCATTGGGCTTTCAGATCAATGGGCTTTCAGATCAATGATGTCCAATCCTCCGTGCGGTTCAACCCATTCCGGATGGAGTCCAGCAGAATTATGCATTTCAACTCTTCTTTGTTAAGGAGAGTGGACATACTGCCCCCTCTCTGGGGAAGTTTCAACGCCTTCAGTACAGTCCACCGAATATCATCCTCACCATGATTCAGTTCAAGGAAGTGTTCTACCAATGGGGCATTAGGCGTCCGGCATCTAATGCGGCTCCTGTGTTGGCTAATACGAGTCTTGATTTTTTGCGATGTTTGCCCAACATAATTTTGGTTACAGGGACATTGGATAAGATAAATTACGTTGCTGGTATTACAATTTGTGAGAGTATTACATCTAAAGGTGACATTGTTGAACACAAACGTTTTACCTTCCATTGTCAAGTTACAGACTGTACAACCCCCACACTTGACATGTCCAACTATGGGGGACAGACCCCATACTGTCTCAAGGGTAGAAGAATGAGTAGGGCTGGGAAGCGCTGCGCGAACCAAATGGTCCTTTATATTCTTGCTCTTTTTGAATGCAAAGAGGGGGCGTTCAATGTCTAGAATACCTGCGTTAATCACCGGCCAATGTTTTAGAATCATTTTCCTCAAGTTGTTTGAGATGGGGGAAAAAGTTGTCACACACGCTATTTTGTCCATGTTTCTCTTTGGGTTAGGGACAAGAAGCGTCTCCCGTGGACGGTACCAAGCTCTTTTAAGGGCATTTTTCACAATTTTCCTTGGGTACCCTCTGTCTTTTAGTTTGTTGGCTAGGACAGTGCTTTCTCTGAAGTAATCCTCCCTATGTGAACAATTTCGCCTTATTCGTAGGAATTGGGAAAAAGGTAGAGAATCCCTCAATGCCCTGGGGTGATTACTGGAGTATTCTAGCAAGGTGTTTCTCTCTGTGGGTTTTCTGAAAAGTTTGGTTAGCAGTTCACCTTCCTGATGGAAAATTGTCAAATCCAGGAAGTTGATAGAGTTTTTGTCAGATGTTGAAGTGAACTGGAGACCCAAACAGTTGTTATTCATCCAGTGTAAAAAGGGGCGCAGCACATCGGTGTCCAATCTCCAGATCAGGAAGATGTCATCGATGTATCTGCGCCACATGACCACACCGGAGAAGAAGGGATTAGAGGGTAGTAGAATAACCTGTCTTTCTATTTAGTCCATGAACAATATCGCCAGGTTAGGGGCAAAAATCGCGCCCATGGATGTCCCCTTAATTTGCTGGTAAAAGAGGCCCTGAAAGGTGAAAAAGTTCCTGGTCAAACAAAGTTCCAGTAGTTTACAAATGAAAGATGTTGGGATGGCATGGGGACGTGGGCGGCTATCTAAAGTCCTCTGTATCACAAGTAAAGCTGCTGTTTGTGGGATATTTGTGTACAGAGACTCCACGTCCATGGTGCACAGGGTGTCAGTTAAGGGATTGAAGGGATGGTGCTCGATCAGGTTGATCATGGACATGGAGTCACGTACATAGCAGGCTGTTGGGGGGACAAACTCTTTAATAAAGAAGTCGACAAAAGCCCCTAGGGGTTCCAATACAGAACCGCAAGCGGATACAATTGGGCGGCCTGGGGGGGTGGTTAGATTCTTGTGAATCTTTGGTAAGGTGTAAATAACAGGAGTTCTAGGACTTTTCACGTTTAGGTAGTTGAATTCTTTTTTAGTCAAAAAGCCTTCTGATACTGCCTCTGTTGTTATTTTCCGTATCAGTTCCTGGAGAGCCTTGGTCGGATTCAAGGCGAGCCTAAGGTAATGGTCCTTGTTGTCTAGCTGTCTTTGGATTTCAGATGTATAGGAATTGAGCTCCTGTATAACAATGCCTCCCCCTTTATCTGCACTTTTAATCACAATTGAGTCGTTGGTTTTCAGGGAACCAATGGCCTGTTTTTCTTTGAGTGTAATGTTATATGGTATAAACCTTTTTTGGTGTTTCATACTCGTGAGATCTTTGAGTACCAGTTTCTCAAATGTGATTACTTCTGGTGGTATTAAGCTGGCAGATGGTAGAAAGTTGGAGGGAGGACGGAAAGGGGTCTGTGCATTTATTTCCGGTGATGGATGGATTTGGAAAAATGCCTTCAGACGGACCCTCCTGAAAAACCTTAGGAGTTCAGTGTGTAGCTCCATAAAGTTGGGTGCAATCGTGGGAACAAAAGTAAGGCCTTTCTTAAGGAGGGAAAGCTCATCTCGGTCCAGCAAGTGAGTGGTGAGATTAAAAATTGGAATGGTATCAGTTATGGGGGTGGTCTGTGTTACCATTGGTAATAGTTGTTCCTGGTCCGACGTTCCCCTGGGGGATTGAACCATCTCTGGGCTTTCTTGACGCGCCCTCGTTGTGGCGGTTCTTGCTGGCCTCGCGGTAAAAAAGTATTCGAATTCTGGTGTGCTCCGCCCCGTCTTGATGTGCTGGACCCTTCGCCGGCGTCAGAATTATCAGACGACTCGGCTGAGGTGTCGGAGAAACCCACCAGATTCTGTCTCCTGTTATATCTACCCCAAGGTCTATTTTGTTGGGGATTGGTATATGACTTGGTCGTATAGAAGTCCTTTTGTAAATAAGGATAGGTTGATTCGATGTTGTAGGATTTTATATCCTTTTTTACTTTATTTGATTTTTTGTTTTGCTCTATTCTATAGAACTCTGCAACGGTTTTATCTACCTGTTCTATGAGTTTTTTGCTGTCAGCTGTGGTGTTAGAATCCTCAAGCTGTTTTAGAATTTCAGCAATTTCTATCTCTAGTGATTTCAATGTGTCAGACGCTGTATCTATACCCAATGCCAACCAATGGCGTGAACAGGTGGTCCCTATGTAACTAAATCCTGATATATATTTCGGGTTATCCGTGAATATCCCTGGTATATTCCGGACTTGAAGACCCAAGGTAATCACCTCAGCTTTAAGGTAATCGGTTAACATCAAAACCATTAACTGTGACATCATTGATCTGAAAGCCCATTGATCTGAAAGCCCAATGATGTATAACAGACATTAACATGCCTTGGAATTGACCTTTTTCCCCCAGGCCATGAAAAACTTAAACTTTGAATGAACTGAAAATGTGAAATTCTACAAATATGCTGCTCTAGTTGCTAAAGAACCCTATGAATGTAAAATTCTACAAATATGCTGCTCTAGTTGCTGAAGAATCCTATGAATATCATGTTCTAATTGCTGAAGCAATCCTATGTGTATGAATGTTGAGCACAATAAGGCCCTCATCGCTAACGGTTGTGAGCACACACTGTCACTATTAATCACCACTGCACCTGGGTCAGACACTGACTGTTCTCCGGTCACCCACCCCACTAACAACACAATTAATTGCTCTGGCCAAGCCAAATTCACCACTCCAGTATGGCCGCCTAAACCAGAAAATAGGCTAGTCCCTCCTCGATTTCCGCACTTCCAGGCGTCCACTCATGCGCGCCAACATCAGGTAGTCTTGCCTAGTCCTTTCTCCATCTCGGCAGTGCCCACCCTTTACAGTCTAAACTCAACGGCACTCTCGCGCAGAGTGTTTGCACCGCCAGCGAAGAGGGAGAAGACCATCGTGTCTCATTCCCTCCACCCGCCGCCACCTCCATCGTGAAGCGAGGTAAGCTCGGCCTGACCCCGACCGTACTCCTTCACCCCCACCAGAGAAGGACTTTTCCTAAATACAATGTTTTTATTTAGCAACAAAGGGAGAAGACCATCGTGTTTCTACCCCCGCCCGCCGCAACTTTCATTGAAAAGTCAGGTAAGCTGGGTCCCGACCCCGACCGTTACCCGTCACTCCCATGGCGTGAGGACTTGTCTTAACCTAAATATTATTTCTATTATATAGCAATTGATCCAGCGGACTAAAGTAAAGGAACAAACCCGCTCCAAATAGGAAGGAAACAACTCGTTTTCCTGTCCTTTATTCACCGCTGCTTCCAACAGAAGCTAGGTAAGCCTCAATGCCACTCTAGACACCCGGTTCTATCCTCACCCTTATATGCCCTGCTAATGGTTAAAACTCTTTTACAATAAATACCAAAGGTACCAGAGGGTCTAAGGTAAGTGTGCCCATGTACAAGAAACCAAACCAAGACTCACCCTCACAACCAAGTAGTGACACAGAGAGTTCTCCGTGGATGAGGACAAGTACCCATCAGTCACCATTCGGATCCGCCCTTCATCATTTGGGAATTTTTATCCGTACCACCCGTCAGAGATTTAACGATACTCTCTTAGGAGGTCAACCCGGTGGTAGGGGGTAGCCTCGCTAAAACAAGAGGACGAACGTGTGGTGTACCACTTGATGTTAGTAAGTGGTAAACAAGATGGGACTGGGGTGTGTAGTGCACAAGAAAATGTGAAGGAACAAAAAAACCAAAAAAAGTGGGTTTAAAATTGGTTAGGGCTAAGCACTCAACAAAGATTTTATTCCAATCGTGCTCACCGTACCAATGTTAAAAACAATACGCCTGCTCACCGACCAATGATGTGGACAGCCTCAGGGCAGTGTGGTCTACTAGTTTCAGCAATTTAGGCGACTGATTTTGTCAATTGCTTTCATCAGGACCGAATATCAAAACAAGCTACTACACCATGTGAAAGAAATAAGTAGGTAAAACAAGTAACACCCAGAAGAACATACAGCAAGTGCAAACAGTCACCTGGATGTTCAGGGTGTCCTTACAGCCTGTACACACTATAGGAAGAGGATGAGAGAAAGGTTTAACAAGTAGTGGAGGGCCACATAGTCTAACCATAAATATATGCTTTGGACTAAAACATAACAGTATGTTGTTAAAAAGCACTACCTTAGCGCCAGCTTAGTACAACACCACTTGGAAAAAAGTTTTAAGCAAGGAGATGTAGTTATACTTGATCGTGATTAAGAGAAAAGGTCACGTGGGGTAGCGCACTGGCGAATGAACAACAGTGTTAGAAAGGCGCCTTTCTAACACTGTTGTTCATTCGCCAGTGCGCTACCCCACGTGACCTTTTCTCTTAATCACGATCAAGTATAACTACATCTCCTTGCTAATGGTCGGTACCTCCCCAGATGGCCAGGACGCCGGCCAGGAGTACCGACGGTTAGGTAAGGAGTGTTTTGACGTGTTTGTCAGGGGGGTGAACAATAATGCCCGGCAGTGCCTTTTTACCATCAATTTCTGTAACTGGTCGAGTGGACCGTGTTTTGTTTGCTTGTCTAAAGCATAGGGGCGACTTTTATTTTGTGCAAGTGATGTGTTAATTTGTGTTTCCACATATTTCCTAGAGCGGTGCTTCATTCTTCCCCTGAGCCACAGCCAGGTGGGGTGAGGCCATCTTACCTTACATGTCTAGGTAAGAGTTTATCAACCTTTGGCATTTAAAACTTTTTTCTTTCACATGGTGTAGTAGCTTGTTTTGATATTCGGTCCTGATGAAAGCAATTGACAAAATCAGTCGCCTAAATTGCTGAAACTAGTAGACCACACTGCCCTGAGGCTGTCCACATCATTGGTCGGTGAGCAGGCGTATTGTTTTTAACATTGGTACGGTGAGCACGATTGGAATAAAATCTTTGTTGAGTGCTTAGCCCTAACCAATTTTAAACCCACTTTTTTTGGTTTTTTTGTTCCTTCACATTTTCTTGTGCACTACACACCCCAGTCCCATCTTGTTTACCACTTACTAACATCAAGTGGTACACCACACGTTCGTCCTCTTGTTTTAGCGAGGCTACCCCCTACCACCGGGTTGACCTCCTAAGAGAGTATCGTTAAATCTCTGACGGGTGGTACGGATAAAAATTCCCAAATGATGAAGGGCGGATCCGAATGGTGACTGATGGGTACTTGTCCTCATCCACGGAGAACTCTCTGTGTCACTACTTGGTTGTGAGGGTGAGTCTTGGTTTGGTTTCTTGTACATGGGCACACTTACCTTAGACCCTCTGGTACCTTTGGTATTTATTGGTTTTGTTGGGGATAGTACCCAGAGCTAGGTCTTTAAAATTTCCCCTAGGTCCTCCTCTACTGTTTTGTATTTGTAAAACTCTTTTACCACACAGCACATCGCTCCCTGAGCCGGAAAGAAAATCCGTCCCCAATAGGGACAGCAAGCCATCCGGACCTAGAATTAGGACCCATGATGGTAATTTTTCCTGACCGTTTTAATTGCAGTCCTGGCGACCGCCCAACCGATTCCCATTTCAATTGAGCCCCTCACCCACGTTCACCACCATCGCACTTCACCCTCATCCCTGATCACGCGAAAATGCTAATATCGAGAAATTCACGGAATCACCACCTTCACATACACTCTAAGCCAGTCATCTGGTTAGTGCACAGTCTGAGATGTCATCACTCTCGTCGGATAAGTACCATTGAACCAAAAAAGAATTGGATGACATGTATCTCGCCTAGTCACTGCGTCGCCTGCCATTCCGCTAAAAGCACTGATGTGTAAAACAAGAACTGAATGACACAATTATCACTAAGTCACTGCGCCGCCAGTCATTGTGCTATAAACACTGATATGCACAAACCACGAGATAACTCACCATGAGATGTTGTTGATAATGGCCCGCAAAAGGCACCGATATGCACAAACCACGAGATAACTCACCATGAGATGTTGTTGTATAAATGGCCTGCAATAGACGCATGGACCCTGCTGCATGGTTTTCTTTTATTTATTTTTTTAAAAAAAACTTTATGATTTCAGGCGGATGCCTTACAGTATTTCTCTATTTTTCTTCCTTTCCTACCTAACAGGCGTTCGAATTATAAACAGGCAATGATCTAAGACAGTCCTGATGATGATCCCGTTTAATTAGGAGCTATAGGGATCGAAACGTTGACGCTTTTACAACAGTGTTACATGCTATTTATTGTACATATTCAATTGTTGACACTGTTGAGTGTGATTTGCAGAATTGTTTACCTAAATCGCAAGCCACTCTCTGGCTCCAAAGTATTTCTTACTTGCCTGCAAAACTCTTTTCTTTCCTCTTAAACCCTTTCTATTCTAAGGTTTTTCCTACTTCCTTGGGATAGGTACAGGATTATACCCTATCTAACTGCTAATATTTTGACCCTCCCTGGTCATTTTATTCTTGTGTTATTTTTGAATAATAAATACTCCTGGCCCGGCTGGGCTTGGAGATAAATATAGTACTGATTGTGGTCTATATTGCTATTTCTCCACCATCTTGTAACTCCTTAGGACCCTTGTTCCCTTCAATGCCTATGCAGATGAAGCATGTTGTGACATTATTATTTCAGGACTCACCGTTAGGACGTCGTTTATCAAATATTGGGGAAAGAGCATGGTGCATTCAGGTGTGTTGGTTGTTTTGCGCATCAGTGTTTGTGTGTTTTTGGGATGGGTAATGCTTCATGGTGTATGTTTTGGTGTGCTTGGAATGTCAGATGACGTGATTTTTTTTTAGAACCAATTAACATTTTTGTATGTGTGATTTCCAAGTATGTGTATCTGTTATGTTCACATGCTTTACACTTTGTTTTGTATGGGTGTAGGCAACGTCTAAAGTTATCTGCTGTTTTTGTTGTATTTAATGTATTAACCTATGTGCTAATAGTGTTGTTCACTACCTCCATTTATTTGAATGTGATTCCCCTGCAGTACCTATGAGTGGTCATGTGTGGTGTGTGACTTACTTCAAATATGGCTGGAGAAGAGCAGGCCTGCATATACCACAGCTTGAGTAGATGTGGTGTAACCTTTGCAAATTATACTTGACTCACTCTTTTGCAGATCTGCCCCTCAGGCAATCATCATTGTTGATGCAATTCAATAAGGACCTAAAGACCGGACTGAACCGCAGCCCCACTCTGCAGCCCCTCTTAGCGACTTGAGACCCTCATGAGTGAGTAGTCACGCTTTATAAGATTCTGATTGACTGGCTGATTGCAGGTGTGTTTTTGTGTTTATATTGCCCTCTGGGTGTGATAGATCTTCCGATTTTCCAACCACTATCCCATGCCACCCTTTCATGTATACCTAATTAGAAGATTGGAATGTTGGGAGCTCCATTGAAAACAATGGAGTGCTCTGGGCTTATAATGGCTGGTATAAGCCCGGAGCTCCAACATTCCAATGTTTCTTTGTTCACAGCTCCGGCTGTGAACAAAGGCTTCAATCCCCTCACGCTTCCAAAAGGCTTTGTTTTTTTTGTTAGAACATTCTGTCCTCTAGTGACAGAATGTTCTAATAGCCTTATAGCCCATCGTAGATGGGCTATACCGCTATTAAAGTCCCTCTCCCTTGTTAAAGGCCCTCGCCTTCGGCTCGGGGCCTTTAACGCTGGAGAGGGCCTTTAATAGTTGGTATAGCCCTCTACGGCGGGCTATAAGGCTATAGTCATGGATCTGCATAGTCATGTGTACTCTCTGTGAAGAACCACACACTAGAGAAGTATAATAGGCAATTGCATAGATCTACATTCCCACCTTTGTGAATTGGATTTCTAAGTATGTACAGTAGTACTACACCTCTTACTCATAACTGCTTTCATGAATTACCCAGACTGTGCTCAAATATGCTATGGAAATATATGTTTTGGCAATGACACGCTGCTTAATAATAGACCCTTTAGCTGGGACAGTGTGTGGTTTGCAGAACATACTTCTCATCTGGGAAGCAGCATGGCTACTGTCTGAGGATCATTTCCAAGATGAAAATGTATCCAATAAATCTTGGTGATTGCATTTGTGACAAAACAAGGATAGAGGAATTGTTGAAGATTCTGGTGAAAATAAATTGGGGCACTACACATAAGTCTTAGTCAAAGAACATATGAAATGATGTAACTTGCACGATGGGAAACGTAAGAGAAACAGAAAGCAGCAAGCAAACAATCAGATAGTGAGAGCGACGATATCAAAGAGAAACAATTACTCTGCCGAGCGATCAGATAGAGTGCACGGCCTGTTTCCGAATAAAAGGGAAGCAGACTGCACAGATATCAGAGGCAGCGGATAATGAAGCCCTCAAAAGAATAACCTGTGGAGTGGAGGGACTTGTTTTAAAATTATCAAACACCAGGCGAGGATGAAGCGGCTGATTGAGCTTACAGCTGCAGAATGTATAGATGGAGGTTACAAGGAAATGGTAGATATAACAATTTTATGTATGACGTGGGGTATTGATATTTGTGCAGGGCAAGAAATGTAGGATGTCCACTAAGTGCTTTAATTAAATTTAGAAGCACATTTACAAATTAATGCAGCTAAAGATACAACTCCATAAGGATGTCGTTTAAGAGGTGCAAATCATTAGACAGACAGAGATAAAGATAAAGGAAATCACAAAATGAGGCAAATGTGTTCTTGTGTATAGTTTATTGTATTTAGGCTGTATTTGTATGTGATCAAGCTTTGCAAAAGGCGAAACGCGTAATGGCGGCGGCAGGCTTGCTGGAAAATAAACACTTCAATTGAGCACTCAATCTGGGTCTGTTCCTTCGTCATTTGGAATTGGTGTGCTGGGGCAGCTGCTTCAGCCAGTGTGACGAATTTACGTTCATATATATGTATACATACATATATATATGTATATATAAATATATATACATATATATATATACTACTATTATAAAGAGAGAACTGTGTCCTTGAGCCAGGTAAACTCGAAAAGTACACCACCCATCCAAACACCCAATACATCTTTGAAAACGTCAGGGCAAGCAGAAGGACATAGGCTATATAATAAAAAAATATATAAGTTAGAAGGGAAAAGTAATTTTTAAGGATAAGTAGTCCCTTAGAAGTAGCGCCAGCTAACGACGTGCGTGCTGACATCACGCGGTAGCACGGAAGCCGGAAGCAACACCCTGCGAGGAGCAGACAGGAGAAAGGAAGCAACACCCTCCAAGGTCCAAAGCGCGTAGAGGAGCGTCGACATGCCCAGGGGAGCGCGGAGTAAGAGCGGACAGGAGCGTCGGCAGAAGTGGCCAGGACCAAAAAAACGAGCGCGGAGAAACAGCGGACACGAGCGTGGGAAGAAGCGGCCAGGACCACCAAAACTGGAGCAAGGAAACACTGTAAGTACGCTCTTCTGCTCCCGGCCGCTCTGCTGCGCCTCTCCTGCTGCGATGCTGCCCCCAGTCCCCTTCTGCCCCGGGCAACGCCGGGGCGGGCTGCTAGTATATATATATATATATATATTACCTACTGGCTGTCGCCAGTAGGTATATATAGTTAGGATTTTTTCCCTATGGGATTTTTGAAAATTCTATGTCTAATAACTTTGGCGTTTGTGGACGGAATCGGCTGAAATTTTCAGGAAAATGGCACATTTTGTTTCTGAGCAGCCCTTGAAAATTTGGGGGGGTTTCGTCAAGGGGGGGCCGAGAAAAAAGGGGGGTCCCAAAACACGTTTTTCCCATGTTAATTCCCATAGGGCGGTTGGCCTCACTTTTAGCTCGAACGGCTGAATGGATTTGTACGAAACTTGGCAAAATT
Source organism: Lissotriton vulgaris (assembly GCF_964263255.1). Lineage (NCBI taxonomy): Eukaryota > Metazoa > Chordata > Amphibia > Caudata > Salamandridae > Lissotriton > Lissotriton vulgaris. The sequence goes on from NC_141698.1 coordinate 993,927,032, forward strand.
GTAGGGACTGTTAGCCCGATGTGCCTTTGCTAGGTCTCAATATATGTGCTTTAGTGGATTTTGAGAAATTAACGTTCAAAACAAGATATATATCTGTAACAGCGATCCGGGCTGCGCTCCGGTCCGCTTACTTTTCGCGAAACGGAACTTTGCGATGCGAAGCTGATTGGCTTTCCGGTGTCTGTCAACATTCTAAACAGTCCGGAGCGGCCGCCATCTTATCTCTCGGTAGGATCGAGAGAGAAGAAGAGGTGAAAAACGAAGGGGGAATTTAATGAAAGGGGGCAAGGTAGACCCCTCTTGACCCCCTAGGAATGATGTTGGGGTTATTAAAGGGTCCCGTGGGGAAAATAAAAAAAAAAATGATTTTTCACGGTAGAAGTGCTTCTCGGGCCGCGAACTGGGCCGCAAACTGGTAGCGAAACGGGAATTCGCCATTTTGTGTTTCGTTTTAATTAAATTACTAGGTATAAGGGGGTGCGGGAGACGTATCCTGATCCCTTATGTTTTCTGAGGGTGGCTGAGGAGGCTCATATATGTTGATACATGTCTTCCAGCGGCTGTGCGTGAGCGTTTTTTTTTTTTTTTGCTGCGTGACGTCTGTTAACGTTCGATTCGATGGAAATCAGGAAGTGTTGACCGCCAATTTGTCACTGCGATAAAATATTTTGTTATAAATGAATCCTTATTGATAAACATTGTATGCGCCATCTTGCCTTTTTTCCAATGGCACAATTTTGTCGTGCACGGCAGCCATTTTAGATGCCTTGACCAGACCCACTCTCTGCACGCCGTCGATTCTCAGCACGGCTCCCCACCCTCGCAAGCATCTCCCCCACGCACTGGTCACCCCCGCTCTCTCTCTCATGCATGGGCCATAAACCTCCCCCCATCTGCGCTGTTCTTCTCTGAGAATCACACCCTGTGCCCGCCCGACACCTCCCTTTCACCCTATTCACTACCGCACCCTCTGACACTCCTCTTCCTCTGTGTCCGATTGTCCAGGCCGGTTCCAGGCTATCACCTAGCCCTGCGGATGTAGTTTATGGCCCCAGCTGCAGAGAATCCAGACATGCCAACCCTCCCGATTCAGGCGTGAGACTACCGATTTCAGTGCTAGTCTCCCGCCTCCCGATTCCTGAAAGCAAAAACCCGATTCCTCGGGGGTTTCAGCTGACAGGGCTTGGTATTGTGTTACATGCTAATTCTTCCAGGAAACGTCAAAAGGCCGATGCAGGGGCTCTAGAAGGGGTGATAAACCATTTAAGCCTCATTAACAAGCGCATGGTCTTTTAAAGATATATGAAGTACTCGGGGCGGCGGTGTGTGTGTGCCCTCTTTCAGGAGCGGGCGGGGGGGGGCACTGCCAGCAACTTGCCAGGCCAGGCAGTGTTCAACACTTGCATCACCCTTTCTCTGCCTGCTATTGCGCTCCATGCTTTGGAAAGGTAAGAAAAAGAACGTGCATTTGAGTTTGAAATGTCCAATCCTGTAGCAGCACACTTCCAAAGCCCACACATGACAATAACCCGATTCAAGGCCCCATTCACCCGATTTTTTAAAAATATATAGTACTCCAACAAAGTAGGATTATAAAACTTTATTAACTTTATAAATATATCGAACGCAACAAAAACTGTAAATACATTTAAACATTTTTTGGCAAAAAGAAGCAACAATGGTCAGTAGCTGTCTTTTGTGCGAATAGTCCCAAGGCAGCACAACGTGCTGAGTTCTGGACGGCACCCAGGTGATGTTACCTGGGTGCCGCACTGGTTTTTGGTTTCCTACAATGCAGCTCAGAAAAACAGCGTGGGGCGTCCCGGGTGGTGCGGGGGGAGGCCTCGTCAGTAGCGGTCTGTTGTGCGAATAGTCCCAAGGCAGCAGAACGCGCTGAGATGTGGATGGCACCCAGGTGATGTCCAGTAACTTGCCGCACTGGTTTTGGTATCCTACAATGCTGCTCCAAAAAAACAGCGTGGGGCGCCCCGGGGGGGGGGGGGGGGGCGTGGGGGAGGCGGCGTGAACGGGCCTCCCCAGGTGGAGGCTCGTCTGCTGTACTGGGGCGCCCCTTTACCGTTTCAGTTGCCATTCCGCCCGCTTTTGCTACACTGTGCCTCATCCTCCATTCAGCTGTTTATCGCCCGCTCTTGCGGCTACAGCGTCTCGCTCACCATGTAGTTGAGTTGCGCCCACTCTTGCGGTGCAGCGATAGGCGGCTGCCATTGGATTCTTAAAATGGCGGACGGCTCTTCGTATTTGGGCCTGGTCCACTAAAATGGCCCTGGGACACCTTGGAACTCGGACGCTTGCCTGCTAGGGCTTGGGCTCCATTCTCGAAAGCGTCCCCTCAGCCGTGAAGATTCTACAAAAGTCTTGGGGGCCCTCGACTCCTGCAGGCTTCCGGTGGGGAGCGGCTGCCATGATTGCTCGCGGAATGACCACGACGGAGCCACGAGATGGTGGTGCTCTCATGCTGACGCCAGCTTCAGTCTGAAACATCTAGAAATAAGGTGGGGCTTTCATCGTTTGGGAAAAAAAATGTTCTAAACCAATGAAAAGTGTTATTTTTAGGTCATATGACCAAGCCTTCCATCATTAGGAAACCAAAAGTAAAATGAACCAATGAAAAGTTTTATAAACAAGTCACATGACCTGTTATGCGGCATAGGGCTACAAAAAGCGTAGAAAATCCGTTGGCACGTGAGGCGGCGTCAGTAGCAGACCGATGTGCGAATAGGCCGAAGGCAGCACAACGCGCCGAGATCCGGATGGCACTGAGTTGTTGTCCAGCAAGTTGCTGCACTGGTGTGGCTATCCTACAATGCTGCGCCGAAAGTCGGCGTGGGGCGCCCCGTTGGCCTGTAAGGTCGCGTCCGTCAGTGGGGGCTGTGCGTCTCCCCCAAGATGGAGGCTCCTCGGCTGCAGTGCGGCGCCCCTTATCTTTTCACTCGCCGTCCAACTGAGTTGCGTCCGCACTTGCGGCTACAGTAGGCCGAAGGCAGCACAGCGCGCCGAGATCCGGATGGCACCGAGGTGGTGTCCAGCAAGTTGCCGCACTGGTGTGGCCATCCTACAATGCTGCGCCGAAAGACGGCGTGTCCAGCTGAGTTCCGGTCACTCTTGCGGTACAGTGACTCGAACGCGCCGAGATCCGGATGGCACCGAGGTGGTGTCCAGCAAATTGCCGCACTGGTGTGGCCATCCTACAATGCTGCGCCGAAAGACGGCGTGTCCAGCTGAGTTCCGGTCACTCTTGCGGTACAGTGACTCGAACGCGCCGAGATCCGGATGGCACCGAGGTGGTGTCCAGCAAGTTGCCGCACTGGTGTGGCCATCCTACAATGCTGCGCCGAAAGACGGCGTGTCCAGCTGAGTTCCGGTCACTCTTGCGGTACAGTGACTCGAACGCGCCGAGATCCGGATGGCACCGAGGTGGTGTCCAGCAAATTGCCGCACTGGTGTGGCCATCCTACAATGCTGCGCCGAAAGACGGCGTGTCCAGCTGAGTTCCGGTCACTCTTGCGGTACAGTGACTCGAACGCGCCGAGATCCGGATGGCACCGAGGTGGTGTCCAGCAAGTTGCCGCACTGGTGTGGTCATCCTACAATGCTGCGCCGAAAGTCGGCGTGGGGTGCCCCGTTGGCTTATGAGGTGATGTTAGTAGTGGACCGATGTGTGAATAGGTCGGAACCAGCACAAGGCGCCAAGATCCGGATGGCAAGTCCTGGATGTTGAGTGCCATAGTTGAGAGTTCTGAGCAGTGCGTGTAAGACTGTCTGAAGCTTATTTGCACCTGCTGCAGCTTCACTATTGCCCTGGTGTGGCCAAAGATCGCCCATGACATAGGCGGCCGGCTCCCGAGGTCCGGCTGAACTTTTTTCCTTTTCCTTTCTGCATCTTGTCCCACAATCCGTTTGACCTGAAGACACGACCAGGTCCCTGAATGTGTGCAGGGGGACGTTATTGATTGAATCAAAATGGCGGCTTCACACAAAGCTGACTCAAGCGTTGCTGTTGATGCTATACAGACAAAAATTGGTTTTCAGTTTGTACATTCTTCAGGATTTTTTTTTCCATCCAAGGCTGATTGAGAGTTTGTAGAAAAATGGCTTCAGATTTTCAACATACTACTCTTCAACATTCTTCCTAAATGTAACAATGTGAGACTCACTAGGAGAACGGCTGTTTATCTTTCCTTTCAAAATGCTGTCAACAATATTTTCTGAATGGAAGACACCATCTTGTAGCATAAAGGGCCGAAAGGGGTTCTGGTCTGGCCGATGGTTGGTGGAGACATTTTGACTATATCTTGGACCTGCCCGGCCTCGCCCAAAATGGCGCCGGTATAAATAGGACTCGTAACTCCTTGTTGTGTACTGGTTGAACAACCTTGATATCACGAGATATGAATGCAGTTTTGATGCTCATGGCGGGCGGGGACGAGAATTGATTGAATATTTCGACATCCCTATTGATATTAAGTTCTGATGTGTTATTGATTACTGTACTATTGAAAGTTCGAATTAACGTCACCCATGGTACTTGCCCGCAAATGTATATCTAGATGATTTTTTTGTAAGTGGCTTTGTCGTATTTTAATTACAAAATGTACGTCCACCGATTCCGCAACTGTTAGACACCTTAGTTCTTGCAACCTAATGGCCCGCTCGTTACGTTCCTCTACAGTGTAAATGTCTCCTCATCATATACGTTTCCAGTTTGCTCCGTGGCCGGCCCACGTGGTTATAGGCCCGTATTTGTATACTGACATTTTCACAATAAAGGTTTTTAAAACAAAACATGGTAGTAGTATTTACATTGGTAAAGTTTTTACTTTTAGTCACTGTTTTCGAATCAGTAAAAGGCAAGTGAAATAAAGCAGTCCAATTACATGACGGATAAAAGGTATAATACGTAGGAACGCAGTAAAGATAAATGGTCAAGGGCAGTTGTGTTTTCCACTCCTGCAACATAAAGTGATCGATAAGAATCTGATAATCAGGCGTATCGGCGAGTAAGACAGCAGGCCGAGCCTCTTTTACTCAACGGCCCCGTCATGGGACGAAGAAACGCCCTTTTTCTCGAAAAAGGAATATATTTTACTTGCAGGACAGTTGTAAATTTTCCGGGAAAGTACATTAGCCTGGAACATTATAACATATATGTTTAAAAAAAAAATGTTCGAAATCAATAAAAAGCGTATTTTTTAGGTCATATGACCAAGCTTTTCATTATTAAAATAACAAAAGTAAAATGAACCAATAAAAAGTTTTATTAACAAGTCACATGACCTGTTATGCTTACGTTACGCGCTGCGCGCCGCGCCCCGGATCACTTCCGGGTGCGCTAACGCGGCGTGTCATATAACGCATTACGCGACAACGTAGGTCAAGAATATAGTCAAAATGTCTCCACCAACCAGCGTTCGGAACACAACCCCTTTCAGCAGTCCAAAAAGTTCTGTTAAATGACAACAGAGGGGACAGGCAACAAGAACCATCAGTCAAAGAGGGGAGGGCAAGTTCTTCTCTACCGGGTCATGTTGGGGCGCTACCGGAACTGATCGAATTGGTAGTCTACAGTGTTTCTGGATGTTTCAGACTAAAGCTGGCGTCAGCATGAGAGCACCACCATCTCGTAGCTCCGTCGTGGCCATTCCACGAGCAAACATGGCAGCCGCTCCCCACCAGAAGCCTGCGGGAGTCGGGGGCCCCCAAGACTTTTGTAGAATCTTCACGGCTGAGGGGACGCTTTCGAGAATGGGACCCAAGCCCTATCAGGGAAGCGACCGAGTTCCAAGGTGTCCCAGGGCCATTTTAGTGGACCACGCCCAAATCTGAAGAGCCGGCCGCCATTTTGAGAGTCCTGTGGCAGTCGCTTATCGTTGCATCGCAAGAGCGGGAGCAACTCAACTACATGGTGAGCGAGACGCTGTAGTCGCAAGAGCGGGCGGTAAACAGCTGAATGGCGGAAGAGGCACAGTGTAGCAAAAGCGGGCGGAATGGCAACTAAAACGGTAAAGGGGCGCCCCACTACAGCGTGTCTTCAGGTCAAACGGATTGTGGGACAAGGTCCAGAATAGAAGAGTCATCAAAAGGCAAAAAGTTCCGCCGGACCCCGGGAGCCGGCCGCCTATGTCGGGGGCGATCTCAGGCTACACCACTGCTATAAGACTTGGGGAGGGGGTCGGAGCCAAGCGTCTTCTCCGAGTCCGTGCCATCACACCGCCCCTCGGGGGCCTCCGTCAAGCGGTTTAGGGAGGTACCATATCACATTGTTTTCAAATGCAGTCAGGTCCACAAACGACCCTCACTTACTTTGAGAATAGTGAAGCTGCAGTAGGTGGAAATAAGCTTCAGACAGTGTTACAAGCGCTGCTCAGAACTCTGAACTATGGCACCCAACATCCAGAACTTATGCCATTTGAGAATGGCAGTGACACCGAAGCAACTCAGGGACCAAAACCATTAACGTACTTTCACGTATGAAAATCTTACTTGGGGAGGGGGCAGGAGCGAAGCGCCCCCTCCCAGTCCGCGCCACCACACCGTATGTGGAAAATCTGAAGCCATCGTTCTACAAACTCAACCAACCTCGGATGGAAAAATCTAGAAAAATGTACAAACTGAAAACCAGTTTTGGTCTGCATAGCATCAGTAGCAACGCTTGCTATCAGAGTGCATGAGTTTCATGCTCGATCGATTGAGCTAGCCGGATCGGGCAACAAAAAGTATAAAATAGTTATGTAAATAGTTATTTAATAAAATGTTTTACCCTGTTACTTTGCTGGTGTGTTGTATATATTTTTAATATTTGCATAGGGTTTGTCGTTATTTTGGGCGGGGTGGGTGACGGAGCCGAGCTGTCTTGCAGCCCTCATGGTGTGGAGCTCAGTTCATCTCACTATTTTCGTATTTCTCATGAAGGGTTGTTCCTAATATTTCTATTTTAGCGAGGTCAAAAAGAGATCCAATTAGTGGCCTACTGATTTTGCTCGATTACTTTTATTTTTTTACACGATATTTCACGATTTTTCACTATCTGCAAAGACTAAACAGAGTATTGCGACTTTGTGCTTGTTTGTAAATAGAGAATGAACCAAAGAGAATCAATTGTAAAACAGTAAATGCTTGGATAACAATCAATCAAATGGAGAGACAAGTAGGCACGACGGATTACAAAGGGGGTAAAGGCCTGCGTTAACTACCCTTCACTATCTGCAAAGAGAGAGTACTACTAAGAGAAAAGAGGGGAGGGGGGGGGGGCAGCGTTCAAAGCACATCAGCGTGCATAAACACGAAAAAGTTTTTACCTATCACGTACTTGACATTTGACAGCTTTTGATATTTGCTATTAAAAAACCATTGAAATTCACAGAAAAAACCATAGGTTTTAGGCCATATATAGTTAGGAATTTGCATTTACAAAACCTTGAAAATTCACTGAAAAAACCATTGGTTATAGACCATTTCCAGAAGAAACTCCAACGAATCCAAAACGCATCAGCCAGGCTCATATTAGACATCCCACGCAACGAACACATCTCTGGTCACCTTAAAGACCTCCACTGGCTACCCGTCAATAAGAGGATCACTTTCCGACTGCTTACCCACGCACACAAATCACTCTACGACACCGGGCCAGACTGCCTCAACTCTCGAATGTCCTTCTACACCCCTTCCCGCCAACTACGGTCTTCCAACCAAGCCCTCGCCACTGTGCCTCGCATCAACAAGACCACCATGGGAGGCAGATCCTTTTCTTACCTGGCTGCTAAAACATGGAACTCACTCCCCGCCTACCTCCGCCTCACCCAGAACCACCTAGCGTTCAGAAAACAGCTCAAAACGTGGATATTTGACAAATAATCCTCCTCCCCTTCCTAAGCGCCTTGAAACCCTCTGGGTACGTAGTGCGCTATACAAATTCTATGACTTGACTTGACTTGACATATATAGTTAGGGATTAGCCTTTTCAAAACCTTATTTTACTCACACAAAACCATTGAAATTTCATATATAGTTAGTTGCACTAACTATATATCGCGCACCCGCAATCCACTGCTGATGATGTCACATATTACATCATTCATGACATGGTTAGTGACATCACTGATGACATCACTGATGACATCTTAAATGACATCACTGATGACATCTCAAATGACATCACTGATGACATCACTGATGACATCTCAAATGACATCACTGATAAAATCACTGATAACATCTCATTTGACATTACTGATTACATCACTGATGATATCATTCATGTGATAATACCATGAACCTCTTCAGACTCTAATATAACCTTAGATACAATCAGTGTAAACAGACAGTCACAGACTGTCACTCATCCATGGAGTTACTCACACACCTAGTCAGTTATGCAAAAAATCAATCACACCTCAATTTTCTCAACTATACAGTTATACACACCTTACTTATTCAAACATATACTAACACATATTTACTCTCTTATACAATCCCTGATACATGTTCACAATGATCCATACAGCCACTCACACATTCACTGGCTCTTATGCACAGGTATTTATATATGTCAACTCTCACATGTACTGTGTTTTACATATGTACTTACTTTGACATGTAGCACTGAGATATCCATTCACTCACCAATACACTCATGCACAGTCAACCGCCCATACAGCTGTTTCCACATGCACTTTTGAACCCATACATATAGTGAATCAACTACTCACACATCTATGTACAGAGTCACACACCTCCCAGCCACCCATACACACACACTCAGTTTCCCATACAAATACTTGGACAACCAATGAATAACCCATAGAGTTACTCATATAGCTACTGATTAACACATGCAGCAGTTTGTAGAACAACAGATATAATGATACACAAATTAAGACAGTTTAGTCACTAACCCATGCACTCAGTAAGACACATTTAATCATTCTCTCATACAGTCAGTCATGCACCTACTAAATCCTTCTTCCAGACACTTATACATCCACTCATTCTTCAATATGTAAGACATATTTTAACTTTACAGAAACATACAGTCACTGGATGCTGTCATCAGTGATGTCATTTGAGATGTCATCAGTGATGTCATTTAAGATGTCATCAGTGATGTCATCAGTGATGTCACTAACCATGTCATGAATGATGTAATATGTGACATCATCAGCAGTGGATTGCGGGTGCGCGATATATAGTTAGTGCAACTAACTATATATGAAATTTCAATGGTTTTGTGTGAGTAAAATAAGGTTTTGAAAAGGCTAATCCCTAACTATATATGGTCTATAACCAATGTTTTTTTCAGTGAATATATATATATATATATATATATATATATATTTTTTTTTTTGCAATACAAATCGCTCAAGAGCAGCGAGAGGGCACACCACAGCACTTCACCATTTCCAGCCTCGCTGCAGCTCGTCCTTCATTACCCAAGGTATTTCAATCTGCCTCTGCCGACGCGTTTCGAGGCTCAGTACGCCTCTTCATCATGGGCTAGCAGCAAAAAGAACACTGATTGCGCACCTCCTTTACAACTTGCCATTTAATCAAAGTAGCTCCCACAGTGGGCGTAGCACAATTCATTAACACGGAAGTGTCATGGGAAATGTAGTCCCCTTTGGAGGTGCATCTTCTTTCCTATAGTAGGTTCAGTGCAAAGACGAGCTTATTTTGCAAAAAAGTACCGTGCTGCGTCGGGTAAGAAGGGTTCCATAGGAAGGGTTCCATCCTGCAGTCTTTCAAGTAGATTAAATGGCAAGTTATAAAGGAGGTGCGCAATCAGTGTTCTTTTTGCTGCTAGCCCATGATGAAGAGGCGTACTGAGCCTCGAAACGCGTCGGCAGAGGCAGATTGAAATACCTTGGGTAATGAAGGACGAGCTGCAGCGAGGCTGGAAATGGTCAAGTGCTGTGGTGTGCCCTCTCGCTGCTCTTGAGCGATTTGTATTGCAAAATTACTCACGGCTGCTCATGCCGTGGAGAGGAGCTCCGCTTCAATCTACTTGAAAGACTGCAGGATGGAACCCTTCCTACCCGCCGCAGCACGGTACTTTTTTGCAAAATAAGCTTGTCTTTTCAATTTCCCTCCCTACTAAGGGTACAAAAACAGCCTGTGACAATGGTGGAATTACACTGAACCTACTATAGGAAAGAAGATGCACCTCCAAAGGGGACTACATTTCCCATAACACTTCCGTGCTAATGAACTGTGCTACGCCCACTGTGGGAGCTACCTTGATTAATTGGCAAGTTGTAAAGGAGGTGCGCAATCAGTGTTCTTTTTGCTGCTAGCCCATGATGAAGAGGCGTACTGAGCCTCGAAACGCGTCGGCAGAGGCAGATTGAAATACCTTGGGTAATCATGGACGAGCTGCAGCAAGGCTGGAAATGGTCAAGTGCCGTGGTGTGCCCTCTCGCTGCTCTTGAGCGATTTGTATTGCAAAATTACTCACGGCTGCTCATGCCGTGGAGAGGAGCTCCGCTTCAATCTACTTGAAAGACTGCAGGATGGAACCCTTCCTACCCGACGCAGCACGGTACTTTTTTGCAAAATAAGCTCGTCTTTTCAATTTCCCTCCCTACTAAGGGAACAAAAACAGCCTGTGACAATGGTGGAATTACACTGAACCTACTATAGGAAAGAAGATGCACCTCCAAAGGGGACTACATTTCCCATAACACTTCCGTGCTAATGAATTGTGCTACGCCCACTGTGGGAGCTACTTTGATTAAATGGCAAGTTGTAAAGGAGGTGCGCAATCAGTGTTCTTTTTGCTGCTAGCCCATAATGAAGAGGCGTACTGAGCCTCGAAACGCGTCGGCAGAGGCAGATTGAAATACCTTGGGTAATGAAGGACGAGCTGCAGCGAGGCTGGAAATGGTCAAGTGCCGTGGTGTGCCCTCTCGCTGCTCTTGAGCGATTTGTATTGCAAAATTACTCACGGCTGCTCATGCCGTGGAGAGGAGCTCCGCTTCAATCTACTTGAAAGACTGCAGGATGGAACCCTTCCTACCCGACGCAGCACGGTACTTTTTTGCAAAATAAGCTCGTCTTTTCAATTTCCCTCCCTACTAAGGGTACAAAAACAGCCTGTGACAATGGTGGAATTACACTGAACCTACTATAGGAAAGAAGATGCACCTCCAAAGGGGACTACATTTCCCATAACACTTCCGTGCTAATGAATTGTGCTACGCCCACTGTGGGAGCTACTTTGATTAAATGGCAAGTTGTAAAGGAGGTGCGCAATCAGTGTTCTGTTTGCTGCTAGCCCATGATGAAGAGGCGTACTGAGCCTCGAAACGCGTCGGCAGAGGCAGATTGAAATACCTTGGGTAATGAAGGACGAGCTGCAGCGAGGCTGGAAATGGTCAAGTGCCGTGGTGTGCCCTCTCGCTGCTCTTGAGCGATTTGTATTGCAAAATTACTCACGGCTGCTCATGCCGTGGAGAGGAGCTCCGCTTCAATCTACTTGAAAGACTGCAGGATGGAACCCTTCCTACCCGACGCAGCACGGTACTTTTTTGCAAAATAAGCTCGTCTTTTCAATTTCCCTCCCTACTAAGGGTACAAAAACAGCCTGTGACAATGGTGGAATTACACTGAACCTACTATAGGAAAGAAGATGCCCCTCCAAAGGGGACTACATTTCCCATAACACTTCCGTGCTAATGAATTGTGCTACGCCCACTGTGGGAGCTACTTTGATTAAATGGCAAGTTGTAAAGGAGGTGCGCAATCAGTGTTCTTTTTGCTGCTAGCCCATGATGAAGAGGCGTACTGAGCCTCGAAACGCGTCGGCAGAGGCAGATTGAAATACCTTGGGTAATGAAGGACGAGCTGCAGCGAGGCTGGAAATGGTCAAGTGCCGTGGTGTGCCCATCTCGCTGCTCTTGAGCGATTTGTATTGCAAATATATATATATATATATATATATATATATATATATATATATATATATATATATATATATATATATATATATATATATATATTACCTACTGGCGGTCGCCAGTAGGTATATATAGTTAGGATTTTTTCTCTATGTAACTTTTGAAAATTCTATGTCTAATAACTTTGGCGTTTGTGGACGGAATCGGCTGAAATTGTCAGGAAAATGGCACATTTTGTTTCTGATCAGCCCCTGGAAATTTGGGGGGGTTTCGTCAAGGGGGGGCCGAGAAAAAAGGGGGGTCCCAAAACGCGTTTTTCCCATTCATTTTTCCACAGGGCGTTTGGCCTCACTTTTAGCTCGAACAGCTGAATGGATTTACACGAAACTTGGCAAAATTGTAGGGACTCTTAGCCCGATGTGCCTTTGCTGGGTCTCAATATATGTGCTCCAGTGGATTTTGAGAAATTAACGTTTAAAAAAACAGATATATCTGTGACAGCATCCCGGATAGCGCTCCAGTTCGCGAACTTTTCGCGTAAAGGAACTCTGCGTAGCGAAGCTGATTGGCTCTCCGGTGTCTGTCAACATTCTAAACAGTCCGGAGCGGCCGCCATCTTGTCTCTCGGTAGGATCGAGAGACAAGAGGAGGAGAAAAACGAAGGGGGAATTTAATGAAAGGGGGCAAGGTAGACCCTTCTTGACCCCTTAGGAATGATGTTGGGGTTATTAAAGGGTCCCGTGGGGAAAATAAAAAAATATTGATTTTTTTGCGGTAGAAGCGCTTTCCGGTTCGCGAACCGGGACGCGAAACGGGAATTCGCCATTTTGTGTTTCGATTTAATTAAATTACAAGATGGAGGAAAAACAATGTGAGAAATGGGTATAAGGGGGTACGGGAGACGTATCTTGACCCCCTATGTTTTCAGAGGGTGGCTGAGGAGGCTCATATATGTTGATACTTGTCTTCCAGCGCGTGAGCGTTTTTTTTTTTTTGCTGCGTGACATCTGTTAACGTTCGATTCGAAGGAAATCAGGAAGTGTTGACCGCCATTTTGACACTGCGAGTAAATATATTGTTAAAAATAATTGTTATAAATTAATCCATATTGATAAACATTGTCTGCGCCATCTTGCATTTTTTCCAATGCCACACTTTTGTTGTGCACGGCAGCCATTTTAGATGCCTTGACCAGACCCACTCTCTGCACGCCGCCGATCGTGACGTCTGTTAACGTTCGATTCGAAGGAAATCTGGAAGTGTTGACCGCCATTTTGACACTGCGAGTAAATATATTGTTAAAAATAATTGTTATAAATAAATTCGTATTGATAAACATTGTCTGCGCCATCTTGCTTTTTTTCCAATGCCACACTTTTGTCGTGCACGGCAGCCATTTTAGATGCCTTGACCAGACCTACTCTCTGCACGCCGCCGATCCTCAGCATGGCTCACCACCCTCGCAAGCATCTCCCCCACGCACTGGTCACCCCCGCTCTCTGTCTTATGCATGGGTCATAAACCTCCCCCCATCTGCGCTGCTCTTCCCTGAGAATCACACCCTATGCCCGCCCGACACCACCCTTTCACCCTATTCACTACCGCACCCTCTGACATTCCTCTTCCTTTGTGTCTGATTGTCCAGGCCGGTCCCAGGCTATCACGTAGCCCTGCGGATGTAGTTTATAGCCTCAACTGTAAAGAATCACCCCTCTTCAAAGGAGTTACAGTAGATCAGGCCCCCACCCGATGAGATCCGTCACACCACACGCGTTCCTACTATCTGATAACCATCCTGTATTGTGATTGGGGAGGGGATTCTCACTGTGAGGGTGTGTGGGACCGAGCCTGAAGCGGAAGATTCCAGAGATGCCTCTTTGTACATCAAAGTTTTTACAATTATGTGTCACATTAAAAATATATAGCACTCCAACAAAGTAGTAGGATTATAAAACTTTAATCACTTATAAATATATAGAACGCAACAAAAACAGTAAACACATTTAAAAAAATTTTTTAAACAGAAGCAACAATGGTCAGTAGCTGTCTTTTGTGCGAATAGTCCCAAGGCAGCACAACGTGCTGAGTTCAGGACGGCACCCAGGTGATGTCACCTGGGTGCCGCACTGGTTTTGGTATCCTACAATGCTGCTCCGAAAAACGGCATGGGGCGCCCCGGGAGGGGGGGGGGAGGCCTCGTCAGTAGCGGTCTGTTGTGCGAATAGTTCCAAGGCAGCAGAACGCGCTGAGATGTGGATGGCACCCAGGTGATGTCCAGTAAGTTGTCGCACTGGTTTTGGTATCCTACAATGCTGCTCTGAAAAACGGCGTGGGGCGCCCCGGGGGGGGGGGGAGGCGGCGTGAACGGGCCTCCCCAGGTGGAGGCTCGTCTGTTGTAGTGGGGCGCCCCTTTACCGTTTCAGTTGCCATTCCGCCCGCTTTTGCTACACTGTGCCTCATCCGCCATTCAGCTGTTTATCGCCCGCTCTTGCGGCTACAGCGTCTCGCTCACCATGTAGTTGAGTTGCGCCTACTCTTGCGGTGCAGCGATAGGCGGCTGCCACAGGACTCTTAAAATAGCGGCCGGCTCTTCGGATTTGGGCCTGGTCCACTAAAATGGCCCTGGGACACCTTGGAACTCGGACGCTTGTCTGCTAGGGCTTGGGCTCCATTCTCGAAAGCGTCCCCTCAGCCTTGAAGATTCTACAAAAGTCTTGGGGGCCCCCGACTCCCGCAGGCTTCCGGTGGGGAGCGGCTGCCATGATTGCTTGCGGAATGGCCACGACGGAGCTACGAGATGGTGGTGTTCTCATGCTGATGCCAGCTTCAGTCTGAAACATCCAGAAACACTGTAGACTATCAATTCGATGAGTTCCGGTGGAGCCCCAACGTGACCCGGTAGGGAAGAACTTGCCCTCCCCTTTTTTGAGTGATGGTTCTTGTTGCCTGTCCCCTCTGTTGTCATCTAACGGAACCTTTTTTGATTGCCGAGTGAGAAAAAAAAAGGTGGATCTTTCATCGTTTGGGTAAAAAAAATCTTTTAATCCAATGAAAAGTGTTATTTTTAGGTCATATGATCAAGCCTTCCATCATTAGGAAACCAAAAATAAAATGAACCAATGAAAAGTTTTATAAACAAGTCACATGACCTGTTATGCGGCTTTGGGCTATAAAAAGCATACAAAATCCGTTGGCCCATGAGGCGGCGTCAGTAGCGGACCGATGTGCGAATAGGCCGAAGGCAGCACAACGCGCCGAGATCCGGATGGCACCGAGTTGGTGTCCAGCAAGTTGCACTGGTGTGGCCATCCTACAATGATGCGCCGAAAGACGGCGTGGGGTGCCCAGGGGGAGGCGGCGCGAACGGCCCTCTTCCGCCTCCCCAGGTGGAGGCACCTCATCTGCAGTGCTTCGCCCCTTAGTGTTTCACACGCCGTCCAGCCGAGTTGCGCCCGCACTTGCTGCTACAGTAGGCCGAAGGCAGCACAACGCGCCGAGATCCGGATGGCACCGAGGTGGTGACCAGCAAGTTGCCGCACTGGTGTGGCCATCCTACAATGCTGCGCCGAAAGACGGCGTGTCCAGCTGAGTTTCTCCCGCTCTTGCGGTACAGTGACTCGAACGCGCCGAGATCCGGATGGCACCGAGGTGGTGTCCAGCAAGTTGCCGCACTGGTGTGGCCATCCTACAATGCTGCGCCGAAAGACGGCATGTCCAGCTGAGTTGCAGTCACTCTTGCGGTACAGTACGCCGAAGGCAGCACAACGCGCCGAGATCCGGATGGCACCGAGGTGGTGTCCAGCAAGTCGCCGCACTGGTGTGGCCATCCTACAATGTTGCGCCGAAAGACGGCGTGTCCAGCTGAGTTTCTCCCGCTCTTGCAGTACAGTGACTCGAACGCGCCGAGATCCGGATGGCACCGAGGTGGTGTCCAGCAAGTTGCCGCACTGGTGTGGCCATCCTACAATGCTGCGCTGAAAGACGGCGTGTCCAGCTGAGTTTCTCCCGCTCTTGCGGTACAGTGACTCGAACGCGCCGAGATCCGGATGGCACCGAGGTGGTGTCCAGCAAGTTGCCGCACTGGTGTGGCCATCCTACAATGCTGCGCCGAAAGACGGCGTGGGCTGCCCGGGGGGGGGGGAGAGGACCTCTTCCGCCTCTCCAGGTGAAGGCATCTCATCTGCAGTTTGATTTGGTGGATAATCCCTGACCTGCCAGTACATCCACCATTGAAGTGGCAGTGACAGAATCAGAGACAAGGGAAACGGTTCTAAATCTTCAGAAGAACTTTGGACAAATGAAAATGACATGTTTAACTTGCGGCAAATTAATTTCATGTGGAGAGAGGAGTGTTATTCTAATCAATAGAGCTTATGGACATCATCATAGTCGCTGGTTGGTGGAGACATTTTGACTATATCCTGGACCTGTCCGGCCTTGCCCAAAATGGCGCAGGTATAAATGGGACTCGTAACTCCTTGTTGTGTACTGGTTGCCCAACCTTGATATCACGAGATACGTATGCAGTTTTGAAGCACATGGCGGGCGGGGACGAGTACTGATTGAACATTTGGACATCCCTATTGATATTAAGTTCTGATGTGTTATTGATTACTGTACTATTGAAAGTTCGATTTAACGTCACCCATGGTACTTGCCCGCAAATGTATATCTAGATAATTTTATTGTAACTGGCCCTGTCGTACTTTAATTATAAAATGTACGCCCACCGATTCCGCAAATGTTAGACACCTTAGTTCTTGCAACCTAATGGGTTGCCCATTACGTTGTTCTACAGTGTAAATGTCCCCTCATCATATACGATTCCAGTTTGCTCCGTGGCCGGCCCACGTGGTTATAGGCCCGTATTTGTATACTGACATTTTCACAATAAAGGTTTTTAAAAGAAAACATGGTAGTAGTACTTACATTGGAAAAGTTTTGAATAATAGCCACTGTTTTCGAATCAGTAAAAGGCAAGTGAAATAAAGCAGTCCAATTACATGACGGTTAAAAGGTATAATACGCAGGAACGCAGTAAAGATAAATGGTCAAGGGCTGTTGTGTTTTCTACTCCTGCAACATAAAGTGATCGATAAGAATCTGATATTCAGGCCTATCGGCGACTAAGACAGCAGGCCGAGCCTCTTTTGCTCAACGGCTCCCTCATGGGACGAAGAAACGCCCTTTTTCTCGAAATAGGAATATTTTACTTGCAGGACAGTTGTAAATTTCCCGGGAAAATACATTAGCCTGGAACATTATAACATATATGTTTAAGAAAAAAAAATGTTCGAAAGCAATGAAAAGCGTTATTATGACCAAGCCTTTCATCATTCGAATAACAAAAGTAAAATGAACCAATGAAAAGTTTTATTAACAAGTCACATGACCTGTTATGCTTATGTTACGCGCTGCGCTCCGCGCTCTGGATCGCTTCCGGGAAGCTGCGCCTTGCGCACCGGAGTACTTCCGGGTGCGCTAACGCAGCGCGTCATATGACGCATTACGCGACAACGCAGGTCCAGAATATAGTCAAAATGTCTCCACCAACCAGCGGTCGGAACACAACCCCTTTCAGTAGTCCAAAAAGTTCTGTTAAATGACAACAGAAGGGACAGGCTACAAGAACCTTCATTCAAAGAGGGGAGGGCAAGTTCTTCCCTACCTGTTCACGTTGGGGCTCCACCGGAACTTATAGAATTTGGGCGGGGTGAGTGGCGGAGCCGAGCTGTCTTGCAGTCATCATGGCGTCGAGCTCAGTTCATCTCACTAGTTTCGTATTTCTCATGAGGGGTTGTTCCTAATGTTTCTATTTTAGCGAGGTCAAAAAGAGATCCCATTAGTGGCCTACGGATTTTGCTCGATTCCTTTTGTTTTTTAAAACGATTTTTCACTATCTGCAAAGACTAAACAGAGTATTGCGACTCTGTGCTTGTTTGTTATTAGAGAATGAAGCAAAGAGATCCAATTCTGAAACAGTAAATGCTTGGATAACAATCAATCAAATGGAGAGAGAAGCAGGCACGACGGATTACAACGGGGGCAAAGGCCTGCGTTACCTACCCTTCACTATCTGCAAAGAGAGAATACTCCTAAAAGAAAAGAGGAGGGGGGGGCAGCGTTCAAAGCACATCAGCGTGCATAGACACGAAAATGTTTTTATCTACCACGTACTTGACATTTTAAAGCTTTTCATATTTGCTATTAAAAAACCATTGAAATTCACTGAAAAAACCATAGGTTATAGACCATATATAGTTAGGAATTAGCATTTACAAAACCTTAATTTACTCGCACAAAACCATAGAAATTCGCATATATAGTTAGTTGCAATAACTATATATCGCGCACCCGCAATCCACTGCTGATGATGTCACATATTACATCATTCATGACATGGTCAGTGACATCACTGATGACATCACTGATGACATCTTAAATGACATCACTGATGACATCAATCGTGTGGTAATACAATTAACCTCTTCAGACTCTAATATAACCTTAGATACACTCAGAGTAAACAGACACTCACAGATTGTCACTCATCCATGGAGTTACTCATACACCTAGTCAGTAATGCAAAGAATCAATTACACCACCATTTCCTCAACTATACAGTTATGCACACCTTACTTATTCAAACATATTCTAACACATATTTACTCTCTTATACAATCACTGATACAAGTTTTCAATGATCCATGCAGCCACTCACACATTCACTAGCTCTTATACACAGTAATTTATATATGTGAACTCTCATATGTTCTTTGTTTTACATATGTACTTACTTTGACATGTAGCATTGAGATATCCATTCACTCACCAATACACTCATGCACACAGTCAACCACCCATACAGCTGTTTCCACATGCAGTTTTGAACCCATACATCTAGTGAATCAACTGTTCATACATCTATGCACAGAGTCACACACCTCCCAGACATCCACACACACACACTCACTCTCCCATACAAATACTTGGGCAACCAATCAATAACCCATATAGTTACTCATATAGGTACTGATCAACACATGCAGCATCTTACACAACAACAGACATACTGATGCACACATTCAGACAGTTTAGTCACTAACCCATGCACTCAGTGAGACACATTAAATCATTTACTCATACAGTCAGTCATGCACCTACTAAATCCTTCATCCAGTCACTTATACATCCACTCATTCTTCAATATGTAAGACATATTTTAACTTTACAGAAACTCACAGTCACTGGATGATGTCATCAGTGATGTCACTGACTATGTCATGAATGATGTAATATGTGACATCATCAGCAGTGGATTGCGGGTGCGCGATATATAGTTATTGCAACTAACTATATATGCGAATTTCTATGGTTTTGTGCGAGTACATTAAGGTTTTGTAAATGCTAATTCCTAACTATATATGGTCTATAACCTATGGTTTTTTCAGTGAATATATATATATATATATATATATATATATATATATATATATATATATATATATATATATATATATATATATATATGCTAAATAGTGCGTCCATGATCTGTGATGTTAAAAATTAGCCTCCCAAGCCTCACTGACTCTCCTGGTAACCTGCTTCAGGAGTCAAGCCCTAGGTCATAGGTTGTGATGGGAAGGCTGACCTAAGGGTCAGTGCAACACAATTATCACATTTACAATAGAGATGGGAATGTCTTGCCAGAATACTCACGTTTTATAAAGAACACCTTAATATACCCCAAAATGTATGCAAATGTGTACAGTCAAATAGGAAACAAACAATGAAAATGATAAAAATTGAAAAGATAAAATTAAATGCATTTATAGCACTAGATATCCAGGTTTCACAACATTTATACTGTTTGTGGTCCATACCTAAACATGAACTCAGTAATGTCCATCATACAAAGAAAACATCCAACATAATAACTCTAAAAGAACTGCTTTTGGTTACTAAAAATCATAACCAGTCAAAAATGTATGGCATCACAGAATACAAAGGGTCTTATTCACAAACTACATTTTATAGTATGAAAAGCTGTTCTACAGTAGTACTACTTCTTTACTACAAAACACAATTCAGAAGCATACAGGTGAAATCTCCACATTCCCATCTCCGACCTTTTCAATGGAGGGATCTCCACACATTCAAGTTTACTAGTTAGGCCCTCATTACAAGTTGCCTCTTAATTCCAGTGGGGCCAGAAAAAGCAATTAGCTGTCCCATCAGAATGATGAGAGCTGCAGAAACAATGCAGATTCTTTACTTTCAAAGGGGATTTTGGCATATAAAAATAGCTGAAATCTCTGACTAAAGGAATGGCTAAAATAAGGAATTACAGGGTGAAGTGGACCACAAATTATGAAAAGAGGGCCACTCTTATTGGGGGCCATATTAGTAAATGTGAGAGGGCCAAAGGGAGTGGCTAGAAAATGGGGAATGCCTTTTACAAAATAAGAGTGCCTTAGGAATAGTTATGAAGGGATTCGGGGTTTATGTGGCCTCCTTCCTTAAGCCATTGTAGGCCCCAGGTAGTCCTTCTGCGGTAAAGGAGCCATTAACACTAGGTGACTACTGAGGAACGCACCTTGATGTAGTGTGTGGGTAGTGGGGGGAAGAGATACTCTCTATAGTTTAGTTTTAACCTTGTTCTTGAGGGTTCACGATGCTTTTCTCTACTTCACAGTGTGTGACTATAATGGTTCCTGAGCCCTCCTCCAGGGGGCCCAGATGACCCCGATTTAGGGTAAGAGCATGTGAGTAGGTCTCTAAGCATGACACATTCATTTAGATGTGTGTGGTACATGAGTGCAGTGTCACATCTACACCGCATGAATTTGATGTCCACACAAGGATGTAGGGCACCTGTTCATGAATCACCAGCCTTTCTTTTGTATATCTGTAATGCTTGACTATGTTTAATGTTTTGCAGGTACCTTAGAATCCAGAAAAGTAGGGAGCGACAAAGGTTAAACAAGCAACATAGTGGCATGTGTAACATATGTAAGTCACCAGGGAGTCCGATTACCATCCTGAAGAATGCCATGGACTCTGTTGAGTCACTAGGCAGAAACATGTTGACAGTTTAGTTGGGGTGGGGTATAGCTCCCCTACTCCCTACGTAAGATTTATAATACTGAGTAGCACTCCACAAAATATAAAGGTTAGACTGGAGCAACACATTGGTTTTTAGATTGAGTTATACTGCATGGATCCGTATCTAGTGAAAAAAAGCCTTCCTGATTCCAGGGTCCACAGCCTGATCTTCTCAAAAATGTTTTTGAAGAGCACGGGTAGATCAGTGATGAAATTGACACATGGTGGTGTGTGAGGACATCCCATCACATTTTTGTATATGTTTAGGAGCAGGCTGATCTGACATGAACACCTTACATAATGAGATGGATTAGAATAACTGAAACCACTCAGCTGGACTTTTTTGTGTATAAAAGGTTCTGCTTGGAAGTCAGCCCACCCTTGAGGTCCCTTAGCCCCTGGCTCCCTACCATGGATTGTGATTTGAACTCAAGGAACCCACCCCCGGGACACTGTTATTTTCTCTTCCTGCACAAACGCTGACTGGGAAACATATGTTTGCTCTCACCCGTCAGCAGCATTTTTAAATCTCCCACCAAATGGAATATTGTATGTAGGAGGGGGGCGCATAGGGCCCCATCCTAGGGTTTATTAAAACCCTGGGACCACCATCTCCCCCGGTCTATTAATAATGCTTGTGGGACCACTGGACCAGCCCACAGCCCCGGGGACTGCCATCTCCCTGGTGTTAAGTTAAAGAATATGGGGTGGCCTTGTGGATCCCCGTGCCCCAGGGACCGCCACCTCCCCAGGGCTAATTTAAAGAAGATGGGAGGCATTGTGGAGCCCCCCTGCCTCAGGACCTGCCACCTCCCGGAGGCACATTCCTTTTAAAAAAAATGCTGAGGGTTCTTAGGTTCCTAGAAGACATCCTGCTACCTCCAGGTAAGAAGTCTGCTTTAGTCCTGAGGCCCTCAGTATTCAAGGGGATGTCACCCCCACACCAGCAGTGCGCAGAGAGGTACATTTGCAGAGTGATGGAGAAAGGGAGTGTGGCCTCTGACTACCTCCCAGCAATCCCCTTTGTGGGCCTTACAGGAGGTAACAGGGGGGCTACTTGACCCCCAAGGACCCTCAAGAGCCTAGGGGACTTCATTCCCCAAATAGTAGTGTGCCAGGAGGCATGTTTCCAGAATGGAGGAGAAAGAGGGCATGGCCACTAAAAACCTCTCATCAAACCTACTGTGTGGGACTTGCTGGAGGTAACCGGCGGGGTAGATGGCTCCCAAGGACCGTCAAAAGCCAATGGGGACTTCATCTCCCTACTAGTAGTGCACCAGGATGTGCGTTTGCAGAGTGGTGGAGAAAGGGGGTTTGGCCGGCTATCAGATCTCAGCAATCCTGCCGTATTGGACTTACTTGAGGTAATATGAGGGGTAGGTGCCCCCAAGGACCCTCAATAGCCATGGGATATCATCCCCCTCCTAGCAGTGCACAAGGAGGTGTGTTTGCAGAGTGCTAGACAAAGGGGGCATGGCCTGCTATCAGATCTCAGCAATCCTGCTGTTTGGTACTTACTCGAGGCAATAGTAGGGGCAGTTGGTCCACAAGGACATCCTTTGGGGGCCAACTACCCATCCTTCAGTGCGTACCACACAGTAGGATTGCTTGAAGTTGTCTGAGGTCACTCCCCCTTTCTCCACCACTCTTCAAACGTGCCTCCAGGTGCACTACTAGTTGGGGGCTGAAGTTCCATTGGCTCCAAAGGGACCTTGGGGGCCAAAATGCCCTCCTGGTAGCCCCTGTAAGTCCTACACAGCGGAATTCCTGAGAAGTTGTCAGATGCCCGCCTCCTTTCTCCACTACTCTACAAACATGACTACTGCCTTAAAACCCATAGGAATTCACACAAACAAAGGTTACAGGGATGTTATAATTAGCAATTATCATTTAAAAAACCTTAGAAATGTACTAAATAAAACAAAGGTTACAGAGAAGTTATAGTTAGGAAATACAATTTTTTTTAAACTTAGAACTTCACTGAAAAATCCAAAGGTTACAGGGACCTTATAGTTAAGTCAGGTTTTACTCATTCAAAACCAGTGTAATTCAGCAGTTATAGTTTACTGAGCTAACTATAACTCATGCCCCCACAATGCACTGTTTATGACCGCACATATTACATCACTCATGAAATGGTCAGTGACATCACTGATGACATCTCAAATGACATCACTGATGGCATCATTCCCAGAATCTCTCACACACCCACTCACACCCCAATATAATATTTCATTCACCCACTCAAGCTCCCACATTACCCTTCTCAAAAGCGTAGACACAACCGTACCAGTAGGCATAAGCCCACTCACTGATTCATAGGTCTAAACACACATCTACCATGCGCTCTGTTCCTTTCTATGTAAACCTTCCTATAACGTATTATTTTTTAACCTTGTGAATTCTTGTGCACTCCAACTCCTCTATGAATCATCATTACCACTAACAGTTGGTAGATCGTACTTTAAAAACAAAGGATGCACTCAACTCCTGTTTTCTATCAAGCTTGAAATATACTTTCATTTACCTCCAGACATTTCCACCATTAAATTATTTCTCCCTTTCCAGACACTGAATTGATTGGCTCAAGATGGGCGGATCGGGAGCACACCCCGCGTTGATGCCCTGGGTATTCTGACGCTTTCCATCGTGGTATCAAGACACCGTCCCCGACCGGAGACCTACTCTTCTACCGTACAAACGTACCCCGGACTCGCAGCTTGCACCAATATGACGTGGGACACACCAGTGGTGGTATGTGAGCAGTGAAACCTCGGTGTGCAGGACCTACAATTGAGCACAGTGCAGGGGAAGGGACTGGGGTGCAGCACCATGGGTGCACAGGTGCATGCAAGCGATTTTCCCGTTGCTAATAATGTAGGACTATTTAATCAAACAACAGCGATAACATTATCGCCGCTTCAGTGGCAGGGAGCTGCCACAAAAGCGGCAATAAGGGGCTTGATAATATGCCCTTGTGAGTTTCCATGGACGCCCAGGTTCACATCAGAACCTGGGCTTCTCTGGGAATTCACAAGGGCATATTATCAAGCCCCTTATCGCCCTTTAGCGGCAGTATCCTGCCTAAGCATGGGCGGAAAATCCGTTACGCTTGCGGATTTTGCGGATTTTCGGTAAATTCGCAATCCGCGAGATTCGCGAATTTCCCGCAAAATCCGCAAATCCGCGAGCAGCGGATTTTATGGCTTGCTGGCACTGTTCGCGTGAGTTCGCGGCTTCCCAGTTCAACTTCGCGCCCCGCGAATAAGCGCTAAATTGCAGAAATACGATTTTAGCAAAACTGAAACTACTTACCAGGTTCAAAAGTTCAAGCTCATCATTAGTAGCCATTTCCTGTAGTGCTTCCTGAGGGGCCCCTCCAGAGTTCAGTTGCCTACTTGCAACTATTATGTGACCCTGCTCTGACCCTCAGAATAGTTACACAAAGGTCCTGAATTACAGCTAAGGCAGACAAGCAGGAGCCAGGCTGGAAGTTCAAATCCAGTGACACATTAATCAGCCCCTAATTCATTATTGTCAGTTGGGGCAGGGCAGGTGTTGTAACTAATTTTGCAACAATGAAAGCACTTAGCAAGTGCAAAAGATCACTAATCAGGAAGCACTAAGGAAGCAGGTGCCAGCTAAAAAAATATTCTGTGACACATTAATCAGCCCCAAATTAATTCAGGTCACTTGAGGCAGGGAAGGTGTGCTTTGCTTTGCCGAAAATAATGTACACTGGACAACCAGAGGGTGCGGTGATGAAACAGAGGGTGGCATGGGTGGGCCAGAGGGTGGCACGAGTAGTCAGAGAGTGGCAGTGGTGACAGAGAGTGGCAGTGATGAAGAAGAGTGTCCCAAACAGGCTGGACACGTAGAAACAACAAGTTCGCAAAACTTGCGACCCGACAGGTAAGTTCGCGTTTGCGAAATTGTACAAAACCCTCGCGAACTGGCAGAAACCCGCGCGAACACAAAAAAAAATCTGCAAATTCGCGTAATTCGCGGATTTTGCGGATTGCGAGTTCGCAAATCCGCAAAATTCGCGAACGCGAGATTCGCAAAATTCGCCCATGCTTAATCCTGCCGCTAAAGCGGCGATAATGTTAACTTTGCTCCTTGATAATAACTCACTATAAAAATAAGACTAGGACTGTTGATCTGTATTTAAAAAGTGAAAGAGAAAATAATGATAAGTGGAAAGAATTTGCAACATATTTGTTGGTAGAGAATTGTTTTAATTTGGATTCTGATCAGCGTATTTGTAAATGTATAGGCATTTATATAGCGCACTACTTACCCGTAGGGTCCCAAGGCGCTTCGACCGCTGCGAAACCCTTCCTGGCTTCCCTGAGAGATGGTCCCTTAATGGGTATCTCCAGGGTGAGACCAGGCATCCCCGGCGGTCTGGTGGGGCCGTTAGTGAAGATGAGGCAAGCTAATGCCCAGAGTTGCCGAGTGTGATCGCTAATCAGAGTGGGCACCGAGGCGAGAGAATTATCGAGTCCGCTGACCCTGGTCCAGAAACCTGCCGCGCCGGGAATCGAACCCTGGTCCCGGGCCGTCCTCTGCTCTCGGGTCTGCCGCCTCTAACCAGTGAGCCACACTACTTCACTGTAAATATTGTTATAGTAAATTAGATGAGAATAAAATGCCCGCTACAGCTGTCCATAATAATCTAATGTTGGTAACTATTCTTCCAGGACTAATAGATTTAAATACCTATGAGTCTATTCTCATTCAATGTGTGCACCCATTTCAGGCTATTGTTCGTATGGAGCCTAAAACTGGTAAATTGCCTCCTTCAGATTTACAGAGAGGATTAAAAGGAAGAGTTGTATATTTGCCTCTAGATTTAAAGAAAAAATGTTGAAACTATTGGTGTAGAGCACGGGTACTCATAGTACGGCCAGCGGCCTGGCAAGTCTTCCCTGGCAGCCCGCGGACCTTGCACATATCATACTAGTGTTTTCATTTTTTTATTTTAAAGAGTGCAAACACAAGTAGCCGCAGCATGACTCGGAGACTGCTGCTCTGTGGGGGCCGGCCAGGCGATTCCTGCCATAGTTAGAGTGGAGCTGCAGGGGCGCTGAGAGGTGAACAACACAGCCTCATTAACATGTTAATGGTTTTTTAAAGACCTGTTAATGCGCTCGGTGCGGCTGTGTGTGTGTGTGTGCTCCGAAGCTGTCTCAGCCTGGGCTGACACAGAGGCAGGGTGAAATGACAGAGGCAGGGTGAAATGACAGAGGGAGAGGGAGGGAAAGGGAGGGAGAGGTAAAGAAAGTGAGACAAAGTAAGGGAGAGAAAAGGAAACCGGGTGAGGGAGTGAGAGAGGGATTGTAGCAGGTTAATTGGATTGGTAAATTAGAGCTGAAAGTAGGTGGATAAAGTTATCATGGCAGAATTACGAATGTTAAAATGCTTATCTTTACTCATATTTAACTATGTGAAGTTTAGGAGGGTGCCATGTGGTTTACTGCAGAGTCCCTTGCACTTGAGTCTACTGCATTCAAGATCCTATTAGCTTTGATTCAAGAATAGTTTCTGCCTAATACTAATACACTGGTAATAATTGTGAATTATTCTTACTGCAGGCAAATTATGGAACAAATCAAGGAGTGCGGAATCCCTGAAGTTGAGACAAAGTGAGGGAGGGAAAGGGAGACCAGGTGAGTGAGTGAGAGGGAAGGAAGGAAAGGGAAGGGAAGGAAGGAAAGGGAAAGGGAGGAAGGGAAAGGGAGGGTGAGGGAGGGAAAGGGAGTGACAGTGAGGGAGGGAAAGGGAGGGAGGGAAAGGGAGGGAGGAAAAGGAAGGGAGCGAAAGGGAGTGACAGAGTGAGGGAGTGAGAGAGGGAAAGGGAGGGAGGGAAAGGGAGTGACAGTGAGGGAGTGAGAGAGGGAAAGGGAGACAAGAGTGAGGGAGTGAGAGAGGGAAAGAGAGAGAGTGAGGGAGTGAGAGAGGGAAAGGGAGACAGAGTGAGGGAGTGAGAGAGGAAAAGGGAGACAAGAATGAGGCAGACAGAGAGAGAAAGAGAGCGAGAGAGAGAGGTGTGTATGCTGGGTCTGGTGGCTCAGTGGACGAAGGTGTCCGCTGCAGGGACCAGTGATCAACCTCATGGTCAGTTTTTTTGGTTGCTCTAGCCCCGCCCCCTCCCCCACTGGCCCCGCCCCCACTGGTGCGGCCCTCAGACACAAATCACAGTGTAAATTTGGCCCCCAAGAGAAAGTTTGTGAGTACCCATGGTGTAGAGTATGTAGAAAATGTACCACTAGTTATTCTAGTGAATGGCGTGCCTACTAAGAGTAAAAAAATCTGGCAGGAATTAGTGGATGTTAGGGAAAGTGTAAAAGGCGACTTTGTATCTGATAAAAAACAATGAGTACTATAATAATGTGTATATGGGAGAAGAAGAAATACTTTTAGCAGAGATACTGAAATGTCAAGTGGTCAAATTGAAAAAGTGGATATGTCCAGAAGTGAAGAAATCTATGAACATTACAGTGTACATCCACTTCATTCAAAAGAAGTGATGGGAATACTATTGAGTTATTCCAAATGAAAAAAGTGAAGGGAAGTCCCATGAGTGTATGGGAAGAAAGCTTTGAAGCTCGTTGTTTTCCACAGTTGTTCCCAACAGGAAAAGGAGGACCATATGATGAACGACCTGTGCAGATTCCTGCATCTGAATATCGGGCAACAAGATTGCATGCAGAAGATCCAAGATTTCGACAATGTATCCCATATTTATTTAATCTTTTGTTTGAGAGTGACTTGTCTGGACTTTAATATGCAGTCAACCACATATTAAAAACAGGAGTACAACTGCAAAATGTTTATGTGGGGACTTGTTTATAATAGAATGTTGACTTGTTGCTAGGATGGAATGTTTTGCCTTGAAGAAGGGAAGTTGAAGCTATGAACCTGGGAGAGGAATCTGAAGGTACCTATGCCTATGTACTGAAAATAAAGACTGCCAATCTCACTTCTGTGTTTGGAAAGATCTTTACATTGGCGACGAGGGAACCAGTCTGCACAGTGGGCAGACATCAAGAAACTCCACCCCTGGAAAATTCAAGAAAAATTCAACATACCTAATTCCTGGTATGTACTTTGAACTTTACAAGAAACCAGCATTTCATTTGATAGATCAAGATACTCAGTAACTGGTATGTACTTTGTGTCTTATGACAATCCACAATTTCTACGCTACTAAATCGTAAAAATCGTAAATAAATACTACTACTAGTGCTTCTATCTAAGATTTCCTCTCCACTGAGCTGGCACATTATTACAAGTGCATTTTCGATACATTTCATGCAAGAGCTTAGCATGATCTTGATATCCCTAAGCACACTACTTATTGATTGATCATGCCACTGGCAACATTGTTCTACTGTCAACGTCGCGCAATACTAATTACATGGTATTTATAAGACTGTTAGCATTGGTCATTGGAATTGAGATATTAAGATTGTGGATGTATGCTATCATGACTGTCGATATATTGCTACCATTGCAACTATTTGATTGACATAACTAAGACTGTCAACATTGCGCTGTTACAGATATCAGCATTGCGCTATTAAGGCTGATGATATTCCTCTATTGAGACTGTCAGCATAGCGTTACTAATTGCAACTAATTGACTGTTATAAATCCTGACAGAAAATTGTGGATTTGTAAAAGTGTCAAAAACTGAGTTTGAAAAGGTAACGCGTTTGCTATTCTTCACTGCATTCTTCAAATGATGAACTTCTTCCTGGCGCGCCCTCCAATTATCGCGCTCACGCTAGTATCATGAAACGTGGTGGCCATTTTAGGAAAATGAGATGGATTTCTGGTAACTGTGCCCAACTTCCTCTAGAAAGATAAGCAGAGCACACCCTGCGGCCATCTTAACTATTGGAAATATCTCTTCTTAACAACTGGTTGCCTTTAAACATTTCTTCAAGTCGAAGACTCGTTATTTCAAGGGATAAACCCATTTGAACATCGTTTCATCGTTTTCAAAGGCAAGACCATATGACTTTCAATAAATTTAACAGAGTTATTTTTCATTAACAATTTTTTTTTTTACAGGTAAAGTTTAATTTAAACTGTTAAACATTGTTTCAGTTAAATGTCAATCATTGTTTCATTGAAACAAATTGTCTGCTCTTCATATCACTATCTATGGCTGATCAAGGTTTAGCGGCACCCCCCTCTTTTCTCCCTACCCCTGGTGAGCCTTCAATTCCTTGGAAAGAATGGAAAAAGTTATTCATAACCTATATTTTAGCAATTGGGGCAGATAAATATGTTCCTATATGTAAACACGCTATTCTGCTCCATCATTTGGGTGTTGAGGGACGCCGTTTATATGAAAATCTCCTGGAAATTTCTTTAGGGATGGGTGATGGACAGCCAAGTAATGTATATGATATGAGCATGCAGATGTTGGAGAAAAGGTTCACTACCAAAGTAAATACCAAACTAGAAAGACATAAATTTTTCTGTCGTGTGCAAAAAGTAGATGAAGATATCGCAACTTATGTAGTTGCATTAAGAGGGCTTTCTCTAACTTGTCACTTTGAAGGATTGGGGGATTCACTTATACATGATCAAATAGTTAGATGCACCAACAACAAAAGGGTGTGTGAAAAATTACTTATTAAGGAATCCATGTTAGAAGAGGCAATACAGATAGCTAAAGGTCTAGAACATACTGATTTATGGATAAAAGAGATTAATAAATGTACTAATTTAATTGTGCAAAAGAATGTGGGGTCAAAAGACTTAAATTTAGATTCTAAAGGGTCAAAAATTCGTGCATGTGTCGATGAAACAAAAGTTGTGAAACTTATGGAAGGCATGAAGCTTAAGTCTTTCAACAAGTCAAGTGAGGTTTCCCGTTCTAGCAATATAACTTCGAGAACCACTATACACGTTTTCAAATGTTGCTGGTCTGGTGATCTTGGACATATTGCCTCTAGCACTAGGTGTATGGCTAGAAATGCAATTTGTAGAGCGTGTGGAAAAAAGGGGCATCTTGCTAAAGTTTGCAATTTCAATACTCAATATGTACATGAAATTGATGATACTTGTGAAAATATCCAAGAACTCATGTTATGTGTTGAAGGTTCTTCTATGTCTGAGGGAGCACATCCTCAGACTGTTTGTGATGTGGATATCACTACTGAAAGCACAGATAAGTTAGAAATCAATCAATCAATCAATCACAAGAATTTGTAAAGCGCGCTACTCACCCGTAAGGGTCTCAAGGCGCTGAGCGGGGGGAGGGAGGAGTCGCTATTGATCGAACAGCCAGGTCTTGAGTTGTTTCCTGAAGGAGAGGTGATCCTGGGTCAGCTGTAGGTGAGTGGGGAGGGAGTTCCAAGTCTTGGCTGCCAGGTAGGAGAAGGATCTTCCTCCTACGGTGGATTTCCGAATTCGTGGGACGGCGGTGAGGGTGAGGCTGGAGGATTGGAGCTGGCGGGTGGGTGTGTAGAATGTGAAGCGTTGGTTGAGGTACTTTGGACCCGTGTCGTGGAGAGCCTTGTGTGCATGGGTGAGGAGTCTGAACGTGATCCTCTTGTTGACGGGGAGCCAGTGCAGGTCTTTCAGGTGGGCAGCGATGTGGCTGCGGCAAGGGATGTCCAGGATGAGTCGGGCTGAAGCGTTCTGAATGCGCTGGAGTCTTTTCTGGAGTTTGGCTGTGGTTCCCGCGTAGAGGGTGTTTCCGTAGTCCAGACGGCTGGTGACGCGGGCCTGGGTGACCGTCTTCGTGGTTTCTGTGGGGATCCATCGGAAGTTCTTACGGAGCATGCGCAGGGTGTTGAAGCAGGATGATGAGACTGCGTTCACTTGATTGGTCATCGTGAGGGAGGAGTCCAGTATGAAGCCAAGGTCGAGTGCGTGGTCCGTTGGTTTGGGTGCGCTGCCCAGGGAAGGGGGCCACCAGGAGACATCCCACGCGGAGGGAGATGGTCCAAGGATGAGGACTTCCGTCTTGTCTGAGTTCAGTTTCAGACGGCTGATCTTCATCCATTCTGCGACGTCTCTCATTCCTTCCTGGAGGTTGGCTTTGGTGGTGTTGGGGTCGTTGGTGAGGGAGAGGATAAGCTGAGTGTCGTCGGCGTAGGAGATGATGTTGAGGTTGTGTCGTCGGGCGATGGCTGGAGAGGGCTCATGTAGATGTTGAAGAGGGTTGGGTTGAGTGAGGATCCTTGCGGGACGCCGCAGAAGACTTCGGTGGCCGCGGATTGGAACAGGGGGAGGCGGACTCTTTAGGTTCTTCCGGCGAGGAATGAGATGATCCACTTCAGGGCCGCTCCTTCGATTCTGGTGTTGCTGAGGTGCTGTATCAGGGTGCAGTGGCAGACGGTGTTGAAGGCTGCTGAGAGGTCCAGGAGGATGAGGGCAGCCGTTTCTCCATTGTCGAGCAGGGACCTGATGTCGTCGGTGGCTGCGATGAGGGCAGCCTCGGTGCTCGGAAACCGGACTGTGATGGGTCGAGGGATCCGTTGGTCTCGAGGAAGGCGGAGAGTTGTCTGTTGACGGTCTTTTCCATGACTTTCACTGGAAAGGGAAGGAGCGAGATGGGGCGGAAGTTCTTCAGGTCCGTGGGGTCCGCGGTGGGTTTCTTGAGAAGGGCGCTCAGTTCGGCGTGTTTCCAGCTCTCCGGGAAGGTGGCAGATGCGAAGGAGCTGTTGATGATGTTCCGGAGTTGGGGTGCGATGATGGAGTCGGCTTTGTTGAAGATGTGGTGTGGGCATGGGTCGGTAGGGGAGCCGGAGTGGATGGTGTTCATCAAGCGGGTGGTGTCTTCAGTGCTGACTGGGGTCCAGTTGCAGAGGATGGTGGTTGGGGTGCTGGTTCAGCGGTTGGGTGCGTAGTTTGTGCGCCGAAGCTGTTGTGAATGTCGGCGATTTTGCGGTGGAAGAACGAGGTGAGGGAGTCGCAGAGGTCTTGCGAAGAAGTGATGTCGGTGTTGTAGGCGCTGGGATTTGAGAGCTCTTTGATGATGTTGAAGAGCTCCTTGCTGTTGTGGGTGTTGTTGTCCAGTCTTTCTTTGAATGCTGTCTTCTTGGTGGTGCGGATCAGCTGGTGGTGCTTGCGGGTGGCGTTCTTGAGGGCGGTCATGTGTTCTGTTGTCTGGTCGGGGCGCCAGGCTTTCTCGAGGGTGCGGCAGGTTTTCTTGGAGTTTTTGAGGTCGGTGGTAAACCATGAGGCTTTCCTGCTGGGAAAGTTCTTCAATGGTGCGAGTTCGTCGGCGCAGTTGGCGAGCCACAGTGTGAGGTTGCGGGCTGCTTCGTTGGGGTCTGTTGTGTTGGCAGGAGGGTACTGGCTGAGGGAGGTGGTGAGCTGGTCGGCGGTGATCTTGCTCCAGCTTCTGCGGGGAACCTGTTGTGGGTGGTAGTGGGTCGTGGTTCTCCTGAAGTTGAAGTGGACGCAGCTGTGGTCTGTCCAGTGTAGTCCAGTGGAGTGGCTGAAGGAGATGTGCTTGCTGGAGGAGAAGATGGGGTCAAGCGTGTGACCGGCGTAGTGGGTGGGGATGTTCACCAGTTGCTTGAGCCCGAGGTTGGAGAGGTTGTCCAGCAGGGCGGCGGTGTTGCAGTCCTTGTCGTTCTCCAGGTGGAAGTTGAGGTCCCCTAGGAGGATGTAGTCTGAGGAGTTGAGGGCGTGCGGGCTGATGAAGTCTGCGATGGCTTCGCTGAATTTGGTGCGTGGTCCCGGGGGTCTGTAAATGAGAGTGCCTCTGAGGGTGGTCTTGGGGTCGGTGTGGATCTGGAAGTGAAGGTGTTCGGTGGCGTTGAGGGTGTCGTCGGAGTTGGTCGTGATGTGGATGGAGTTGCTGTGGACGATGGCGATGCCTCCTCTGGTTTGGTTGACGTGGTCCCTCCGGGTGATCTTGTAGCCATCCGGGATGGCTATGGCGATGTCGGGGGCTGAGGAGGTGTTCATCCAGGTTTCCGTGAGGAAGGCGACGTCTGGTGAGGTAGTGTCGAGGAGGTTCCAGAGTTCGACGGCGTGCCTGTGGATGGAGCGGGTGTTGAGCAGGATGCACTTGAGGTGGTTGTTGCTGGTGCTCGGCTTGGCGGGAGCGGTGCAGGTTCGGAGTCAGGTGAATCGGCAGGTTTGGCAGGTGAAGGGTCCATGTGTGTGCCTCGGGGTAGCTTGGTAGCAGGCAGTGTTTCGGCCGGCGTTGAGTGCGTGGAGGGTGGCGGCGTCGTAGGTCCGATCGGTGCGCTGGCATCGTCAAGGACCAGGGGTCCTGGCGATGGGCGCGGTCCAGGTGCGGACGGGCGCTGAAGGGCTTGACTTTGGCGCGCCTTTGCCGCACAATCGGCGCATCCGCGCGGGCTCCATATGAGGTGAAGTGGGAGGGAGGAGCAGCTGGGAGGCGGGAGCGGGGGAGCCAATGGGGTTACTAGAAAAGAAAAGGAGCGGGCCGCGAGGGAGCAGCGGCGGGAAGAGGGGGGGCACACCAGGGGCACAATCAATTGGACTGAAATGAAGAAAAGATATTACAAACACAGAATGAGGGCAACAGTACAACTAACTAGGCACAGAACAGTTCACAGTGACTAAAATGAGTACAATTACGACAGTTACGAAATAAGTACAATTACAATAATTACGAGATAAGGGCAACAGCAGGGAGAGAGGGAATGAGCAGCAGCGAGGGGTGCCGAGGTCAGGAGCGAGCCTGTGGCGCTTGGGGAGGGACGCGCTTCAGCTGGCGAGCCGAGCGGTGTGGGGGTGTCCTTGGGTCAGGTCAGAAAAGCCTCACTGTGTCAGTATGTTTGATACAAACAATGTTAGGATGCTAGTTGATTCAGTAAGTTTATACACACTGCTGTCCAAAGATATGTATCTTAAGGTTTGGGGTAGTATGTGTGACAAGGAATCTTGGGACATGGCTGACATTAAAGGTGTAGGTTATGGTGGCAAAACTATTGACATTTTAGGACTTAAGTGGATGGTAATATGTTTCGCAGGAAAGAAAGTCTAAGGGCGAGTGTATCTTACAAATTAAGGTTCAAACATATTAGGCTGGCGCCATCAAAAGTATTTAGGATAAATGTTGAATCCCATTGCTTCTGAACCAGTTAAATCCGTAGCGGTTCATAATGTTGAAAATGTTGAAACAAATATAATGGAAACATTTCCGAATTATAAGTTAAGGAAACTCGTACATTTTTCTCATAAGAATATTTTTAAAAAGAATGCGGTGCCAGTTGTCCACAAGGTAAGAAATGTCCCTTACTTGATGAGAGGTCCTTTTCAAGAAGAACTCAACAAATTATTACTGCAAGGTATAATTGAGCCTATTGAGGCCTCAGAATGGTTGGTGCCCATTGTAGTGTGTTGGAGCAGACTTTCAGAATTTATTCTGAATAAAATTATGCAGCAATGAAACTCCCATAATTTTAATTTACTAATGAGTGTTGCATGATTTGCACGTTTGTATTGACTCAACCTAGAATAATGTGCACCTACATAAACACGCAGGTTTAATCACTTGTGCTCTTGTCATGTTTGTCATTCTGCTTTAAATAATACATTTACTTTGTCTTTCGTTTTGTTGTATATTAACTGAGGCTGATTTAAATAATAGCATGTGCATTCTTTAAAATGTGCTTTTGTTTATGTGATGTCGTCACATGTGTTTGTATTCTGTTTATCCTTTTGTATGCAAAACTAGGTAACATAGACTAATGTGTTGCGTGTTTATCTAGGTTCCTGATCGATACTGTGACCTTATGCCCCTATTCGGCTATAAATCCATTTATTCCCTATATTGGCATAACCGTTCAAGTGCGATATTCAGAAAGTCATCTCTGGCCTCACACGAACAGAGCCACATTCCAGAATAGTTCTCTGCCACTTCCTTTGCAACCAATTAGTGCAATGACAGAGCAGAAGTCACTATCCGATATTCCTAGATTAACACTCCGAGTTCTTCAACAAGATAAAAACTCAGCAAACCTGGAAATCCCCGCTTGCTGTGTTTTGATTAGTAATGGAACTCTAATGAGCAACTGATAGCTATCACTTCCTAGTGACATCTTTAATTGACGTCTTATGTCCAGCAAACTTGCGTCAAACCCGGCACCTGTCAGGTATAAATATTACCAATGTTGCCTTAAGCAATTGCTGTCGTGCACCCTGTTGTGCATCCCATTGCTGTTGTATGCTGCATGCAGTACGCTGCTGCTGTCCCCTTGGTGGTGAAGCTACTGATACCATTATCGCTGCTAAAGCACGAACGATGGTGTGGTAAGCTTAGGAGCTGAACAGCCGTCCCTCTGCGAAGAGCCCAGCAGATTCCAGCTGCCGCGGACGCTGTCCCCCGCCTCCTCCTCCCGACGCGCTGAGAAGAGAGCCGCTGCCTTTCTCCTGCAGAGAAATCCAGCTCCAGCGTTTCCGGTCTGCCCTCGCGGGTGACTGGGATATTGAGTGCCTCCTGAAGGAGATACCAGACCTCCATCATTCTATTCAGAGGTATGGTGTTGACTAAACCCTTAGATGAGAATTCTTGAAGCAAACCTTGGCAAAACCAACTTAACTTAAAGCTACTTACTTACTCCCCTTCCACGTGTTAGGCTTAGGTCAGGCACACCGGGGTAGGCGTAGTTAGAAGCACCAGTTGAGTATTTTAGCCTAATGTATATATGACTGTATATATGTTTTATTACTTTTAAACCATTGTATGGCTATGAAACCATATCAATGCTTTTACAGTATTATTTCGCAATACTTATCTTACTGTACGTACTTTTTATAATAACAAGTCTTGCAATTGTGGCAATACATTTCTCTTGTACGAGAAGAAAGACTGTTCAATAAATGTTAACCCTTTATTGACAAACGCCCGTCTCTCTATTCTCTACATCTCGTGAAAGTAAACTGCACTAATCTGACTGAGTGAAATACCTGTCTATTGTTTCACACGACCCTAGAGATTGACTCTTGATCTGAGGAGCAAAGTTGTCATGTTGCACGGTTGTTGGAAAGCTGAATCCCTTCTTGTCTGTGCCAGGGAAGCTGATCACTTCCCATGCAGAGAAGAAAGTTTCCAGTGACCTCTGAGCTAGTTGGTAACACACCCAATTAAGTTTAGCATAGTCAGTGGAGGCCTGGAATATCCGCAGTTCCACGTCGATACTACTGTTTATGTTATTCCAATGCGCAGGGCCTAGTGGGAAACTAGGAACTACACTACAAATGGGTTAATATTAGTAAAGGGGGTGGGTAACAGAATAATTATCATTACTTGAATTAATTATTGCCTTGTGTTTCCTGTAGACTCATGCTAAAGAGGCCTGTGGCCAGTTTCTAAAATGGATGTCCGAAGCTTTGTCAAAAAGTGGGCAACGTTTGAATGTGGAAATATTTTTCTACAATAATTCTTTGAAAGTGGCTCGTAAACAAGGCTGTGTGAAAGTTAAGGACATTTGATTCAATTTCCATGGTCAAGGACAGTTAAGACGCTTAGCGGCAGAAAGGCTTGGACAATGGAGGAAGTTAGGAACGATTTTGCCTGATGTTGCTACTCTCGGGAAGCCTGTGACACGTTAAAAACTATGAACAATGCCGGTCTTGAAGGAACGTGACTTTTGCTATGCGAGAGTCGTATGATCTCATCGGATGATGTCCTAGACCAATCATGTTTCGTCTTGCTTGAATATTTGTATTCTTTTAGTTAGTTTTAGATAGGAAAAAGGTATAAAGATTGTCTCCTTGCTAAGAGCACTGTTCGTTCGGTCCTGTGCTCCAGAAATGCTACCGGACATTCGTTTCACGTAAGATCCATTGAGACTTTACTTTTTCCCATTAGGTTTTCCTTAGCGAAAATAAAGAAATAGGGCTTTAGAGAAATAATCTAAATGTTTGAGCATTTTCTCATGCTGAGTTTGGTTCGAACTGCCAGTTGAATGTGCCTTTCTAATAAATAAGTTTGCTTAATAAAAATTGCTAATAAAAGAGTTTTCGCTTAAAAATGCATTCTGCTTTATAATATAGTTAATAAAATAGATTTTGAAATGACAAGCTGATCTTGTTTGTTTCCTTGAGTTACCATTAGTTAATCCATTGCCTTTGATACTGACTTAATTACATGTATTATAATGTGTTTAAAATGATTAGGTCATAAGATTCAGTTGGTCAATTCATGTCTCAGACAAATATGGGCCTAGTGATAGATTTATGAATTATGGTGAGTATCGTGGTGTAGAGTATGTTTTTATGAGACAGAGTTTCTCTTGGCCCGCTGGATCAAATTCCTGGTAGTAGAGGATGGTTACAATGGTAACATACATGAGTAGGGTAGTGTGGCTCACTGGCTAGAGGAGGCAGACCTTGAAGCAGAGATCAGACCCGGGACCAGGGTTCAATTCCCGACGCGGCAGGGTCTTGAACCCAAATGTCCATTGTCTCGATAATTCTCGCTTCGTTGCCTACTCGAATTACGGGTTCACACTCTGCAACTCTGGACATTAGCTTGCTTAATCTCCACTACGGCCCCCCCGCGGCGGGATGCCTGGCTTTCACCTTGGGGATGCCCAGTACGGGTTATCTCACAGGAAAAAACCAGGACGGGTTCCCAAGGCAAGCGCCGAGATGCCCCACGGTGATTCAAGCGCTATATAAGAAGACATAACATACATGGTACATGGTAATTACATAGGACACATGTTAAATTGTGTCTAGTTGTTATTTGTTGTTGAAAGGTTTTTCCAGCAGTGTGAAAAGCCTATGGGCCGGCAGAGTAGTGTGACAGTTGAGTCACACAGTTCATTTGTTTCGTTTCAAATTAGTGGTACAGAAATATCACTGAGTGTTGTGGACATACAACACAAGTTTAGGGATTTAGGAATGATAGATTGCAAGAATAGTTAGGTTTGCTTATGAAATCGTAGCTTTTATTATAGGGACTTGGAGCCCGTTTTAAAACTCGTTGTGAAAAGAGTAGTAGGTTTTTTCCGAGCTTGTGTGAAGGGTGAGATAGCGTTGACTATTCTTACTGGCGTTTCTGGATTTAATTGGTTGGTTAAAGTCCTGCCGTAGATTTCATGTATGCATGAATAGAGTTTTCCGTATAAAAGTTGTAAAACTATTTTTGTGAAAATAGCATTGTCTATTTCACGAGAGTGAATTCTTGAATGTTTGGTAAAACTATCACTTTGTTTAGTGAAACGGACAAATAGTTTGTTTTTCGTAGTTATTAACTGAAATTTATTGAAAAGGATTGTCTTAAAATGGCGCTGTGAAAATATTTTGTAAGGGAGGGGTGAGTTTACGGAGTGACATTGACACGCGCATCTTTG
The DNA here is from genome assembly GCF_964263255.1 of Lissotriton vulgaris. Lineage (NCBI taxonomy): Eukaryota > Metazoa > Chordata > Amphibia > Caudata > Salamandridae > Lissotriton > Lissotriton vulgaris. Next base: position 993,965,361 of record NC_141698.1, read on the forward strand.
CTGCAGCGGCAGTGTACGTCACAGGGTTCACGCTGTGATTGTTCGACATACGTCACAGCGAATACGCTGATTGGTTCACGTGATCAAAACGAGCTGTTAGCTGATTGGTCATTTCTGGAAACTGGTTTCTCATTGGTTGAGCAAGGTGGTGACGTGGCTTAACCTGATTGGCTTGTTGGTGAGTTTCGCGCACGGATTGGTCAGAGCAGCAGGACAACAGAAAAATATTTACGATCTTTTCTAAATTATACGATTTGATTTAAAAACATGAGTTATTGGTATAAAGAAGAGAAAAAGCCTTCATGGTTTCAGAAAATTAAAAATGTATTCAATCCTGACAAGAAAATTGAAGCACGTGGTGGAAAATTACTTCATAAGTATAAAAAACCCGCAGCATATATGGAAGGAGAATATGGTTATCATACTGTTCTCTGGTTTGAAAATTGGATGCAATACACTAGAGATGACGGTGTTTTAGCCTGGCCGGAGGATGGGTCATTTAATGTTAAAGTTTTGAGAAACTTAAGAGATAAAATGATGGCTCTTTCACCAAGACCTAGACCCACTCAATTTGAAGCTTATTTGAATGGGAAGTTGAAATGATGGAACTTGAGCGAGAAAATTTGGGAGCTCCGAGAAGCTTATATAGGGAAACCCACCAAGATAAAATGCGTCGTTGGAAGAAAGGTGACATGCATGAAGGATTGTATCCGGTTCTGGAAATGGTTGTAGAATCAGGTCAAAATTCTCAGAAAAAAAGGTCATTTAGATAAAAAATTAGATGATGCAGTTTTAGAAGACATGTTGAATAGTCCTCCACTTTATCAGCCAGGTTGTTCACATTCCACACCAAGGAGTGTTCCAGATATTTCTCCTAGTGCGCCTAGGGAAATTGAAAATTCACCCAGATTTATGAAATTACCTGACAGAGCGAGATCGAGAAGCAAAACGAATTCTCCATGAGTTAATTCTAATTCGAGAAATAATTTACCGAGAAATGATAAAAGGACATTGCCTGAATATATACCAACTATAAAAGATTATTTTAAAGCAAAGGGAGAATTAATTCAACAATTGACAAAAGGCTTGGAAGCAGTTACAGTTCCAGTTACAATTGGTCCTGTTGTACCGGTTTTTGATCAAAGTGAGAACAGGCATTCTGTTATAGTGAATTCTTTAAATGCAGATATTCAAAAAGTGGCTGAAAATTTTTATTCTGAATCAACAGAAATTCATAAAGATAAAACAATGCCAAATTTAACTTTAAATCAAGGTTTGTCAAATGTCACACCATCAGCTGCAGAATCAGATTCTGGTTCTATAAATAGGACAAATTTAACACAAGTTCCTGAGTCTAAACAACTTGATGTTGCAAAATTAAAAGCAGATTTAGAAGAATTAATTATTGGCACAATGGGTACCGACTGTTTGAAGCAATATCAGGATGATGAACTGCTTTTCATTTGCAAAAGTATTCAGTGGAAAACTAAAAATAAATATGAACAGTTTGAAGGCTGCTGAATTAGAAATAGATTTGACTCGCCAAAAACAGTTACAAAAACATTACAGAGTGAATTTTTCTGAAAAGGATATAGAGAATCTAAATATTACAGGCAGAATAACCCATATAAAAGAATTGATTGTGTTTTTAAAAAGATTGGGTGATTTAAGTAAATGGAGAGTTAAATGGACAAAGAAGAGAGAAGAAGAAAAGAGAGACAGGGGAGAAGTTTTTGGTGAATTTCCAATGAGGGAAATAGCTGGTGGGGGTTATGTCCATGTTCCTTGGACAAGATAGGATATATTACTGTTCACAAATGATTTTCCTCGGCTGAGAGAAAAGCCAGTGGAATGGTATCGTCAGGTTGACAGATTCATTAAAGTCTCAAAAGTTCTGTGGATTGATCTTGATGGTTTCTTTGACAGTGTTGTCCCGTCAGATCTTTGGACAGAATGTAAAATTTCTGTTAGCTGGCCCAAGGAGGAACCGCAGCGACATAAGGTAACAGTCGCTCCTTCAGACATTGTCATGGATTTCTATGACTAAGTAATTGTTTGCTAAAAGACAAGATTCCTGCAAAAGAAGTAGATTGGGTTAAAATTGACAGAACTAACCAGGAACCAAAGGAATCAGTTCATTCTTATTATGAAAGATTGCTCCTGGTATTTAAACAAAATACAGTGGCTATGAAAAATTAAGTGAAAGTGACATGAGCCACTTCATTTACAGGTTTGTTTATGGCCTGAAACCTGAGATATGGGATACGATTAGGACTGGAATTGTTGGTTGGCAAGCACTTTCAGTTGATGACATCCTGAGAAAGGCAAGATACTGCAGTGATGAGTTAGATGCAAAGCAAAAGAAACTCAAGGAAAAGGCAATGTGGGCACAAGTTAAGGTAGCTGAACAGCAGATAGCAGCATTAGAAAATAAAACATTTCAGCAGACTCCAGGTAAGTTCAAAGGGAACTTTGCAAATAAGCCAAAATTTAATATAAAAATTGAAGAGCTAAAACAAAAGCTACCTTGTTTTAATTGCGGTGAGATTGGACACTTGAAGTGTGAGTATAAAAATCCGCCCAGAAATTTTAAAAATTCATCATTGAATCCACAGATGCAGAGTGAGGTAAATCAGCAGCAACAGCAACAGCTTCAACGACAGTTAAATGAAATAAGTCAGCAGCAACAGCTACAGCGACAGTTAGCGAATCAGCAGAACCAATTGATTCAGCAAAACCAAAATTCCACAGCCAACTTTGCCAAATTGCATGAATGCACAGAGATATAATCCAGAGACGGGTTTCTGCGGAGCTGAACAAGTAAAAAGATCACAAAAAGCAAATGTTTCAAATGTCTCTCAACAATTTTGGTTAAAAAGGAACGAGAGCAGTGACTCAGAGGATTACTCATGACGGTGCCTGAGGGGGGAAGAAGAGTGTGTGCTTGGAGCCACTCTTGAGGTAGATCAGTCAGGTCCATTTGTAAATGGTAAAGTGAATGACAAAGATATCACTTTTCTTGTGGGCACTGGTGCTACCCGTTCTACTGTTAGATCAGTAGAAATTGAAAATCTTCCTCTCTCGGGTGATTCTATCCAGGTAGTTGGTGTAGCTAATCAGAGATTAAAACGAGTCTGACAAAACCTGTAGATGTAGAAATTGGGAATTACACAGACAAACACAGATTTGTTGTCTGTAACAGTGTAGTGTAGTTCCTATTTTCCCTATAGGCCCTGCGCATTGGAATAACATAAACAGCAGTGTAGACGTAGAAGTGCAGTCATCTAGGTCTTTACTGACTATGTTAGACTTAATTGAGTTTGTACCAACTAGCTCAGAGGTCACTGGAAACTTTCTTGACTGAATAGGAAGTGATCAGCTTCCCTGGCTCAGACAAGAAGGGATTCAGTTTTCCAACAACCGCATAAACATGACAACTTTGCTCCTTAGAATAAGAGTCAATCTCTAGAGTCGTGTGAAACAATAGACAGCTATTTCACTCAGTCAGTTGTGCAAGAATTACTTTCACCAGGATGCAGAGAATAGAGAGACGGGCATTTTCAATAAAAAGTATTATTTATTGAACAGTCTTTCTTCTCATGCAAGAGAAATGAATTGCCACAATTGCAAGACTTGTTATTATAAAAAGTGCGTACAGTAAAAGGAGGATTGCGAAATAATACTGTAAAAGCATTGATATGGTTTCTTAGCCATACGATAGTTAAAATGAATAAAATATATACATTCATATATACATTTAGCTAACGTCCTCAACTGGTGCTTCTAACTACGCCTACCCCAGTGTACCTGACCTAAGCCTAATACTTGGGAGGGAGTAAGTAAGTAGCAGTTTAAGTTAAATTGGTTTGCAAGGGTTTGCTTCAAGAATTCTCTCTAAGGGTTTAGTCAACACTGTACCTCTGGAATAGAATATTGGAGGTCTTATATCTCCTCTCAGGACTCGATATTCCAGTTACCCGCAACGGTAGGCTGGAAACGCCGGGGCTGGATTTTCTCGGCAGGAGAAAAGACAGCGTCTTTCTCAGCGCGTCAAGGAGGAGGATGGGCAGCGTCCGTGGGCTTCTCGCATTAGCTGGGCTCTGCAAGGGACAGCTGTTCTGCTCCTGTATTCACCACCACCATCGCATTTTCTTAAGGCAATCTTGGTATTATTTATACCTGGAAGGTGCCTTGTTTGACTTAAGTTTTTGGACATAAGACGTCAATAAAGATGTCACTAAGAACTGGTCATTCTTACAGTGCTCATTAGAGTTCTATTACTAATAAAAACAAAGCAAGCGGGGCTTTCCCAGGTTGCTGGGGGTTTTATCTGTTGAAAGAACTCGGTGTGTAATCTAGGAATCTAACATAGTGGCTTCTGCTGTGTCATGTACTTTAATGAGCTGCCGAGACGAGTTTCTGAAATATGGCTCTGATCGTTTATGCCATTGTAGGGGTATGGATTGATTATAGCCGTATAGGGGCATAAGGTCACAATATTGATCGGGATCCTAGATAGAACACGACACCCACTCCACGAATTTATGTCCATCAAATTACTAAAACTAAAGCAATAAGATGCGCGTGTAATACTTCCCACCCCAAAATACATATTGCATTTAAAATGGCGTATATGAAATACATGAAAGTATAGGTACTGTACGTTATTAAGCATAGAAATCATTCAAAAATTATAGCATATGTAATCAGTTGAACGATTTTGCGAAAAAATTACACATGAAATGTCTCTTAATACAGAAAAAAAGGGCGAGACTATTTCATCACATATAAATGCATTTGCTGTAAAATGTGCTCGAGGCTGAGGTAAAGTTATTATGTCTCTAGATCTACTAAAAGTAGAATTTCTGTTCTTTATGAATAGTTCTACTTTAAGCAAAAGTATTTGTGCCAGGAAAAAGGTAAATATTTTGAAAAATGTTCAGTTGAAATTTTTTTTATGGTGAACGGGGGAATAGAGTTTCAACGCTTTTCAGTAGTTTTTGTTGATCAAAACTGAAGGCCGAATTCAGAGTTCATGGGAACGCTGTGCGCCGGAATGTTTTCCAAAATTCATTGTTTCTGTTCAGGGTAGAACATCATATCAGACAAGCTTTCAAAGAATAGGTCTACATATTCAGGTGACAGTTCGACCAAGTTCGATAATGCTGTAACTTGGCAGGTGTGAGAATGATTGCTATCATCAATTTCTGGATCAGCAAGGCTCACAGAAGGCCGTACCTGGGTGATGTTGCTTTTATGTACCGCTTCACTGCCGCCACCTAATCGTAGCGCAGGAGTCTCAACGAATGCCGTCATCAGGATTGGTAGCCGCTGGGGACAACACGATGTGTGAGCTGTTACAGGACTTAGCAAAGTATCGATATCCATTGGTACTGCTGATGGTAGTGCAAGACAGGTGTCTAACACGCATTCTTCTCCGCATAGCATACATCAAAGCACAGGTAAGATGCAGGTCTGCCATATAGGTCTGAATGAAAGAAACCTGGTCATGTTCAGATCTCTCAGCCTGGCCAATCCAAGGACTCTAGTTATGCGGTCCCGGTAGCGTACTGCTAGGATCGTTTCTTCCATCCTTGCCGGAGTCATGTCTGTGTTTTGGCTTGCCATATCGGAGCAGGAGGGTCAAAAATAAAATGCCTGCTACAAGTCCAAAATTAGGGGTATGCCGCCAAAGACTGAGTGGACAAAATTGGGAATAATTCCCAGGATTGCTTTGAATGGTGTTAACAGTCCCGAAAAAATTGTCTTAAATACGTTTGAGATACCTACGGCATCCGACATATTTAGAATTTGAATAAGCATTTCTGTGAAATGCACGGGGCAATTTGTTGATAAAAGGTCATGTATCTCCGAAGCTGTCCTTGCAACTTGGAGATCATACGTCTCTTTTGATGACGTTATGGGCACTGTTGTCTGTAAAAGCACAGACTTCATTCTGCTTAAAGTATCAATTCGTATAGAAGAGACATTCAAATGAGGCCAAATCGGCGTCTCCGAATCTCCAGGGCCGTTTGGAAACAATGCTTGCATACAGCAAGTGACCATGGAAGTTATGCTTACGAGATATGCTTTCCCTGGCATCAGGCCACAACAGCTGTGATCCGTTATTAGAATGTAACTCCCGTTAGAAAGCTGCCTAAAGAAGGGCTCTATCTGCGTTGCAGGTGTGACATGTTGGTGGCATGAAAGGTTGTTTGAAGTCCCTTCACAGGCCCCATGTAAATTAATAACCTGGTACAAAAGTATACCGCTTAGTGAATGTTTGCAAATTTCACCACTAAGAAATACATTTTTGTTGCTGTCACTATAGCATGTGTGTGTATATGGTAATTTCCATGCTGACGTAATGTACCCTTTACCCAATCGTTCATACTGGCCAGTCGGTACATACTCAAGGCAATTTTTAAATCGGAAAGTTGTTATCAGAATTGTGATAATCCCGTGTATTATCCATTCAATGACAGGTCTTTCTGACATTGTCAATGGCAATCTCTCAAGTTTTTCGATGCTCAGGATTGTATAGTCTGCTCCTTTCTGTGCCAAGCTGATTTGTTTATCAGTAAGGTTAAAGATGGAAAACAATGACATTGTGTTGATTAAACGCCATGGCACATAGCCTGAACAAAGATTTTGCAGCGTCCAGCCTAGCTGTACAATAGAACACAATTGCGACTGGCCATGTTGTAACATTAGCAAGTCTTTATCTATTATATCGATGGCAGATGATACAATACTGTCCAGTGAATATATTCTGGAGGACAGAGTCATTAACCCATTGTCCACAACAGAAAATGATTTTTCCAAATTAATACGATCAGTTTCTCGTATTTTTCGGCTGTTTCAATTTGCATTACTTTCCATGCCTCGTTGTAAGCCGCATGTACACTTGCCGCTATGAAACGTTTTTGACGCTGTTTGCATGGTCCCAGAATGAAATCGCGCAAATCAGCACAATCTTTAAGTAAAGATAAGTGTTGCTTAATTTCTGCCAGTGTGGATGATTCTAGCCATTCAAGGCACAGTTTCCCTACACTGTATGTTGTTACTATTCCTGGATGTTGTCTCTGGGAGTATCTAGGGTCTGGTCTGGTCATTTGTAACCCCTGTGATTTGTTCAGGAATCTATCTTGACAGTTATTCGTCTCAGTAGGTCAGATTAACCACTTTTTCCAATCAGGATGTGTTCTGTTTAGATGTAAAATTTTAGATACGTCTATTTCAATATCTGTGGTTGCATTATCAGGTATTGGCTTTGGAATAGACGGTTTGTTAATGTCTTTAATCTTAGCTAGGCCAAGACAGGTTGTTTGGTAAATTGTGTCATTTAAGAACATTATTTGTTCTGGGATCATGCAGGCTCGAAATAATGCTTCTAGGCCTTGTACCTGCCATTCTTTTGTACCCCAGATGGTTTTAGTTTCAATGTTGTTTTTCCAGAAATCAAAACCAAATGTCATCATTTTTTCATAAAATGCTTCTGAATATATCAATTTAGTATTTGTCAGCATTGTTTTCAACCCTGTTTTATCCAACAGTTTATAATAAAACGTTTCTGCATCACTTGTGTTAAACCCTGAGAAGTATTGGAATTTCTCATAGAATGTTTATGAGCTACTTTTAGGTAGAGTAGCACAATGTTCCCATTGGTTATATTTAAAAACATTTCTAGGTTGTGCAGATTTATGTAAGTAGTGGTCTGCGTAATGTGAAAAGCAGTACATCTGTTCATAATTAGACGAACCTTGTAAATAATCATGTTCTGTAAATCTAGCTGACAGCACTAAATCTGACATCATATTATATATACTTTCAAAATCCCAATCATCAGAGAATGTACTTGGTTTTACAAAGTCACTTAATGAAACCTTGAACTGGTGAGGATATTTCAAGATCTCGACCGGGCCATGTACTTCATAGTCAGTCTTGTCCCATAATACCCTGCCGGGTATTGGAATGGCTGTGACATTTACTGATGATAGTCCTCTTTTCTTCACGTGAGATGATTTGTGTGGTTTCAGGACTAAGTTGATGTTCTGACTTGCTGTGTCCATTGAACTGTAATAAACTTTCCTAAAATTAAAACTAGAATTAGGCATAGTAGGAGTATAAGTACCCCTGATACAATCCAATGCTCAAACAGTGGTGCATTCAGAAATGCTTCCTTCAGATGATGAAAGAGTTCTGTTGCCTTTTCTTTAACCCCTTCGATGCTCATGACGAGCTCAGCTCGTCATGAGGTACACCTCTGTAAAACTCATGACGAGCTGAGCTCGTCATGAACAATGGGTTTTTAAAAACTTCAGCCTACGGGGGGAATCTGCAACGCACCGATGGTGTTAAAGGTCTTTGTTTCTGGCGTTACTTCAGGGTCGCTTTGATCTTCAGAAAAGTTATCGAAATTGATGAAGTAACCAGAGGCAGTTCTGTCAATTGTTGGAATTGTTTTCTCAGTTTGTCTTTCATTAGCACATTCTGATGCCACATCATTGTAGACTGGAGTTTCATGACGAACTGTTTCAATCTGTGTTTCAAGAGGCACGAGTTCCATGGCATTATTGCATAGTCCCTATCTGTGCACTGCAGGTTTATCAAATGTGATTAGTCTTTCAGCTTGAACCTCTTGGATTGTTGCAAATTTGGGTATTCTGTTGTTTCTTGGGAGTCCACTTGGCCTACTGTTGATTATAGGCCACATGCTTGTGGTTTTACCAGGTCGATTGATGCAACTCGGTTCTCCTTTTTACCAGCAAGAGGCGGTAGTACTACTGATCTTGTTCCGTTGATTGCCATGACAGGTACTGCTTTTCTGTAAGAAGGCCCAAATTCCTTCTTCACTGCTATTTTCTCTCTGACCAGATCCCCAATCTTTGGAATCCAGACAGGCCTTGCTAGGACAGGTGGTTTGTCTTTAGTGGTAGTTGGCTGTTGCTTTAACTTTATGTTGCTTAAGGATTTTCTTGTTTCATTCAAGTCCTGTGCAACAGCCAAATGATCTTTGATGTCAAAGTCTTTATTCTTATCTTTTACCACTGAAGCCTGACTATCAAGATCCCGAATATGCATTCTAGTTCCGAAAAATAGTTCGTACGGGCTGAAATCTTTTAGAGAATTTCTTGGCAAATTATTTAGACTAAGTTGGACACTTAATAAATGTTTGACCCACCCAACACCCGAACCTAATACCTTCGCTGTTATAGATTGCTTTATTTCTCGGTTTTGTCTTTCCACTACACTGTTCCCCTCAGGGTGTGATGGACAAGAGAATCGCAATCCAACGCCCATACTGGCCATGGCCTCCTTATAAGCTCGAGATCTGAAAGCAGGACCCTGATCAAAATGGAACATGGCAATTGCGTATGTGCCGATAAAGACTCACAGATCTTTTGTAACAGTTTTGGCATCAGCCGAGCGCTGGGGCCACATTTTCTAAGTGAATGTAGTCTTAAACAATTAATAGGATGCTGGATTGCATATAGACAGCATTACCCTGTCCATAAAAGGTATCTGGGCAACAGGCTGGACTGGTTCACTACTGTGATCTCTGCTGCAGTCTTGACAGTTTTTTGCAAATATTTGATGTTGCACGCTCATCCCCGGCCACCAGTACTCTGATTGTAATTCAGTCAGAGATTCTTTGATCTTTTTGTGCCTCGGACCCAATCCCATGTGTGCGTCTGCTATTAAAAAGATTCTCCGGTTCGTGTTTGGAATTACCCTATCCCCCACTCCGGGGATTCGAGCAAAAGGAACGGAGTTTGCATCAATTACGTATGCATAATTGAGTGGATAGTTCATGGGTAGTGCTGCACAGTCGCTTTTTAAGAATGTTTTTACTGCCAGCATGATTTCCCCGTCTATGTATTTTTCTGAACGCTTCTTTGTGGCTATGGAAGCCGGTTTAGTTGCTACCGCTATGGCTGTATTAGCCAATGAATTCCCTGCAACGTGAACGCCATCACGTTGATGACTCAGAGTGTATATCACGTGAGTCTTTTGTAGTTCTTTCTGTAAAAGAGCTACTTGTTTCCAAAGCATTTTATGCTTGATTGTGGCACCTGTGTCTAATTTTGTTTTTGCTAACATGTCTGTTTGCAATGATCTCAAAATTTCTGTGTGTTTTTGAGTCCAGTTGATTGGTTTAAAATCAGGTTTAATTAGTTTGTAGAGAGGTTTAACCCTCTCCGCATAATTTAGAATGTAAGTTCTTTGGAAATTCAGGAAGCCTAGAATCGATTGTAAGTTCTTCAGCGCTTTTGGTGCTTGGAGTACAGCGCACTTCTCTAAGAAGTTGTCCGCTAGGATTTTTCCTTCACTTGATAATTCGTATCCTAAAAATAATACTGTCAGATTGGCAATTCTTGACTTTTTAAAGTTGAATTTGTAACCCTCTGCAGCGAACCCAAGTATTATGGTGTTCACCCTTTTCAAGTGAGTCTCCAAGTCGTCATCTGTTAGATAGATGTCATCGACGTAAGATAATGCCTCATCATCATATATTTGTAGTAACTCTGTTACTCTGGCTGAGAATAGTCCTGGGCTGTTCTTGAATCCCTGTGGGAGCCTACAGAAATTTTCCTGTGACCCCACTACTGAGAAAGCGGTCAAGTATCTGCTTTCTGGTGCAATATTTTGACAAAAGAAACCATTAGATATGTCTAATGTTGTTTTATATTTTTTGCGAACTATGTTATTCATTAGTGCAGCACTATGCAAATTTTGTACTGCAAATGTTTTGCAACATGAGTTAAGGTGTCTGTAGTACAAAACTAGACGATATGAATCATCAGGTTTGGAGACAGGAAACAAAGGATTGTTCATTTGAGAGGTGCATGTTTCAATCACCCCCTGGTATTCAAGTTGATCTAAAATCTCCTTGACCTGTTTTTTAGCTTCTTGCTTAATTGGATACTGCCTTTGTGCAGTCGGTTGACTTTTTAACTGGATTTTGTGAGTAGGAGAGTCCTCATCCCATCCTACATGATTTTTATATAATGCTGGTGCCTGGGCTACTGCCCATTTCCTTGCATATATATATTTAGTGTGAATCGGAATGTGATTCGAGAAGGCAGGCATAATCATTTCTTTGCCACGAGGGCACTCCCTGACAAACTCTGGGGGCCAATCTTTCTCAGCTAACAGGATGTCATAGCCTTTTGAGAGATTATCCCAAAATAGACCCCTTATTTTCCTAGTGTTATCACCCTCTATACGCAGTGTTATTTCGTATATCTTATGAGGTTCGCTAACTCTGGTGTCGGCAGTTTCTACTTGAATGTATTCATTCGTGTCCACTGTCTCCAGATGACTCTTCAGGATCTTGCGAGCTATGGTGATTTCTGCTGCACTGTCTAGCATTGTCTGTGCCCACTCTACGTTTTTCAGCTGTGTCCTCAGTATTCTCTGCATGTTCGATTACTCTAATACTGGCTACCTTCTTTCTTGGAAATTGTAACTTTTTACTTTGAGCAGGTTCCTTGTCTTTGGACTTGGTGTGCTCTCCTGGGTCTGACCGTCCTCTTCTTTCCGATTTCTGCGAAAAAGATCGAGAGGGACGTGTATCAATACTTTGATATCTATCAGGCTTTTTTCAAGTTATCCCTATTTCTAAGGTTATATCTTTTCTCAGAGGGCTCCCTCTGGGGAGACTGCTGTTCTCGAATCGGAGTTCTTTCCCTCCGTTGAGGAGACCTTACTCTGGACTGCAAAACTTTTTCCTTGGGAGTGAATTGTTTATTTCCATCCCAGTTCTTTTTAGGAGTGTTTGAATTATTTTTAATAAATAGTTTTTCAGGATTTTTGAGTAGTTGGGGTTTTACTGGTTTCCCACCCAAGCTGTCTCTACCTAATTCTTCATAACATTTTTCTATAATTCTGGCAAGCTCAATTGGTTGATCTGTTATATCTGTTTCCTTCAACTTCTGGCGGATCGCCACAGATGCTGCTTCTCCTTTTATATTGGCTAGTAATATAGCCGAGACCTGCTTGAAGTCTTTCAGTAATTTCATACCAAGAGTTAAAGCAGGTTCTGGACCGTATTCATTCTGAATCTGTTTTAGCACATCTGGAATTACCGCCATGGACAGAACACCATGTGTTTTCATGTAAATGGAAGCAAAGACTGTACCCCAAGTGTCACAGTCCTCCACATGTGGTGCCACCCCCATTGGAAGGCAGATGGTCAGAATTCTGTGTTTCTCAATAGGGGTAGTATTCGGAAATACTGCCTCTATTTGAGTAATTTTCTGCGCTAACCAGAAAGGAATTTGTTCCCGTTTTATGGGTGTTTTAACAAGACATGATTGTATGTTCTGTGGTGTAATGTTATTTGTGTTCCCCTGATGAGGGGTCAGCTGTGGAATATTAACAGCTGCTTGGACTGTTGCAGTCCGCATTACATATTGGACTAACTGTTTATGTATTTTAATTAATGTTTTTAGCTGTGCTAACAGCTCTTCTTTAGACATTTTTTCAAAGTCTGGATGTGGTGTGTAGCTGGGTAGAACCGGCCACGTTGCTCCTGGTCTACCTAGTGGACCGAGACTGGTAATGTGATCATTGTGTTTTAGGGCGCCTTTAAACCAGAGCAGGTGCTCTTGGTATTTTAATGGGATTTCAATCTCCTCAAAAGGAGCGTACACTTCCAGAGGTTCCTCTATTTTGTAATAGTGGAATTTGTGTGTTGCAGCGTTTGCCGCTGGAAATTTTATCCAAGAATAGAATACCTCTGTCTGCCGATATTCATGTGCTTCTATCACGAAGACGACTGTGCCACCTTGTGTGGTCAGTCCATTTTCTATAAGTTTTAACGTTATAGTTTTTCTTATGTTGACCAGGATGATTATCGCACCCGGTTCATTAACACCGGGGTCCCGTTGATTCGCATCTAATGCGGCTTCAGCTGTCCCGCGTTCTAGTACTGACTTTGTATGAATGAAAGTTTTTCAGAGCAGGTCTCCAAGGAGACAAAGATTAGGTGCACAATATTTTGGAACACTGTATCCTTCAACGTTGAATAAACAAGAAGCTTTAAATAGGAATCTCTTCCTACTAAGTTCGGGCGGATTTTAACCTTTCACCCACTCCAGACGTCTATTGGAGTATTTACGGGAGAAAGGGTCTGTGTGAAAAAGCACGACTGAGTTACTCTAACGTCTTGCGTTAGTTTTATCGCCTTACCAAACGTTGGACGCCATGTAGTGTAGTTCCTATTTTCCCTATAGGCCCTGCGCATTGGAATAACATAAACAGCAGTGTAGACGTAGAAGTGCGGTCTTCCAGGTCTCTACTGACTATGTTAGACTTAATTGGGTTTGTACCAACTAGCTCAGAGGTCACTGGAAACTTTCTTGACTGAATAGGAAGTGATCAGCTTCCCTGGCTCAGACAAGTAGGGATTCAGTTTTCCAACAACCGCATAAACATGACAACTTTGCTCCTTAGAATAAGAGTCAATCTCTAGAGTCGTGTGAAACAATAGACAGCTATTTCACTCAGTCAGTTGTGCAAGAATTACTTTCACCAGGATGCTGAGAATAGAGAGACGGGCGTTTTCAATAAAAAGTATTATTTATTGAACAGTCTTTCTTCTCATGCAAGAGAAATGAATTGCCACAATTGCAAGACTTGTTATTATAAAAAGTGTGTACAGTAAAAGGAGGATTGCAAAATAATACTGTAAAAGCATTGATATGGTTTCTTAGCCATACGATAGTTAAAATGAATAAAATATATACATTCATATATACATTTAGCTAACGTCCTCAACTGGTGCTTCTAACTACGCCTTCCCCAGTGTACCTGACCTAAGCCTAATACTTGGGAGGGAGTAAGTAAGTAGCAGTTTAAGTTAAGTTGGTTTGCCAAGGGTTTGCTTCAAGAATTCTCTCTAAGGGTTTATTCAACACTGTACCTCTGGAATAGAATGTTGGAGGTCTTGTATCTCCTCTCAGGACTCGATATTCCAGTTACCCGCAAGGGTAGGCTGGAAACGCCAGGGCTGGATTTTCTCGGCAGGAGAAAAGACAGCGTCTTTCTCAGCGCGTCAAGGAGGAGGAGGGGCAGCGTCATGGGCTTCTCGCATCTGCTGGGCTCTGCAAGGGACAGCTGTTCTGCTCCAGTATTCACCACCACCATCGCATTTGCTTAAGGCAATGTTGGTATTATTTATACCTGGAAGGTGCCTTGTTTGACATAAGTTTTTGGACATAAGACAACAAAAAAGATGTCACTAAGAATGGGTCATTCTTACAGTGCTCATTAGAGTTCTATTACTAATAAAAACAAAGCAAGCGGGGATTTCCCAGGTTGCTGGGGGTTTTATCTGTTGAAAGAACTCGGTGTGTAATCTAGGAATCTAAGATAGTGGCTTCTGCTGTGTCATGTACTTTAATGAGCTGCAGAGACAAGTTTCTGAAATATGGCTCTGATCGTTTATGCCATTATAGGGGTATGGATTGATTATAGCCGTATAGGGGCATAAGGTCACAATATTGATCGGGTCCTAGATAGAACACGACAACAGCAGTCCTGTTAACCTTTTAGGTCGGGATCTGCTATGCAAGATGAATCGTAAAATGTACTGTTCACCAGAGGGTATTGAGCTTCAAACTCTAGAAGAAGGTTTACACAAATTGACATTATTAATGGTTGATGAAGAAAATAAAATGTGTCCTCCGTTCCAGGATCGTATATTAGCATGGTGTTGTATCCCTCAAGGGTATACTGAGAGTCCATCTATCTTTAATCAGTTATTAAAGAAATCTCTGGAAGATTTAAAATTACCTGGAGAGTTGCCATTGGTCCAATATATTGATGATCTCCTGATTGTAGGAAAAACAAGAGAAAATTGTGTGACTGACACCGTTACACTTTTGAATCGCTTGCCAGATGAAGGGCATAAAGTGTCACCTGCAAAACTACAGTTTTGCAAACAAGAGGTTAAATACCTTGGTCACAGAATTGCAAAAGGAATTAGAAAAGTGACAATTAAGAGAATAAAAATGATTCGAGCAATACAACCACCAACAACTCAAAGACAAATCAGGATGTTTCTAGGAATGGTTGGTTATTGTCGTCAATGGATTTGTGGTAATTGCAAAACCTTTGCAAAGATTAACAAAAGCAGACATTAAGGACCCGATTGTTTTGACAAAAACAGAATTGGAGGCTTTTGAAAAACTAAAGAAAAGTCTCTGTGAAGCACCAGCATTGTGTCTGCCTGACTACGATAAGGAATTTGAGTTGGATTGCAGTGAAAGGGAAGTTTGTGGTTTATCAGTTCTCATTCAGAAACATAGAAAAATTAGAAAACCCATAGCTTACTTTTCAGCTGTTCTTGATCCTGTTGCTAAAGCATTGCCAGGTTGCTTAAAAGCAGTGGCTGCAACAAGAGTAAGCCTTGAGCATTCATTGAAAGAATCCTCATAGCAGTCACAATGTCCAAGTAATTCATTACAGTCGGCCAAGGTTTGAAGAGTTGCAGAAGAGCTAAATAGATAAAATCTCTTTTATCCGGAGTATCACAACTTAAATTCCTGTGATTAATCAGATTTCCTTTGTCATGCTTTACCACACATCCTTCAGATCCAATTACAGTATATTTTGCTTCATTTATATTTTCGGTGAATTTTTTTTAAAACTATGATGTTGCAGTATTTCATATAGATATATGTTGTGAGAAAGTGGCTCTACATATACTGGACCAGAATAAGGTACAGTGTATATAGAGTCCACAAACCCCAGAGGTATAACAGTTGTTAAAGCCTGGTGTGACCTTACTCTCTAAAGTGGTAGCTTGGCCGAGCAGTAAGGCAGTACCAGAGGACAGTGTAAAGCATGTGTTGTACACACTCAGTCAGCAAAAGGTTTCACACACTCAAATATTGAACTCCAGGCCAATTGTTTTTATATCAAAGATATAGTTGTTTTATTTCTAGAACCAACAGGTATCAAAATATACTGTTCTCAATATGAGAGGTCTCAGGTGAGTACTTTGCAGAAAGGCAATAAACTTTGCAAACACAATAGGTACAGGGGTTGCAGTAGGCAACACAATTCTGCACACAAGTTAGCATTGAGTTCAGTGGAGTTCATTTTCTTGTATAAACACAGTTGATTACTTTGTAGATTACTTTGGTAATTCCTAGATTCAGTCCTGGGGTCTAAGCTGAAAACAGTTTAGAAAAAACATTTTAGGTAGTGCAGTGATTTTTCAGGAATAAAAAGCTATTTTAAATGTTCACACTTAGAAACATTTCAACAGAAATCTGGCAATGTTATCCAACGGGAGAAAATTTAGGTTGCAGGTACAGTACGTTCTTGTTACTTTTGTAATCCAGTACTGGGCTCCTGGGGACAGCACTGGGGTCTCAACTTAAAACTGCTAAGTAATTATGTTTCAGTATTTCGTATGATTTTTAATTAATATTTCTAGTTTTCAAAAGTAGATACTGGATTCCTATGGAAAAAATTCAAGTCACTAGTAAACCCGGTAGGGATTACTTTTGCGGTTCAGCACCGGGCTACAAGGTACAGTACTGGCTCCTCTCCTGATTATAGGTGGATATTTCGAAATTCAGAATTCGGATGATTTTATATGAATATTTAAGTTTTCAAAAGTAGACAGAAGATTTTTAGAGTCAAACCAGTAAATGTTATTCAATGGCAGGTAAGTGAGTTACCAGTTTCCTGGTGAGTACTCGACTGGTGAAGTTGTGGTTCTGGGCATAGACTCAGGGATCCCCCAGGGTCAGGTAGGTACAGTTGGTTCACCCTTAGCGGCGCTGGGGTGGCCGGGTGCAGAGGTAGTTAGACCCAATGTTATCCAATGGGGGACAGGGGGCCTCCGGTTGGTGGCTGCTGGCTAGCTGTGGGAGCTGGGCACTTGGTCAATTGCTCAGGGAGAAGGGGGAAGCAGGATAGGACAAAGGTGGCACAGCCAGCGGTACTCGGGGGGCTGGGTGCAGGGTGCTTTTGAGCCATCTGGCGCTCAATATTATCCGATGGAAAAGGTAAAAAGGGAAAAAAGGCTGCAGGCTCGGGGGCGGAGACTCTCCAGGGGCGACCAGCACGTCGAGAGGTAAGTTGGGATCATGGAGCACAGGTAGGTAACCCAAATGGAGGCACAGGGGGCTGTAGGGCACCGGGTGTAGGGGTGTCTTTGGGTGTCGGAAAAGCTTACCCTCAGCTGGTCGCGGTTGGGGGGGGGCCCTGGTTCTGAGTCTGCAGGCATTGTCTTGTTTGTCGAGAGGGTCTTTGGTTACTGGACTTCGGGTCCCAGTCACCAGGGGATGTCCGTGTGGTCTTGGATCACTCAGGCACTGGCCGGGCTCGGTGGGTACAGAGTGGGCTGGTCCGGAGCTTCCTGGCTGGCACCAGGGGTGTTGTTGCAGCAGAGCTTCTGCTGATGGGAGTCCCAGTTGTTAAGAGGTTAAGGCAAGCAGGTCCTCTGGGTGTCCCAAGGTTGCTGTCCGCAGGAGTCACCGGGATTTAGGCTGGAGCAGGTTCCAGGATCGACAGGCCGGTAAGGCTAGGGCTAAGTCAGTTATTGTCGTCCTGTTGTTAGCAGCTGCGCGGCGGGTTGTCTTCTTCTTGATCTTCTTTCTTCTTTTGGTATCAGGATCTGAAGAAGGAAGGTTCAGGGAGCGCCGAAATACTGAATTTAGGGGCGTTACAGGTAGGGCAAGGGCAGGGACCAAAAGGTCCTTGTCCTGGGGTGGGTACACGCCCTAGCCTGCTCCTCTCCTGTTGGAGGGGAGCAGGATCCTAGCTGTGATTGGGCAGGGCTCCCCATCTCCAAGATGGCCGGAGCCCGAGTCAAGCTTAATCTCGTCTCCCCACCTGAGCGGTGGGGTTGGCACAGGCTGGCACACCCCCCTTCCTGATGTAGTTTTCCCGCCAGTCTTCCCGCTAGAGTGGGGATCAACACTGGTGGGGACCAGTTGCTGGGTACAACAAATGGTCTGGAGAAGCTCACAGAGGCAGCATGCCTTTGAAGCTTCCCCCTGCCCATCCTGGGGGAGGAGATCTAGCACCTCACCCAGAATGTGCATTGTTGCAGGCCCGGGAGAGCAGGGGGCTTTCCACCGAGGGGCCCAGCAACATGTCTGCTGTGTGGCAGCCTCTGCAGCCACTCAGCCCAGAGGTGTATTGTGGGTTAGGTTTTCAGGGGGCATCTCTAAGATGTCCTCTGGTGCATTTTACATTAAATCCCACACTGGCATCAGTGCGGGTTTAATGTGCTGAGAAGTTTGGTACCAAACTTGTCAGTCTTCAGTGTAGCCATTATGGTGCTGTGGAGTTCGTAATGACAACCTCCCAGCACCAAAGACTCTTAATGGCATCACTGCACTTACAGTGCCCAGGAATGGCCCTGGGTGCTGTAGGGGCACAGGGCTCATGTACCTGTGCCCACACCTCTGGCATGGGACACCCAGCTAGAGGGGTACCTGAAGTATGCCAGGGCAGTGGGTTCTGTGGACATGGCACACAAGGATGTGTGCCATTTCGACTCTTTATTTCGTTCTGTACTTAGGCACTAAGCCTGCAAAGGCAGTGGGTGGGTGTCAGGGTACAGGGCCCCTGAGGGTGGCACAATAAGTGCTGCAGTCCTCAGGGGTCTTCTCTGGTCACCATGCACTGGGTACCTAGGGTACCATTTACTAGGGTCTGAGAGGTGGCCAGAGATGCCAATTGGGTTTTAGCTTTAACACAGCTTTTAGGGAAGGAACACAGGCCCTGGATACCTGGTTGGCAGGAACCCATGGCACACTCAGTCAAAGCACATCAGCAGTTCAGAAAAAAGTGGGGGCATACCAGTGCAATAAAGATG
The DNA here is from genome assembly GCF_964263255.1 of Lissotriton vulgaris. Lineage (NCBI taxonomy): Eukaryota > Metazoa > Chordata > Amphibia > Caudata > Salamandridae > Lissotriton > Lissotriton vulgaris. The sequence goes on from NC_141698.1 coordinate 993,984,211, forward strand.
GCACTTTCTCACATATGTTTTCCAGGTATCGATTTCTATTTGGATAGTATGTATCCAACATATTTTTTTTCAGACGATCTGTACTTTCCGGTTCATTCAGTGTCAAGTATTCAATTACTTGTACAGATTTTAAAAAACGATTTCGTGTTGCAAGAAGACCAAGACTTATCCAGATGATCCCTCTTGACTTTAAATATAAACTTGCAGATGTCAATCTATACGAACATTCGTAGGATCCAATTTCTCGATGTGAAAGCATCTTTAAGCTGAAGTTGTACACTTTTTGTTAAGTGTCCTCTCTTGTGAAATTTCCCCCCACATTTCTTTTAAATCTGTCTTCTCAGAGTTGGTAATATATGACGTGACATAGCGAGTAACAGTAATTGAGTTATCTGCAAAATATTGTATGTTCATATTTGCACTCCACATCTTCAAAATCACCGGATTGTAATCATTAATGTACTTTGATTCTTCTGTTTATTTTAAATGATGAGTATTTTCGAGTGACTTTCAAAAGATGTTGGTATGCCTCACTGTTGACATAAAAATGTTCACTCTTCCTATGGAAATTACTGGACGTGAAAAGCCAAATCGATATTTTGTGTAAAATGTATCCTTTGACTTATATTTCCGTCGCCAATACTTTCCACATCGATGACTTCCATATGCAAATATGCCTCACTAATCAAAGGGAGTCTGGTGCTGTGGTCGTTGCCATGAAGTTGGGGTCACTGCCATTCAGGACTCAGGACATAGTGTAGAAAATAGAAACATTCTCAGGGGTCCCACAGATACACCTGGTCCTTTTAAACCAACACAGAAGCTGTAATATAAAGAAAACATATTTATTAACCTCAGATGAGGGAGACTACGTCACACAGTACCCTCAGGTAACTGTAGGAGGCATTCTAAGCAGTACAGAGAACAGGAGCCTTATATATGCATAGGTTTACATATGCAGCATAAAACCAAGGGGAGGTCCTGCCATGTACCAGCATGCAAAATGACTAATATGGGCATACTAGATTTGCTTGCTCAACAAAGTGGGAGGAGAGATTTTTCTCCTTACTTCAGCAAGAATAGCCTGACAGTTATAACATAAGAGCAGGTGCATTCTATTAGCTAGGGAGAGGGAGAAAGCACATGGAAAACTAAACTGGCTGCCAAGCACAAAATGGCTTTCCGCTCATGCTAATAAATCCCTGCAATCTTTAACAACAGTTCCACATGTGGGATTGGGTTGTGTTGAACAGGATTACTGGAACCATGTGTCACGCCTTGTGTTGTACAGGGTTTGTGGCACCATGTGTCGCCGGCCTTGCATATGGAAATATGCCTCACTGATCAAAGGGAGTCTGGTGATGTGGTTGCTGCCACGGACTTGTGGTCACTGGCATTCAGCACACAGGACACAGTTCCACAAGTGGGATCGGCTTGTGTTGAACAGGGTTGGTGGCACCACGTGTCGCCGGCCTTGCATGTGGAAATAAGCCTCACTTATCGAAGGGAGCCTGGTGCTGTGGTCGTTGCCACAAACTTGAGGTCACTGCTGTTCAGGACTCAGGACAACTTGGGGTCATTGCTGTTCAGGACTCAGGACACAGTTGCACATGTGGGATCTACTGTGCCGATGATGCGTCGTCCGGGCAGGCCGTAATGGTAACAATGTCTGGTGCCTACGGGACTGCGTCATCTGCAATTGTGAGTCGCTCTGAATTGTGAGCCCTACTCACTGCAGTGGAGGCAGGAGGCAGTGATGAAGAAGGGCCCACAGGCATGTGGGGTTGACTTGAGCAATGTCTGTTGCTTACTGGACTGCGTCATCTGCAATCATGAGTCGCTCTGAATTGTGAGCCCTACTCACTGCAGTGGAGGCAGGAGGCAGTGGTGAGGAAGGGCCCACAGGCAGTGGGGTTGACTTGAGCAATGTCTGTTGCTCACTGGACTGCATCATTTGCAATTGTGACTCGATCTGTATTGTGAGCCTTACTCACCGCGTTGTAGGCTGGAGGCAGCGGTCAGGAAGAGCACACAGGCATGTCGTGTTGACTTAAGCAATGTCTGTTTCCTACTGGACTGGGTCATCTTGAAACGCGACTCATCTAAATTGTGAGCCCTGCTCACTTCAGTGTAGGCCGGAGGCAGTGGTGAGGTAGGGCCCACAGTCACATGTTGTTGACTTGAGCAATGTCTGTTGCCTACTGGACTGCGTTATCTGCAATCTTGACTCAATCTGAATTGTGAGCCTTGCTGTCCGCAGTGTATATTGCAGGCAGTAGTTTGTACAGACATAAGTCCGCGGTGCTGTGCCGCTGGGGGAGTGTGTGGCAGAAGCCAGCAATCGGCTGAGGAGGCTGGCCGTCACGACATCCTCGTGGCAGGGTGAGGGGCGCCGCCTTGGCAGATGCTTTGACCTCACCACAAGTGAACCAAGCCCAGAGCTCCGGCCTTATTATTCACACTCCTACACTGAAGTGGTGTACGTCGGACCAGCCCCATCCGGTTACGCTTATGCTTACAGGGGGGATGACACAGCTACATGACTGAGATCTTCCCTAGTGTTTGACGTAACATGGTTGGGTCCACTGTCCACAACACTACAAGCACCAGTAGTATTTGTTCACATGGAGAGGTGTGTGTTGTGCATACTAAGATGTGTCCAGCACATCACCGCTACACTCTGCATTGTGTGCAATGTTATTCATGGGTTTATTGCTTTCTTCACATATAGTTTGTTCACACCTGTCCCACTATTCAGCTATTGTGTGGGTGAGGGGCCATGCTGTTATCGAAAAGTTTGCTGTCTTGTGCTGCACTGCCTCAGTGGTAGAGAGGGGGGCGGTGAAGGGGGTGGTGGTGGGTGTTATGGCGTTCTTGGGTGTTTTGATCAGTAGGTCTATGACATGTATTGGTCTTCAGATGAGGCTCTGGGCTGGGCTCCTTTTCATACTGTATGTAGTTGTTTAATATTTTTAAAACAAAAAGACATTATGTAGTTTAAATAATTAATACAAAAATTACAAAAACTATCTTTAGGATATTAAAGTTACAAAACAGAACTTTTTTTTTCTTTATAATTAGAAATTAGTATTTAAATAACCTTTGAATTTCACAAAAATTAGGTCTCAGGAACATTAAAGTTTGAAAAATCGATTGCCACATTCCCAAATATTGAGCTATTGTATGGCTGAGGGACCATGCCGTTTTTGGAGGGTTCGCTGTCATGTTCTGCACTGCCTTTGTGGTAGTAGGGAGAGGGGTGGTACGGGGGGGGTCCTGAGGGTTGTGGCAGTCGGTGTTGTGTACTTCTTGGGTGTCGGAAAAAACGATAGTTCAGTTAACTATAACTAGCGCCCCCTCAATGCACTGCAGATTATGTCACATATTACATCATTCATGACATGGTCAGTGACATCACTGATGACATCTTAAATGACATCACTGATGACATCATCCAGTGAATGTGTTTAACTTAAAATTTTAAATGTGATTTATATATATATATATATATACTAGCAGCCCGTCCCGACGTTGTCCGGGAGCAAAAGGCTTGGGAGCAATCAGGCTTCAGGGCCCCCGCCCGCCCCCGACGTTTTCCGTGGGTCCCCCGGAGCGCACCCGCGGCTGCTTCACCTACCTTAGCCGCCGCTCCTCCCCATGCTCCTGAGTTCACCTCTCCGCAGCTCCTCGCCGCTCCTCCCGCCTGTCCGCGCTCCTCACCGCTCCTCCCCGCCTGTCTGCCGCTCCTCATCGCTCCTCCCCACGCTCCTGATGTCAGCACGCACTTCGCGGCCGGCGCTACTTCCAAGGGACTACTTTTTTTTGTATTCATAAATTTTTTAAACAACGTATATATATATATTTTTTATATAGCCTATGTCCATCTGCTTGCCCTGACGTTTTCAAAGATGTATTGAGTGTTTGGATTGGTGGTGTAGTTTTTGAGTTTCCCCGTCTCAAAGGAAACAGTTCTCTCTTTATAATAGCAGTATAGATATAGATATAGATATAGATATAGATATAGATATAGATAGTAGTATAGATGTTGAAAGGTAAGTTAAATTTGTGGTGGTATTGTTTGTACTGTGTGCCCCTATGTATGCCTTTAAAAGTAGTGAGTGTACTTAATGTTGTTATTTTATGGCAGCACATAACTGGCTTAATGGGAATCTGTGTTTGTGCTGCTGACAGCACTCACTTTCAGTGTTCAGATATTTGTTGTTTAATTTAAGCAATCCTCAAAGTAAAAACACCAATCAATTCTACAACATAGTTGTCCGCAGGACTTAACTGGCCACCTGCCAATGTGGGTGACCTTTAGCCTGTCTTGGATGTTCAGCTCTTGGCATCGTGTGACTTGTAGGGCCATTGCTACAATGGCAAAACCACAACTCCCAGCATGCATAGCGGCTCAAGAAGTCACATTGATTGGATAGCACTGTCAGGCGGGAAACAACCTTTACAACGCAACTTTTACAACGCACTACTATTACAACGCAGTAATTACAACACAACATCCCTTACAACGCATGTCATTACAACGCATACCATTACAACGCATACCATTACAACGCATAGTACCCTTACACTATCCAACACCTACCCTAGTGTTGCACCCCCTGGAGTTAGAATAGTAATTTTTACCCCTACACTATCCAATACTTACCATACATGCAATATATTGGTATGCGTTGTTATGGTATGCATTGTAAAGGTAGTATGCCTTGTATTGGATTGCGTTGTAAAGGTAGTTTTTAAATATCCGTTGTAATGGAATGTGTTGTAATGGATGTTGCGTTGTAAAAAATGCATTGTAAAGGTACGCGTTGTAAAAGTATGGGTTGTAACGTCATACATCCCTGTCAGGCTAGGGGGTGGTTGAGAGCTATGAAGGCCCTTTGTTCAAAGTCAACTGGTGCCAGTGATTGACTATAGATCAGAGGTGTATCGACTCGCCGGATCTGTTTGTGTCAGCGAGTACTGTATTGTATTATAGCATTTGCATAGCGCTTGCTACCCCTATGTAGAGCCGCTGTGAGATACTATGCATTGTGAGGCATTGACAATGCTTCCTACTGCTCAAGTGTGATGTGTGGTCTGACCGCTATCCAAACCCGAACCAGGACATGACCATCTGGGACCAGGAGGCTAAGAGCTTTTTTAACAGAAAATGTCAATCTGTCATGTTCCAAAATACCTCGTTGTGGATAGTTAAAGTTGAGCGTTTTAGGTCTGCCATTGAGACAGCTTTAACTGACATGTCAACCTTGTCTTTTCCCAAAAATCATAATATAAAACATACATAAGGAGGGCTTCTGGTTACCTTGCTTCAACCATAAATCACTTCAAGTGTCATTAACAGTTTGCTTCCTCCCACCACAGCATACAGCACAGGGCAATGTGTCAGCCTCCTTCACCCATCACCGGCTCTTCTACACTCTGAGCGACCCTTGACCCACCCGGTAGGTCGCTCCCCCAGCGCACATCGCCACCTGTGTGTCCGCCGCTGCTGCTGCTGAGTAAGTTGGTCACTGCATTGTCTACCTGCTGGCCTTCAGCAAGACCTGGCTTTTCGTCCAGTAGAAGCCCCCCGCCAGCGCCTTGAGACCCTCACGGGTATGTAGCGCACTTTACAAATGAATGATTGATTGATTGAGTGACAGTATTTTTCCTGACCACATGTGCACAGCTGCCTGAAAAGGAGTGCACTTCAGTGCCAGGGCAGGTGTGCTTGAGCTGCTGTGCAATTTCTTACTTTTGAAGATTTGCTAAATTGTCTTTCATATTGTATATGTTGGCAAATTTTTTTTTTAAAAAGTACGGCATGCATGCCAAAACCAGACCCGCTGGCTTTGTCATTGTTTGTTTAAAGAAAGTGCCTTGAATTGTGATGTTTTTGCATGTGAAGTTGTGTGAATCGGAGAGTGGATGAATAAAGGAATCAGTGAAAGGGTTGATGAATTGATGCATAAGTGATTCCATGTATAAATAAAGGGATGAATTAATTGGGCTTGGGGGGACTTCTCTCTATAACGCACAGGCAGGCCTCGCCGACAGTGTGCTCCGTGCGCCCGGCTTCCTATTTGAGATGTGTAAAACCAAGCTGTGAATCTCGAACAGTGCAAACTCAGTCTTCAGTGGATAAAATCAGTGGCCCTGCGTGGGGGAACTAACATAGCTTACTTGAAACCAGTGCCTAAAATGGACAAGCGCTAGCAGGAAAACGGATACTGTACCTGCTCTTCCTTAATTTAAAAGGGGGAGAGGGTGGGTGCATGCACTTTTCAGCAGAAAGTCAGTCGTTTTAGGTATTAATAGAAGAGAACCATCAGTTTTCAATAGCAAGCAGATAGTTTATGGAAGTGAGCACCTGCACTTTTATATTTCCATAGCAGCCCGCCCCAGCTTTGCCTGGGGCAGAAGGGGGCTTGGGGCAGCCAACTTGAAGCAGACTGCAGCCCCCCCTGCCTTGTCACCCCTGGACGGCTCCCGCCCGTCCCTCGGTGCGCACCCGCGGCGCTTGACTTACCTCACCAGCCGCTCCTCCCCGCGCTGCTCCTCACCGATTGTCCGCCATGACGCTCTTCCTGTTGCCTCAACGCCGCTCCTCCCCGCGCTCCCGATGTCACGGCCGGCGCTACTTGCAAGGGATTATTTTTTTTCAAAATTTGTAAACAACGTATATTTTTTATTTTTATGTAGCCTATGTCCTTCTGCTTGCCCTAAGGTTTTCTAACATGTCTTGGGTGCTCAGATTGGTGGTGTAGTTTTCGAGTTTACCTGGCTCAAAGGTGCAAGTTCTCTCTTTATAATAGTATATATATATATATATATATATATATATATATATATATATATATATATATATATATATATATATATATATATATATATATATATATATATATATATATATATATATATAAATTCACTGAAAAAACCATAGGTTATAGACCATATATAGTTAGGAATTCACATTTACAAAACCTTATTTTACTCACACAAAACCATTGAAATTCCATATATAGTTAGTTGCACTAACTATATATCGCGCACCCGCAATCCACTGCTGATGATGTCACATATTACATCATTCATGACATGGTCAGTGACATCACTGATGACATCTCAAATGACATCACTGATGACATCTCAAATGACATCACTGATGACATCTCATTTGACATTACTGATCACATCACTGATGATATCATTCATGTGATAATACGATGAACCTCTTCAGACTCTAATATAACCTTAGATACAATCAGTGTAAACAGACACTCACAGACTGTCACTCATCCATGGAGTTACTCACACACCTAGTCAGTCATGCAAAGAATCAATCACACCTCCATTTCCTCAACTATACAGTTATACAAACTTTACTTATTCAAACATATACTAACACATATTTACTCTCTTATACAATCCCTGATACAAGTTCACAATGATCCATACAGCCACTCACACATTCACTGGCTCTTATGCACAGTTATTTATATATGTCAACTCTCACATGTACTCTGTTTTACATATGTTATTTGGGCTACATTTAGGCTCTTTTGTCTCTGGTGGCCATCTTGGGAGACTGTATGTCAGAATTTTTTAATGAAATTGAAGAGGGTTTGAGAAGTCACTCAAAATGTGCCCTAATTTTTCTTTCTGCAGCACTAATCATAATTCATATGGCAAAATATACCCCCTCATTTTGTTCCTTTTTAAATTAAATGTTTTAAGAGTTACCACTTTATTCCAATCAAGATGGCTTCAGGTGTGCCATACCTTTGTAATAAGTAGGACTGTTAGCGCTCTAGTTGTTCTTTAGATCACTGTAGTAAAGCTACTGCTCACCAGGGACGTCTGCTGCTGGTATTCAAAGTGCATGTTTCAGTCTGCATGTCAGAATTTTTTTAATGAAATAGAAGAGGATTTGAGAAGTCACTCAAAATGATCCCTAATTTTTCTTTCTGAAGCACTAATCATACTTTCTATGGCAAAATTAACCCCCTCATGTTGTTCCTTTTTAAATTGAGTGTTTTCAGACTTACCACTTCATTCCAATCAAGATGGCTTCTGGTGTGCCATACTTTTGTCATAAGTAAGACTGTTAGCGCTCTAGTTGTTCTTTAGAACACTCTGGGACATTCTGTCATTGGGCTATACTTGGGCTACATCTGGGTGATATTTGGGCTACATTTGGGCTCTTTTGTCTCTGGTGGCCATTTTGGGAGACTGCATGTCAGAATTTTTTAATGAAATAGAAGAGGATTTGAAAAGTCACTCAAAATGTGCCCTAATTTTTCTTTCTGCAGCACTAATAATACCTTCTATTGCATAATATACCCCCTCATTTTGTTCCTTTTTAAATTAAATGTTTTAAGAGTTACCACTTTATTCCCATCCCGATGGCTCCAGGTGTGCTATAACTTTGTAATACGTAGGACTGTTAGCGCTCTAGTTGTTCTTTAGAACACTTTAGGAGGCTGCAGTAGAGCACAAAGGAATCAACTGACAGTCTCTGTCCTTGTTGGATGTACATGTTTTACTGAGAATGTCAGACTTCATTTTCACATGACTGAGAAAGATAATGTGAATTTACAGAAAATATGCTTTCAGTTTAGCTTATAGATCCCCTTCCAAACCACTGTGGGAAAATCATGAGATATTAGTTTTCTTTCAAACAATATTCATGATATCACAGCAGAAGGTTTTTTCACATGGTAAAATCACCTTAGAACCCACCACAATTCCTAAAACGAGTATGGTACCATCAACAAATGATTTATAATGTAACTAAAGTCCTAAAACCCTCTATTAACTACAATGCTTTTTAATGAGGTGCTATCATGTATATTGGTCCCAAGATGGCTGCCAACACTTCTTGGATGAAGTGCTGACAGCCAATCAGATCAGATGTGTGGTTAGGCTCCGCCCAGATATATCTTTTTTTGAACCTAAATTACTCAAAATCCACTGGAGCACATATATTGAGACCTAGCAAAGGCACATCGGGCTAACAGTCCCTACAATTTTGCCAAGTTTCGTGCAAATCCATTCAGCCGTTCGAGCTAAAAGTGAGGCCAACCGCCCTATTGAAATTAACATGGGAAAAACGCGTTTTGGGACCCCCCTTTTTTCTCGGCCCCCCCTTGATGAAACCCCCCCAAATTGTCAGGGGCTGCTCAGAAACAAAATGTTCCATTTTCCTGAAAATTTCAGCCAATTCCGTCCTCAAACGCCAAAGTTATTAGACATAGAATTTTCAAAAATCCCATAAAGAAAAAATCCTAACTATATATACCTACTGGCGACCGCCAGTAGGTAATATATATATATATATATATATATATATATATATATATATATATATATATATATATATATATATATATATATATATATATATATATATATATATATATATTCACTGAAAAAACCATAGGTTTCACACCAGTTATAGTTAGGAATTAGCATTTAAAAAACCTATTAAATTCACTGAAAAAACCATAGGTTTCACACCAGTTATAGTTAGCAGGAAGTTTTACTCACCAACCCATGCAGCCACTTAGACACAAAGTGAAACACTAATACATATATATAAATATTTAAACATTACTCACTAATATATGTATTCACTAAGAAACACTTAATAAGCCAGTTAACTAATCAATTTTTATTAAAAAAAACATCCATTTAGACACTTATTTAAACATTTATTCTTCCATCAACTTTTACATATACATATATAAAACAAATTTATTTTTCAAAAAGACACACATTTAGTGGATGGTGTCATCAGTGATGTCATGAGTGATGTCACTGACCATGTCATGAGTGATGTAATATGTGACGTCATCAGCAGTGCATAGCACGCGCAAGTTATAGTGAGTCCAACTAACTATAACGTGGGAATTTCAATGGTTTTATGCGAGTAAAACTTCCTGCTAACTATAACTAGTGTGAAACCTATGGTTTTTTCAGTGAATTTAATAGGTTTTTAAATGCTAATTCCTAACTATAACTGGTGTGAAACCTATCGTTTTTTCAGTTAATTTCATAGGTTTTTTAAATGCTAATTCCTAACTATATATAGGGCCTCAAACCTATGAAATGTAATATTTTTTATAATGAATCCTATATTGTATATTTATATAATACTTTTTTTTATGCCCTGGTGCGCTCGTGGTGCGCACCCCGGTGTGCGCACTGGAAAGCGCATTTTTTCGGAGCGCCCCGGGTCGTGCACCGGTGAGCATCCCGTTAGCGCTATTGCCGCGAACGAAAACATAATGACGTATCGCGTAGCCGCGTCCGCGTGATACGCACGGTGTAAGCGCACCCGGAAATATTCGAGCGAATACAATCGCGCAACGTAATCATCTGACGCGCTTACGCGACGTGCCCGGGTGCGCGTTGCGTAAGCGTATCGGGTCATGTGACCTAAAAATAACACTTTTCATTGGTGCAGAACAGTTTTGGTTTCTAAATGATGAAATCCCGGGTCATGTGACCTGAAAATAACACTTTTCATTGGTTCAGGACAGTTTTATTTTCCAAATGATGAAAGACCCCACCTTTTTTTCCTTATTCTGACTTTGTCCTTTGACTGAGGAAGACCTGTTTGAACATCTTTGAGAAAAATGTTGTACTTTAAAATGGCTACAGTAGCAGCAGCAGCTGGAGCATCTGCACCACCACCACCACCACCACCACCACCACCACCAAGAGGACCACCACAACATTACATTGGTGGTCAAGAAGAGGAGGAAGAGGAGGAGGAGGAGGAGGAGGAGGAAGGGAGAAGGTGGCTGCCAGAAGACAATACCCCATACAAGCCAAGGGAGCACATTGTATGGCAGTTTTTTTCAATCCCAGAGGGCAAGAAAAAAGTCAATGCGCCCAAGGTGACTTGCCTAATCTGTGGCATGAAACTTTCAAGGGGGAACCCTAACAAAAAATATTCTTACGGTAATAATACCATGATTAGGCACATACAGCGCAAGCATCCGAACAACTATTCTGCCGCAGAGGTGAGAGAACTGGCCAGTAACCTTCCTCAATCTACAACCACCACCTCCAAAAGAAAGCAACCCACTCCATCGGGACCAGAGACAAGGGAGACGATCCCTTGCATACAACCACGGTTTGGGATATTCAGAATTACATGTATTTTTTGTGGTAAGACCATCTCCTATGGTGAACAGAGCATAAAGCTCATCCTCCTTGCTGGTGACAACCACAATTGCCCCAAAAACCCTAATTTTTTTCCTGATTTTTTTTTGCTCCAGTTGAGCCATTTTCAATTACCTGTTTTTTGTTTCTCCCCATAAAAATAACAAAAAAATATTAAATAGTTCATAAAAGCCAAAAACAGTACAAAATGTGCAAAAAACATGAAAAAAAATATAAAACAACAAAAAGAAGAACTACCTCCAATTATTAATTCTATCATTCTTTTTTTCCCATGGAACGCTTCCCGGTACTCTCCGCGGTGCGCGTACCGGCGCCCCCCCCCCGCGCAAATAAAAAATAAAAATATTTTTTTTTGCCCCACGGGGCCCTTTTATAGCCCCCACATCAAACCTAGGGGGTCAGGAGGGGTCTACTCTGCCCCCTTATGTTCATTTCCCCCTTTGTTTTTGCCACCTCTTGTGTCTCGATCCTACCGAGACACAAGATGGCGGCCGCTCCGGACTGTTTGGAATGTTTACAGACACCCGAGAGCCAATCAGGTTTCCGCGCGCGAACTCGCGTAGCGCGCTGGTTAGCGCCCTGGTGCGCGTACCGGGGCGCGGCCATAGATATATATATTTTTTTAACCTAAATTACTCAAAATTCACTGGAGCACATATCTTGAGACATAGCAAAGGCACATCGGGCTACCAGTCCCTACAATTTTCCCAAGTTTGGTGGAAATCCATTCAGCCGTTCGGGCTAAAAGTGAGGTCGACCGCCCTATGGAAATTAACATGGGGAAAACACGTTTTGGGACCCACCTTTTATCTCGGCCCCCGCTTGACAAATCCCCCCCAAACTTTCAGGGAAGGACCGGGGCGCCGCGAGGCAAATTTGAAGACACTTTCAGGCAGATTCCTCAAACGGCGCCAAAGTTATTCACAATAGAATGTTGAGATTTTGCATTGAAAATAATTCTAACTTGAGGAATATATATATATATTATATATATATATATATATATATATATATATATATATATATATATATATATATATTACCTACTGGCGGTCACCAGTAGGTAGTTATATATATATATATATATATTCCTCAACGCACTGTCACCAGTCGTTGCTCCACTTGTTACGGGTGCTTTCTCCGCGCGTGGTGAGACGCGCAGTATTATTTTATTTATTTTATTTTGAAAGTTTTTTATAGCGCGAACAAGATCTTCGCAGATATCAGAGCGCTTTACAAAGAGTAGTACATGAGGGAGCATAGTCAGACAGATAAATCAATAGGTCAAACAGTACAAATAGGTGGCTGCAAAGCCAATCATGTGAGTAATAAGACAACTAATACAAATAAGCAAAGGGGTCAAACATGTAGTACAGATCAGTGCAGAGTATTAACAGAGTTCGAGATAAGAGTTCAAGGGCATTTAGCCATGAGAATAGCTTTTACTTCATTTTTAAAGAGTGTAGTGGAAGAGATAAGCCTGGTTTCGGGCGGGAGTGAGTTCCAGATCCTAGGCGCCATTCCTGAGAAGGAGCGCTTATATGTTTTTTCCTTCCGGAATCTTCGAGGTTTCAGCAGAAGATTGTTTGTGCCTCTAGTGTTTCTAGCTCCGCCAGAGATTGTCAGTTTCTTAGCGAGGTAGCCGGGTGAGTTTAGGTGTACCGCCTTGTGTGTCATGCAGGCGATTTTCAGATGTATTCTGGCTTCAAAAGGCAGCCAGTTCAGGGATTTCAGGTCAGGGGTAATATGGGAGTGCTTTTTTGACCCAGTGATGAGTCTCGCTGCAGCGTTTAGAGAAGCTCTTAGGGGTGCGGTTGTAGTTAGGGGGAGTCCGCAGAGGGCGATGCTTCCGTATTTAATTTGAGGGATGACTAGTGCTTGTACTGCGGTTTGGAAGTCTTTGGCTGGGAGGAAGGGTTTAAGTTTCCTCAGAGTATTGATCTGGAAGTTCGCTCCCTTTGTTGCCTTGCTGATATGTTGCTGCATGTTGAGATTGGTGTCAAGTGTTATGCCTAAAGATTTTGCTGAGTCCACGATAGTGGGTTGGACATTGAGTGCGGTTAGGTGTTTAAGCCAAATTTGAGTGGTCGAGATCTTCGTTGGAGGTGAGATCAGAAGGAACTCTGTTTTCAGGGCATTGAGTTTGAGATGATTATCGGCAAGACAGGATTGGGTGCACCTGATCATTGAGTTCAGGAGCAAGATGTCTTTGGGGGACTGTAATTTGAGATAAAGTTGGGTGTCATCGGCGTACATGTGAAAGTGTACATTGGATGCTTGTAGCAAGGTGGTGAGAGGTTCCATGACTAGGTTGAACAGAGTTGGGGATAGAGAGGATCCTTGGGGGACGCCTAGCGTTACGGGTATTGGCGAGGACATCAGGTTGTTGCTCTTGAATTTCTGCGACCTGTTGTGAAGAAAGGAAGTGAACCACTTGAGAACAGTTCCAGATAAACCCATTCTTATGTTTAGTAGTTCTAGTAAATTCTCATGTTTAACGGTGTCGAATGCTGAAGAGAGATCAAGGAGGATGAGGAGGCAGGTGTCGTTTTGGTCTAGCATTTGGAGTGCGTCGTCAATTATGTGAGTCATAGCAGTTTCTGTACTGTGTCCTGCTCGGAAGCCTGACTGGTGAGGGTTGAGGAGATCAAATTGTTCAATGTGTTTAGTCAATTGTAGTTGTGCACATTTTTCCAGCAGTTTGGCGAGAGTGGGAATATTGGTAATGGGACGGTAATTGTTGAGATCAGAGGGGTCGGCTGTAGGTTTCTTTAGTAGAGGTGTGACCTGACCAACTTTGAGGGAGTCAGGTATGCTTCCTTGTTGGAGAGAGCTGTTGATAATTTTAGTCCAGAGAGGGAGAAGCGAAGGGGTAAAGTCTTTTACTGCGGTGGCAGGAAGGGGGTCTGTGAGGTGATTGGATGGTTTCAGGGTGCTGAGCAGTTTGCCAATTTCTTCTTCCGAGTATGTGCCAAAGGTTGACCATGTAGCATTGTTTTTTGGTTCAGTGGGTGCTAGGCACTGGGGTTTGGAGTAGAGGCTTGCGTCAATGAGGAGATCGCTCTTTATGTTGTCAGTTTTTTGGATAAAGAAAGCAGCGAAGTCTTCACAGGAGGGTGCCTCACGCACAGTGTTGAGTGGTTGGGGTTGATCCTTGGATTGTGATCTGATTAGCTCAATCAGTTTTCTCGGGCGGTTTTTTGCTTGGTCGAGCTGGAGGCTGAAGAAGTCTGATTTTGAGCGTTTTATTTTCCTGAAGTAGGCGTTTCTCTTTTTCTTCAGATCTTTTAGGTGCATTGCAGAGAGAGCTGATCTCCAGGTACGCTCTGCCATTCGCATGTCTCGTCTATCCTCATTGAGACTCCCGTCGTACCATGGATTGGAGATTTTAGTAGAGACTCTTTTTAGCTGCATAGGTGCAGCCTCATTAATTATTGAGGTCATAGCGTTGAGATAGTGGTCAGTCAGGGTTTGAACGTCCGTAGCGCCTGTCGGTGGGAGTAGGAGATTGCAACTGTTAGGGGGCAAAGAGCCTGGGTTGAGTTTTTTCATGTCTCTTTTCCAGACTTTGGGCTTGGAGAATTGAGCCGGGTTAACTTTAACTTTTTCATTGATGAAGAATGTGACAATATGATGATCAGTTACACTCCCAACTCTGGTCTGTAATTTACGGCAAACCAATTCACTCGAGTGCACTCAAAAAAGCCATTATTCGGGGTTAAGTTCAAGCATTTTCAAATCGTTTATTGCAGCACTTCTGCAGCTAGTTTGACAAGCGCGTTTCAGCGTTTCCGCCTTCGTCAGTGTATATATATATATATATATACCAAGCCGTTTAGAAGAATGACTGGGCGTATAGGTGTCTGGATATAGTTTCTTGCTAGGATGTCCCACCTGTTTCTCAAACTTTTCTTGAGTTTCCCTGCTTTATTGGTGTATTTGCTGATGAACCTTCTGGGTTCTTCACCAGGTCTAGATCTGACAGGTGGGGAGCAAAACAACACCTCTTCTCTCCTAGTCTTATCAGCACATGTACTTGTGTGTTTTAATGATCTTTGTGGGTAATCTGTTGCTAACAGCCTGGTAGTCATCTCCTTTTTCACCGACTGATATGTATGTTTAGAACATGAGCTCGTCATGAGCACCGAAGGTGTTAAATAACACAGTCACTATTCCGGAATCTTGGAAAGGATCTATTATTAGCCCAATTTTTAAACAAGGCAAAAGAAATGATCCAAATAACTACTGACGGATCGCCCTCCTTGACGTAGACTCCAAATACTACGCCGGTACAATCCTGGACGAGCTAACTTCCTGGGCTTCAGATAAATCCTTTATTCCCATTAATCAAACCGGGTTCCATAGTGGCCAGGGAACTACAACAAACATACTGGCTCTCATGTTGTTAATGGATGCAGCCAAAATTTCAAAAATGCCTCTCTTCCTGTGTTTTATTGACTACACAGCCGCTTTCAAACATGTCGACCATTCCAAACTTTGGAGAAAACTGGATAATTGGGGTATACCAACCACTCTTTTGGATGGGCTAAAACAGCTGCATACAGACACATGGCTCAGGGTCAAAATAGGTGCAGGGTCACACATCTCAAAACGAATCATGACCTCGAAGGGCCTCAAGCAGGGGTGTGTCCTGGCCCTATTCTTTTTAATCTTTTTTTGGCCGATCTGCCTGGGGAGTTGGATAGCTGTGTATACCATGCTCCAAAATTGAGAAACAAGCTAATGTCAAACTTGCTATATGCTGATGACCTGGTTTTAATAAGTAGGACACCAATTGGACTTCAGCATCTAATAAACACAACATGCAGTTTTTCTTATCGGAACTACCTCAAAATAAACCTCAAGAAGACTAAAATTACGGTAGTTAACTTCCACAAAAAGAAGACCAACAGCTGGTTCCTTGATGGCCAACGTTTGGATCAAGTACAAAGTTACAAATACCTGGGAATTCTAATGGATCATAAAAGCACATTCAAACTCCAGCTAGAGTCCATGCGAAGAAAGGGGACTACAACGTATTTTGCACTGAAGTTACTGAAGAGACGGCTTTGCGACCTCGCGTTTGATCCCGTTTTACAGGTCTTGAAGGCCAAACTGCTGCTGACATTGACATATGGGAGTGAGGCTCTAAAAGGTAAAGACGCAGCAGTTTTAGATGTCATAATTGCCAAATCCTCCAGAGCAATTTTCCACCTCCCAAAATATGTCTCCCCGGCTCAAATCTGGTTAGAATTTGGGATTCAAAGGCAAACGGTGGAAAGGAGGAATACCTACGTTAAAAGGTGGCATAAAATCCGAAGTGCTGAGGCAGGATCTTTAAACTCCCACCTCTGGAAAGCCTTGCACAATCAAGAAAAATCCCTAGCCAAGGATTATCTGTTTGACTCTATTGAGTTACCTGGTCCTGTCTGAACTCTGGCCCGTTCCAACAGATCCTCTTTCTTTCAAAAAAGCAGTGAGAAAAACCACATCTATGCTATCTGTTTTAGAAGACAAAGCAATTCTCACTAAAAAGGTACACGGCTAAATAGTGCTCAGTGACTATGTAAGGCTGAAACCTCTAGCCTTCCTGAGTGCCGGAATCCAGATAAGCAGGAAGGAAAACTTTCTAAGGTTGCGCTTGGGGGTAATTGCAATCAAACCACATCTTCCACCATGGGAAAGGAAAGGAGGCCCTCCAACCTGTCGTCTATGTGGAAGTGGGAAGGAAGACATCACTCACGTCATCTGCAACTGCCCCAACTTAAAAGGACATAAGATGCACCTTGTTACGTCCCTTTTTTAGGTATTACGGCATCCGGTCCTGTAGGCAGGCAGTGAACCTTTGCTTCAATCTCATTGACGTTTAGCTTGACTGTCAGCTAAAAAAATGTTTTGAGACGGTAACTAAGAGACTTAAAACCCTGTTGTTATCTGAAATATGCTAATATGCTTAATAAGTACAATATTAACTCAATATCTTGTTATAGTTGTACTTGCACTTTAATCACCAAACCTCTAACTTGGACAACGGACTTGGTTAAGCTGTGCCATCCGACCTGAGAAGTTGTTGTAGTCAATGGCAGATAGCACTATATGAGACGTAAGAGTCTATGAGAATCGCTTTTAAAACAGCCTATTGTACAAATTAGGAATATGTAATTGATGATCTTTTTTACATTATGCGGCTTTTAATTTTTTTATTGTATTTAATTGTGTACAATGGGAATCTTTTTTGTTATGTATTAGCAAATATTTTAACAATTCAAGCAAAATAAAATGTTATAATTATTATTACAGCCTTGAGTGTGTGCCTTCTTTTTTGCTGATATAGTATAGGAGAACAAGGGTACCGCGAAATGCGAACCTGGGGTTGTGATGTGTTTAGGAAATACAGTGGTTCAGGGTTGGCCTTCTAGGTCCAGAGAGAGAGACTGTGTGTCTATATATTTTGCCCTTGTGGGGAAAGGGTACGTTCAATTTAGGCTTGACACTTGATCAAAGAGGGAGCACGGTTGTAGGGCAACATTTATGGTTTATTTTCATTTAAACACATTGAAGCTCAAAAATACGTTCAGGTGCTCAGGTAAGTGGGAAAGTGCGTATTGTGACTAAGTAAAAAGTGAAATAAAAACTATAACATCACATTGACAACATGAAGGAACTCCAATTAAATATATACAATGGATGGAGTCCCAGTTGTAAGGGTCAACGACGTTTCGATCTTTTTGTTAGTTAAGATCTTCTTCAGGACATAGAGTGAGCAATCTGAAACAGAATTAGAGCAAGGTATGGTCACATTTTTGCCTACTAGGGGTTTACAGTTAGTTGTACCACAATAACAATTTGTAACTACATCAATATTATCACTGGGAGCACACAGTCACTGAACTATGAACTGTAACCATAACATTAATGTGAGGTTATGGTTACCTGAACGTATTTTTGAGCTTCAATGTGTTAAATGAAAATAAACCATGAATGTTGCCCTACAACCCTGCTCCCTCTTTGATCATGTGTCAAGCCTAAATTGAACGTACTCTTTCCCCACAAGGGCAAAATATATAGACACACAGTCTCTCTCTCTCATGACCTCAATTCTATAAACTATAAAATCCTTTTCTAATCATTTAGACAGAAGAGGATGTAATTCATTTTCAGAGGTTTAGCTAAATATTACATAAAGGTTCCATAAACTTTCAGATTCACTAAACATGCAGATAAAAATTATACTGGGGCTTTAAAACAATCACAAAAATGTGTGAAGATCTTCCGTTGCATTCAACCACCCCGGCCATTTGGAATCGAACTCTAACATATATTTAGTTTCAGTTCATCTAAGGCTGGCTTCCCTGTCTCCTCCTCTCTTTGTTAATGGGATAGATTCTATTGCATAGTATCTGAGACATTTGGGGTTACTGTATGGACAGCCTCAAAGTGTCTTGCAACAGGATAATTTTGGGGCATATTATCAAGGGGGTTTATCTCCGCTTTTTTGGCTTTAAAAGCCAAGAAAGCGGAGATAAAATTATCTCCCTATTACCTAGCTGCCGCTAACACCAGTTAGCGACAGCTAGTAGGAGATAGCGACCATCTTGGGCCCCACTTTGCATGTCAGTGATATTTATCACGAATGACATGCAAAGTGGGCGTGCCAAGATGTTAGAGACTGGAAACAGTCGCTAACATCGCTATCTCCTATTACCAACTTTTGGAGATATTCGCGCTAAGCGCGAATATCTCCAAAAGCTAACACCTGCCCTGAGCAGTTCTTAGCCATGTTATCCAATGGGAGGTGGATAACATGGCTAAGAGCATTAGCTCGGTAATGCATGAATATCGCTGACTTTTCAGCGATATTCATGCATTGCGGCGATTTTTATCGCATTTGCGATAAACCTTGGTAATACCAAGGTTTATTTGCGGTAAAAATCGCCGCAGCTCAGCGGTAAATTTTTGTCTCTAACCAAGCAATAGCGATAATTATCGCTATTGCTTGGTAATATGCCCCTTTGATCCTTATTAGTGATTGCCCTTAGGTGTTGCAAGTTACGTTTGTGCACCTGCAGTTTGGAACTCCCTATATATTTAAGATGACACTCGAATTCCAGGACATAGATACAGTATTCTGTCTTGCAAGTTAGATGTTGTTTTATATCTCTTCTAGTCCTGGAAAATGCTGTTATATAGTCTTTGGTATTTGTACCAAACTGACAGGCCTTGCACGTCAAACATCTTTAAAAACCCTTTCTGGATGGTAGCCAGTTATCCTTCTTGAAGCTTTCCTGACTGTTTTTAGCTAACATATTACCAATGCTCCTAGCTTTTCAAAAAGCTATAGCTGGATGTGAGGGCATTAGGTCACCAATCACAGGGTCAATCTGGATAAAGTGCCAATTGTGTCTGATAATACTTCTTAGTTCCTTTTCTTGTTTAGAATATGCTAGAATCAGTCGGACAGGATCAGATTTTTTGTTGTTTACATCTCCCTGTGTCTTTTGGGATTTACATTCAAGGAGTTCCTCTCTTAGCTTCAATTGTGATTTCTTCATTGCAGTATCTACCCATTTGTAGCTATAGCCTCTCTCTACAAATCTGGCTAGGCTCTCCAACTGCTTTTCCTTCGCGTTGTTCGAGTCACTACATATACGACGGATGCGAAGCATCTCCCCATACGGTATTCTTTTTATTAAATGTGGGGGATGAGCACTTGTAGTGTGGAGCAATGTATTGCCCGCCGTGGGTTTTCGAAAAAGGGTAGTTGTTAAGATATTGTTATTTATAAAAACCTGCACGTTTAAAAATTTCACAGAGTGTTTTCTAATATTAGATGTAAAATTCAAATTAAGATCACTTAATTTCATCTATAAATTTCAACACACTCTCTCCGTACCACGCCAAACAATAAAAAGATCGTCAATAAAGCGCATCCAGGAAATTATGTTATGTGTACAGTTGGGTTCAAATTCCCGCCTGAGGAACAGTTCCTCCCACCAGTCCATGAAAAGGCAAGCGTAACTGGGGGAGAAACTGGCCCCATAGCTACACCCTGTACCTGTTGATAAAATTGGCCATTAAAAAGGAAGTAGTTATTTTCTAAGCAAAAGGACAACATTTCCACCAACATTTTCGTGTGATGTGCAAATTCCATTGGTCTCGAACTTAAAAAATATTCACAAGCCTGTAGGCCATCCCTATGCTTTGTACAAGTATAAAGGGAACTCACATCCAATGTAACCAACCATAAATCAGAGCTCCACACAATATTCTTAATTTTACCAATAAAGTCACTAGTGTCTTGGACATAAGACTCCAATTTCTTCATGTGTGTCTGTAAAAAATAATCAATGTATTTTGAAAGGTTCTCCAAAGGTCCTTCGCATGCTGCAATAATAGGTCTACCTGGTTGCGCCGTTAAGTTCTTATGGACCTTGGGTATAAAATAAATATAGGGTACCAGGGGATATTCTTTTTTGATGAATTTGTATTCATCCCCACTTTGGAGACCCAAACCTTTCCATCCCAACAGACTTTTGAATAATATTTCCTGTGTCGCTTTATATTTCAACATGGTGCTCTTTCTATAACATTGAATTTTGTTCTATATACTGGGAAAAAAGGTTAACATAATGTTATATTTAGGTGAATTTTTCAGTAACAATGTAATGTTTTAAACTCTAAAAACAACTGAAATTTCTAGTTAGAATTATAGATAGCTCAAGTAATTATAACCAATTCCTTTTCTTCGAGTTCACCCTATATAAATTGCAGGTAAAAAATAACCACATAGGTGGACCCCTCGAACATAGCCTGTGAACTGGCCCCAGGGTATGGGATCTGTGGGGCCCTAAATGGCTCAGGGAGGGGTGCCACGTGGCCACCTCCCCATTTTCTTAAATTTCTTAAATCTCAATGCTTAATTTATGCATCAATCTAAGCCTGAAAGACTATTGTTTTGACTTATACTGGGTGCTCCCTTGTGTCTGAACAAAGTGAAACCTCTCTAAAGAGCTAGAATGATATTAGAACACGTGCCATTGGATGCTTTATTTATTCCAGGTTTTCATTTTACAGCTTGGCATGGATGGCACTGTGTAATCATATGCTTGAAGGATTTGCAGTAGAAATGGCAAAAAACTTTGTCCCTTTCTAGCTGGGCATGGATGTCACTGTGCTAATCTATGCTTAAAAACTTTGCTAGAAAAATAGGAATTTGAGCTGAGCAGATTTAGAGTGTAGTTGGTGTTGTAGGGTGCTCTATACAGGAGCTGTTCTCCACCTAACCTTTTAACTACCCAGAGTTCTCTGCTTCTTTTTGCACATAAATATATATATTTATTTATATAATTCACTGAATAAACAAACTTTTAATTGACATTATATAATCAGGTGAAAATATCAGTGACAACACTCATTTTTAAACTAAAAAGAAACATTGAATTTCACCAATTACAGTTATCAGGGGATTAAGGCACTTCAAGGACATAACAGGTAGCGCCAGAATGTAATGGTCAATGAAATATAGAGTGGACATCTGTAAAAAAGGTGCTAGTTGTTGTGCCTCTCTGTATTGTACTACTTGTTACCCATTTAAAAATCCCTCTCTTTTGTTGCTTTTTTCCTTTTGGTTTCCTTGTGTTTAGGAATTCACTTATATTTTACATTTACTGTTCTTGTTATTGTTCAAGATGCTGTGAGATATTCTCTCTCTCACTTACTTCCTCAGCTCTGTCTGATATGATTTGTGGGGGCATCGTGAGGTCTCCATCTCTAATTGTGACAGCAAAAACCACGGCCAAAAGTTGTGAATTTAAATCTATGGTTGTGCTATTGGTGTTCAATTTACCTAACAGCCGGTTCAGTGACTTACAAAAGTCCCTCCAACAAAGTTTGCCAGCATCGCTGTTCACCTGCGAAGAACTTAGGGGCATATTATCAAGAAACGGCGTTAAAATTATCGCCGCTTTAGCGGCAGGAAACTGTAGCTGTAGCGGCGATAATGGGCTTCATAATATGCCGTTGTGAATTCCCATAGAAGCCCATGTCCTGGTGTGAACATGGGCTTCTATTGGAATTCTCAAGAGCATAATATCAAGCCCATTATCGCCGCTTTAGCGGCAGTTTCCTGCCTCTAAAGCGACGATAATTTGAACGCCGTTCTTGATAAAATGCCCCTCAGTCCAAGAACAAACTACAGTCCTGCGTTTGTCTCTTACTCCCTTTTGACACTTTTCCTCAAATTCCTACTACAGGCAACAAGATACTATTTATTGATTGTTCACTTAGAAGTTAATGGACAGCATGGGCTTTGAGCATGTCTACACACTAAGAACCTGGCACCCTTCCCCCACCAAAGCACCGATGCTGGGGGGGGGTCTCTGTATTTCTACGGGGCAGAGCGTTGGGGATTTGAAGTAGGAACAAGAAGTTCCCCTGAGAAAGGAAGATGTACTAGGGGATTCAGTTATTGCAGTCCTGATTTCCTCAGTAATTATTAATCCCCCCCAACCCCACCCTCCCTATTCCATTCGGAGACTCGATTTGCTTCCAATAAGGGAAGTCACTGGATGAAACACTACTGATTTGCGGAGTTACTACAGATCTGGTAATCCTACTTTGGTCAGAAGCTACTGTTACAAGCCACAGTCACTGACTACAGAATGAGGTCTAGAGGGCCCTATTTTTTGGGGTATTGTTTTTTCAAGAAGATGGTTAATCTCTGTGAACACTGTTAAATGCTACTATCTGCCCCCTGCAAAATATTTGTATTCCCAAACTCAAATGCTCCATTTCAGGCCAGTATTTGCAAACCCACATTGTAACTGCATTTATGTCATGAGCTTGTTTAAGGAGATTCTGTATTGAACTATCTTCTGTTTAATTCCCTTAGAAGCAGATTTCTTTGAACGCTTAAAGTAGTAGTCATCTCCTTTTTCACCCACTGATAGGTATGTTCAGAACAATTTCTTTTGGCTCTAAAGTATTCACTGAGACGGATACTCCATCTGAGACTGGGTGGGTGGGTGCTTGATGCGTGCAGGATAGATTTCGAAGTTGTCTGTTTCCTAAACAGTTTTGTATTCAAATTCACATCTACAATATTCAGTCTAATAGCTAAGAAATCTATAATGTTCTGGCTAAACTGAATTGTAAATCTCACGTTCATATTGTTCTCATTCAAAGCAAGTCGGAGGGCCTTTAACTTATTCCGATGAACAATCATCGAAAAACTCTGATCTTCGAGGTCAAATGTGACAGATTGCTGCCACGGAAAAATTTAAAGAAAGAAAACAAGTGTGCTTGTTTAAACATCAAGCTCCCAGGTGGGGCACATCCTGGGTGCTTATTTCTATAAATAAAAGGCAGAGGGGTTACATGTGCCACCATCCCCATTTATAATAGGAGCTCCAGAGACCAGCACCTCCCTAGGGGCCAGGGCAAACCAAAAATGAAAAGGAGGGGGCTGTGTGCCCCCCCTTCAAAGGCGTTTTATGGACTCACGGACCACCACCTCCCCAGGGCTAAATGCATTTATGAAGGAAGGAGGGGCGCCTCGCGGCCCCCCGTATTGGGTCATGTTCAGGCTCAGGGACGATCACCTCAAAGGTACTGGCCCTAAATGAAAAAGGAAGGTGGCCACTTGGCCCCCCTCCTGAGGCCATTAATTTCCCTTGGACTGCCAAACCCCGAGGCTGGCTCCCTATGTCCAAAAGTGCCCAGCGCTGGACTTTGCTGTTTGCTCTCATTTGGCGGGAGCTTTGACTACTCCCGCCAAGCGAGAGCAAACAGTAACTCTGCTCCCAGTGGGTGGGAGCGGGAAAACTGGAAGCAGGCTTTTCATTGGTTTCCCTGATATGAAGGCATTACTGTCACATTCAGAGAGCATCATTTTTTGGCTGCTCTCTACATGTGGGAGCAATGCCGGCTCCCACTGGACTGTGGGGGTATTAAGGTTCCCCGCGGTACCCAAAGATTCAGACTGGGCTCCAGGACACCCAGATAAAAGGCCAGGCCCCGGAAGATGGGGTCACTGGGTGCGAAATTGGTTTGAATTGCACTTCTTATGATCTCAAATGTTACATCGCTAATGACATGGTCAGTGACATCACTGATGGCATCACTGGTGACATCATCCACCTCCAACTCACACACCCACACAATCATTCACACACCCACTCACACTCATACAACCACTCACACAACCACTCACACCACTCACAGATCTATACAACCACTCACAGACCCATACACGCACTCACACACCCACTTACATACCTGCACAACCACTCACCCACCCATAAAACCCTCACACATCATGCAACCACTCACACACCCACATAGCTACTCAGACACCTACCCATTCAACAGCTCACACACCCACTCGCATAACCATACAGACACTCACACACCCAGTGACAGATCCATACAGCCACTCACACAACCATACAGTCACTCAGATACCCACTCACACACTGATATAGACAGTCACAAAGCCACTCAAATGGCATATGTTGGACACAGTATCACTCATTAGTAGTATAGAAATAACAGTGATCCCACTTATGGTGTAGCTTTGCATGTGTCTAAGTCTCAGAATGTTTATGAAACACTTACACTAGCTGCATGATGTCATCAGTGATGTCATTAAAGAGGTCACTGACCATGTCTTGAGTGATGTAATATGTGAGGTCCGAAGCAGGGCATTGTTGGGGCATAACTTATAGTTAGCTCAGGTAACTATACCTGCTGAATTTCACTGGTTTTGTATGAGTGAAATCTGAGCGTAACTATAACATCTCTCTAACCTTTGGTGTTTTCAGAGTATATATATATTTTTTTTTCACACCCAATTCAGCAGTTTCCGAAAGAAAAGAGGGCATTCCAATAGATGTTGCAGATTTCAGCGTTCTTTATTTAGGAAAATGGACTATGCTGCTCCTTCGACACATGTATTATGTATGTATACATCACTATTTATATATATGCGAAGCGGAAACGCGTCTCTCCTGTCGCGGGGTCGCGGGAGACCCTAGAAAATAAAAGGCCATATTCCTACAGCCTTGAATGACAAAACGTGACCAAATTATTGCACTATGCTAAGCAACACAATAGTGCCAAGTTTTGGCAAACAATTAATAAGATAGAGTGACCGAACCACCCAGGAATTAGATCCAATATAACAGATGCCGACTGGGTTGATTACCTCTCCGCTCATTTTAACAACAAGGGAGCAGGCATTTTGACACCGGACATCGAATCCCCCAACAAGAGAAAAACGACACACTTGGTCAGCAGCACTAATATCCATAAGCAACAGGGGATCCTGATGGCTGGGGATTTAGACCCAACAGACCCCACTGTAGAGGTAGGCTACGCCCCACAGAAAAACAGATAAAAGACCTAATAACCAAGGGATCCCACCTAAACTGTCTAAACACAATGCCGTCTTTTGGAGCAAGGCTCTATTACCAGTCTTCAAGAGCCTAACCCCTTCGCCGCAGGGCTAATTCCCATGCGGTGTGGGGGGCCGCACGCAGCACCATGGTGCTCGTGACGAGCTGAGCTCGTTATGAGCACCGAAGGTGTTAAATAACACAGTCACTATTCCGGAATCTTGGAAAGGATCTATTATTAGTCCAAATTTTAAACAAGGCAAAAGAAACAATCCAAATAACTACTGACTGATCGCCCTCCTTGATGTAGACTCCAAATACTACACCGGTACAATCCTGGACGAGCTAACATCCTGGGCTTCAGATAAATCCTTTATTCCCATTAATCAAACCGGGTTCCATAGTGGCCAGGGAACTACAACAAACATACTGGCTCTCACGTTGTTAATGGATGCAGCCAAAATCTCAAAAATGCCTCTCTTCCTGTGTTTTATTGACTACACAGCCGCTTTCAACCATGTCGACCATTCCAAACTTAGGAGAAAACTGGATAATTGGGGTATACCAACCACTCTTTTGGATGGGCTAAAACAGCTGCATACAGACACATGGCTCAAGGTCAAAATAGGTGCAGGGTCACACATCTCAAAACAAATCATGATCTCGAAGGGCCTCAAGCAGGGGTGTGTCCTGGCCCAATTCTTTTTAATCTTTTTTTGGCCGATCTGCCTGGGGAATTGGATAGCTGTGTATGCCATGCTCCAAAATTGAGAAACAAGCTAATGTCATATTTGCTATATGCTGATGACCTGGTTTTATTAAGTAGGACACCAATTGGACTTCAGTATCTAATAAACACAACATGCAGTTTTTCTTATCGGAACTCCCTCAAAATGAACCTCAAGAAGACTAAAATTATGGCAGTTAACTACCCCAAAAAGAAGACCAACAGCTGGTTCCTTGATGGCCAACGTTTGGATCAAGTACAAAGTTACAAATATCTGGGAATTCTAATGGATCATAAAAGCACATTCAAACTCCAGCTAGAGTCCATGCGAAGAAAGGGGACCACAACGTATTTGCACTGAAGTCACTGAAGAGACGGCTTTGCGACCCCACATTTGATCCCGTTTTACAGGTCTTGAGGGCCAAACTGCTGCTGACATTGGCATATGGGAGTGAGGCTCTAAAAGGTAAAGACGCAGCAGTTTTAGATGTCATAACTTCCAAATCCTCCAGAGCAATTTTCCACCTCCCAAAATATGTCTCCCCGGCTCAAATCTGGTTAGAACTTGGGATTCAAAGGCAAACGGTGGAAAGGAGGAGTACCTTCGTTAAAAGGTGGCATAAAATCCAAAGTGCTGAGGCAGGATCTTTAAACTCCCACCTCTGGAAAGCCTTGCACAATCAAGAAAAATCCCCAGCCAAGGATTATCTGTTTGACACTATTGAGTTACCTGGGCCTGTCTGAACTCTGGCCCGTTCCAACAGATCCTCTTTCTTTCAAAAAAGCAGTGAGAAAAACCACATCTATGCTATCTGTTTTAGAAGACAAAGCAATTCTCACTAAAAAGGTACACGGCTAAATAGTGCTCAGTGACTATGTAAGGCTGAAACCTCTCGCCTTCCTGAGTGCCAGAATCAAGATAAGCAGGAAGGAAAACTTTCTAAGGTTGCGCTTGGGGGTAATTGCAATCAAACCCCATCTTCCACCATGGGAAAGGAAAGGAGGCCCTCCAACCTATCGTCTATGTGGAAGTGGGAAGGAAGCCATCACTCACGTCATCTGCCACTGCCCCAACTTAAAAGGACATAAGATGCACCTTGTTACGTCCCTTTTTTAGGTATTACGGCATCCAGTCCTGTAGGCAGGCAGTGAAGCTGTGATTCAATATCATTGACATTTAGCTTAACTGTCAGCTAACAAAATGTTTTGAGACGGTAACTAAGAGACTTAAAACCCTGTTGTTATCCGAAATATGCTAATATGCTTAATAAGTACAATATTAACTTAATATCTTGTTATAGTTGTACTTGCACTTTAATCACCAAACCTCTAACTTGGACAACGGACTTGGTTAAGCTGTGCCATCCGACCTGAGAAGTTGTTGTAGTCAATGGCAGATAGCACTATATGAGACGTAAGAGTCTATGAGAATCTGTTTTAAAACAGCCTATTGTACAAATTAGGAATATGTAATTGATGATCTTTTTAACATTATGCGGCTTTTAATTGTTTTTAATTGTATTTAATTGTGTACAATTTGAATCTTTTTTGTTATGTATTTGCAAATATTTTAACAATTCAAGCAAAATAAAATGTTATAATTATTATTACAGCCTTGAGTGTGTGCCTTCTTCTTTGCTGATATAGTATAGGAGAACAAGGGTACCGCGAAATGCGAACCTGGGGTTGTGATGTGTTTAGGAAATACAGTGGTTCAGGGTTGGCCTTCTAGGTCCAGAGAGAGAGACTGTGTGTCTATATATTTTGCCCTTGTGGGGAAAGGGTACGTTCAATTTAGGCTTGACACTTGATCAAAGAGGGAGCAGGGTTGTAGGGCAACATTTATGGTTTATTTTCATTTAAACACATTGAAGCTCAAAAATACGTTCAGGTGCTCTCGTAAGTGGGAAAGTGCGTATTGTGATTAAGTAAAAAGTGAAATAAAAACTATAACATCACATTGACAACATGAAGGAACTCCAATTAAATATATACATTGGATGTTGTCCCAGTTGAAAGGGTCAACAACGTTTCGATCTTTTTGTTAGTTAAGATCTTCTTCAGGACATAGAGTGAACAATCTGAAACAGAATTAGAGCAAGGTATGGTCACATTTTTGCCTACTAGGGGTTTACAGTTAGTTGTACCACAATAACAATTTGTAACTACATCAATATTATCACTGGGAGCACACAGTCATTGAACTATGCACTGTAACTATAACATGAATGTGAGGTTATGGTTACCTGAACGTATTTTTGAGCTTCAATGTGTTTAAATGAAAATAAACCATAAATGTTGCCCTACAACCCTGCTCCCTCTTTGATCATGTGTTAAGCCTAAATTGAACGTATTCTTTCCCCACAAGGGCAAAATATATAGACACACAGTCTCTCTCTCTCTGGACCTCAATTCTGTAAACTATAAAATCCTTTTCTAATCATTTAGACAGAAGAGGATGTAATTCATTTTCAGAAGTTTAGCATAATATTACATAAAGGTTCCATAAACTTTCAGATTCACTAAACATGCAGATAAAAATTATACTGGGGCTTTAAAACAATCACAAAAATGTGTGAAGATCTTCCGTTGCATCCAACCCCCCCGGCCATTTGGAATCGAACTCTAACATATATTTAGTTTCAGTTTGTCTAAGGCAGGCTTGCCTGTCTCCTCCTCTCTTTGTTAATGGGATAGATTCTATTGCATAGTATCTGAGACATTTGGGGTTACTGTTATGGACAGCCTCAAAGTGTCTTGCAACAGGATAATTTTGATCCTTATTAGTGATTGCCCTTAGGTGTTGCAAGTTACGTTTGTGTACCAGCAGTTTGGTACTCCCTATATATTTAAGATGACACTCGAATTCCAGGACATAGACACAGTATTCTGTCTTGCAAGTTAGATGTTGTTTTATATCTCTTCTAGTCCTGGAAAATGCTGTTATTTAGTCTTTGGTATTTGTACAAAACTGACAGGCCTTGCACGTCAAACATCTATAAAAACCCTTTCTGGATGGTAGCCAATTATCCTTCTTGAAGCTTTCCTGACTGTTTTTAGCTAACATATTACCAATGCTCCTAGCTTTTCGAAAAGCTATAGCTGGATTTGAGGGCATTAGGTCACCAATCACAGGGTCATCGTGGATAAAGTGCCAATTGTGTCTGATAATACTTCTTAGTTCCTTTTCTTGATTAGAATATGCTAGAATCAGTCGGACAGGATCAGATTTTTTGTTGTTTACATCTCCCTGTGTCTTTTGGGATTTATATTCAAGGAGTTCCTCTCTTAGCTTCAATTGTGATTTCTTCATTGCAGTATCTACCCATTTGTAGCTATAGCCTCTCTCTACAAATCTGACTAGGCTCTCCAACTGCTTTTCCTTCGCGTTGTTCGAGTCACTACATATACGACGGATGCGAAGCATCTCCCCATACGGTATACTTTTTATTAAATGTGGGGGATGAGCACTTGTAGTGTGGAGCAATGTATTGCCCGCCGTGGGTTTTCTAAAAAGGGTAGTTGTTAAGATATTGTTATTTATAAAAACCTGCACGTTTAAAAATTTCACAGAGTGTTTTCTATTATTAGATGTAAAATTCAAATTAAGATCATTCACATTAATTTCATCTATAAATTTCAACACACTCTCTCCGTACCACGCCAAACAATAAAAAGATCATCAATAAAACGCATCCAGGAAATTATGTTATGTGTACAGTTGGGTTCAAATTCCCGCCTGAGGAACAGTTCCTCCCACCAGCCCATGAAAAGGCAAGCGTAACTGGGGGAGAAACTGGCCCCCATAGCTACACCCTGTACCTGTTGATAAAATTGGCCATTAAAAAGGAAGTAGTTATTTTCTAAGCAAAAGGACAACATTTCCAACAACATTTTCGTGTGATGTGCAAATTCCATTGGTCTCGAACTTAAAAAATATTCACAAGCCCGTAGGCCATCCCTATGCTTTGTACAAGTATAAAGGGAACTCACATCCAATGTAACCAACCATAAATCAGAGCTCCACACAATATTCTTAATTTTACCAATAAAGTCACTAGTGTCTTGGACATAAGACTTCAATTTCTTCATGTGTGTCTGTAAAAAATAATCAATGTATTTTGAAAGGTTCTCCAAAGGTCCTTCGCATGCTGCAATAATAGGTGTACCTGGTGGCGCTGTTAAGTTCTCATGGACCTTGGGTATAAAATAAATATAAGGTACCAGGGGATATTTTTTTTTGATGAATTTATATTCATCCCCACTTTGGAGACCCAAACCTTTCCATCCCAACAGACTTTTGAATAATATTTCCTGTGTCGCTTTATATTTTAACAGGGTGCTCTTTCTATAACATTGAATATTGCTATATATACTGGGAAAAAAGGTTAACATAATGTTATAGTTAGGTGAATTTTTCAGTAACAATGTAATGTTTTAAACTCTAAAAACGACTCAAATTTCTAGTTATAATTATAGATAGCTCAAGTAATTATAACCAATTCCTTTTCTTCGAATTCACCCTATATAAATTGCAGGTAAAAACTAACCACATAGGTGGACCCCTCGAACATAGCCTGTGAACTGGCCCCAGGGTATGGGATCTGTGGGGCCCTAAATGGCTCAGGGAGGGGTGCCACATGGTCACCTCCCCATTTTCTTGAATTTCTTAAATCTCAATGCTTAATTTATGCATCAATCTAAGCCTGAAAGACTATTGTTTTGACTTATAATGGGTGCTCCCTTGTGTCTGAACAAAGTTAAACCTCTCTAAAGAGCTAGAATGATAGCGGAACACATGCCATTGGATGCTTTATTTATTCCAGGTTGTCATTTTACAGCTTGGCATGGATGGCACTGTGTAATCATATGCTTGAAGGATTTGCAGTAGAAATAGCAAAATACTTTGTCCCTTTCTAGCTCGGCATGGATGTCATTGTGCTAATCTATGCTTAAAAAATGTTGCTAGAAATACAGGAATTTGAGCTGAGCAGATTTAGAGTGTAGGTGGTCTTGTAGGGTGCACTATACAGGAGCTGTTCACCTAAACTTGGAAACTACCCAGAGTTCTCGCTTCTTTTTTGCACATAAATATATATATTTATTTATATAATTCACTGAATAAACAAACTTTTAATTGACATTATATAGGTGAAAATATCAGTGACAACACACATTTTTAAACTAAAAAGAAACATTGAATTTCACCAATTACATTTATCAGGGAATTAAGACACTTCAAGGGCATAACAGGTAGCGCCAGAATGTAATGGTCAAAGAAACATGGAGTGGACATCTGGAAAAAAGGTGGTAGTTGTTGTGCCTCTCTGTATTGTACTACTTGTTACCCATTTAAAAATCCCTCTCATTTGTTGCTTTTTTCCTTTTGGTTTCCTTGTGTTTAGGAATTCACTTATATTTTACATTTACTGTTCTTGTTATTGTTCAAGATGCTGTGAGATATTCTCTCTCTCACTTACTTCCTCAGCTCTGTCTGATATGATTTGTGGGGGCATCGTGAGGTCTCCATCTCTAATTGTGACAGCAAAAACCACGGCCAAAAGTTGTGAATTTAAATCTATGGTTGTGCTATTGGTGTTCAATTTACCTAACAGCCGGTTCAGTGACTTACAAAAGTCCCTCCAACAAAGTTTGCCAGCATCGATCTTCACCTGCGAAGAACTTAGGGGCATATTATCAAGAAACGGCGTTAAAATTATCGCCGCTTTAGCTGCAGGAAACTGTAGCTGTAGCGGCGATAATGGGCTTCATAATATGCCCTTGTGAATTCCCATAGAAGCCCATGTTCTGGTGTGAACATGGGCTTCTATTGGAATTCTCAAGAGCATATTATCAAGCCCATTATCGCCGCTTTAGCGGCAGTTTCCTGCCTCTAAAGCGACGATAATTTGAACGCCGTTCTTGATAAAATGCCCCTCAGTCCAAGAACAAACTACAGTCCTCCGTTTGTCTCTTACTCCCTTTTGACACTTTTCCTCAAATTCCTACTACAGGCAACAAGATACTATTTATTGATTGTCCACTTAGAAGTTCATGGACAGCATGGGCTTTTAACATGTCTACACACTAAGAACCTGGCACCCTTCCCCCACCAAAGCACCGATGCGGGGGGGGGGGGTCTCTGTATTTCTACGGGGCAGAGCGTTGGGGATTTGAAGTAGGAACAAGAAGTTCCCCTGAGAAAGGAAGATGTACTAGGGGATTCAGTTATTGCAGTCCTGATGTCCTCAGTAATTATTAATCCCCCCCCAACCCCACCCTCCCTATTCCATTCGGAGACTCGATTTGCTTCCAATAAGGAAAGTCACTGGATGAAACACTGCTGATTTGCGGAGTTACTACAGATTTGGTAATCCTACTTCGGTCAGTAGCTACTGTTACAAGCCACAGTCACTGACTACAGAATGAGGTCTAGAGGGCCCTATTTTTTGGGGTATTGTTTTTTCAAGAAGATGGTTAATCTCTGTGAACACTGTTAAATGCTACTATCTGCCCCCTGCAAAATATTTGTATTCCCAAACTCAAATGCTCCATTTCAGGCCAGTATTTGCAAACCCACATTGTAACTGCATTTATGTCATGAGCTTGTTTAAGGAGATTCTGTATTGAACTATCTTCTTTTTAATTCCTTTAGAAGCAGATTTCTTTGAACGCTTAAAGAATGAACCAATAGATTCTAGCCATCTCGGAAGCGTTTGCTTCATTTTGAGATGCTGTTCATTGAGAAATGGCCGTCTTAAACATGCTTGCTCAATGTCTGCATAAATCTAGTTGACAAATCAATCTAGAAATAAGGACTTGATTTATTTGAAGTTAATCTTTTATCATGTAAAATTGTCCATTTAGGGCCATATGTATCAAGGCCAAATGGGTTCGCAAATGCCAAAATTTGCAGAATTTCGGCGTTTGCAAACCCATTTTTGCAAAATGGTATGTATGAATAAATTTGGGTACAAAATAAGGAATCGCAAAATTTGCCATTCCTTATTTTGCGATTGCATTTAAGGAATCGCAAATTTTGTGATTCCTTAAATGCAATGTATGAAGCAAAAAAAAATCAAAAATACCCTTAAGGAATCGCAAATTACCACCAACTTGTAGTTGGTGGTAATTTGCGATTTCTTTTACAAATGCACTTTATGCAATTTGTAAAGGTGCCATGTGACGCTCATTCATGCCCTTACAGTATGTAAGTGCACCATATGCGCAAACATGTCATTTTCAGGGGTGCAGCGGGGTGTTCTTGAGACACCCCTGCACCCTTGAAATTATTCTCAATTTGAGATTAGCAAATTGCGAATCGCAAATTGAGAATCATTTCACATTCATTCCTATGGGCCTCCTGGCCCATAGAAATGAATGGGAAAATATTCCTTAATTGCGATTAGCAATTTGCTAATCGCAATTAAGGAATTTTAAGAAATCGCTAAAAAAAAGCGAATTTCTACATACATATCATTTTGCGATTTCTAAATAGCGATTCCTTAAAAATCGCTATTTAGGAATCGCAAAAGGGAATGTTAATACATCTGGCCCTAAAGGCGGATTTTTCGAATGTCCATGCTTTTTCGCAATTCTAGGTTTATCTAATAAAATATAAGGAAGCTAGAACATATTGACACTACAAAAACAAATGATTGTATAAAACAGCGGTAAATAGGCAATATTGTTAATAAAGTTAATGGTTAAGGGCATCGTTGTAAATTGCATCATTTATAAAACTACACAAAAGGGCAGATTGCTGCCTAATGAGGTCAATTAGAAGAGTTGCTTTTTTTTCTAAGGGTAATACATATCGTACACAAGCCTTTCAACACTCATTAAAGCGTTCTGTTGGAACGTGTGAATAATAGGATTAATATAGCTGTGGGCACTCCGGGGTCAGGAGGCAATAGATCAATGCAGACAGCAGAGCATATTAAAAGGATTATAGATTACCATCAGATGGCTGTTTCACGAGCAGAGAGTCACTCGCGAGCATTGCCAAAGGTTAACTGAGATAGAAGGTCGATGTTTCCAGTTTATAATCCACTGAAAGACATTAGTTATGGGACTTTCCGTCTGATAAAAAGGACACTAACAAACAAAGAAAGCCTTTTTGTCACTGAACTGGTTTAAAACGGCAAGCTACTTCTCAAAAGGATGAAGGGCACAGGTCTGCTATGATAATTGAAAAAAAATTCTATTGCCTGGAAAAATGGAGCCCTATTCATCAGGCGCCTGTGGGAGATGCAGTGGGTGGAATTGTCAGGAGGCATTTTTGATGTTCTCACTCCCAGCACAGACTTATTTGCAAATGTATGTTTTATATTACATATCCAGGGTATATGTGGTAGCTCCTACATAATTAAATGTATATAAATATATTCAATGAAAAAAACAAAAACGTTACAGTGACATTACTCTTAGGTCTTATAATAATATAAAAACTAACAATTAAAAACAAAAATACAATGAAAATTGCCAGTTATCATTTACTGAGTTAACTATATCTTCTGCCCAAACCACGCCCTCCTTAGGACCTCAGATATTACATCACTCATGACATGTTAGATAATAGCAGTGATGACATCACTGATGACATCTCAGATAACATAATTGTTACACATCACTGGTTACATCATCCAAGTTACTGCTTAGCAAATATAAACCGTGTAATACTGCAGACAAGTCTCGTTTAGTGTGGTAAAAGTTATGTGGTGCACAATTTAGCTACCAGTGTAGTTTTAAGTTCAAGCTGTACTTCATTAAAGCAAGATAGAGACTGAGTACAGCAAGAAATATATTGTTGTATATTGTATAATATATGGCTGGCTCACTTACAGACAGTTCAAATCAGAGTATGATTGTAAGCGTTATTAAAATGGTGTATACCATTCTGCTTACTTCAGGCATATTTGTAAGGTATTTTTACTGGGCTTATTCGTAATTTTATTTACTCCAGAGTAATTGGAGTAACTTGGTAAATCAATGTGACTCTTGTGAAGTGTAATTGCCAATTTTACCACCTAAGGATGGCGTCCCTGAAACGTTTCTCCCATTTAGGTCAAATCGGGCTGCGAGAAGCACTACAATATTGCAATCCGCGAATCCCCACGTTCATCTTTTGGCGAACACAATTAGAATGTTCAGCTGTGAAAGGACGTACGGAGCCAGTATTCATTCAGGTAAGTCCTTTAATGACAGTCATCCTCGACCACCAAGCAGCAACTGCCGCCAGCAGAATCTCACATCCCCAATGTTCACTATTCCATCCTGGAACCTGACACATATCCCTTCTTACAGAATGAAAAAGAAAGAACAGCCTTAAACAAAATACAACAATTAATGATGAAAAAAAACAAAATACATGCAGATTATAATTACATCTATTGAACCATATCCAGAGCAACATGATGAAAATACAGAAGAAAATTGGCAGAGAATAATGCATGACATAATCATTAAAGCGTGCAGGAGGCGGCCATCTTGAATGTGGGCCAGAGCGGTGTGAGCGCTCTAGTGTCCCACATAAAAGGAAATGGTCGTCTCCTGCGCTAGCGGTCGCGTTTGCGGGAGCGCCGTCCCTGCGCCGGAGTCTCGCCTGAGTCAGCCCGTCTGCGCCCGTCAGCATCCTGGAGGCGCTCGGGGCGCGAGCCAGGTGGGTCTCATTTAGCACTTAGTAGGATGTACACTAAAGAGGAACTTTTGTCCTATAACACACATACTGCTCCATGTCAGCGAGTCATCCCCTATTCCGCAGGGGCTATTACTAAATGTTTCATGTGTGGGTGGAATCCTGGTTTCACCGAAACCCCTCTGTACAATCTCCCCCCTTTAGGCAGCAAATGTGCATTATTAAACACCAGGTCCCTGCCCCAACATGCTCTTGACATCCATAATCTTCTAACACACGATGAAACGGACTGTCTCTTTCTCACGGAGACATGGCTTGGTGAGGGATCGGAACCTGATCTGGCCATCGCCATCCCTCCTACGCATGCTATTTTCCGTCGAGACAGAAGTACGGGCAGGGGAGGCGGAGTGGCGCTCATTATTAAGAGGCACATGCCATGTACTATCCTGCCTGTGGATGACCTACCAGGCTGTGAGACCCTAGCCTTTTCCTTGGCCCTCTCCCCCCATCAATCCTGCTTTGGGCTCTTGCTTTATAGACCTCCTGGCCCTCTCGGCTCATTTACCGAGGATTTGTTCTCGATTATTTCCACACTCAGTCTTAGGGCAAAACACTGCCCAATCCTAGGGGATTTTAACATCCACATGGATAAGGTTGAGGACCCTGAAGTGCAAAAATTCCTGGATATGACATCTTCGGTGGGATTTCATATGTACTTGCAGGCACCTACACACGAGAAAGGGCACATTTTAGATCAAATCTTCTCGACCGTTCCGGTGTCCCTCCCCTCCCTCGCCCCAGTCATCTGGTCGGACCATTTCCTAGCGGACTTCGTGATAGTACATCATTTAGCGTCCACTCGCAATGTGCAGCGGCAAATAGCACATATGCCTTCCACAAATTCACCCCAGCCATGCTTACTCGGGCCTTAGAAAACTATCCTTGTGTTCTCACAGGTAGGTTGGAGGACGATGTAGTGTGTTTTCAGAACTGGCTCACTGCACGTTTGGAAGCCTTGGCACCACCCCGCCAGGTTAGATCAGAACTGGCAAGAGCGTCGGCCCCGTGGTTTTCTGCTGCCTTGGCTGGTAAGAGAAGGCACTGCAAGAGGCTGGAGAGAATTTGGCGGAGGCAGTATGATACATCTGCTAAGCAGTCTTATAGAGAAGCAGTGAAGGAATATCATCGGGAGATCAAAGCAGAGAAAAAATCCTTTTTAGCTAAAAGGATCGAGGAAGCAGATAACTCCTGCAAAGAGATCTTTAAGATTGTTAAAGAGTTTATCTCTCCCTCCTGCTGTACCCCCACGTCTGTCTTCTCGGAACCATGGATTACGGAGCTTGCAGAATTTTTCACTAATAAAATTCGTACCATCCAGTCGGCCTTGCAAGGAGCTCATAACATCTCGGATTCCGGCTCTGTGGCCGACGACTCTCTTAATCCCTGGTTACACTCATCTGCATCGGACACGGATACCTCGGGTCCTACCCTTGACTGCTTTCCTGTTTTAGAGCTTCATGCCTCGCTGGACCTCTTGTCCAACTTGAAATCTGGCTATCCACTTGACCCTTGCCCCGCCAAGTGTCTTGCGACCTTGGCTCCTGCTCTTAATTCTATCATCAACCCTATTATCGACTCATCCCTGAGCACGGGCAAAGTCCCCACATCTTGGAAGCAGGCCCAAGTCCTTCCCCTTATTAAAAAGACGAATGCAGATGCCAAATTGCATTCCAACTACAGGCCAATCTCGTTGCTGCCCGCTTTGGCCAAAATAGCGGAAAAGCATGTACACACCACCCTAGCCAACTTTCTAGAGGTCAATTCCTTCTTACATCAGTCACAGTCCGGCTTTAGATCTAACCTGAGTACAGACACCGCTCTACTCGAGGTGACCGAGGCTGTGAAGGAAACTCTGGACAGGGGTGGAAAGGCCTTGCTCATCATGCTTGATCTGTCGGCGGCCTTCGACACTGTTCCCCACGACCTTCTCCTGACAAGACTCTGGGAGATTGGCCTGAGGGGAACGGTGTTCGAATGGTTTCAATCTTTCTTGGCCGCCCGCAGAAAAACGATCTGGGCTCCCCCTTTCTCCGCCCCTATGCTGCAGCTTGAGGTGGGGGTCCCGCAGGGCTCCATACTCAGCCCCTCTCTTTTTAACATCTTCATGACACCTTTAGCGGCGCAAGTAGAGGAGCTAGGGGATCAGATTGTCTCCTATGCGGATGATGCACAGCTCCTGTTCACTTGTGACAGGGGCTGTGACTTCGACGGAGCGGCCATCCGGAAGTGTCTGGAGTTTGTGTTTGATTGGTTCGGGAAAAGCGGCCTCAAATGCAACTCAGACAAATCCGAGATATTGTTTTTTGGTTGTCCTGCCGACCCGAGATGGAAGCACTGGTGGCCTTCGGCCATGTTCCCCCCTGCCAGCGATTCTGTTACAGCTAAGAATCTGGGCATGCTGGTTGATAACACCCTCTCCTTCAAGGCCCAGGTAGCTGGCCTGATGGGGAAGTGCTTCGCCATCCTAAGGATGTTGAGAAAGTTTCCGCCGTACCTATCTTTGGAGCACAAGAAGATTACGGTGCAGGCCTTGATAGGCTCACGCCTAGACTATGCCAACATCCTTTATCTGGGTCTTCCTGAATATCTGCTGACCCGCCTGCAGGTAGTCCAAAATTCGGCAGCCAGGGCAATCTTTGGTCTTACCAGAAGAGCCAGGGCCAGCAACCTCCTTGTTACTCTGCATTGGCTGCTGATTCGTAAGCGCATCTCCTTTAAGACCTTAACCACAGCTTTTAAGGCGCTACACAATTTCGGCACTGGCTATTTGCAGAGAAGGGTCAACTTCTATCTCCCATCTAGACCCTTGAGGTCGGCTGCCCAGGCCAATGCAATCGTGCCGGCAGTGAGACGTGTTCGTTGTGGAGGTCGCTCTTTTAGTTACCTGGCCCCCCCGTCTTTGGAACACTCTGCCCTTGACGTTGCAAACGTGCTCCATTCTGTCTACCTTTAGAAAGGGACTTAAAACTCATCTTTCTGCCCTGTAAGTTGTTCCTGTTGATTCTTAGTGCCGCTTTGGCTGTCTTGTTAGTTGCTGGTATCTGTGTAATGATCTATAGCGCCGGGACGCTCTTCGGAGCAGCTGAGCGCTTTACAAAACCCCCAGTAACATAACATAACATAACAATTTCTGGTGGTACTCCCTGCCACAATATCACCACCGCTATCACCTCTTGAAACAAAGTCATCACTGACAGGATGACCAAAAGACTGACACCTGACATCCCTGAACATACCATCCTGGTGAACACCAAAACAGTCATGCACAACAGTGGTCTTGTTCTTGGGAACAACAGACACTATATTCTTACTCCACACTTTACAACCATCAACCACAATCACACAATCACGAACACCAATCACCATTTTGGGAGAGGAAAATTTGGAGCAACCTTTCCTCACAAAACCAGGTTTTTTAATGTGAACCCAATCCCCAGGCTTGACCAACAAGGTCCTCTCAGGGGTTATCACACCTGCTTTACCTGATACAGCCTTCCTCATATCAAATTCTTTCCCAAGAACATCACTGTAAACAATGTTTCGATCCATCCAACCCCTGTTCAAGTTAGTTCCAGCCACTCTTCCTCTCATCAAGGTGAAAGGGGAAAATCCAGTTACACTATGTGGAGTAGTTCTATATGCCCATAACATGTCCTTCAGGATTTTCTTCCAATTGAGATTATTCACTAAAGCCAACTGCAACTGATCTTTTACCACACGATTAAATCCCTCAACTAAACCAATACTCCTGGAATGTTAACGGGGTGTTCTGATGTGACGAATAGTAATCTTTTGCAAAAATGGTGTCATTTCCACAGATACTAATTGGGTACCATTTTCGGTGACCAACTCCTCTGGATGCCCTTTTCTGGCAAAAACCTCGATGAGAAAGTCGAAGCCAACAGAAGTGGAAACACGCTCGTCCATCTTTACTTCAGACCACCTAGACAAATAATCAATAAGCACCAAAGCAAATTTGGGTGTGCTGCCTAACACAGCAAACAGTTCAGAAATATCCAAACGACAATTTGCTCTAAGGCATGGACGGTAGTTTCACAGATACAACAGGACATGGAACAGTAACCTGGGAGTTGTCACTAATGACATAAGCATCACAATCTTTGACAAACTGTTCTGCCATTTCATCGGCCCGACTACCAGAAATCCTCTCTAATCCTATGTTTAGGCCCTCTGATACCACCATGGCCAACATGTGCAGGATGGAGAATTTTTCACTTAAGATCCACTGGAACAACAAGCAAACTGCCTTTAGGGAAATCACGATTGACAAAAGATAATTCATCACTCACTCTCTCAAAAGCAACAAGACTCTCATGTAAATCTTTAACAGTGGGCCAACCTTGAATCATATACCCCCTCACACTCGTTAAAACATCATCTTTCTCCACAGCATCCACCCACTCTTTCTCACACAAAGCACCATCCAAAACCTTTTCCAAAGAATTCATTACACAAACCATGATCAAGTCTGCATCAGTGCAGGTATCCATGCTATAATCGTCCGGGACGGGTAACCTGGAAAACAGTCAGCAGCAACATTTCTTTTCCCTGACACATGCTCTAGCTCGTACTGAAATTCCTGCATACGATACTGCCATTTGGCAGTGCAGGGAGTAGCCCTTCCACCACCATGAGTGCAAAATAGATCCAACAAAGGTTTATTATCTGTACGAAAAACAAACTCTCTCCCCCACAAGTAAGTTTTGAAATACTCAGTTCCCCAACACATGGCAAGGGTCTCCCTCTCAATACTAGAGTTAGTGGCTTCGGCCCCACGTAAAGTTCGGGACGCAAAAGCCACAATCTCCTCTCTACCATTTTAGCGCTTCTGCAATACCACCGCTCCCAAACCGACACTGCTAGCATCAGTCATTAAAATGCTTAAGTCGTGTGTGTTGAAAGACTTTAAGGGATGTGCTGAAACTACACTTTTCTTAATTTCTTTGAAGACACATTCACATTCATCCGTCCACTCATATCTAGCATTCTTTCTTAGAAGGTTGCGTTACACCGCAGTTTTAGTGGCAAATTGTGGAACAAATTTGGCCTAAAACTCAACCAGACCTAAAAAGGACCAGAGTTGATCCTTATCACAGGGTGATGGTGCATCCTCAATAGCTTTCAATATTTTCAACTTTGGTTTAACTCCATCTGCAGACAAGTAGTGCCCCAAATAGTCAACACCAGACTGGGCAAACTTACATTTGTCTCTCCTTAAAGTCATGCCTTTTTTCCTCAAGACTTCTAAAACCATTCTTTACTCTCAAATCATGCTATTCATTATCTTTGCCATATATCAAGATATCATCCTGAAAACAGGCAACTCCTTTCATACCTTTGAACAAAATGTCCATCACTTTTGGAACACAGAAGATGCCGCCACTAAACTGAACGGCATGCAGCTAGAGCTGAAGGCACCTTCTATTGTGATACATGAGGTTAAGTGTCTGGAATCATGGTACAATTCCACTTGGTGGTACGCTGCTGACATGTCAAGAAATGTAAACACTGCAGCATGGTCTACGGTGGCCAACATTTCATTAATGTTGGGTAAGGATTGACTATCTCCCAAATATTGTGATTTATATCACGGACATCCACAGATAAATGCAAAGATTTATCAGCCTTACGAGCCAAAACGATTGGGGACAACCATTCTAAACCTTCAATGGGTTCAATGATTGACATGGTACACAATTTGTCAAGCTCTTTCTTCAACTCTTGTGTAAGACATAAAGGTACCTTTCTGACTTTGTGAACTACTGGAATGGCACTGCTCTTTAGAACAATGTGGTGTTTAAAAATTCTTAGCTTGCCTAAAAAGCCACAAAATCCTTCACTGAATTCATTGATCCATGTTGAGGCATTAACATCTTGCACCTCTTAAACAGCATTTAAACTAGAATTCATCCGCAAGATAGAATCATCTCCAGAAATCACCCCACTATGCACAGCTCTTGGACCATGCAAGATACTCGCCTATGCCGACGATGTGGCGGTGATAACACCTTGCCCCACGGAAGCGACTTCATTAGTGGAAGCGGAGGCCCAAAGATTCGGACAAGTTTCGGGCTATTACCTGAATGCATCAAAAACCCAAATTATTAAAAACTCATCGACCCCCTGTGATGACAGACGAGTGGTACCAATAGGGAGGTATTTAGGAATTAATATCTCAGCAGACCTAAACACTTTGGTGGAAACAAATATCACTCCTATAATTGATAAAGCAAAGAAAGACTTGGATCGATATGAAAATCTACATTTGTCGCTAGTAGGACGAGTCAATATTATCAAAATGTTGATTTTACCAAAATTTTTATATCTTTTCAGGGCAATACCACTTTTAGTTGATAACAAATGGTTTAAAATTTGTGAACAAATGATTAATCGTTTTATTTGGGCAAAAGGCAAGACACTGAGGGCACTGAGGTATATGTCACTCCCACGGGAGAGAGGGGGGTGGTCATTACCGGACTTAAAGTTATATTATTGGGCTGCAGCACTGCAAGGTATGGCGGGTTTGATTGGAGGAGCAGAGAAGGATGGTTGGGACAAGATAGGCTCGCTCGCTATTTATGGCTTGGTTTTGGGCACAAACGCTGAAAATATATTTTTGAGATTTACGGAGGAAAGCTATTTTAAAAGACCACGATTTAAGACAGTAATGTCTGCCTATAATATTTGGAAAGGATTTTCTAAAAAGGTTGGAATAGGGAAACACAATGCATACACCAGATTCAAAAACAACCCTTCTTTACCCAGTGCAGTGTTTTCAGGAATTGTATATCAAGAATGGGAGAGACGGGGGATAGGTAAGATTGGAGATATGCTAGGTGATTATGGTATATTACAATTTATTGATCTAAAAAATAAATACACGTTGAATACAAAACACTTCTTCTAATACCTCCAAATTAGAAGCTGTATAGTGAATAAAAAAGGGGGATTATTGGGCTTTGGGAAAAATATAATGATGGATCTCATAGAAAATGACCATGACTGTACCATAAAGAGATTTTACTCAGAGATGATAAAATTAAAGAAAGATGATCTTGAGAAATGGACAGATAAATGGTCTCTAGATTTAGATATAGATAGGGATATCTTTACTGAATCATTAGAAATGGGAAGTAAGATGCTATGTTCATCATCCCTTCAGGCCCAGCACTATAAGATTCTGTACCATCTGTATTATACGCCTTGGAAAATTGCTCAATGGGGGGTTCATCTGGAACTACCTGTTTTAGGTGTGTCAGTACGGAGGCTAACTTGATACACATCTTTTCGACCTGTCCGCACCTAGATAAGTTAAAACAGGATATTCAAAAAAAAATTGAAAATGCTTTAGTAACAACAATAGAGCTAACCCCAGCTATCATGCTACTGGGGGTAAACCCCAATGAGCAAATAAACTGTAAACACTTTATGTTTGTAGCAATGGCGATCCTTAGACTGTTAGTAGCTTCGGCTTGGCTTGACCCAAATCCTCCTACCTATCATCAATGGCTAGGTAAAGTATTATCAGCACAAAAAATGGAAACTGCTATCTATGCCAGGAAGGGAAAAAAGGGTAAAAAACTGGGTATGCAAATTTGGGGTCCATTTATTCAGTGGAAGTTAGGAACTGAATGATGGATTATGAAGAATCTGTATTGTCGAACACTGGAATTTATGATTAT
This sequence comes from Lissotriton vulgaris, assembly GCF_964263255.1. Lineage (NCBI taxonomy): Eukaryota > Metazoa > Chordata > Amphibia > Caudata > Salamandridae > Lissotriton > Lissotriton vulgaris. The sequence continues at coordinate 994,027,927 of NC_141698.1, forward strand.
GCATGTATATTCCTAAGTTGAATTGTTTTGTATTAAGTGTATCATAATTTATATTTGCGTTTTATCAATCTGTGTTCTATGATTTTGTATCTTATTGTGCCCTGTTCATGTAAATAAGGGGGGGGGGAAAGGGGGGGAAAAAATCTCTTCAATAAAAATATTTTAAAAAAAATAATAATAAACTAGAATTCATCAAACGATCTCTTGTTAATACCAGATCATGATAGTTGGGATCTAAGACTATGTTGAGATTACCTTGGTCGTCCCAATCCAATACATTTGATCTATTTTTTATCACAAACACAATAGTATTGATAGTATTGATAGAATTGCCACAAAACTTGAGATCAGCCTTGAACTTGCCAACAACTTCCACTTTTTCGTCCCCATAAGCAAAAAGCTTAACATCAGGTGATTCTAGAACAACATCTTGAAATTTGGCGAACTCATTTTCATAGAGAAGAGTGACCGGAGAACCAGAACCCGACATAATCTTTACACTATGGCCATTAATTGAAAGATCACACAGCAGAGGTTTTCTTTTACCAATTTTGTTTGATAAGTGCACAATTCTCATCAAATTGAACACACCCTTCTTCACTTATCATTAAAAGATAACCTTCCCCATTCACACTTCCGGATTCATCATTGTCATCCTCCCACACAGCACTAACAGCATGTCTCCTTTGACTACTAGCTCTAAAAAAGCAAGAAAACTGTCCGCTGCGGACACATTTAATATAAGTTTGACTTAAAGCAGGACAATGTTTGAAGTTTCCTAAATGTGACCTACTACTGCATCTGTAACAAACAAAATCTTTTTGTCATTTATTTAGGACCCCATAGGTTTTTTTCCAAACTTAAAATTCTGCCTTTTACGTTTATCACCACTTCTTTTCTGAATAACATTGACTTCCTTGGACTCCGATTTAGAACGACTGACAGCCAACTCTTTCATACATATATCTGATTGTTCAATACTCCTTGCAATTTTTTGAGCAAATTCCAAACAAGGGTCCTCACTAGCCTGTAACCATTCTTGGATTCTCATATTACAAATGTTCTCAATTAATTGATATCAAATTATTTCATCCTTCAAGTCACAGTAATTACAGTTCAAGGATAAAGTACGTAAAGCTGAGACAAAATCATCAATGGATTCCGCAGGTCGTTGTGTACGCTGCAAAAACCTGTGCCTATCACAGTAATACTGCCAGTGGCAATATATGAATTAAATTTGTAAATGGCAAGCCCCAAGGGGGGAGAGGAAAAGGAGGGGGTAGTGCTCAAGGGAGTGTTTAGGACAAGGAAAAATAACACAGTATCAAGAAGGTAACAGATATATTACAAAATTAGTGACAGTATAAAAACAGTTATAGTACAAATGCCAAAATACAAGGCGAAATTTGAAGCATTGCCAATAGATCACATTCAACGGTCACATCTGAATACTAGATGAATCGGGGGTGTGCCGGAATTTCAACAAAAAGAAAACAGTCGACGTTTTGACCCCTATCAGCAGGCTAATTAAAGTCCTTTCACGGGGTCTTCATCAGGACGTCACACAGGGAGGGGGAAGGGGCAATTCTGTATGAAAAGATAAAGCAATTGAACTTTAGTACATGGTAGGGACGACGATTACTCATCCTATCTAATATATAGACCAAGGGATGAATTAAAGACAAAATTACCATGGGGTACGGCCCAGCCGGGCTCTGTACATGGAATTGACGCCACGCTAGGAAGTCGTGGTCAATCAAATAAGGTGGAGGCCTCAACTGGAGAGGAGACAAACAATCGGTAAGATTCAAAAGAATCGGTGGGATTCAAAAGAATCAAACGGCTATTCAAACCAAAGTGAATGTACTTCCACCCTGTAGTGGAAGATTAGTGTAAAGCATGAACAATGTTAGCCAAACATGGTTACCAACATTAGCGGTTAGTCAGAACAATGTGAAACTCTGGCCATATGGAGATTTAAGACTGTACCTCTGGGTTGTAGAAAGTCGATCCTTCAAGGATCCACGAGTCTGGCACAATGCTGGAAAACAAATTAACTGCTTTGGTCTCCTGTAGTCAACTAAAAGGAGAAGAATTGTATACTAAATGTGCTGAACGAGCAAATCTTCTAGTCTGAGATGTTCGCTGCGGAGTGACAGATACTTACGGGAAATTGAGCGGACAGCGCCGTCTACGTAGGACATTCAGTCAAACTCCGTCGCGTTGAGAGCGCGGAGTGAGAAGTTCACAGATCTAACTCGAATCGGGATATGAGATCATCCGCTCGTATGTCTGTTAGACCTGCGGTAAATGAAGTAATTGTTTACCTAAAGTCCGGGACTGTACTTTTAGAAAAATATCAGACTCGAGAATTACTTACAAAAAGGAGAGCGGGCAGCGCCGTCTACACTGGTCCTGCCATGAACTCCGCAGCGACTGCAATGCGGAGTTTGGGGAGGAGCTAACTGATATAGCAAATCAGTTAAATAGAAGAGTTACTCACGATCGCCGAGATGGGCATCTGAGTAGGATTTGATGGCCAAAGTAAAATTTGGATATGAATTCATAGGGCGAGTATACAAACCGTGGAAATTAGAACAATTGTATTTAGAAGAATTAAGGAACGCGGTCACTGGTGCAACTCTCGCACAGGAGGATGTAAACCAGTAAGCAAGGTATTGAAGAACAGTGATCACTAAGAGAGTAAACATTCAAAATGATATAATATAACAAATCCACGCGACTCTCATCACACAAGGTCATAGGTGGAAAACATGTGACAGCAAATCATGACAGCATGCTCGTGCACTTCTCCAACATGAGAGTGTAACGAGTTGGGTGGGTAATTAAAGAACATTTAAAGATGTAGGTTTTAAGATGTAGGTTTTAACCAAATGCTGCCAATTGTGATATACTACTATCCTGCTCATTCAATCCATTTTTAATGGAGTCCAGAAGGGACATCCATTTGGACTCACGTGTGTGTGTTTGCCTTTAATTTTATTCCAGTGTATGTTATTCACAATACACTCTCCTTACGGGGACCCCTTCACATATGTACCACATAGCGCCCAGGTCCCCGTGACTGCATAGGTTCAACCCCCCTTTTTTGTAATGTATCACAGTAATACAACACCAAATTAAGATGGCCGCTAACGTGCTGTGCGGCGTAATGGCGTGGTTGCTCCAAATGTTGCACAGAGCTACTGCCAGACAAGCTCAATAACACATTATGCATGTCAGCCTCAGAAACGTGCCTTGACATATTGCCTTGTATAGATATGCATGTCACCCTAAGAATAATTGGTGTGCGTGTTACCGAAAAGCTGAGTTGGCAAAATGCTGGGCAGTAATTATATTGACTTATATTGCTTCCGCATTGAAGGAGCTTACACGTTGTAGCTAGCCCAAATCCAAGATGGGCGCTACATCCTGTAGTGACGCCAGCGGGTTAATTTTCGGATCCCAGTTGCTGAAGTGCTGCGCGCGAGCTCAAGACAAAGTCAAGTAACAAGGTGTGATGTTCGTACTTCCACCTCAATGATAAACTCAGACCAGGGTTTATGTGTTTGCTGGTTATCGTACTTTATTTAAATTCAGTTCACAGAAAGAGCGCCGAGCGTCTGCTGAGGGCACTGCTCCTGGCACTCTGTGGCGCGATCGTCGCTAGCGCATGCGCAGGGCTCCGACGCTTCACGACGTGACATGTTGCATCACACTCACGTCATGAAGCTAGAGCGCACACTACATATCTCCCTTTTTTCATACACATGACAAATGAGTTCTAAAGTTCAACAGTCTTCCATTACAAAGTCTCTGAAGTGTGTAGGTCTCACCACCCTTCTTCCTGCACGTGTGTGTCTTACCGGGGAGGTGATCTCTCGAGCTCCTTCTGGTGTATGACTCACCACTGCATCTCTCTGGGTACCCTGTTCACTTCTCTTGGGTGTGACCGCTCTTCCGACTAGTGTCTCTTGCCCACTCGGTGTTTCCATTTCTTTCCTCACTACGTGCTCTCCTTCGCCTTCTTGGTCGTTGTCTCCTGCAGCTACACCTCCAACACCATCCTCTTGTGAGATATCTGAGTGCTTGCCTTTTTTCTCTGTAGGCCATCTTACGATTTTGTTTATCTTCGCCATGCGGTCTTGGGACCATACCTTCCCGTCACTGAGTAACGCAGCTCTCTCATAAACTTCTTTCACTTGCAGGGGTGGGCTGTACTTTCTTTCTCCCTTCTTTTTCAACATCGCCAACTTCACTCTCACCCATTCCCCTCTTTCCAGATCCATTTCTCTCACATTCTTTGTTCAGTTGTAATGTGCAGTGTACACCTTCTGCGCCTTCTCTAAGTTATGCTGGACTACTCCCGGTGACCATTTGCTGGTGACTGTTTTTTCTCTCCAAATCACATTGTCTTTTGTAAAGGGGTGCCTACCCCTCAAGATTTGGAAGGGACTGTATTCCGTTGAAGTGGGCGTGATCCTGTACGCCCACATCATGCTCTGGATCTCTGTCTCCCAATCCTTGCCTTTCATTATGGCCGCTTTTATGGACCCCATGAGGACCCGATTGAACCTTTCCACTTGTCCATTGCTCGCGGGGTGGTACACTGAAGTGTGCTTGGATTTGATTCCATTTCTCTCTGTGTACCGGATCCATTTCTCTGATGTAAACTGCGGACCGTTGTCTGTCAGTATTGTTCTCGGAATCCCTTCCCTTAAGAATACAGAATTTAGGAACCTTATCACAGTATCTGACTCCATATCCTCCTGCACATGTACCTCCGGCCACTTGGAGTATTTGTCCACCATCACACCCAGGTACTTTGCCGTTCCCTGGATATCCAACACCGGTCCCAGAATTTCAACCAATATGTCTTACCAGGGATTGCATGGGCGTTCAAATCGGCCTTATGCTGGTCTAATGGTCTCAGTGTTTTGTCAGCGCTTTGGCACTGGCCGCAGTCTCTTACGTGCCTCTCCACTTGGATATCCATGCCCGGCCACCAGTACATTAGTTTCACTCTCCCCTTGGTTTTGACAATGCCTAGGTGACCTTCATGTAGCTGGCATATGAGGGTTGCCACCAACGATTTTGGGGGAATCACTTTGTACCCTCGATACAAGAAGATGCCTGAATCGCTCACTGATAGTTCCTCTCGCACCTCATAAATTTCTCTTAGTCTCTTCTTTTCCGACCAACATTTCATGAGACAGTCTTTGACCTCTTGCAAGTCCTTATCTTCTTCATAAGCTTGTGCCCACTCCTGCCTGCTGATGGCTCTTTCCTTGTCTTCCATCACAGCTACCATTTCCTCATTCTCCATTTCAGGACTGGGTGCCTCTTCCATGGCCGCGGACCTGCTGAGGTAGTCCGCAACTTTATTACGCGTGCCAGGTATGTATACTACGTCATATCTGTAGTCTAACAGCTTAAGTGTCATTTTGACAATGCGTGGAGTGGCCGTGTCGTGTCCACTCAAGGTTAGCAATTTGACCAGGGGATTGTGGTCGGTCTGCAATCGGAATCTCGTTTCCCACAGGAACTGTCGGAACTTCCCCATGGCCCACGTTACCGCAAGCATTTCTTTTTCAATTACGCTAAACTATTGCTCCGTGGATGACAGCTCCCTAGACGCAAAACTTAGGGTTTCCACAGTGTGGTCTTCTCTTTCTTGTGCCAGTACAGCTCCTAGTCCCTTTTTGCTGGCATCCGTGGTCAAGATCGTTTGTCCTGCGGGATCGTGCCCGTGTAACGGCACCGCTAGGCTGATGTTCATTTTCAGCTCTTCAAAGTCCTTTTGCGCTTCTTCATCCCACTGGAACGCCTTTGTCTCCCTGACCAGCTGCCTCAGTTTGTGGGTTTTCGTGGCAAAGTGCTGGACAAACCTGCTATAGTACTCGGCCATGCCTAAGAATGACCTCACTTCTTCTTTGTTGATTGGAGCTCTGGCATCACAAATGGCTTTAACATTTCCTTTCTTTGGGGTGATCCCTTGTCTGCCTATTTCGTGTCCTAGGTACGTGACGGTTGTCATGCCTATTTTACATTTCTCCCATTCCGCCGTCAGGCCCTTCTCCTGTAGCACCCCCAGCGCTCTGTTGAGTTTTCTGTCATGATCCTCCTAGTCTTTCCCCATGACCAGGATGTCGTCCTGGAAGTACTGTATGCCTTCGATATCTTTGAACAGGCGGTCCATTAATTTTTGGAATACCGCTGCGGCGGACGCCAGCCCAAAGGGCATCCTGCGAAACCTATAGCATCCAAAGGGCGTGATGAACGACGTGAATTTCCGGCTGGATGGGTGTAGATCTATTTGATGATAGGCGGATGTGAGACCCACCGTGGAAAACCACTTGACCCCTCTCGTTTTGGCTAACATCTCTTCAATTCTTGGCAAGGAGAATTTCTCCACAACTAGGCACTTGTTCAACTCGCGCAGATCCACGCATAAACGTACCTTTCCATTTGGTTTCCTGGCCACTACCAAGGGCGCCAACCACTCTGAACTGTCGATGGGTTCGATAATTCCCTGTTCCTACAGTCTGTGCAGCTCAATCCGCACCGCTTCTTTCACCGTTATGGGTATGTTGCGGACTTTGCAGCTTTGCTGTCCCCCACCTGCTTCCCTGCTTGCCCCGGCTTTCCCGCCCATTTGTTTGCTTCTCTGCTCTCTCCTGGCGCCATTTTGTTTCTTCCTGCCACCTCTGCGTCATCCACCTTGTTGACCATCACTCTCTGCACATTCTCTCGTTTCGCCGCCTCAGCGCAACATTTCGAAAGCTCCGCTTTCTTCACCATAGCTATTACCTCCTTTAGCGTAGCTTCACCATGTGCCCACAACTTGTCTTGGACGGCCTTGTTGGTGGTATGCATCACAATTTCATTAAATCATCTTGCACGTAACTGCTAGCCTTCGTAACGCTGCAACGTAGTCTTCAATGGGTTCTCCTTCACCTTGCTTTCTCTGTTGAAAGTTGAAGCGGTCGACAGAAACACAAACCACCGGGTGAAAGTGCGTGTATAGGTCTTCCAGGGCATGTTTGAACACATGTCAGCCTCTTGTCGGGTCGCAGGATCTATGTTTTTGAACACTCTGATTCCCTCTGGGCCCAGGTTGTGCAGCAGTATTCTTTTTCTCCTTGCACTCGAGAATTCTGCCCCACTTTCATCTTCTAATGCTTCAAGGTAGTTTTTAAAGTACTCCTTCCAGTCCTCCCACTTCATCTGGGGTTCGCCTGGTTTGGGCAGGAATGGGATAAGTGCTGTGAGTGAGGTCGCTTGGGTGCTCATTTTCGCCAGTCGCTCTGGTTCTTCCCTTTGATTTCTGGGGCTGCCAGGCGCACTCGTGTTTTCTCCCCGGTTCCTAGGGCTTCCTGGCGCACTGGTATTCTCTTCTTGGTCCGTGTCAGAACGGGGTTCTCTTCCACCCTCTGCTCCGCTGTTTCCTCCCTCCGCCAGGGCCTTAGCGGGGCACTGCTGCCCTCCTACCTTGCTTTATTTGCCGTTTTTTTCTTGTTTAGTGCCTCCTGGTTCTGGTGTACTGGTTGGAAGTCTCCTTCTCTCCCACGCCTCTGCCACGCTCTTTCTGTTACTCCAGCCGTGCGTTAGCACTGTGAGAAAGTGCCTGGTGCGAGTCTGTGCTGTTCTTTGGACTCTCTTCTTCCCTCCTCGTCCTTTTATTTTGTTGAGGTGGATGTCTGTGGGAGATCCCACTCCTCGTCCCCAATGTGATGTTCGTATTTCTACCTCAATGATAAGCTCAGACCAGGGTTTATGTGTTTGCTGGTTATCGTACTTTATTTAAATTCAGATCACAGAACGAGCGCTGAGCGTCTGCTGAGGGCACTCCTCCGGGCACTCTGTGGCGCGATCGTCGCTAGCACATGCGCAGGGCTCCGCCGCTTCACGACGTGACGTGTTGCATCACATGCTCACGTCATGAAGCTAGAGCGCACACTACACAAGGATGAAGAGCGCGAGCAGCTCCAGAAAAAAAAGTGTTGTACCTCCTGATGTGCTCCGATAACAACCAAGAGCACTCAGAACTGAAATTCACCCACGGAGTCAGTAGGAGCAGAACAGATGTGATTGCAGGATGTAATCACAGGCAGATCAGCACTCCAGCAAGAAAAACAGGTACCAGGAAAGGCGAAGGCAGCATGGAAGAAGTGGACAGACTCGTCGCCACTGAAAGGACATACCGAGCCGATTTTCATTCAGGTAAGTCCTTTAATGACCGTCAGTCTCGACCACCAAGCAGCAACTGCTGCCAGCAGAATCCCACATCCCTAACGTACACTATTCCATCCTGGAACCCCAAAAGCTGTCATTTCAAATGCTAGCACCAGTGTTTTTTAACACGGATGGTAGTTGGTCAGCATTTTGAGTAGATTTTTTACTCGAGCGTCTGGATAACCAATTCAAAATGCATTTTTGAGTTTATTTTGCCAGTTCTAGGCCTTTAGGGGCCCTGGGAAAAAGGGGACTATGTGAGCCCCTCCAATTTTCATGTGAGGTGACATCACAGGAAGTGACATCACAAGACTATTATTCTTCTTTGGCATTGCTGAAGTGACCTATTGTTGATATCAGTAAGATAATTAAAAAGATAAATTCCCTAATTAAATCAGTCAATCTAGCGCTTGTTAACAGTATCAGATAAATGGGTTCCAAAACTGACATTGTTGTGAATATTTAGAAATTAAATAGTATGAATTCTGAAAACAGGAGACTGAGTGAAACATCACTGAAGCCTGTGGAAGGGATAGTGACGTTTAGAGTGCCATAACCATTCCTACTGTCTCTTCACATCACTTTCCACTGCCATCTCTCTGTGAGACATGTACACTCTTTTCTACCGGACCTGCCTCACTGAAAGCCCTGACCATGGGTTTAGCTGCTCACTTTGCTTTGGTTCAGCGCTGCCATTTAATTAATTATTTTACCTACCCTGGACTTTGCAGCCTTAATATAGTGATATGAGACCAAGGAGAGGAGCCCCTTTCCCACTAGGCCTCACAATGATGGATTATGGTTGCAATAAGACCTAGTGTAGGGGCCCCCTCTTCTGGGCTTGGCAACCATCACCCAGGCCTGCCCGGTCGACGGGAAAGGGGCCAGTTGCCGGGCTTCATAGCAATACATTATGACTGTGCTGGCTAAGGGAAAACATTTATTAAAAGGCAGGACTGTACCAATTTGAATTTTATTGTGCGTTAGAAACAAATCACATCCTTTTGCATTCCCTTTCACATCAGCAGGATTGCCGCATAGTTACATTTACAAATTCTTCTCACTTTGCACTCAGAGAAAGAAAAGCAAACAATCTTCATGTTAAAAGAATAAGCAGCAATGTGTCAGAATACATTCCCTGACATTTGACATCTGTCTTTGAACAAAATTTACAGGTGTCTTTATTGTGGGTTAACCTTCTGAACTCCAGCATTGTGGGTATTGCAGCTACTTGCACACCTTTTTCCAGCACCTATGTTCTTTTTTGTCTCTTATGTGTTCCTCTCTTATGCATGTACCTTATCTTCCTTCCTTTCTTTTGTTTCTTCACCCTCCCAGCGGACTTCTTTACACTTTTCCCCTACTCCTCCTTGTCTATAAACCCTCTTTCCTTCTCTCTCTACTATTTCCCCACATGCGCTTTCTCATGCATACTTTGCTGTTATTCACTTCTCTCCATTATCCCCTTTGTTCTCGTCTCTCAGACTCCCTCTAACATCTTCTCTCTCTGTCATCTTTCTCCTCTGAATCCATCCTGTCTCAAATTTTAGTCTTCCCATCCCCTCCATTGCGATACTTTATCGTCTCCCTTACACTCTACCATCCATGTATTTCCTTAAAGTTCTCACTTCTTTTAAGGCTCTACTCCATACTTTCCCTTAATGGGCTGAACATATTGTAATGGTGTGAAAGGGCAGGATAAAATATACTGCAGACCCTGATGGCAACACACACAGGAAATGTGACAAGACAGAAGCAATAACTTGAAACCATCAATTGCTCTTTCACCTTTGGAACAGAAGCAAGGTTGTTTTGGGGGTGCTGGTGCACCCTGCTTACCCCTACTTCCAGCACAAATAGAACTCCTCTGGACTGATTGCACAGCAAATGCACCCACAAATTAAAAGCTCCACTATGTTCCATGGTCTGTGGCATGACTCACATGTCTAAGTGATTGGCAGGTTTATATTATGTGAATGTTTAACACGAAAGAGGGGCGAGAGTCAAATCAGTTTATACTCTAACACCCCAGAACTCAAAGTAACTCAGATATACGCACATAAGCGGTGTATAGAGTGGATAACACATACAAAATATACAAACAGAGAGGGCCCCAATAAGGCAAATCGCTCTATTTGAAAAATCTGCCCTCACTCACATACCAAGGTATGTGACATGCTTCATCATCGGGCCTGCTTACAATACGCCCTGGTGTATCCACACACAGGGCGGAGCATAAGGGAAGGGAAAAAAATAATAAATTCCTCCTAACAAGACATACAGTCAGGACAAATGGACATAGACAACATGTAACACAAACATTGGTGAAAGTCGTGCGACACCAAGTGATCACAACTGAAAAGTGCGGCGAAAGGTGCAGTATGAAGGGTTATTAAAACTGATTAAGGGTGTCAACTGGAACACAACCTTTATTAAGCTTTTCTTGACACCCCTATCAGGATTAAAAGATGAAAGAGGATGGGGGGAAAAAGCCTCAAAGAGGTAATTAGGAACCCTGAAGCTTCCCTCCTACCACTGCCAGAGTCAACATGTTTCGACCGCTCTGTGTGTACCTTTGAGGTCACTCCGGTCTTCTTCATGACCGTCGCATTCAGTGCTACTCTGGGTTCCTCCGTACTTCGGATAATGGTACCCCAAGGGTGAGGTAGGTCTGCTTGATCTGTGCCTCTCCCGTGTTATGTGTGGAGATTGTTCCCTCAGATGAGGGAGAACATTCACAAGTTTATAGATTTTACAAACTCGAACTGGTGTCCGGTAAGAAGGACACCAAACAACACAATCGTTCTGTAGGCAAGTCCCGGCTTAGTCACCTGCAAACCGTGACACCGCACAGATATTATGTGAACTCAGCCCTATGGCATTGAAGAACTTTACATGAGCACCAGTTACATAACAAAAGGACAGATTAATATTTCCGCCATGGATGAAATTAAGTGATTTGCCCAGAATGACAGGCTGTTCTTCAAATGCCAGGACTCTCAACTTGTTTTTTTCTCAGTTCCACTAAGATGCTAAATGGGTGCAAAGCCCAGGTGAAAGTGTTTTATTTCCTGGGCTTCACAGCCATACTGTAGCACTGCAAAGTTCAGCAGAGGGGGCCCCCTACCCTGGGTCTCGCAGACCTGAATAATGACAGTACGGCCCAGGGCAGGTGGCCCCATACCTGGACCTTGCAGCCTGATCCAGTGCTGCAAGGCCCAGGAGAGAGGCCCTACTATGGACCTTGCAGCACTAGATAATGGCTGTAAGGCCCAATGAAGAGGGCCCTTCACATTGGGCTTTCAGCCTGATCCAGCTCGCTTCGAGGCCCAGGGAAATGGAGGCACCCTCCCCTAGATATAGAAGTGGTGTGGCCCTTTGCTCATAAGCATTGCCCAGCACTAGCTTCTGCCTCCGTCACTGATCCACCTCTCCTCACCCATTATTGTCCTACTGACCCTGGAAACAAAGGAGCTATTTGTTGCATGGAAACGCAAAACAAAAAAAGGGCAGACAAGGCTATATGACACATTTTTAACAGTGGTGCTGCTCTGCTCTTGACCTTGTGAGCAACATGGTTGTTGGACTTGCTATTGTCCAATCCCCCCACCCACTTTTTCCATTCCCCCCAGATACCTAACCCTAGGAATGCCTCCACGCCTGAGGACCTGCAAGGTTAAGACACACCATTTATAACATGTATTATTGCTGTGATCGGATGGGGGAGGGAGCATCGGAAGCAGGTGGGCTTACTGCGTAATACAGCTGTTCAAATACAAACAGGCCCCCTGTTCATGCTGAGCGTGTGGCCCTGGGTGGCTGCCCACAGTACCCAAGTCTAGCGCCAACCTTTGATACTCTACATACAATAGAAATGTCCTCTTCTTGTCCAGAACTCTCCTCCTTCTGCTTAGTCCAACTCTTGATCACTTTGAACTTGGATTTTGAAAGGAAAGCCTCACTCTTTCTCTACAATCTTTGCTGTACCCACACCAATGGAATCTAAATATTTTGAGAAAAGTCAGTTCGGTGCAGCACTTTCGTAAATGTTTGCTCTTTTAGGAAGGGCCGGCACCAGTATTTTTTGTTTACTTTTTTATTGATGTTTAATTTTGTATCTTTGTTGGAGGGAGTTGGACCTGCCCTTTTTGCAGGGTTATCCCCAAACATTTTGCCTTCCTATTTTTCTGACCCAATTTTTGTTGGTTTTAGGACTCTGGGCAATTTACCACTACTAATCAGTACTAAAGTGCATGGGCTCCCTGCTTTAAACATGGAATGATTGGTTTACACCTTTTTGACATATTTAATTTTCATGTAAGTCCTTTATACAGTGGTATACCATATACCCAGGGCAGGTAAACTAAATGTTACTAGTCGGGCCTGAAGCGCTGCTTGCACCATCCATAGAAGTAGCTTTTCAAACCTGTCTAAGGCCTGCCACTGCAGGCCTGTGTGCACAGTATACTGACCCTTTGACTAGGCATTTACAATCACTTGCCAAGCATTAAGCTCCTCTTTTATCACACATAGGTCACCCTTAAGGTAGGCCCTATGTAACCCGTTGGGCAGGGTGCTGTGTAAGTAAAAGGTAGGACATGTGTCTTTATTGTGTGGCATGTCCTGGTAGTGACAAACGCTGCCTTGCTCTGATTGGTTCAGTGGGAACCAATATGAGCCAGACCTTGTTGGAGCTTGTTAGAGCTCCCAGGTTATTAAATGCATGCTGAGTTTTAACACTGCTATTTGTCCTGTGACATTGCTAAAGTGTTTTAAAGCATTTTTATTTATTTTTAACTGTATTATTTTTAACCCTGGGTGGATTATGCGGGGTGGCACTCCACGGAGTTTCACGGAGTTAACAAAAAACTCAGCGGAACTCCGCTCAGCCCCAGCCCCACAATTCTTTTTTTAAAAAGGGTAAAAAAAATCACTTACCTTTTCTCTGTCGTCTGCTGGCCGCCCTCCTCCTCTCCACGGTGTCTCCTCCCTGCCATTGTCCTCCTCGCGTTGCCGGTTGCAACCAACTACGCTTTACATCTTGCGTGAACCACATGTGCCGTGCATGCAAGATGTAAAACATAGGGGGTTGCAACCGGCAACATGAGGAGGAAGACGAGGGCAAGGAGGAGACACTGCCCGAGGAGGAGGGCAGCCCACAGACGACAGAAGAGAAGGTAAGTGTTTTTTTTAAATATTTTATGGGCCATGGCGCAGGGGCTGAGGGGCGTAAACCGCTCCTTCAGGGAGTCAGAGTTTTGCCTCAACTTCGCGTTCCCAGCAGAAACTCCTTCAAACTCTGCTGGCGGAGCGGAGTATGCCACTCGGGCTTAATTATTTTGCACTTTAGGGGGGTTGTGGTTGGCATTTCTGTCTTCACAGCCACGCCTGTTTTTCATCAATCTGTGGTGGCTTTATTGACGCTAACACAAACAACGGGCGGGCCATAGGCACGCCAAATGCAAGTCCATCTGTGCCTGTCAGTGCAGGGACAGCGCCAGGGGCCAGGTGCCCTGCTCCCCTTAACTATCATAGGTTAACCTACTTTTCAAGTGATCTGCATGCACATAGGACCAGCCCCCTGGGCACGCGGTGAACATGGTTGGGCTTCAGATGGGCTCCCTTTTCAATGTTAGACGTGCGGTTTTGAGGCCTGCCCTACTTTGTCCCCAACCAGGCTGCCTCCCGGGCCCATAGAAAATAAGCTTCTTAGTATTGTCGTTCTTTGATCAAACATCATGCTGAAGTCTGTGATCTTATTCAAGACCACACCCCTGACATTTTGTTTCTCATAGAGACGTGGCTGTCCCAGGAGTCTGTGGCTGAACCTGCCCTAGCACTTCCCCCCAGCTACCATCTGAAGAACTTCAACAGAACTAGTTGCAGAGTAGGTGGCCTTGCAAAGATATGCAGAGAGAGCTGCCTATGCAGTTTTACCCTTCGTAACATCCCTGACTGTGAAAGGCCCCTTTTAAAAATCACTTTGAACAGCAATTTTGCCCTATTAGGATCTTAATCTATCATCCTCCTGGACTATCTAAGGCCTTTAGGGAGGGATTAATCAATCACACTGCCTCATTCTCTATTAAATCATATTAACATCTTGGGAGATGTTAATCTCCATTTGGAAGACAGCCAAGAGAGTGACATTGTCAATTTTATTGACAATCTCACTGTGTGTTAGTTAATTCAATCATTCTCTGACGCCACTCAAGCAGCCAGTCACCTCCTAGACCATATCTTTCCTATCTCTTCTCCATGAGGGTAGCAGACCCTCTCCCCATGCCTTGGACTGATATTTTATGATTTCAATGTCCATTCACCTGCCCTGCCAGAGGCAGACACCTGGTTTGGACCTGATCCTCAAATGCCTATGGCACAAACTTAATTTCCCCAAATTTGGAGGTTATATTCAGACTTGCTGCCCTCAGTTGACCCCTACTGTGGAGGCAGTGAATAACTCTCTACAATTTTGGCTGCCTTTAGTCTTAGACACTTTCATTCTTTCTAGATCGGTCCGAGGTAGAAAAAAGCATGTGGCCCCCTGGTTTAGCAAAACTCTGATCTCTGCTAGAAAACATTGTAAGGCCTTGGAAGAGTCTTGGAAGAGTCTTGGAAGAATCTTATTACCCTTCTATAAAAACCCAATACAGAGCAGCTATTGTGTCCAAGCATAAACAGATTTAGCAATCCCGGGCAGACCATTGTGTGAATAAAATAAGGAGCAACAACCTATTAAAAAACAGTACTTTCAGCGGGCCCCACTGAAGCCTCCAATGCTCATTGTGAGAAGCTAGCAGCGTATTTTACTGGCAAGATAGATGATATTCATCTGATTCTTCCCCCAATGCACTGCCCTGCCCTCCTTGTTCAATTGTTTATCCCCTCTGCATTTGTCAGTTAAACCAGGCTCACCTGAGGACCGATTTAAGTCAGATGTGTTTCTCAAACTTCAGGATTTTCTGCTCTTACCCTGCCTTGAACTGACTAATCTCGCTTTGGCATCATAATCTGTACTGGGTCTTTGTAAGCACGCCATATTATTTTCCACCTGAAGAAACCGTCTTTGGATGCTTCCACATTTGAAACTTTTGTCCCATCTCTCTCCTGCCTTTTCTCACCAAGGGAGCAGAGAAACATGTCAACGTCATTCTAACTAGATTACTAGAAGAGAGCGAGATTCTGGACACCTCTCAGAATGGCTTTAAACTGATAAATAGCACATAATCTGCACTTCTTGCAGTTACAGAACAACTCTGTAGCATCTTAGATGAAGGCAGATCCACAGCTTTGATTCTACTTGACTTAGGTAAGCACTATGTTTGATAGAGAATATTGGGATTGGTGGATGTGTATTGTTTTGGCTCGCCTCCTTCTTTTCAGAGAAACCTTTCCAGGTTATTTACCCGCCCCTAAATTTCCCAATTACATGATCTGCACCAAGGCTGCCCCAGGGCTCCTTTTGAGCCCTAATTTGTTTATTATTTATATTCAAACTCTGGATCAGGTTGTGAAATCCTTGGAGCTTTGCTGGTGTCTTATGAGGATGACACCCGACTCATGCTCTCCTTTTCTAACAATCCTGGTCAGACCTGGGCAATTTTCAAAGGGTAATACTTGCTGTCACAGAATGGATTTATGTCAACTGCTTATGTCTGAACACAAAACTAAAATTCTCCTAGTATGAACAGATACCTACTCCTGGGCCGATCACTGTGGCCCCCCTCACTTTGGTTCCACCCATGAAACCAAGACTGCTGTAAAAAGTCCAGGTGCCTGAGTGGATAACATCTTAACTTTTGAAGCACTGGCAAAATCGGTGGCAGGCACATGTTTTGGGCATTTGCAAACTCTCAAGCCCATACCTGGATGTTTCTAACCTTCCACCCATCCAATTATCATTGAGGCAGCCATTTTAACCAGGTTAGACTATTGTAATATTCTATACTTGGTAGTGAACACGTCAATGGCTAGAAGACTCCAGTGGGCTCAAAATGCCTCAGCTAAACTGCTGTTTTCCCTGCCAAAATGTTGCCTTGCCTCAGATCTCCTTCATAAATTGAATTGACATCCTGTGGAGAAGTGTGTGTACTTCAAGACCCTGTATACCACACATAAGATCATAGGTTCCCAGGGGCCCTCCATTTTGTCTAAATGCTATGCCTTTATCGTCCTTCATGCCACCTACGTTCAGCCAACCTAAACCTGGCTACTGCCCCTTGTGTCAAAAGAGTAAAAGCGGGAGGCCCTTCGTTTTCAGCAAAAGCCTCTGCTCTCTGGAAAACACGTCACCTTCCATCAAGAACATTCAGCACCACTTGTCAATCAGGAAGACTCTGAAGACTGGCTTTTTTCTGCTTAGGATTTTTTTTTGAGTATCCTCTTCTCAGGCCACTGCTGCAGTTGTTTTTTTACTAGCAGTGAGAAGCCCTGTTGCTGGGGCAGCTATTTGCTTTATGAATTGTATAACATAACATAACAAACAGTCTATTTGGTTTCTCACTACGGTGAGGCCTACTCCTCTCACAGCCTAGCATTGGGAATTTCTTCATATGTGATTAAGTGGTAATTTATGATCTGAAAAGAGTAGTGTTGCCACGTTTGGTATTTTTGGAATAGTAGTGATAAATCCTGCCTACTGGTGTAGTTAAACTTTTTTATTATTATTTTGGAAATGTCACTTTTAGAAAGTGGCGTTTTCTCTGTACTTGTAACTCTAGTGATTTGCAGCCTAACTCCAAGCCACATCTGGGCCTGGTGGAAACCTATATTTTGTGCATTGTTGGAAAGTAGGTTTTTAGTAGTGTGAAATATGCATCTACTGCTGGCAAAAAAGCCACTAACACAGTCAGGGCTCAGTACTGGCCTCAATAAATTATTCCCATGCTCAACCCTTGGTAGCTTGACTGCGAGCAGGCAGGGGTAACTTAGGAGACAAGTATGTACATTTTTTTAAAATAGCAATTCAGTAAATAATTAAAACACAACACACAAAAAAATCCCAAACTACTTTATAAAAATATGAAATATTTGTATCTTTAAAATGAGACCAAAAGAACAAACATCCAATGTTGGGAACTGGAGATATGTATGTTTAAAAATGTTGCACTCTATAGCACTTATAAACATATAGCGCCACCTTGGGACATCTGGTGATGCCTGAGCAGGACAAAGTCTAAGTTTCATGCCAACCGTGATGGAGCCCTGCTCGGCTACCCCTCACAGAAGGCCTTGGTCAAGATTTAACCTTTGGACTTAGAAACGTTCAGGAGCTTTTTCTGCCGGAACCCTCGATGCTCTTCACCAGTCCATATTCGGTGACGGTGCCCTGGCTTGCTTTCCAGGGAACTCTTGGTAAAACTCTGGAAGTCTGACCTTTGGAGGAACCAGCAGACAAGGCGGACTCAAGGCTGAAGGTGTTTTTTAAGAAAACAAGGGGGACCCAACGGATAGCTAAGTACCATGGTTATAACTGCGTTATAGTAAACAAAGGTCCTTAGCTTATTTGAGAATCAAACCAATACAGTATAGGAACACAATGGTAAACTATACGATTTAAGGTTTCCAAACCCAGCCGGGAAAGGAGTTTATTTTTAATTTTTAAGAAACAATGTCCAATCTTTCAATACATATGAAATAACATGACACAAGCCTGTGCCGTACCAAAGAAGAGGGAAAGGAAAGATAGGATTAGGGTGAAAGGGGTGTCTTTCAGGCAAAGGAAGGGAGCAAGGACAGGGCACTGTAAATAAGTCAAAGATCAATGACAGTGTCGCCTGGAGTGGAGTATACACAATCCTATTTGACAATATTGTGAGTGTAAACCCACTCATAGGTGTCGACGTTTCGATCCCTAATGCTCAACTAAATATATGGGATCATCATCAGGACTTTTATAATGAACAAAACATGCCTGAATGAGATAAAGCCTGTTAGGAGAAACAAAGAGAAAAAGAAATTTTTCAACAACTTAAGAGTAGTTTACACATGTATGCCAACTTTGTAACGAATTCGCAGTGTGTGACCAAGTGCAAGGTGTTTGTGCCCTAGTCAAGAAAATAGGAACAGCATTTACACACTCCTCGGAATTGCAGTGACATGCGTGAAGAGCTGCGTCAACGAGCTGTGCCGTGATAGTGATCAGTTCAGTTCATAGTATACTAGGGGGATAGGATTTCCATTGTGAAGTGATAGTGCAGGTTGAGAGTCATTATACTGGCTACGTGGCAAAGAATAGAGGTGTGACTGGGGGTAGCCCTATGGGTTCTTAAACACAATTTGTTTGATCATACCTCAGTAAATCAAGGTAAGGAGCCTCACATGGGAGGTGTCCTTCACTTCAGGATCTTGGCCGAAGCGGTGGTGCTAAAACGGGGGCAGAATTACAAAAAAGGAGGTTATGAGTCCACCGGTTCAAAAAGGCAGTAAACAAGTGATTTTGGTTTAAAAACATACCACGTAATTACATGCCGTGGAGGTCTTTCTAGGGGTCCAAACGAATTGTTAATTAAAGGATTGCAGGTACAATTCGTAGTCCGTTTCCAACTGCGTCCGATGGCAGCACTAAAAACAAAGCGGGAAGTCTTTGTCAGGGAGAGAAGTCATGGCGCTCCGAACTACGGTGGGAAAAGTAGGAGGGACATACCTTACTCCACTGAAAGTGAGAGCGGGGTGCAGGTTTTTTCATGTAGGCAACAGTGGCCGTACACGCGGAGTGCCAACAATGTAGCGTTCAGACGCTGTAAAAAAATCAATGAGGGCATATCAGTACATGGCTTTAGAACGGGCCATGCCTGGAGTCGGGATCAATATTTCAATGGTTACTTACAAAGTCTAGGTGAAGACTCGTCTCTCCTGGGGCTGCTCGGTCAATGCCGGATGCAATGCAGCGGTCTGCGTGTGCGAGCGTGTGCGATTTCTAATAAAATCCGCAAAACGATCTTGCGGCATTGGCCAACCTTAAATTCAGGCCAACTAACTTTTGACAAACCCTTGTTTGCGTTCAAAAAAAGTAGAAATATAAAGGACCGTCTTGTTCGAGCGGCCCTCCCAGCACCACCTCCCATAAATACAATTGAGTCAAACTGGGGCCTGCCCCCGCTGAGAGGTCACGCTAAATGTGGACACTGTATTGTGTGTGATCTGACACTTGAGGGGCGCACGTTTAGTCACAATAACATCACAGTTGACATGAGAGATTTCACGAACTGTAACAGTCACAATGTGATTTATGCGATTCTATGTCCTTGCCCTCTTATGTATGTGGGACAGACGACACAAAAAATAAGAACTAGAATAAGCCAACATCGGAGTCGCATAAGGTGTGGAACCCCCAACGCCCCCTTGGTTGAACATTTTGCCAGCATGAACCACACAGCAGATGACCTACAGTGGACCATCCTGAAATCCATCAAATTACCACAGAGAGGTGGCAACTTACAGCAGTTACTAAACCGTGAGGAATTGAAATCCATCATCCAATTCAATACCATCCACACAGGGCTCAATCGCAGTGAGGACTGGACTACACTACTGTGATTGAACCTATGTCTGTTGAAACAGTACCATGAAACACAAATGGAATGAGCGCTCTGTCTAAAACGACTTTGGTTTCAAGAAAATAAATGTACTATGATGAAATGCATAATTGGATGCAGACATGAGAACTGACAAGAAAGAACTGAACTGGACATTTGGGTTTTAAACGTTATAGGTAATTTTCACACCTGTCACCGTTTTTTAATGTCACATTATCACCACCACTGTTTATT
Source organism: Lissotriton vulgaris (assembly GCF_964263255.1). Lineage (NCBI taxonomy): Eukaryota > Metazoa > Chordata > Amphibia > Caudata > Salamandridae > Lissotriton > Lissotriton vulgaris. Next base: position 994,047,933 of record NC_141698.1, read on the forward strand.
TGTCTGTGCACCCCCCAACCCCTACAGCATTAGCCCACCTAGCCATCCACTCTAAGATGGCCTCTACCAATACAATTCGCCGGTCCGAAATGGCCCCTGCAATAGCGGTCACGTGACCTGTGGGGCTGTACACAATCCGCTCGCACACACAGACCGCTACATTGCAACCGGCATTGACCGAGCAGCCCCAGGAGAGACGAGTCTTCACCTAGACTTTGTAAGTAACCCTGAAATATTGATCCCGACTATAGTCATGGCCCTGTCTATAGCATTAGCCCACCTAGCCATCCACTCCAAGATGGCCTCTACCAACATAATTCGCCGTTCCAAAATGGCCCCTGTAATAGCGGTCACGTGACCAGCGTGGCTGTACACAATCCGGTCGCACACGCAGACCGCTGCATTGCATCCGGCATTGACCGAGCAGCCCCAGGAGAGACGAGTATTCACCTAGACTTTGTAAGTAACCTTGAAATATTGATTCCCGACTCCAGGCATGGCCCGTTCTAAAGCCATGTACTGATATGCCCTCATTGATTTTTTTACAGCGTCTGAACGCTACATTGTTGGCACTCCGCGTGTACGGCCACTGTTGCCTACATGAAAAAACCTGCACCCCGCTCTCACTTTGAGTGGAGTAAGGTATGTCCCTCCTACTTTTCCCACCGTAGTTCGGAGCGCCATGACTTCTCTCCCTGACAAAGACTTCCCGCTTTGTTTTTAGTGCTGCCATCGGACGCAGTTGGAAACGGACTACGAATTGTACCTGCAATCCTTTAATTAACAATTCGTTTGGACCCCTAGAAAGACCTCCATGGCATGTAATTACGTGGTATGTTTTTAAACCAAAATCACTTGTTTACTGCCTTTTTGAACCGGTGGACTCATAACCTCCTTTTTTGTAATTCTGCCCCCGTTTTAGCACCACCGCTTCGGCCAAGATCCTGAAGTGAAGGACACCTCCCATGTGAGGCTCCTTACCTTGATTTACTGAGGTATGATCAAACAAATTGTGTTTAAGAACCCATAGGGCTACCCCCAGTCACACCTCTATTCTTTGCCACGTAGCCAGTATAATGACTCTCAACCTGCACTATCACTTCACAATGGAAATCCTATCCCCCTAGTATACTATGAACTGAACTGATCACTATCACGGCACAGCTCGTTGACGCAGCTCTTCACGCATGTCACTGCGATTCCGAGGAGTGTGTAAATGCTGTTACTATTTTCTTGACTAGGGCACAAACACCTTGCACTTGGTCACACACTGCGAATTCGTTACAAAGTTGGCATACATGTGTAAACTACTCTTAAGTTGTTGAAAAATTTCTTTTTCTCTTCGTTTCTCCTAACAGGCTTTATCTCATTCAGGCATGTTTTGTTCATTATAAAAGTCCTGATGATGATCCCATATATTTAGTTGAGCATTAGGGATCGAAACGTCGACACCTATGAGTGGGTTTACACTCACAATATTGTCAAATAGGATTGTGTATACTCCACTCCAGGCGACACTGTCATTGATCTTTGACTTATTTACAGTGCCCTGTCCTTGCTCCCTTCCTTTGCCTGAAAGACACCCCTTTCACCCTAATCCTATCTTTCCTTTCCCTCTTCTTTGGTACGGCACAGACTTGTGTCATGTTATTTCATATGTATTGAAAGATTGGACATTGTTTCTTAAAAATTAAAAATAAACTCCTTTCCCGGCTGGGTTTGGAAACCTTAAATCGTATAGTTTACCATTGTGTTCCTATACTGTATTGGTTTGATTCTCAAATAAGCTAAGGACCTTTGTTTACTAAAATCAAGGCTGAAGGTGGGCAGCTTGGCTCTCCTGGTTGAGTAGTACCCTTATGGAGCATTTTCCTACAGTTGCTCCAAACTTCTCCAAACTTTTGGAGCTGTTTCCTGAAGCTCCTCTTGAGGGTCAGAAGTGTCCAAAACACAATCCAAGGATCTGGAATCTCAAAGAGTGTCCTTAAAATATTGTGACCACAATTCCCACAATGCACTTGGATAAATCCTTACACATCCAGGTCCAGGTGAGCTCTGTTAACCTGTAGCTTGCAAAGAGTCCACTCTTTATTCCTCATGCAGCAAGGTATATCCAAAGGGCTGTAGTTCCAGATATTGCAGCAGGCGCAGTCAGTCAGAATGCAGGACCCAGCGGTCAAAAATAAAGTTTCCAGCTTGGCAAGCCTACTTCTTTTAGTTTCAAGCAGCAGATATGAGAGGCTCTGCTCCTCTCACATATTTATTCAGTGTTCCCAGGGCTCAAGCAGAGAGCACTCCCATCCAATGAGGTGCAGGGAAACACCCAAGAGCATGACCACTTCCTTCAAAGTGTGGCAGAATCTTGTCCCATAAAGCACTGTTCCTCCAAAATTCAATATTGGTGAAATCTCAGCAGAAGAGCAAGATCTAGTTAAATCAACCTCCAGTATGGCTCATTTCTATTGCTCTCCTCCTACCATCTTCAAATTCCTGCCTTAATCCTGTTATCTGACTGGGTCATAGAAGCTGCGGGTAGATGGGACTGCCATTGTCTGCCTGTCCTATCCCCTTCGAAGCTCCATGCTTTACGACCCCTCCCCCGCTGCTCTTGCATACCTGTGTAGCAGAACTCTCTACCAGATAGCCTTGCTCTGGGTAAGCCACTTATCACTTCATCAAAGCAGCCAGGCTAATTCTATTAAATCTGACCAATCAGGGGAAACCACAGGAATGCTGAATTTTGGCTTACAGACAAAAAAGTCTTATAACTTATATTCTGTATATTTAATGATATATTCAATAATAGCATATTGTTGGATTTAACATTACCATTCTCCTAAGCCCTTGACTGGAATTTGTATTTGATTCCTAGTGGTCGTTATGCATGCATAAACTATTGCCATGTTAATCTGTTGGGCTAGGTAACTACAATAGGGAAAATTAAATGTGCAAATTCCCCATCACCACAGCATATGAAACATCTTTTATAAGGGCCCTGCTTACAGTTTCATGACCCCCCACCCCACTCCTGGGACACCTATGGGAGACTTTAGGGGTCCTGCATATGCAAACATAGTTTAGATACTCACGCCAAAGTGCTTCTAGCACCAAAGTTGATTTTGGGAGTCACATTTCTAAAATGGAGAAAGTGAAATGTAAAATGTATCCATCCCCAGGGCACATAAAACATATTTTAGAAGGGCCCTCCTTATAATGACATGTACCCGACTCCCGGGAGACCTAGGAGAGAACCTTGGGGTAACTAACATGCCACAATATCGTATTGTTCCACTTTTTAGGTTCCCCTATCACCATAGTCAAGTTTAGTCACAATATGCATTTAAAAGCAGTGATGCAACCCAAAGCTGCTTTCAAAATGACCTCGGGCTCTCAGCAGGGCGCACATGCAAGTGCAGAAATGGCTGCTGGCCTTTACACTCCCATGCCCTATTAAATTCTAGGGACTTAAAGATAGTTTTAGCCCCCAACCTATTATACCCAAGGGGCAATAGGGTAGGTCATGCCAATTATAGGTGTACCCTAATATATAGTCTACTCTCAGGCATCTGTGTGTTTCCACTGTATTTTCAACATAACACTGCCCCTGAGCTAGTTAGACAGAGCCCAGGGACCGTCAGAGCCAGTTTCCACCATTACCAGTCAGCCCAAAATGGGGATGCACAGAGCACAAATGATGACTTTGCAGCATGCATAATTTCAAGATAGTCACAACACAGGAAGGGCTGGGTGTAACCATAAAGGCATCTGCATCCATCTGCATGCTGATAGTCTTCCTGGGCTAGGAGAAAGGGAGGCAGGCACACTTCCATTTGTATAGGCTGTGTCCTGCTCTCACAAAAAGGAGCCAGGGCAGGGATTGAAAGGGAATGTTTTGTGCTTCTAAGATTTCTTTTGAAATCAGCCCTCTATCAAAGGCATTTTAAATATACATCAAATATATTTTGAGTATTTGTACAGGGGCTCTGACCCCACATCTTCAGACTCTGCATAGACTTGCAACCAGAAGCTGTTGGCTTTACATTCTGCCCCAGGGGATTGATGTGCTGCCTAGAGTAACCACCATTTTGGCCTGCTTGACTAACCTGCTGCCTGCTACATTGCTGAATGGACTTCCACTCTGCCAAGTTACTCCATGTGCTGGGTACTGCACCCTGAGTGTTCCCCAATTGTTCTCCAGGGACTGGATGGTTAACTCCCTAATTCTGTCATAATTTTATTCACGGAGTGTATTTATGTAAGCAGTGTGTGTTTTCAACTTTTTCAGCATCAGCGCATGCTGATTGCTACTGGGAATTGAGTGTGGCACCTGAAAGCACTCAAATTCCATTTTTCCTCAGTGAAATCAATGCTCCTTTGAAACGCATACTCTCTGGTGCTCCAAGGCAAAAGCAGGCACCCACTCTGGTGATCTTGCCATTTTTGCAGTAGAGCGTGGTACGCGCTTATTCTTAGCCATGTGCTTCATTTGCTGGTGGCAAATTGCTGCTCTGGCCGTGAGCCATTATCGCATTGAAGGAAAGGTGCAGTGGCAACATGGAGAAGCCTTGTGGTATCAGCATTGCTGGAGTCTGCCTCCGTAGGAAGCCTGGATCTAGGCGGTCTTTACTGGCCTGCAGAGTCCAGTGGGTCTGACCCATCCTGAATGGCAAGAGAGCCCCAGGGAGGCAGGCTCCTGCTGTCAAGAGAGACACTGTTCCGTTGCTGCACTCCAAATTCACTGGCAGTCATCTTTTGGGTCGCGCTGCCTGGAAGCTGCAGCGCGGTGATCCCCACGCAGAGGGGAACATACCAGTTTTGTGTTGCCCCCCCATGGACGGTGTTATGTCCTTTGGTTCCCTGCATACAAATTCACTACTACAAGGTGGATTTTTAAATGGAGACCCAGTTCGCCGCCAGGAGGTGACTCGGTTTTACACAAGAAATCACTCTAATGAATGTATTATGCCTGAGAGGCATACAGGTACTCCTGTGCCTTACATGGAACCCAGTTTTACCCCACAACCTAGAACAGGAGTGCAGGATTTGCTGCCCCATACTGGATTGTGGGAATATGTGGTGACTTATGCTTTATGGTGATATGTGGGACTTCATGTGTTTTGGTCCGCAAACTAAGTTGCATTATTTGCACTAATGTGATGAGTCATGTTTTTCTTCATGCAATCTCCATTCATTTACTGACCTAGGGCTCTAATATATGTCATTTTACCTTGCATTGACAGGATAATGAGTTGGAGTTGAGGATTCGCATATAATGTACAGTATTTATGAATTAGGTCGCGTTGGTCTCTTTTTTATGTATAATGTACATTTTTCCATAATTCTGTGTGGAGTCTCTTGTGTGGTATATTTTTGGGGTGACTGGTGTGAGTGTGCTGCAAAAATGCCTTACACATTGCCTCTGGAGATTAGCCAGCTCGCTCAGTGCCAAGCTACCAGGGGGTGAGCACAGGTTATCTTCGCTGTGTAACTTACTTACCCTGACTAGAGTGGTGAGTTCTGCTTGGCTTAGGTGCATACCCTAGGCAACCAGAAATCCCTATTCCTAACCGTGGGAGCCCAAACTTTGAGAGGGCATGTGGGATTCACTTTTTAAAGGTGGGAACGGTTTGCACTTCTTTTGATGGCAAAGGCCTAGGATTAGATATACATTTTCACTATTGTCTTGTGTGGGTTTTGTGAATGTTATGCTGATATGTTTACCATTTTACTGTGATGTTGTTTGACTGTTTGGGGCTTAGTCTGCAGTGCACTTGGCCTTGCGTGTATTTTTGATGTATTATTCACATTCTCACTACTGCTGTGCTATATGTTTTTTAAAATATTTAGGGGGTTGTGGATGGCATAAAAATCAATGCAGGAAGTAGATTATTTTTTTTTGTCTGCATATGGCTGTTGCTGGTTAGTTTTGGAGTAGCGTCTGAAGACCAGTCCCATGCAACACGACACCTTCCTTTGTTCTTGGCTGCTTTCTTCTTGCCCTTCATTTTTGTGAGTTTGTGTATGTATGGCACGGTGATAGTGTGGTTGGGAAATTTTTAAGATTAATTTAATTTTCATTTTGGTGCACTACTCATTTCATATGATTGGGTAAAGAACAGTTGTATATGTGGGCCCAGATACTTATGGTAAATAATATCTTAGCAATCCTTTCCATGCAGTGCTACAAGATATACATTTCTAAAGGGGGAAGGTGCTCAATGCAGCACAGGGCAACTGTCTTTTTTGTTCTCCATGCATCTTTCTTTGCTGGCAATGCAGCATTGGCCATTTTGTGTACCCACTCTCTGTGTTTCCCAAAGTCTGCCTTGGGATCTTTGTTCTCAGTGACTCTTCTTTTTTGGCAATGTGGTGGTGGTCATTTTGTGTAGCAATTTTGTGTGTGCAATAGACTGCCATGTGTTCTTTGTTCTCCAAGCCTCTTCTTTGCTGGCCAAGTGATGGTGGTCATTTTGTGTAGCTAGTATATATGTGTAAGTGTGTGTGTGTGTGTGTGTGGTAGCCATTATGCCTTTGTTCTCAGTACCTCCTAATTTGCTGGCCATTAGTCGGCCAGCATTTTGTGGGACCAGTTGGTGTGTGTTTGGTCGCCATTTTGTCTTTGTTTTCCAGGCATCATACTTCAGCAGCTTTGTGGTGGATAAGCTCACTTCCATCCCTTTATTTCAATTTTTAAAATCATTTTCTAGGAACATTGATAGAAGAGGCTTATGATATTTTTGTTTAGAATCAACGTCTTTCAGTTAGCAGACCTATAGGCCCTGCCCTAGCAGTCTATGAGGGAAAGGCGTTAGCCTCTGCGGTCTATGGATCTGAATTATGGGGCACTGAGAATATTAAAGCACTGGTGGTGGCAGAGAACAAGTTTATAAGAGACTTAGTCTCGCTCCCTCTCTCAACCCCTTTAAAACCTTTATTTGCTGATTTGGGTAAGAGATCTATTTCTGAAATAGTCCAACTCCGACCACTACTATTTTGGGTGCGCCTTAGAAGGACCCCGGAATTAGCAAAATATGCTATAGTGCTGGATGAGCTAATTAGCCTGAATGTTTCAAATAAAATAAAGTGGCTAAACAATCTAAAGAAGCTTGTGGTATCTTTGGGATTGAGCGACTCCTGGGCCTCCCAATCCCCCCCACCAAAACAAACAGTGAAAAAATATACTGGGAGTGGATAGAGGCCAAGGTTCTGCTCAACCCAAATTGGGGTCCCTTAACGGAGAAATTTTTCGAACACAAGCTTGTTGTAAAGTTAGAACCCTTCTTGGATTTCATACAGACCCCTCGTGACAGAACTTTATTTCTGAAACTTAGATATGGCATTCTCCCTCTTAAAAATTTCATTGCAGGATGGAAAGATAGGAGGGAAGAGGACTTGAAATGCCCAGGTTGTCCCTGCCCGGAAGAATCCCTGGTTCATTTCTTTTTTGCATGTAAAGCATATAAACAGGCCAGAGATAAATGGTTGAAGCCAGTCTGTAGGAAGCTAGGAGTTAGGGACTATAGATCAGCCCTTCGAATTATTCTTTCCAACACTACTTGCATGGTTATTGTTTGCGGGGTCGCTAAGTTTTTGGCCAGCGCCTGGATTATCCGGTTATGGTTGTTGTCTCACTTATGTACAGACCATGACTCAGTATGAATTTTAATTATGGTATTTCCCCCTAGTTTTTACCGTTTGTAATGATGCAACACTTTTATGAGGACTGTAATACTTGAAATCTATGTGTGTATGTATTTTTATGATACATGTATCGAATAAAGTATTACTACTACTATATTTTTGTTTACTTTTTTTTCCTTTTTCTCGATATATTTATGTGTGTTCGTGGCTGATTGTGTTACAGTATTGTTATTTTCATTCATTCTTTCCTTATTTGATTGCTTCCCATTAAGACCCCATGGAACCTTGGGGGGTACCAGCTATTATTATATTTTCTTCAATTTTTGACTGCCTCCCTCTGCCTCCAATAGAGTTCACATGGGCCCTGTTAGTTCACGGGCAAATATTTAATGTATTTTCTTTTATATTTGCACCACCCTCACATAGGATCCCCATGAGCCTTGGTAGGGCACCAACAATTATTTAATATATTTATTGTTTTTTCTGCACCCCCTGCCTCATATAGGAGTCCTAAGGCCTTGGAGGAACACAAACTAACCTTTACTGTGTAGCGTTTTCTTGTGACTAATAGTTTATGCATGTTTTGGGTACACTATTGTTAAGCATTTGACATGATGAGGATGATGATGGCTTCGCTTGTGTTACACTAGCTAGATTCATTTGATTGCCCATATTTCACTGACTGTCTATTGTTGCTTTGCTTGCAGGTGCTGCAGAAAACATCACCCATTGTACTGAGACAGAGAAAAGTCTGCAAAACATTCAGCTGAGAGTGACTCCTGAGTTTTCTTCTAAGTGCTTCTCCTACTAATGCTAAGTGCTAAAGGCTAGTTGTTAGAACATGGCACCAAAAAAGGAGGCTCCTGCCAAGAAAATGACCAGTGGGGAGAAGAAAAAGAAGCTAGTGCCATCAATGGAATCAAGCTCTCATCCATTTTCAGGAAATGTGCTACACCTTCATCTGGGCAGAAAGAGCCTGGAAAGATCACTCCGGCATCAGCGGAGTCACCACCATCAAAACCTGAGGCCATGTCTCTCTGCACTGCAGTGACAGCAGTCATGCAGAGCACTGAATCTGAAATGGAAATGTCTCAGTCACAAATCGAATAATCACAGGAAATTTGACAACATGAACCATACTCAGCAGCAGACCTTTTGTAAGTTGGAGCAGAACAGGAGGTTGAGGTTCCCGCTGAGTAAGGTGTTTTTGAGAATACTGTCTTCCCCAAAGACTTTACGATCTCTAGCCAGGAAAAGAAAGACTGCTCCCATAAGTACCCTTCTGATGATCTGGACATGGCTCAGACCCCAGTCGAGTCTGCTAGACAAGGGGAAACTAAAGTTCCTAAAATCCTTGCAAATGAAGAAGGTGGGGATGATGGTAATAGGCCAATGATCATCAGTGTGCAGTGTGTTGCAGAGGAGGTACAGATCTCCTCTATTCAACCTGCTCAGAGGCATGTGATTCCAAGAACACCAGCAGCTCCCATCTTTGCAAGACCTCAGAAACCTGTAGCCACAACCACCACCACCCCTACCACACGCCCTACAGAAAGACAAACAACCACCTAGCTTTAACTCTAATTCTTCAGGATTTGACAGCATAAGACAGCTCTTTACACTTAGCTAGAATGATGACAATATCGCAATATGCTTGTTTTCACACATGAAAGTTTGTTGCAGTCAGCTAGGTAGGCACTATGGTTCCAGAGGGCTAAATGTTCCATTTGAAAAAAACAACACACAATCACACGAGAGGAGCACCTTTAAATCATAGCTGCTGGTGGTGAGAGAGAGCCAGCAGCTGAAGTGATAGAAGAAGGCAATCAGGAGGAAGAAGAGGAGGATGCCAGCAGCAACATCATACAAAGGCTGCCCTTTATGCCTCACCCAACAGCAACCTCTTCATGCCACAAGGCACAGTGGGATACAGCAACTTTCACCCCAAAGTTCCCAGGCAGCGTACCTGCTGTTGGCACCCGTAGGACACTTGTGGCAGTGGTACCACAAGTATAAAAGGCTATGCTTATCAAGGGTCACTGTACCACCCACACCTCAAAAAAGTTATTTCTAATTGGAAGCTGGCTAAAATGTTAGTGCATGGCTTCCTCCCTTTTTCTTCTGTGGGAGGAGTGGGCTTTTGTGGAGCCCTCTGCCCAAAATGAAAGGTTCCCAGTCGGACCTATTTTTCTAGAGTGGCTGTGCCAGTACTGTATCATGAAGTGCAATAGGCTGGCAATGAATGAAGCAAAGTGCTATTCAGTTCATCCATTTCAGAACGAACATGTGGACTAGTTGTCAAGCAACAGATTACATGTACATCACTGCACACTGGACCTCTCTCCGTGGAGTTAGGCAAGGGCTAGCTTCTGGCCTCATGGCACATCATGATTTACACGGCATTCAGCAGCAGGCTACAGTTGCCATGTTTTCCATCAAGAAATTTTATACAGATACCAACATCTTGCAAAAGATCAATATCAAGGTCTCTAAATGGCTTAAAACGAGAGGTCCCAGAATTGGATTTGTTGCCACTGACAATGGCAGTAATATAGTCACAGCTATGACTGATGGTGGATATTTTTTCAGTACTGCATCTTTTCAGTTTTTTCAGCCCAGCTGCCGTAGTTATCAGAAGGACCAGTCTCTCACCACAAAATGTGGAGAGATTGGTGATAATTAAAATGAACAAACACTTAATTCCAAAGGATAATAGTGCTCATGAAACAAAAAAAGGATGACGAGGGCAATTAGTCTGACATCTCAAGTTTAGACAGTGATTATCCTCCGGGTGGCCCCTCAAGACTGAGTAAGAACTCTCCTTTCCAGAATAATACAAGAGAAGTTACGTACAGGAGGACTGCTTTAAATGACAAAAAGAATATATATAATTTGTATTTGGTGTGCGGCTTACACCACCTATTGTAAATAAAAGACTGAAATAGAGTGAACTGTGTACATGGAACAGATAGTTAATCAAAGACACAGCAGCTATTTTGTCCTGGATGTCTCAGCAGATAGAGCTGAGAAAGAATTACTAAACCTTCAGTTCAACTGTTGACTTTGAAATAAGCAGATGGTGACTGTCTCCTGCAAATAGAAAGCCTCAGTTTCCTATAAAGAAGTAAAGAACAAGAAGCTATCTCCCATTCCTAACCTTTCTTTTATTCCCTTGCTACCCTGCTGGTTACGATTTGAAAAGACTGCCATAGTAAGAAATAGGGTAATTGACTGGGGGGGAGAGCGCTCCCCTCTAGCAACAACCACAATTATTGCCAGAGTGAGCCACAAAAGTCACTAAATTAACCTGTGCTTAACCTCTCGTGGCTTAGCACAAAGCAATTAGGCTTAACTTAGAGGCAATGAGTATAGTTTTTATGTAGCATACAAATAGTAAGAAAGTGAAAACCAAACCAATATCACAAACCAATTTAGAAAAATAGATTACATTTAAATAAACAACATTATACCAGGATGACAAAAAACAGTCAGTAGAGCTGTAGATATGCAATTTCTAAAATGTAAGTCAAATTAGCACCTAAAAGCACAAAGTGCCACTCACAGTCATCTGGTCACACTAGATTGGGTGAAAGTCACAAGTTCAGGCGCACCTCGATGGAGCAATGGAGCATAAGACACATACATGGAGTGGGTTAGTCCCACTGAAGAGTTACCTTCTGAACTTGGTGCTAAGATGTCCATTCACTTTGGAGCAGGCCATGTGGAGGTGGTCCTATGTTGTGTTACGCTCCCATGGAAAAGACAGAGACATAGGGCCACACTTCTATTAAAAAATACATGATTCATCTTGTGGTGAATGGGAGGATCTGGCAAGCTAAACTTTATAATGTAATGTGTTGGAGGATCATTCTGCACTAATGCTTGCCTTTTACATATTGGAATAAATATGCTTTCATTTCATTTAAGGTCTATCATCTCTAGGACCTTCTGAGACCAATCAGTTTATTCACCAAGACATACTAATACTCAATGTATTGTCATTTTTCATCAAAACTATGGGTATATTTATTTTGGGTGGAATAAAGTACAGCTGACAATGACAAGAAGAAGGACCATTGCCTTCTTCCTCAATGAGAAACAAGTAGACTGAAAGAGGCCGACCCCTGTGGACTTGAGAGGGACATTGGTTTAGAAAAGGCAGAGTAGTGGCTCAAATGGCAAACTCTTATTAAGTAGTCAACTTGTAGTCTCCTTTACTGGTCACAGCAAAATGTTGTTATTGTTTGAGTTATCAGCCGGGTACATGAATCTAGTTGCCTGGGATTGGTGGTGCGGGATTGGCTCATCTCACTTCTTGGTTAATGGCAGGCCACTGCACCAGCCTATTCCCTCTTGCTCTACAGGTACCATCATGCTTACCTTGACTCTCAAGTATATACATTTTATTTTTGCACTTTTCACGCCATCTCATCTGTAGGAAAAATAGTCTCCAGTGCTCCAGTTTTGCAGTTTAGCCCCGCTCCCAAGATGGACAATGTCTGAAGAGATTCAGATGCACTGTTCATTTGAATACAGCAGCACCAATTTTCTTTTCCTAACTACAACTATTTTTTTAACTGTGTGAGCCCTCCCTATTTTACACGTTTCAAGGCTAGAAAACAAATTGATTAGATAACTTGAAAGCCTGGGGGATGAAGGACAGTTCGTTTTTAGTAACTGAACTGTCATCTTCCTTCCAAAACAGATGCAAGGGACTCATCAACTTGAAACATGTTGTGCTTGTCTCTCTCTCTCATCTTACTTTAATTCCCTCTACCCATCTAATCATAAAACTCCTGATCCTCTTCCCCTACGTTGTGTGAAGTTGTGTTAATTTCAACCAACAACAGATCTCACACTTTGTGGGGTGTATTTAGTTAAAGGGACGCCAACTGTAAAAGCAGACGGTTACCAAAACTGTCATTTGCCCACACCACCACATGAAATGGACATCGTAGTGAAGAGGCTTAATTACAACGCATGTCCAAGGATAGGTAGTGTGTACTTTTGTTCCACAATATGAGCCCCATCACTTCTATTGAAGTATGCTTGTACTAAGTCCCACTGACTGCCCCTGAGACTTGAGGCGTTCATTATGCTCAATTTAGTAAGTAATTTAACACTATGTTGCTAATTGTTGTTTTATCATGGTAGTCTCAGTCTTGGATATTTCACTCCTTCTGTTTTCTTTTAGTCTAATTTGTGATTGTGATGCACTAGTTCACCTCTACTGATTTATTTGAAATAGGAATAATGTCCTTTTGCATGTCTAGTGATGTTGTGCCTGGTAGTGCCACTGGTCCACAATCACTACCATTACGAATGGGTTTTGCAAACCCCTTCATTGAGATATGAACAAATTATAGGAGAGGTAGCAGACATTGCTTTATCTACTTAGGAATGAAAAGAAGCGTTCAAAAAGGAGGGATTGTTGTTTTTGCTATATGTTGAAAGACCACATTGTCACTAGTTACAAAGATTAGGGCAGGGGCAGTAAGTAGTATACAAAGTATGAAAATATACAAACATTACTGACACTGATGTGAGGATGGGTGTGGCTCAGCCTGATCTATCTACAGTGGGAGGGTTGTGTATTGTCACTCATATTTAATTTTACAACACTGATTTCAGGGGAGAGTTCTGGACTTGAAGAGGTAAGGTAAATAGAGTACCCTACTTAACAACAGATGGAAAGGGAGATCAGGTAGGGAAATATTAAAATTGTAAAGGGGGAAGGGGATAGACACAGTGGAAATTGGTTTGAAAAGAGACAGATGGGGATAACAGCCTTTATTGTGATTGAGTTGGTGGTGTTGCAGGGATTCTGCACAAATACAGAACTATGCACAGGAAATGGGACCTTGGTGTATAGGGACTGAGTCTTCCCACCACCTTAGAACCCACAAACCCAGCACTGAATACCTATATAGTGTTTCACTTGCTCTCCTACTAATTCCTAGAGAAACAAATGCTTAGACATCTCAGAACATAACACTTCCAGTTCTCTCAGGAATCGTGGTATCAAGACACACCTTTTCACTCACTCCCTTGTACTCGTCTACAGTAAGATCTGACGCAGATACAAAACAGTTTAAAATATTTATTTGAACTACTGTGCTCTAACAAAAAGTATACGCTCCACAAAAAGAAGGAAAATTCATTGTACAAATATTATCAGCATTGCAGTCAGTCCATAAATCATGAAGGGAGATTTCATCATAACAAGAAAATGGAGAAAGGACTATAGTGCCTAACCTCCCTCCCCTTGGTAAAGGGAAGTATTATTACAGAATAGAAGATCTCTGGGATTTGTCAGCAGATCCCATACCTTAGCCTATAGATGGTAGATCTACATCATGGAATCTCGTCTCCCTGGAAAGGTCCATCACAAAGAGTCTGTTACCTCACTAAAAACCAAAGTACGTTGTCCAAGCAACAGCCGCATCGGTATGTTTAGTCTAAGGGCGAAGGACTGGCCAGAACAAAAGAACACGAGGCATTGTTGTTCCACCTTGCACATAATGTTTAGTCAAAATTCCTGGAACATGCAGAGAGCGAACACAGCGATGAGTTCTCATTTGAAAGGAGTCTTTGAGAATATTGCAAAAAATAAAGATGTGTAGTAATGTGTGCAAAGCGGCAAGCAAACTGCAAAGAGCTTGTCTAAGTTAGGGAAAAACGACAATGTCCCTATCAGCCACGTGACAATGGCACTTCCACTTTAACTGCTTGTTTTACTACTTTTGCCAGTATGCAAAGATAGATATTGAGAATGATAAACAAACCCTTTTTGGCTATCTCAAACTATATAAAAAACCCTTTTTGTTGAAGCTAAGAGAAAACCTACTAATAAACAAGGGTGGTTTGAAACTGAATGCACAAAGGCATACACTAAACTTAAACATTCCGTTCATGACACAGTAGAAAATAAGGAACATATTAGAGAGGGAAGAAGAAACTATAAATTTGTACTCAAAGCAAGAAAGACTGCTTTGAAAGAGGAAGGTTGGTGTGCCTTACACAACGCTTCCAAAAGTCTCGATTCTTCTGCCTTCTGGAAAGCAGTGAATGCGCCCTTTTTCAACACGGAGGAATTTCAATACAATTGTTGTAGTGTGTGAGGGAATTGTATTGCAGAGTATTCCCCAGGGACACACTCTAAATATCTCCCCGTGTTTGGCACATGTTTGCCCCTAAAAGCAAAATAGAGATAAGATTACTCTAGTGTCTGAAGTTATGATGCAAACTTTAAATGTTGTTGTACATAAATGTTTTTGTATATAAGTATTTCATAAACTGTCTATTGTGAATTGTCTTAAGTATTTGTATGTTTTATATGTTCATTTTTTTGTATGTTAATTTTAAAAATGTGTTTCTTCACTTCTCATGCAGCTAAAAACTTTTTGGTAAATATAATAGGTGTGAGCGGGAAATCCGTTACGCCCGCGGATTTTGCGGATTTTTGGGAAATCCGCAATCCGCGAATTTTGCGGATTTCCCGCAAAATCCGCAAAAAAAAATCCGCGGACGTAACGGGTTCAAAAGTTGAACCCCCACTCATGTAACTATTTTACAATGGCGCCAGCAAGCTGCCAGCGCCGTTGTAAAATAGTTACAAAGTTAGCTTGCACAGGAACCACTAGATAAAACAAAGCAGGTGCTGCTTTATTTTATCTAAGTGCTCCCTGTGCAAGCTAACTTTGTAACTATTTTACAACGGCGCTGGCAGCTTGCTGGCGCCATTGTAAAATAGTTACATGAGTAGGCTGGGCAGGTGTGCCTTCTTCCCAAATCTACTGTGGAACATCAGCTGTGATGCTGGATAGAGGCCTTTGCATCCTTGACTTTCACCAGCACAACACCAGTGCTGTTCCTGTGGCCAGGAGCTTCTTTCTTTATATCTGCTGAACTGATCTTTCTCTGACCTTTTATACACACAAGAGGCATGTGAACTCGCATTGAAGCCATGCCTGTTTGGCCCCGCCCACACACTCGCGGTGTGCACCGTCTTCCCGCCATTTACCCACTATGATGGACAGCTCACTCAAGGGACCCCTGCGCCCTTCCACGCGATTGCATAGTAACACACGCATGGCATTGGTCACCACAAAATCCGCAAATCCGCGGATTCGCAAAATCCGCGGATTTTGTGAATTCGCAAATCCGCAAATTCACAAATCCGCGGATTGCGAATCCGCAAATTCCGCTCATGCTTAAAATATAATAGGAATAATTGCAAAGAGACGAATGGTCTAATAAAAATTCCATTCAAACAGATAAGATAGTGGTCTGTTTGTTGCTCAAAAGTAATAGAAGCATGAGGTTTAATGGAGCCAGGTCCCCCTCCCTTTTTCTGTCTTAAATTTAACACGGCCCTACCTGGCCCTGATCCTTTGGGCATATCCCCCCCAGTTTTTAAATTTCTAAAAGAGGCATTTTCAGAATTGTGATTTAAAATCTGATTGTAGCCTTAAAGAGGACTTTAAATTCCAATTAATTTAAGTGCAAACCGCAAGCCTCTACTCCCAATTCAAAGTTAGCACTTAATAAAGGAAATGAGATAACCCAGTGATAGTCAAGGGGATAGATATGCATTACTGTAGGACGCTGGCTCTGTATATGATACAGAGTCCAGGAATTCCCCAAAAGTGTACAGGGCTCAATGTAAAACCCAAAGTTCTCTATTAGTGGTAGTGTCGAAAGCAGCCTTCGGCTTAACACAGAGGAGTGTAAGACATTTATTGCACAACATTGATCAATAATGGACACACAACTCAAAAAGGAGATCCACTCGAATTTTGGAAAAATAAGCTTTGTTTGTATTTTATTTAAAGACCAAGATCTTTGCTGAAAGGTAAATACATTTTCAATTTAAAATTATTTTCACTTTCAAAAGTCAACAAAATTGAATTTCTGAACAGTTCAATGTTATCCTACGGGGAAAACAATATTGCGGTTAAACAGGTAAGTATCACATTTACAGTTCCAGTCTTCAGGACCAAAGGTCAGCAAGGGTAAGAGTCATGTGGGTTCCAAAACTGCACTACCAGGGGCAAAGGGGCAGCCGGGTGCAGAGGTCAAAATCAGAGTTTGGCACAATGGGTTTCAATGGAGACTAGGGGTGCTTGGAGCCACACTGCTAGCAGATAATTAGATCTTTTGCGTGCACCAATCTTTGGGAGTTAGTGCCAGCACGGGTGGGCACAAAGCAGCACCAAACTTACACCACCAGCAGCTCAGGGGCGGCCGGGTGTAGGGTGCAATTTCAGCATTGGGCGCCCAATGCTTTTCAACAGAGACATTTCTTTTGGCAAACAGGCTGCAGGCGTAGCACTGGAGATTGAAGAAGGAGGACCAACAGCAGCAGAGGTAAGTAGAGATGTCAAGGGTCATAGGGGCACTGTTGGTTCAGCTCACCAAGGCCCAGGGGACTCAGGTGCAAGGGTGGCTTTCGATGTCGAAGTCTTCCTACCAGAGCCGGTCACGGTCAGCAGGAGACTCTGGATTCACACTGCAGGTGCCGTCATGGAAGTCGGGAGAGGTCAGAAAATGCTGGATTCGATGTCAGGATTGCTGGGGACACTTTACAGCTGGTTAACAACTCAGACGTGGGCCGTGGGTGTCGGGTGCAGAGTGGGCAGAAGACACGGTTCCAACTTGGTCCGCTGTCCACAGGGGATTGGAGTCTTTTTAGAAGGCAGCAGTCCTCTCCGGAGAATTAGAGGTCCCTGGCTGCAAGACAGGTCACAGGTTTGTCGAAGCTGGAGACAGTCCAGTAGGGCCGGGGAAAAGGCAGTCATCGCCTTCAATTTTCTCTTCAGGGATGTCTTCATTCTTCTTAGGTCATCTAAGATCTGATTTCCCCTTACATACTTTTGTTACATACGTATTCCCAATGGGAAACACCATTTAAGCAGATGTGGTGAATATGATCATTTGGTTTTTCAGAAATTAGCATTACAAATATGGATTAGGTGAGCTTCAAAGAGATAAATTCTAGACTGACCCGATTAGGTGAGCTTCAAAGAGATAAATTCTAGACTGACCCAGTAATACCTCACCTTCAGGAAACACCTCAAGACCTGGCTCTTCGAGCAGTAGCAGCTGTCCCTCCCAGCCCCCCAGCGCGTGGGGGCCAGGGTGAGTAGCGCACTCTATAAATGTCTTGATTGATTGATTGATTGATTGAGCTATCTTGACAGTTGAAAAAAACTTTTATATGTGCCTATAACTTTAGTGCAATTAGCTTTTTTTAATGATGTTTGGTGGATACTTCACATGTTTTGTTTGCTCTTGGTATTTTTACCTTTGTGGAGAGGAGCAAAGATTAAATGGGGAGTGAAAAAAAACTCCTTTGCTGATCATTTGGCACGTTCTAATGAATCTGCATGAAATGCTGCAGGCTAATAGCAAGTTAAGCCCAGTAATCTTCTCATCTTTCATTCTAATGGTGTAAAGTTAAAAAGGTATCTAAAATCATTGATTTGCTATCAGCTGTAATTCCATCACAATATCAGATTTACTTTTCATATGCTGAGTTTGTGCATGTCCATCAAGGCAAGCACAGACTATAGAAAGCATATGTAAAGCAACCATTTGCTAGTAACTTGGGCACTCTTCGGAAAATGTGAACAACATGTATCATGAATTTTCAAGATCAGATTTTGTGTTGCTACGTCAGTTTTAGTGAGGAAGGGGTCTCAGGTTTCCTGTCGATCTGACCAGGTAGATAAAAGTCAAAGGAGGGGTGGATAAAAAAACTATGATTTCCTAATAAGTTTGGCACTATTTGGTGGATTTGCTTAAAAGCTGAGAAAACAATTGGGTTTCTTGAAACTGAATGTGCAGGTAGTGACTGGCTGTATGGGAAGTTGGTTGCATGCGGGAAACCGTGTCCACATGAGAATAAGGATACAGGCAGTGTTGGTAAGGTGAAAGGTGGGTGTGAATTTTCTAGTTAAAAGGATATTGCAATTGCTGTATTGCAGATGCACTACATTTTGTTTGCAAACAGTGACACTGTAAAATAATCTCCCCTATTGAAAATCAAGGTATGTTACAATCCAAGTTCATAATAATGATACATTTGGCTATTGCTTTGTTACTATGACTTGCCATATGGTAACTCATTTGAATGCAGGGAAACAATATCAGGGGTGTCGCTATCATTGGTGCAGCAGGTGCAGTGTCACCAGAGCACATAGGCCAGAGGGGCCAATGGGACCATGAATATTGTTCTATTTTAATACCCGCACCGTTTCCTCCAGGGCCCATTGCACCCTTGATCATGCAATAGCTGAAAGTTCAATGCTGAACTGAAAATTGTTCCAGGCTTGTTCGACTCTGAGCTTTCATTGTCGAGGAGTGAGCTTACACATTTTCTTCTTAAATCCTTAAACCATAGACCCGTAGTACTCATAGTACAGCCTGCATGCCGCCAGCGGCCTGGCAAGCCTTCCATGGTGGACCCCGGACCTTGCAGGTAAAGTACCCACGGCCCCCAGAGAGAGAGGGGGGAGTGGAGAGACAGAGAGAGGGAGAGACAGTGGAGAGAGACAGTGAGGCAGTGGAGAGAGAGAGAGGGTGAAGAGAGAGTGGAAAAAGTGGAGAGAGACTGACTGACTGACTGAGAGAGATACTGACAGAGAGAGACTGACTGACTGAGAGAGAGACTGACTGACTGAGGGAGAGAGACAGACTGACTGAGAGAGAGAGAGAGAGAGAGAGAGACTGACCTGCAGAGAGAGAGAGTGACTGAGAGAGAGACTGACTGACTGACTGAGAGAGTCTGACTGAGAGAGAGAGAGATAGAGAGAGAGAGAGACTGGCTGACTGAGGGAGAGAGAGACTGACTGACTCAGAGAGAGAGAGAGACTGAGCGAGAGAGAGATTGGCTGACTGACAGAGAAAGACTGACTGAGAGAGAGAGAGAGACTGTCTGAGAGAGAGATACTGTCTGAGAGAGAGATACTGACAGAGAGAGAGATACTGTCAGAGAGAGAGAGACTGACTGAGAGAGAGAGAATGACTAAGAGAGAGACTGACTGAATGAGAGAGAGACTGACTGACTGAGAAAGAGCGAGAGAGAGACTGACTGACCGACAGGGACTGACTGATAGAGAGACTTACTGAAAGAGACTGACTGACTGACTGACAGAGAGAGAGAGAGAGACTGACAGACTCACTGAGAGAGAGACTGACTGACTGAGAGAGACTGACTGACAGAGAGTGACTGACAGAGAGTGAATGAATGACAGAGAGAAAGAGACCAACCGAGAGAGACTGACTGACTAAGAGAGAGACTGACTCAGAGAGAGACCGACAGAGAGAGAGAGACTGACAATGGAGAAACTGACTGACAGAGAGAGAGAAATTGACTGAGAGAGAGACTGACTTAGAGAGACTGACTGGCTGAGACTGACAGACTAAGACTGACTGACTACTGAGAAAGAGATACTGACTGACTAAGAGAGACTGACTGACTGACTGAGAGAGAGAGAGACTGAATGACTAAGAGAGAGAGACTGCCTTAGATAGAGAGAGAGACTGTGATGGTATTAGGGTCAAAGTGTGTATAAAGCTGTACAATGCCTCTTAGAATTGTTGTCTGCTAATAAAAATGCATCATCGAAATATGCTCTTTGTAGTTACATCTGCTTTTGAAATACAGCATTGTCGCATTGTCTAATTTTTTGAAACAGGTTTGATTTTTTTTACTTTAGCCCAATCCCCCACTGACCCCGCCCCCACTGACCCCACCCCTACCAGTGCAGCCCTCAACCACAAACCACACTGTAATTTTGGCCCCGGCCAGAAAGTTTGTGAGTACCCATGCCATAGACAGTCCTACATGTCATGATTCTGACGCAAGCCACATTTACAATCCTCCGCCACGTCTTTAAGTTTTTAACATAACCTGCTATAACATTGATTACAGCATGGAGAAACAATCAAATTATCTGTAATTACGTAATTACGCCACGCTGGTAAGTTGTAAACCAAGGGCCTCACTTATGAAAAGTGACGAATCGCTGCGTGAAAACAGCGATGCGTCACTTTTCATTGCGGCCTCCTTGCAATACCAATGATGCGTCATATTTACAGTATGATGCATCATTGCGCAAGGAGTTACAGATACGTCAGTATTTCTGACGTATCTGTATGGCGCAAAAGTGACGCATTGCTGGAGAGTGTCACAAAAGTTACGCAACTCCAGCAATGCGTCCTTTCACATGGGGCAAGCCCCATGTGAAAGGGCCTTCCTCAGTCTTACAACTGCTGTGAGGCATGCGTAAGATATTGACACATTTGCATCCTAGAAGTGGCGCAGTGAAATCTTATAGATTGCGTCACTTCTACGACCCTTTCTTGCGTCAATACGCCCCCCTTGCATACATTATTCCTGGCGCAGGGGTTTACAAAGTGACGCATCTACCTAGATGCGTGACTTTGTAAATATGGCGAACAATGTGCATTTTTTACGCCACTGGTGCATCACAAAAAGTGATGGACCGCCTCATAAATGAGGCCCCAAGTGTTTTTTATTCAAAGGTTGACAGGTAACATGTAGATCATCCTACACAGCAGTATTTAAGTCCTGTAAGGCAGTCTGTAGGTGGTAATCAACAGCCCCACCAGGAGCAGCCTGCTAGCTGCTCAGCCCCTCTCACCATAGTCACTCCTCATCCAGTCACCCGGGCATTCTACTCAAGGTCCACTCACCAAAACACCATACAGACACACACTCAGGCTGTGCAGCTAGGGCATATAAACATAGGGGATAAAGCATCATGTAAGAACACTGCATATCTCTTCCCTTTTGAATTGAATTTGAATTTAAAACATTTGTAAAGCGCAGCATTCACCCTACGGTTTCTTGGCGCTATAGAGGTAGGTCCAGCAACTGAGGGCGGAGAGAGCCTGGCGCAGAGAGAGGAGGGACAAGTTACAGGGAAAAGGCCTGTTTGAACAAGAACATTTTTAGATCTTTGCGGAAGGAGGAATAGTAAGTAGCAAAACGTAGGTGGTCGGGGAGGGAGTTCCAAAAGGTGGGAGCCAAAGTTGAAAAACTGGCTCCTCCCCACTTTTTACGTTTGAACCGTGGGATTTGCAGGAGGGATTTAGAAGAAGAACGAAGCTCTCTGACCGGAACATATTCGTTGATCAGAGAGGAAATGAAGGCGGGGGCAGTGCCCTGGCGGGCCTGAAAAACCATACAGCCGGTTTTAAAAAGGGAGCGTTCCTTGATAGGAAGCCAATGGAGCTCCTTGAGGAGGGGTGTAGAGTGATGAAAACGTGGGAGACCATACACCAACCGAGCCAATTGGTTCTGGACCATCTGGAGCTTCCGCAGGCTGTATGCAGGGATGCCGTTGTACAGGGCATTAGCATAGTCCAGCCGTGAAATCACCAGCGCGGACATGATCAGTTTAAGTGCCTGGGGGGAAAAGAAACGGGAAACAGTGCGAATGGTTCGGAGGGTGAGGAAACAGGAAGAAACCACAGAGCTGATTTGTGAGTGTAAAGTGAGTTGGTTGTTCACTTTGACACCCAAGGTTTTAACTGTGGAGGAAGGAGTGAGGGAAGGACCAAGAGAAGAGGGCCAGAAGAGAGAGTTCCAGGGACTGGAAGAACCACCTGTGAGAACCAACTCGGTTTTGTCCGGGTTCAGCTTGAGATGGTTGTGGATCATCCAGTCCCTGATGAAAATCATAGTGGACTGGAAATTTGAGATAGAGAGGGGAGAAGAGGAGAGGTTAAAGATGAGCTGGAGGTCATCCGCATAATTATATACGGTGACCTCCAGCTGCTGAAGTGCAAAGATTAGAGGAAAGATGTAAAGATTGAACAGTAAAGGAGAAAGAGAGGAACCCTGGGGGACACCGCAGGTGACTTGAAGTGGGGCAGTCGTGAAATCCCCAAGCCGAACCGCCTGGGTGCGGTCCCTCAGGAAGGAGGATAGCCAGACCAGGGCTGAGCCCTCAATTCCCGCCACCTTGACACGTGAAAGCAGGATGGTATGGTCCACCGTGTCAAAGGCGGCAGAGAGGTTGAGGAGCACCAGAGCCTGATGTTTGTTGTAATCCATACCCTCCCTGAGGTTGTCCAGGACCGACACCACGACAGATTCGGTAGAGTGCCTGGGGCGGAAGCCGGCCTGACGAGATGCCAGGCCCCCATTTGCTTCTATGTGGGCGCTGAGTATCGAGGTGACATGGCGCTCAAGCACCTTGCCCAAATAGAGCAGCAGGGAAATGGGGCGGTAGTTAGCTGAGATGGACGGGTCAGCGCCGGGCTTCTTTAAAATGGGCACTATTGTGGCTGATTTAAGAGCGGGGATCACCACTCCCTGAGTAAGGGAACTATTAAGGAAAGTAATGGGGGGCTGGGGACAAGTAGAGTAGATCTGTTGTAGGATTCGTGCCGGACAGATGTCTGCCGGAGAACCCGATTTGACCTTAGGAAGTATCTCCAAGAATACTTCCTCAGTAAGGGGGGGAATTGAGGTAAGATGGCACTGAACAGTGGGAGGGGAAGGATCAACAAAAGTATAGGAGGGGGGGGGGGATGTTAGCCTTGATGGTTGCAATCTTGTCCAGAAAGTAGGAGTTTAATTGGTCACACAGGGGCTGGGTTGGAGGGATTTGGGGTGAGGCTCTATCGGAATAGGCTAGGTCCTTGACTATACCGAAAATCTCCCTGGATTTATTTTCCGCTGTCATAATTTTTGTGGAGAAATAGATGGTTTTGGCAGCTAGGATGACTTTTTTATATTCAGTTAGTAATGTTAAGTAATGAGTTTTTGATAAGGGGCAGTAATTTCTTCTCCACTGCCTCTCTGCTTGCCGTACGGTCAGCTTTTGTTCTTTTAGGTCGTCGTTGAACCACCTGTTGGAGTCCTTGGGTCGTCGGGTAGAAATACGACATAGTGGAGCAACCGAGTCGCAGCCTCCAGCCAGCCAGGTGTTAATAGCGATGGCTTGAGAATTGGATGATAGACCAGTGAGGGTCGGAGAGGAATTCTGAAGCAGGGAGGTCAGGGAAGGAAGATCAACTCGATTCCAATTCCGCGCCCAGGTGTTTTTGACATGTGGGACCTTAGAAACAGGGTTGAGAAGGATGGAAAAAGAGATAAGGGCATGGTCAGACCAGGGACAGGGGGATACAGACACCGGGGAAACAGAAAGGTTGAGGGACCAAACCTGGTCGAGTATGTGACCTTGAGAATGTGTGGGGACGGATATGTGAGGGACAAAGTTCAGGGAAAGGAGAGATTCAGTGAATTGTTTAGATGAGGTGCACTCAGAAGGGTCTGAGGGCCAGTAATTAAAATCGCCTAGCACTAAGACAGAGGCATAGTTGACCGCCAGGGTGGCCAATAGGTCTTGAAATGCTGGCAAAAACAGAGACGAAGGCTGGGGTGGACGATACATCAAAAGGCACGTAATTGGAGGGGAAAAGGAAAGGGAGCGAACTACAAGGAATTCGGTTGGGGGAATGGGGGGGGAGGGAAGAAGTTGAAAATTAAATTCGGACCGAGCAATTAAAGCCACACCACCACCTATCCTACCCGCAGGGCGGTCGGCGCGTAGAGCAATGTAGGAAGAGGGGAGGGCAGCCAAAAGTGCGGGTAGGGAAGAATCACAAAACCAGGTTTCGGTCAGGAGCAGTAAGTCGGGTTTCTCGGAATCAAGCAGGACAAACAGCTCATGGTGGTGTTTGACCGCTGACCTGGTGTTGAGCAAAAGAATAGATAATGAAGGAGTGGGAGGAGGGGGGTCAGGCAAGGAAGAGCAGAGCAGCGATAATGCCGGCGGAGGCAACGCCGGTGTTGGCAAAGATGGAGGGGCGAGCCCTAGTAGGGCAATGTGGCTGCGGACTGACGCTGAGAGTGGCCAGTGGCCCTGGAGGGTAGTGAGCTCCTCAGTAGAGTACAATGTCAATTTGGCATGGAGATGTGCCCCTAACCCCGTCCGGCCGCGGACGGGCGCAGACGGGCTTGCCTTAGGCGCGCCCGCTGCGCACGTCCGCTGCGCGTTCTGAAGTTGCACATTGAAGTAGAAGACCTTAGGGGCGGGAGGGGGGCGTGGCCTACAAGTGGGCGTGGCCAGCGGCGATGGAAGCCGGTAGAGGGGGAGTCACGTGACAGCGCTAGCTCCGCTGCACGGCACCCTCGAGTACAAAAGTACTAAAGTTAAAAAGGTATTAAAAGACAAGTTTTTACAGTCACACGCTGCTTCTCCCGGCTTTCCGCCTCAGGAGACAAGAACCAACAGAGCGCTAGCGTTCAGCGCTTAAGAAGGGCGGGAGGGGGGCGTGGCCTACAAGTGGGCGTGGCCAGCGGCAATGGAACAGAAGAATGAACGAAACCAATGCATAAACTATAAACAAAAAATACACCAATATTGTTTAGGGAGAAGACCATTTATGTTGCCAGGGGTAAACCCAAAAAGTGGCAGAAATTGTGGGGTGCTTGGAATGCATACAGGGGGGACATCTGCATACCCCCAGAACCCGCTCCGCTGGAGGAACACCTGTCGCCGTAGCCTGTGACACCAACTGCAATGCTGTATATATACTATCCTGTGTTTTCCTCCCTCCCCGCTCATAGCTCCTTTCCTGTTTTCACACTTGTGCTCGATATTCCCCCCTGACCCCCCCACAACGCCTCACTGACCTTCATACTCCATTGCCTATGTCTTTGCGCCTGATCTGGCGCTTCTCTTTATTTCTTACTTTCTCTGTGTTTTTCTTATAAAAAGTAAAATCAACCTTCACTGTTCGGCTGTACTGATTCTTGCACTATTGTTTCTCTGATTCGAAATGCTGCCTTGCCTCCGGGATGTCAGGCTGAATAGCTGTGTGCACTGTTTTTGAATATAGTTTTTAAAAACTTTTTTAAAAAAAATACACCAATATTAATAAATAGTCCACAACTCAAAGATGATGCCCACATCCTAAAGTGAAAATGAACTATTTAAAACAGTCAGAAGCCCAAACCCACGGATGACGGAAACACTGCTCCACGAGAAGGAAAGGAACCAAAGACAAGAAGGAAAAATGGATACACAATACAATATACCCATCCCCCTCCTTAAATACAAAAAATAAATATAGATCAAAATGGCAGGTGGGATAAAGGAACTGAAACCCAATAACCTGCCCCCAACAAAACCAAGGGACAACAATTTGCTCTCCGTGTGGACAATCAAGTCCTGTGGACTAGAGGGACTAAATACCCACTCTCTTGCCCCACCATTAACAAGTGACAACCATAACAACGTATATGCGCTACATGTAAAGAAGCATACAAGGTCTAAACCTTGCACAAACAAAACATGCAACAAAAGTAATGTAGCGCACACGGAAAAACAACGTGCAGCACAAGGTGTCTTACACACACAGGAAACTCACTCCTGCAACAAATAAATAACGTGCAGCACAAGGTGTCTTACGCACATAGGAAACACACTCCTGCAAAAAATTAATAACGTGTGGCACAAGGTGTTTTACGCACACAGGGAACAAAACCCTGCAACCAAAACTTATCGTGTGGAACATGGTGTCTTACACACACAAGGAACAACACCTTGCAACAATTAATAAGGGAAACCAAAACCCTAGAGCCAACCCTCATGTTTTGGTACAAAACCTCGACCATAAACCCATCCCCATGTATAGGTAAAAGAATGTGATACATACAGGCCACCCAATATAGGCAAAATTAAACTGTGGCATAAAAACACACGAAAAGTGAATACATATGTAAGCAAAAAAAACATTCCCAATAGTAGTGCAATAATAAACTGTGACCCGCCGGTGAACAATCTCTCACCCGAGTAGAGGAACCGTAGGTACGCTCTCACCTAGTACACTTTCACAGTGCGATGTACATGCTGAACTTCAATTTTGAAAAAAAAGCACTTTATTATAAAATCCTTACTTCGCTTACTGTCGATTGTAGCTCCAAACCTTATTTGCTGCCAAGGCACCATTTGCGAGTCCAGCAGCTCCATAAGGTGACCTATCCTGTACATAACTAAACACAGCTTCCGTAACGTGGAACACAGAAACAAATGCCAACAAATCGTGTGCTGCCGCCCAACCCAAGATGGCCGCATGCACTGTTGAAGCAGAACAGGATGGCTCCACACACATAAATGCTCCAAAGCGTCCACAATCAGCATACAAGGCTGCCAAACAACATAGAGCTCGGAATGAAGATCTTGGGGGTAAATCCTCAACGTGACTGAGGAATGCAGGTACAGGTATGTGTGCACGCGCAAATTGTGACTTGCGCCTCATTTTTTTTTAACACAATGTTGGCAGTTTAACTGGTATTGAAGAAAATGACTCAAGCGTCACAGAAGAATAATGGACAAAATTGTCTCACCACATACAACATGCTCCAGGCTTCCATATGTAGTCTGACATTAAGCTAGGTACACTGAACACCTTTGTACAGAACATTCAAGACTATGCCCTAGCCAACAGCCAAAACTGCGGTTGCAGCTCAATCGTAGATAAACTAGCAACTCTGTCAACAATGTTAAACGAACTGTGCGCACAAGTAAAAAAATGTGCATCCAACTACCCCACTGAGTCATCAATGGAAAAGCCCCTAACTAGAAACTACACAGACACGATAACTCACCAACTAGTATTCACAAATGGCGAGAATGATCTCACTACGATTAGACAAACAAAAACTGACAGCAGCCTAACATCTGACCAGAAAACAAAGACTGAAAATAAAGAGATAGAGACTTCAGAAGAAACAAACTGAATGCGAAACAAAGACGAGCACAAAAACGCAAAGGTCGCAACCAAAAACAAATCTGCGGAAAAAAAAGGATTTATGCATCTATTCAGGATTACACCAGCCGAGAGCAAGCCTGATGAAGAAAACTCATCAATACCAGAGATATCTAAAACTAAAGGCCCTATTACGAGGGAGGCATCAAGTGGTAACCTCATCCTCCAAAATGCAGAAGCAAGAGCGATGGAGCAATCACGAGAGGACAACGGAGATGGAACCTGCACAACCATCTCTGGAAAGGAATAGCTTAACAAAAGGCAGTAAAAATACTAAAACAGAAAACATGAGGCTAAGCCAGCTGCATGCCCTAAATCAGGAGGGCATGCCACATTTAACTGCGCAAAATACAAATACTAACGGTCATGCCTCTAGGGGAAGCAATGAGAATTTATGCAACCTAGGCGCAATACGCACAAACTCAGTGACTATAAAGACGGACCGGCACCTCGACCAGATCACGGCCCATACGGGTATAGAGAAGATTTGCACTTGCCAATCCCGAAGCAAGGCCACATCAGATACATCAGCTCCAACCTCTACAAACACAGATCTCCGTCGGGGACAGCACCTTGAGGCACCCTTAGAGCATAACCACACTAGTATGGAACTGCATCAGAGAGAGCCAGTGTCAACTGATGGAAGCCGGAAATTATAACCAATTGACAGAAGCAGCCGGGACTAAGCGTGAGCGCAAAATCCGTTCCGCTCGCGGATTTTGCGGATTTTCGGTAAATTCGCAATCCGCAAACTCCCACGAATTTACCGAAAATCCGCAAATCTGCGAGCGACGGATTCGGGGGCCAAAAGTTCAAGCCTTCAAGCTTGAAGTTGTTGTAACTATTTTAGGATGGCGCCGGCAAGTTGCCAGCGCCATCCTAAAATAGTTACTAAGTTAGCTTCAACAGGAAGCACTAATAGATAAAATAAAGCAGGTGCTGCGTTGAACCAGACTGGCTTTGCAAAGAACCTGGGGAAGACCACAAATATAATAACGATGTCAATGCTTTTCGACAAGGTGGAAACGACTGGGAGCTCCTTGCATTTGTGCTTTATAGACTATAAAGCAGCTTTCGATCATGTAAAACGAAACAGATTGTGGACCAAACTACATAACTGGGGGCTCCCCCAACCTCTCCAAAACCTCCTGATAAACCTGCATACTAACACCTGGGCACAGATTAAGCTGGGCGACGAACACACTTGTCACAACGCATTCCAACGGACAAAGGGCTTAAACAAGGCTGCGTACTGGCCCCCACACTTTTCAACCTGTTTGTAGCTGACATTATACCAATATTAAACACCTGCAACTCGCACGCTCCAAAACTGGGAGACATCTTAGTGCCATGTCTCTTATACGCAGACGATATAGTCTTGATCAGTAAAACGAGAGTAGGCCTCTAACACCTTTTGAATGCCACACAAGACTACTCAATAGAAAAACGGTCTAACGATAAACCTTGATAAAACTAAAACCATCACCGTGAGCAAAAAAAGGGAAAAACCATCAGTATGGGTTTGGGGCAACACCCGAATAGAGAGCACATCGGAATATAAATACCTGGGTGTAAAGATCGACAAAATAGGTCAATTCCTTGCACAAAGAAACAGCATCAGGCATAAAGGAATTGCTCTGGCAATCTCCCTAAAATCTTTGAATTCCAAATTAACCGGCCCGTCGATTTTGCCCATAGTTGGGGTGATTTGTGCAAAGTTACTGCCAACAATAACTTATGGTAGTGAAGCCCAGAAAGGAAGAGATGCCAAACTACTGGACTCCACAGTTACAAGCACCTTTAGGTTTATATTTGGGTACTCAAATATACTTCCCCCTCGCAAATAAGGCTTGACCTTGGCATCCAGAAGCAGTCTCTTGCTAGACATGGGGCTTACATCATAACGTGGGATAAAATACGTAAAGCCGCTCCAGGGACGCTAAATGCACAGTTATGGAAAGAGATAAGCAGACACACTTCCTCACCTGCAGCGAGATACCTCAAAGAAGGATTACATGAATTGGGACTGAACCAACTGTGGGAAACTCCCACCAGCTCTGGCATAGTTAAGAAACTAGTCTGGAAATTAGTCAAATATCTATCATGGCTGGAGGACAAAGCTTCACTCGCCGAAAGGTCTCATGGCTGGATGACTCTGAATACATACTGTCAGCAAGTGGCCCAGAAGTACTTTAACACGGGTTATGCCAAGCACACAAAAATTAGCTTTATGAAGTTCAGACTGGGCTTGTTACCAGGCTCTCAGCACTCTCCACCTTAGCTGAAGGAGAAGGTGGACCCTAGGTGCCGTCTATGCGGGTTAGCATCGGAAGACCTGCTGCCTCTATTATGCTCCTGCAAACAACTCTCACAAGAATGGCTACAAATATTGAAAGCAAAATTCAATCAGTGTGGAATTAGAACTAGGAGGCAGGCAGTTCTGGCTTGCCTTGCCCCAAGTGACCCTCAACTAAACTGTGCTTTGGTAAAATTTCTGACAGCATGCCAAAAGAAACTACCGGAAATCAAATCACTGGCTGTAATCTAACTTTTAAATTTATCTGTGCAATTACAAACAAAGTATTATACCCATGAATTATTGTGGCGGAAACAACGTGACATGTACTCCTGGTTATAACGTGCCTGAATAAGTGACTTTTAATATTTGAATTTTATTGTACAGTTATTCAACAGAAACTTTCATCCTTTTATAACTAAGGAGTTTTTATATCCATAAAATGGACTGTAATGAATTATTTCTGTGTTGCAATGGTTTTAACAAACTATGCAAATAAAATAAACTTGAACTTGAGTCTGACATGAAACAAGCGTCCACCACAGCACAGGGACAAGGCACCTGACGTTAAAAACATTATAAAGCCTCCAACGCTTGCTCGTGCAAAGAATATTTTGTCAAAATGTCCACAGCTGACTCAGAGGAAGGCAATCACAAACGACTGTTTCTCTGTATGTAGGAACCTTTGCTCCAGCGTAGGCAGAAATAAGGCACACACCAGTAAAGAAATTGCAAGTCACACATTGAGCAGCGTCCATAAAATAAGCAGTGACATACTTTACATGTAAACTTATTCCTTGCCATTGTGTCTTCATGAGATGAAGTACAACATGCTTCTTTGGTACAGCATAACACAAATCAAATGTCCTTGTGCAGCGTTCATTTGATTAATTGAGCCAAATACCCGTAAATGGATGATGCTTACTTCTCTTGAATGCGCACAACGTGTCAATATGTGCCAGGTGAACCCGACAAAGCAAGCTTGGGTAGGGGCTGTCCACTGTAATGGACACTGGTGGGGCTGCACAGTGTGCTGATTATGTTCTACATGGGGGTGGGTTTATGGTTGACCTTCTGTACCCTTACAGGAGGGTTGGCTCTAAGATATTGGTTACCCTTATTAATTGTTGCAAGGTGTTGTTCCTTGTGTGCATAAGACACCATGTGCTGCACAATAAGTTTTGGTTGCAGGGTTTTGTTCCCTGTGTGCGTAAGACACCTTGTGCTGCACATTATTAATTTGTTGCAGGAGTGGGTTTCCTGTGTGCCTAAGACACCTTGTGCTGCACGTTATTTCTTTGTTGCAGGAGTGGGTTTACTTTGTGCGTAAGAAACCTTGTGCTGCACGTTATTGTCCCCTGTGTGTGCAATATTACTTTTGTCGCATGTTTTGAGTTTTTTTGTTTCATCTTGTGGTACTTGTTTCTTCCATCTTGATACTGTTGTCTGCGTCTGACATCTTTTCCCTTTGCTAATCCATTGTGCTTTGCACGCGTGGGTTCCCATCCCATCCTCATCGCTAAAATGTATGTAGTAATCACGCCACGCTGTTATGATGTAAACCGAGTGGGTTTATTCACAGGTTGACAGGTAACATGTAGATCATCATGAATAGCAGTATTTAAGTCCTGTAAAGCAGTCTGTAGGTGATTATGAACAGCCCCACCAGGAGCAGCCTGCTAGCTGCTCAGCCCCTCTCACCAACTGTCACTCCTCATCCAGTCACCCAGGCATTCTACTCAAGGTCCACTCATCAACTTTCCATACAGACACTGACACACAGGCTGAACAGATAGAGCAGATAAACATATGGAATAAAGCATCATGTAAGAACACTACATCCTGGCTATAGGTGGTTCCAGTTAATTTACATTCTATTACTTAACTCTGACTTTTTTTTATCAGTGTGTCATTTTAAGGAGCTGAATAGCCAGATTAAAATCAATGTTCCAAGTTCTGCTGTTGATCATTTTATACACGTGATCATTATTGGTTCTTCAGTAAGTATGGGCGAAATTTGAGAATTCGCGTTCCGCGAACTCACGTGAAATCGAATTCGCAATCTGCAAAATACGCGAATTTGTGCAAATTTGCAGATTTATGGATTTATGCGTGTTCGCGGGGCTTTTTGCGCGTTCGCGGGTTTTTTTGGCGTGTTCGTGGTGCTTTTTGCGTGTTTGCGGCCCGCTTGCATGGTGAAGTTACCCATGCGGTCATGTATGGGCACAGCACCCTCTGGTTCACCACTGCCACCCTCTGGTTCATCACTGCCACCCTCTAGTTCACCCCTGCCACCCTCTGGTTCACTACTGCCACCCTCTGGTTCAGCACTGCCACTCTCTGGTTCACCCCTGCCACCCTCTGGTTCAGCACTGTCACCCTCTGGTTCACCACTGCCACCCTCTGGTTCATGACTGACACCATCTGGTTCATCACAGCACCTCTGGTTCAGCACTACCACCCTCTGGTTAACCACTGTCACCCTCTGGTTCAGCACTGCCACCCTCTGGTTCACCACTGCCACCCTCTGGTTCACCCCTTCCACCCTCTGGTTCACCACTGCCCCCCTCTGGTTCATCACAGCACCCTCTGGTTCACCCCTGCCAAACTCTGGCTCAGCACTGTCACCCTCTGGTTCACCACTGCTGCCCTCTGGTTCACGACTGCCACCCTCTGGTTCATCACAGCACCTCTGGTTCACCACTGCCACCCTCTGGTTAACCACTACCACCCTCTGGTTCAGCACTGCCACCCTCTGTTTCACCACTGCCACTCTCTGGTTCACCACTGCCACCCTCTGGTTCATCACTGCCACCCTCTAGTTCACCCCTGCCACCCTCTGGTTCACTACTGCAACCCTCTGGTTCAGCACTGCCACTCTCTGGTTCACCCCTGCCACCCTCTGGTTCAGCACTGTCACCCTCTGGTTCACCACTGCCACCCTCTGGTTCATGACTGACACCCTCTGGTTCATCACAGCACCTCTGGTTCAGCACTACCACCCTCTGGTTAACCACTGTCACCCTCTGGTTCAGCACTGCCACCCTCTGGTTCACCACTGCCACCCTCTGGTTCACCCCTTCCACCCTCTGGTTCACCACTGCCCCCCTCTGGTTCATCACAGCACCCTCTGGTTCACCCCTGCCAAACTCTGGCTCAGCACTGTCACCCTCTGGTTCACCACTGCTGCCCTCTGGTTCACGACTGCCACCCTCTGGTTCACCACAGCACCTCTGGTTCACCACTGCCACCCTCTGGTTAACCACTATTACCCTCTGGTTCAGCACTGCCACCCTCTGTTTCACCACTGCCACTCTCTGGTTCACCACTGCCACCCTCTGGTTCACCCATGCCACCTTCTGGTTCACCACTGCCACCATCTGGTTCATCACTGCCACCCTCCGGTTCATCACAGCACCCTCAGGTTCACCCCTGCCACCTTCTGGCTCAGCACTGTCACCCTCTGGTTCACCACTGCCACCCTCTGGTTCACCACTGCCACTCTCTGGTTCACCACTGCCACCCTCTGGTTCACCCATGCCACCCTCTGGTTCACCCCTGCCACCATCTGGTTCATCACTGCCACCCTCTGGTTCACCCCTGCCACCCTCTGGTTCAGCACTGCCACCCTCTGGTTCAGCACTGTCACCCTCTGGTTCAGCATTGCCACCCTCTGGTTCACCACTGCCACTCTCTGGTTCACCACTGCCACCCTCTGGTTCACCCATGCCACCCTCTGGTTCACCCCTGCCACCATCTGGTTCATCACTGCCACCCTCTGGTTCAGCACTGCCACCCTCTGGTTCAGCACTGTCACCCTCTGGTTCACCCCTGCCACCCTCTGGTTCACCACTGCCACCCTCTGGTTCATCACTGTCACCCTCTGGTTCATCACTGCCACCCTCTGGTTCACCACTGCCACCCTCTGCCGAGACCTTTTGTGACGCAGCGGCAGCACAAAAGATGCGCCATGGTGCTGGGTATTAACAACGTGACGATTCTGAGAGATGCGTCACGTTGTAAAGCCCTGCGCCATCAGGAGGCGTTCCGGCGCATGGGAGGGCGTTCCTGCACAGGAACGCCTCCTAAAAGTGACTGAGTGAAATCTTCAAGATTTCACTCAGTCACTTTTAGGCCAATGCTGCATCAAAACCCTGCGCCTGCTTGAAGCAGGCGCAAGGCTTGATGCAGCATTGGGGAGATAGGGCCCCCCAGAGCATTGCTGGAGCTGCGTCGCAAGCGCGACGCAGCTCCAGCGATGCGCTGCTTTTACGGCACAGATGCGTGACGCATCTGTGCCGTTTTTGCCACATCATGCGCCGCATTGTAAATGCGGCGCACCATGGGCGGCGGAGCTGCGGCGCACAATAACTGGTGCATCCCTGGGGATGCACCAGTTATAGTAAATCTGCCCCTATACATTTAGCCAACGAGGGAGCACTGACTGATTAGACAGTAGAAAGTACTCCAGTTGAGTAGAGGTATTGCACAAAAAGGTGGCATCTTCGTGGACAAACACGCAGGGCGGGGTTCATTCTGCCCCCTGTTAGACTCGTTTTTTGTGCCCTTCTGCCCTCTGTTAGACTCGTTTTTCCCTTGTTTTTCTGCCCTTCTGCCCCCTGGTAGACTCGTTTTTTGTGCCCTTCTGCCCTCTGTTAGACTCGTTTTTGTGCCTTTCTGCAACATTAGACTTGTTTTTTGTGCCCTTCTGCCCTCTGTTAGACTCGTTTTTCCCTTGTTTTTCTGCCCTTTTTTCTTTTGTGAGACCGTTTTTTGTGCCCTCTGTTACACTAGTTTTTCTCTTGTTTTTCTGCCCTTCTGCCCTTTGTTAGACTGCTTTTTGTGCCTTTCTGCCCTCTGCACCACCACATTATCACTCAGCACCACCACAGCACCACTCAGCACCACCACAGAATCACTCAGCACCACCACAGCATCACTCAGCACCACTCAGCACCACCACAGCACCACTCAGTGCTACCACAGCATCACTAAGCACCACAACAGAATCACTCAGCACTGCCACATTATCACTCAGCACCACCACAGCACCACTCAGCATCACCACAGCACCGCTCAGCACCACCACAGCACCACTCAGCGCCACCCCAGCATCAATCTGCACAACCATTCAACAACAACTGGTTCAAATATGTTCTCTCAATGTTTCAAACTTTATTACAAATGTCACAAAAAATGTTAATATTTCACTTCTGTTCTTGGATTTTCGTCACAATAAAATACACTGAACATAATCTTCACAAAAGTTATTTACAAAAGTTTAAGCTATTGCCATTATAAATTAAAATCACTTTTATTTAAGTATTAATTATTTTAAAAAAATTAAAAGCCATTGTAATTTGTAATATCAATACAGCTAAGTCACGTAAATACAAAACATGTTGCATTACAAATCCTATAGGTGTCACATTTGTGAAAGTTATAACTATTGGCATTGTAAATGACAAAGCTATTAGTTTAGCTATTTTCAAAACCAACACATAAATAAAAAAAATTGTCATTTACAAGACCAATAGCTCAAACTTTCCTAAAGCGAGACCTATTGCATTGCAAATGCTTGTTTTTATATCTGTCAGTGCTTCCTGTTGAGTTTTAATTTTCGTGACAGGCGCCTCATTGCCTACTTGTAACTATTCTCTGACCCTGCTTCAAGGGTCAGAGCAGGGTCAGAGAATAGTTGCAAGTAGGCAACGAGGCGCCAGGAAGCACTTACAGGCTTACAGCAGCAAGTGCCCAAGTTGAAGTTAATTTCTTTGTAACCCTTTTGTAAAAGGTTACAAAAAATTAGCTTCAACTTTTGCACCTGCTGCTGTAAACCTGTAAGTGCTTGGCTGAAAATTCGTCCCCGCTGATTCGCGGATCTTACCGCGATTCAGGGCCGGACTGGCTACCGGGCAGTTGTGTGTGCTGCCGAGCTGGGGGCTAATTTCTCTGTGGTGTGGGCTTATTTTGTTGATGGGGATGCGCGTGCGCTTTGAAATAAAAAAAGCAAAACGAATTTCGTTTTGCACACACAGGTCCCCATCAACGAAATCATCACCCTGCTCGACAGATCACACAACTGCCCTGTAGCCAGTCTGCCATGATTTTGCGAGATTCGCGGATCGCGAAATCGTGGAAAATGCACAATTTCCGCGAGCGGAACGAATTTTCAGCCCATGCTTATTCTTCAGTAGATCAGATATCAATGTAGGACCATTTGGTAGTATTTTGGAAATAAATTGTGACTTTGAGTATGTTTTGCAGGATGTAGCAACAAAGAACCTCTCAGAAGTTATTTCAAACTGGAGCTGAGGGAGTTTGTGAGCTATCCACTAAAACTTGAGTAGAAAAGAACGTGTTGTGTTTTATCTGTGTTTTATCTTTCGGTCAATTAGCATCAAGATGTGGAATGGGGAGGAATTTTATTGGCATGGTGGGGTTGAGGTGAGCTGTGGCATTGTAAGGGAAATGCCTGGAAGCGGGGTAGGGAAGAATTCACATGGGGTTGCATCAGTTCAGAATGAAGGGAAAAGGGAAGATGATTTCATTAATCAGAGGGGTGGAGAAGCAGCTCTTGTCCCTACTTGGCAAAGTGCTTTGAATGACAGACTACCAGTTTGGGCTCTGGGGGTTAGGGTGCATGGAGAACCCATCCAGATAGGCAAAAAAAGAGAAAAATGAGTGGAGAAAAAAACTGTTGCAGGGGAAATTAAAATGTTTAAAATAGTGGTGCTAAAACAGTGAGGAGTGTTTTAAAAGACACAGGAAAATATAAAAGCACGAAAAAACTAAAGCACTGATGTACCCAATATATCATGAGAGACACTCTGTATTTCGATGGGTAGAGAACTTAATTGACTACATGTAGAATCCTCGCATGACAGGATGAACACTCTGCTTGCCTAGTAAGTGCTCTTTACAACAAATAGAACTTGAGAGAGGGCAGGATGACAATATTTGTGTCATGGAGGAGGGGCGGAATTTATAGAATGGGGTTGTTTTGGTGGTAATAATGGGACATCTGGTTTGGCGATTAAGTGGGAGGAAGGGAAAGATGGTGTGGGTGTCTGTCTAGATGGGGGCAGGAGAGCAGGTGTACACGAAGAGCAAGTTATGTGTCAATGTGTGTGCACATAAAGAATGACATATCTAGGGACAGTGATGGTGAGAGGGCAGAAAGCAAGTTATGTGTGTGTCTGGGTGGTAGAGAGTCAGAATGTATTTTAGGGGGGGTGGTATGTGGTGGGGAAGGATACCAGGTATTTGTATTTTGAGGGGTTGGGCGCAGTATGCCATGTAGTTTTGTTCAAAGGCAGATAGTGTTTAGATTACCACTGTTTCGCGATCACCAGGATCCAACGATTCCAGTACTGAGCTTGTGGTTTCATTGATCCCAAATAATCCAACAGCTGCTAACTGTTTTACAAAATCCCATGGATGGATACTTGGTGCCCAGGTGACGGGGAACCCCAGGTGTGATTATGCATGGAGAGAGTATGAATAAAAATGTTTAAATAATGGTGCCGTAATGCAGCAAATATTTATGTGCCATGACGTAATTTTTTTTATGGCGCAAAATATGTTAATTCATGTTGCAGTTTCATTGGGGATCTAATGCTTAAGGCAGATTATGAGGGACTGGGCTTGGTGTCCAGAGATCTGGACCTTTGCAGCCTCGATGTGCACCATGAGCTGTCATCCCCTCATCATTAACTCCATTGGCTACTTCTGACTCTAGAGCATGATGGTGTCCACTTCTGGTATTCTGCTTCAACTAAAATAAAGAGAATATTCTGTGCAAATTGTGGGTGTCCATACTATGCTGGTGCTCACCCCTGGTAAAACGCTTGGACCTCACATAATGGTCATTGTCGTGATGTTTGGCATTCTGCAGCCATCCGTGGCATGGTGATACCCATGCCTGGTATAATGCTGACTGTGGCATACTGGTGACAATTGTTGGCATATTGTGATCATCCATTACATGCTGGTGCCCACCCTCACTACAATATTGGCAATCGCATAATAGAGGTTGTTAGACCTGGCATCATTGGCTTGAGTCTCTCCTCCATTTTTTCTGTTTGCCTCCACTGTTTTACGATGTTTTGCTGGTATACTGCTTTGGGCACTGTGCCACTGCTGATCAGTGCCACAGTGCAAGTGCTCCCTATGTTAAATTAATGTATTGATTGAATTCCATGTTTGGCTTATTTGGTTTACTGTCAGTCCCTAGTCTAGCGCACCAGGAGTGCCGGGGCTTGTAAATACAAATGCTGCTCGTGGGCTTGCAGCACATGTTGTGCCACCCACAAGAGCGGCCTGGTAAAAGTATGTCTGGGGGTCTGCCATTGCCAGACCCACGTGCAGTCTAGTACTGTCACGCTGACTGCGCAAGTACACCTACTTGCCAGTCCCTAAACCTTCGCTTAACTTCATGTTAGTCACCCCTATGGTAGGCCCACGGGCAGGGTGCCTTGTAAGTATAAGGTAGGACAAGCCTGACCAAGTTGGCATGTCCTAATAGTGAATTACAGCCATATTCGTTTTTCACTATTGCAAGGTAACCTGCTCTCTATTAGTTAGAATGGGCTGCCAGGATTATTAATGCTATAATCCTAGCTGGCTCGGGGAGCAGGGTGCAATGTCGAGTTTGGTATCCCTGAACTCGGGGTTTAATAACGCATCCGTTTGTGTGGATGGTTTTTGGACTCTGGGTTTGAAAATAGCACTTTTAGAAAGTGGCTATTTTCTTGTCTAACTATTTCTGGTTTCTGCTGGTTTGGTGTGTGTGTGACAGGAGCTGGGAGGCTCCAGAGGTCTGAATGAGTCAGTGTGGGATGAGTGGGCCATTTGCGTTGAGATTAGGGGGAGAGTAGTTGCTGATAGCCTGACCTGCCTGATACAATGCTGGCTCCACCTCCTGCCAAGCGACTGATGGCTCTGTGCCTGCCATGGACGATCCTGGCCCCACCTCCTACCAGGAGGCCGATAGCTCTGCTCCTGCCAGTGACAATGCTGGCTCCACCCGCTGCTGGGCGTCTGAGGACCCAGCCCTGCTCAGTGAATAGGCCAGGTGCCTCTGCCCGGCTCCACCCACTACAGACCCAGGATGTTGGGAAATCCCCCTGCATGGACAAAGGGATCAAAGCCAAAAAGGGGTATAAGAGAAGGACCCCTGAACCAAGAATTTAGATCACTTCTGACAAGGAAACCTGAACCAAGGACAAGAAGCCTGCTGATCCAAGGACTTGCCTACCCCTTCTGCCAGTGTGCTGTTTGCTGGGGAGAATCCTGCATTGCTTCTTTATTTTTGCCAAGGAACCAGGAGAGAGGAACTGTGTGTGTACTCTCACGCTTTGCTAAGAAAATCTCCAAGGGCTGGAAGAGTGCCAGTCTCCTGTTGAA
Organism: Lissotriton vulgaris; assembly: GCF_964263255.1. Lineage (NCBI taxonomy): Eukaryota > Metazoa > Chordata > Amphibia > Caudata > Salamandridae > Lissotriton > Lissotriton vulgaris. Next base: position 994,087,093 of record NC_141698.1, read on the forward strand.
TTGCAAACACAACAAGTGATGGACAGAATGTGGATCAATGTCACACACTCACCCCAGTCCAAGGATCTGGGCCTAAATCCATCGTTATTTTGCACTTCACACCACCCTGGGTTAGACAATGGCGATATGCAAATCAGCTCTGACCCTGAGCCTCATTGGAACAGTCCAGTCCGAACTACAAAAGCCATGTCCTTCCCAGAACGGAATCAAGTATCCGAGGACCGGACTTGTTTCGAGGTAACACCTCTCATCAGCCCGGCTAGCTTGACTCCAGTGGTGTGGAGTGCCTGGGACCCACGTCTGGGCATCCCCAGCGCACTTATGGCGGAAATTGCAAACACAACAAGTGATGGACAGAATGTGGATCAATGTCACACACTCACCCCAGTCCAAGGATCTGGGCCTAAATCCATCGTTATTTTGCACTCCACACCACCCTGGGTTAGACAATGGCGATATGCAAATCAGCTCTGACCCTGAGCCTCATGGGAATAGTCCAGTCCGAACTACAAAAGCCATGTCCTTCCCAGAACGGAATCAAGCATCCGAGGACCGGACCGGTTTCGAGGTAACACCTCTCATCAGCCCGGCTAGCTTGACTCCAGTGGTGTGGAGTGCCTGGGACCCACGTCTGGGCATCCCCAGCGCACTTATGGCGGAAATTGCAAACACAACAAGTGATGGACAGAATGTGGATCAATGTCACACACTCACCCCAGTCCAAGGATCTGGGCCTAAATCCATCGTTATTTTGCACTCCACACCACCCTGGGTTAGACAATGGCGATATGCAAATCAGCTCTGACCCTGAGCCTCATGGGAACAGTCCAGTCCAAACTACAAAAGCCATGTCCTTCCCAGAACGGAATCAAGCATCCGAGGACCGGACCGGTTTCGAGGTAACACCTCTCATCAGCCCGGCTAGCTTGACTCCAGTGGTGTGGAGTGCCTGGGACCCACGTCTGGGCATCCCCAGCGCACTTATGGCGGAAATTGCAAACACAACAAGTGATGGACAGAATGTGGATCAATGTCACACACTCACCCCAGTCCAAGGATCTGGGCCTAAATCCATCATTATTTTGCACTCCACACCACCCTGGGTTAGACAATGGCGATATGCAAATCAGCTCTGACCCTGAGCCTCATGGGAACAGTCCAGTCCGAACTACAAAAGCCATGTCCTTCCCAGAACGGAATCAAGCATCCGAGGACCGGACCGGTTTCGAGGTAACACCTCTCATCAGCCCGGCTAGCTTGACTCCAGTGGTGTGGAGTGCCTGGGACCCACGTCTGGGCATCCCCAGCGCACTTATGGCGGAAATTGCAAACACAACAAGTGATGGACAGAATGTGGATCAATGTCACACACTCACCCCAGTCCAAGGATCTGGGCCTAAATCCATCGTTATTTTGCACTCCACACCACCCTGGGTTAGACAATGGCGATATGCAAATCAGCTCTGACCCTGAGCCTCATGGGAACAGTCCAGTCCGAACTACAAAAGCCATGTCCTTCCCAGAACGGAATCAAGCATCCGAGGACCGGACCGGTTTCGAGGTAACACCTCTCATCAGCCCGGCTAGCTTGACTCCAGTGGTGTGGAGTGCCTGGGACCCACCTCTGGGCATCCCCAGCGCACTTATGGCGGAAATTGCAAACACAACAAGTGATGGACAGAATGTGGATCAATGTCACATACTCACCCCAGTCCAAGGATCTGGGCCTCAATCCATTGTTATTTTGCACTCCACACCACCCTGGGTTAGACAATGGCGATATGCAAATCAGCTCTGACCCTGAGCCTCATGGGAACAGTCCAGTCCGAACTACAAAAGCCATGTCCTTCCCAGAACGGAATCACGCATCCGAGGACCGGACCGGTTTCGAGGTAACACCTCCCATCAGCCCGGCTAGCTTGACTCCAGTGGTGTGGAGTGCCTGGGACCCACGTCTGGGCATCGCCAGCGCACTTATGGCGGAAATTGCAAACACAACAAGTGATGGACAGAATGTGGATCAATGTCACACACTCACCCCAGTCCAAGGATCTGGGCCTAAATCCATCGTTATTTTGCACTCCACACCACCCTGGGTTAGACAATGGCGATATGCAAATCAGCTCTGACCCTGAGCCTCATGGGAATAGTCCAGTCCGAACTACAAAAGCCATGTCCTTCCCAGAACGGAATCAAGCATCCGAGGACCGGACCGGTTTCGAGGTAACACCTCTCATCAGCCCGGCTAGCTTGACTCCAGTGGTGTGGAGTGCCTGGGACCCATGTCTGGGCATCCCCAGCGCACTTATGGCGGAAGTTGCAAACACAACAAGTGATGGACAGAATGTGGATCAATGTCTCACACTCACCCCAGTCCAAGGATCTGGGCCTAAATCCATCATTATTTTGCACTCCACACCACCCTGGGTTAGACAATGGCGATATGCAAATCAGCTCTGACCCTGAGCCTCATGGGAACAGTCCAGTCCGAACTACAAAAGCCATGTCCTTCCCAGAACGGAATCAAGCATCCGAGGACCGGACCGGTTTCAAGGTAACACCTCTCATCAGCCCGGCTAGCTTGACTCCAGTGGTGTGGAGTGCCTGGGACCCACGTCTGGGCATCCCCAGCGCACTTATGGCGGAAATTGCAAACACAACAAGTGATGGACAGAATGTGGATCAATGTCACACACTCACCCCAGTCCAAGGATCTGGGCCTAAATCCATCGTTATTTTGCACTCCACACCACCCTGGGTTAGACAATGGCGATATGCAAATCAGCTCTGACCCTGAGCCTCATGGGAACAGTCCAGTCCGAACTACAAAAGCACCACTGGAGTCAAGCTAGCCGGGCAGATGAGAGGTGTTACCTCGAAACCGGTCCGGTCCTCGGATGCTTGATTCCGGTCTGGGAAAGATATGGCTGTTGTAGTTCGGACTGGACTGTTCCCATGGGGCACAGGGTCAGAGCTGATTTGCATAAAGCCATTATCTGACCCAGGGTGGTGTGGAGTGCAAAAAACGATGGATTTAGGCCCAGATCTTTGTACTGGGGTGAATGTAAGACATTGATCTACATTCTGTCCATCAAATAGTTTTTTGTAATTTTCTCCCTGAGTGTACTGCGGTAGCTCAGACGTGGGTCCCAGAGCCTCCACACCACTGGAGTCAAGCTAGCCGGGCTGATGAGAGGTGTTACCTCGAAACCGGTCCGGTCCTCGGATGCTTGATTCCGGTCTGGGAAAGATATGGCTGTTGTAGTTCGGACTGGACTGTTCCCATGGGGCACAGGGTCAGAGCTGATTTGCATGAAGCCATTATCTGACCCAGGGTGGTGTGGAGTGCAAAAAACTATGGATTTAGGCCCAGATCCTTGTACTGGGGTGAATGTAAGACATTGATCTACATTCTGTCCATCAAATTGTTTTTTGAAATTTTCTCCCTGAGTGTACTGGGGTAGCTCAGACGTGGGTCCCAGAGCCTCCACACCACTGGAGTCAAGCCAGCCGGGCTGATGAGAGGTGTTACCTCGAAACCGGTCCGGTTCTCGGATGCTTGATTCCGGTCTGGGAAAGATATGGCTGTTGTAGTTCGGACTGGACTGTTCCCATGGGGCACAGGGTCAGAGCTGATTTGCATAAAGCCATTATCTGACCCAGGGTGGTGTGGAGTGCAAAAAACGATGGATTTAGGCCCAGTTCCTTGTACTGGGGTGAATGTAAGACATTGATCTACATTCTGTCCATCAAATTGTTTTTTGTAATTTTCTCCCTGAGTGTACTGGGGTAGCTCAGGCGTGGGTCCCAGAGCCTCCACACCACTGGAGTCAAGCTAGCCGGGCTGATGAGAGGTGTTACCTCGAAACCGGTCCGGTCCTCGGATGCTTGATTCCGGTCTGGGAAAGATATGGCTGTTGTAGTTCGGACTGGTCTGTTCCCATGGGGCACAGGGTCAGAGCTGATTTGCATAAAGCCATTATCTGACCCAGGGTGGTGTGGAGTGCAAAAAAGGATGGATTTAGGCCCAGATCCTTGTACTGGGGTGAATGTAAGACATTGATCTACATTCTGTCCATCAAATTGTTTTTTGTAATTTTCTCCCTGAGTGTACTGGGGTAGCTCAGACGTGGGTCCCAGAGCCTCCACACCACTGGAGTCAAGCTAGCCGGGCTGATGAGAGGTGTTACCTCGAAACCGGTCCGGTCCTCGGATGCTTGATTCCGGTCTGGGAAAGATATGGCTGTTGTAGTTCGGACTGGACTGTTCCCATGGGGCACAGGGTCAGAGCTGATTTGCATAAAGCCATTATCTGACCCAGGGTGGTGTGGAGTGCAAAAAACGATGGATTTAGGCCCAGATCCTTGTACTGGGGTGAATGTAAGACATTGATCTACATTCTGTCCATCAAATTGTTTTTTGTAATAGTCTCCTGTTGAAGTCACAGGGCTAAAGGACTTCATCTGCTAAAAGTGCTATTTGCTGGAACCTGTGAATCCAGCACCTCTGAAGAAACCAGCAAATCTCGACGCCGACGGACGTCACCGAATCCAGCTCGACATCGTGAGTAACGGCTCCAGTGTCCCACTTCCTCGACGCCGGCCGCCGGGCCTGATCGATGCCAGCAGCAACGCCAGTGTGTAGTGAGTTCGGCTCCAGCTCCAAGGGACCTCGTGTCTGCACCGCTGCTGATCGCATCGACTTCGTGCCCTCTCGACGCCGTGAGCACTGCTCACTCTTGCAACAGCATCATCGACATCAACGACTACTGAGGCCTGATCGACACCAACGACGCAACGCCGGATTGCTTGACGCCGCTGATCATCGTGTGCTTCATTTTCCTAAGGTACTGTGTTGGTGGGGGTTCGTGTAACTCCGGGCTCGACGTAGCGCTTCTCGCGGTCGATGCCGAACCTTTGGATTAACTTTGCCTCGACGTCGTGTAGCTTCCGTGTGGGTTACATTGTTGCCAAGAACTGTGTTTCCAAGAAGAAGAGTTGCTTTTGTTACTAAAGACTTTGTGCTAAGAAGAAACTACACTTGAACTATTATTTTTCCTTCCAAGAGTATTTATTGAGATTGTGGTATATTTTTGTCGTTATTTGGTCTTGTGCTAAGCCTTATATAAAAATCCTTATTTTTATAATACTACTGTGTCGTGTCCATTTGTAGTGTATTCACTTTATTACTGTATGTGGTCATAAATGCTTAACACACAGCCTCTGAGATAAGCCTGTCTGCTCTGCCAAGCTACCAAGGGGGTGAGCAGGGGTTATCAAAGGGTGTGATCCCCTTGCCCTGACTAGAAAAGGTGTGTCCCTATTTGTCAGAAGTGTATACCTCAGCCAACTAGAGACAGCCGGTTCTAACATTGGACGCAGCGGTGAGGATTTGAACCTTGCATTTATGACCCATGTGCAGTGATTAGTGTGCGCTACATAGTGAAAGCAGACCATAGCGCAGACACAATCTAATTTGGAAGGATTCTAATTTTGTTCTCCGCTTTTCTGAAGCTTGATTTTTTTTTAACACTGCCAGTTTGACCATGAGTGACACCGGAGTCACTGCCCCTGTTGTTGTTGAGGAGGAATTTGATAGGGCGAAGATAAACGTCTACAAATTGAAGGAGCTGAAATCCTTTTGCAAAAAATTTAAAGTTCCTACCAAAGGCATCTCAGCGGAGGAGGAATATCTCAAAGCACTGGAGGCCTGGTTGGAGTCCAGAGATCCCTCTGATGCGGTGGTGGTACCGCCAGGGGAAGGGGATGAGGAGGCGCCAGTGAATGGGCCTGTGTCCTCTCCCGGTAGCAGTGTTTCCTCCAAAGGTCTTTCCCCGGAAGAAAGAGAAGAAAGGGCGAAAGAACGAGAATACAACATGGAAATGGCAAGGCTTAAGATAAATGGGCAGTTGGAATTAGAAAATGCAAGAGGTAGGAGAGAAGCTGATTTGGAGACCAAAAGGTTGGATTTTGAAAGAGAGAAGGTAGCTTTGGAGCGTGATACCAAGTTGAGGGAGTTGGAGATCCAAGCTAAGAAGGTAGAATTGAATCCCTCTGGTGGCAGCATCCCATCTGTGCCTGCAGAAAGTAGGTTTTATTTTCCCAAAGATGTGATAAAAGATTATCATAGGAATGAAGATATTGGTCAGTGGTTTAAAGCATATGAGTTAGCATTGTTGGCCCACCGGGTCCCTGAGAAGGATTGGGGAGCGGGATTGTGGGGTCGCTTTGTGAATGAGGGAAGAGATACCCTGTTAGACATGCCTGTTGAGGATAGGATGTCGTATGCTCATATGAAAGATACTTTAATGTTACGGTATGGCTTAACCCCCGAGAAGTACAGACAAGCTTTTAGAGAATGCAAGAAGTTGCCTGGTACGACGTGGGTTGAATATGTGTCTTATTTTTGCAGAGCCATGGATGGTTGGGTAATGGGCAGCAAAGTGGAAAGTTATTAAGCTCTTTATGATTTGTTTGCGTGGGAGCATTTGTCTAATAACTGTTTTCCAGAGCTGCGCCAGCACCTTATTGATAGCAAGATATCTAACCCTAGAAAACTTGCTGAGGAGGCGGACCGCTGGGTCAGTACCAGGGTCCACAAGGGTCCAGCGGGAGACTCAGCCAAAGGTGGGCAGGGTCCCCAGCAGAAGAGTGGGGGGGACAAGGGCAAACAGAAGGAGTCCCAGAAAGGGCCCCAAAGTAATCCCCAAGGGAACCAAGGGAAGGGTTCCCAGCCTCCCCCTGAGAAGAAGCCCGGGGCCCCGACGGGTAAACCTGTTCATAGGGGCCCCCTGACCTGCTACGTTTGTGGGCAGGTGGGACACCGGTATTATGACCCCCAGTGTCCCATGAAGAATTCGAATGCACCGCCGCGGGCACCCCCCCGTCAGTTGGCGAGTGTAGCCCTGGGAGGGGAGGAGATGGTTGTCCCTGGTGGGAGGGGTCCCGCAGAAATGTACCTGGTCTCGCTAGGAGACATGGAAATGGTCCCTCCACCCCCTCTGACTAGTAACATTAAGAAATATAGGCAGTGGGTGACCATTAATGGCCATAGAGTGGAAGCCCTCAGAGACACCGGAGTGAGTGTGACAGCTGTCAAGTGTCACTTGGTGTCCAGAGAGCAGGTGGTTCCCCACGCATTCTACCCCGTGATAGCTGCTGACAACTCCCAGAAAGAGTGTGAGGTAGCTCAAGTTTCCTTTGAATGGGGGGGAGTGTCAGGTACTCTTCAAGTTGCTGTGAGGCCCGCCATGCCTGTTGATTGTCTCCTGGGCAATGATTTAGAAGACTCCCCTTGGGCTAAGGTGGAGAGGGAGACGCATTTGAAAATGTTGGGTGTGCCAGAGTGGGTGTGTGCAACCACTCGTTCCATGACAGCAAGTAAGGGTGTTGATGGGGTCCCGGAGCCTGAAAGTATGGCCTAGGACCCAGCTGTAAAGAGAAGAGGCAGGAGGCGCGGGAAACCGGCCCCCATAGTTCCCGTGGTCCAGGAGGAGGTAGACCCTGAGGGGGATGTCCTGGAGCCCACAGGGGAACAAATTGCTGAACTGGGAGACCTGCCCGATCTGACCCATTGGCAGCAGGATGGTGGTCCCTCCAGGGAAGAATTCTGTGCAGAACAGAAAGTGTGCCCTTCTCTTGTGGGTATGAGGCAGCAGGCCTCAGCCCAAACCTCAGGTGATCAGTCAGGGTCACATTTTGTTTACTGGGAGAACGACCTCCTGTAAAGCGAGCCTAAGGCTGCTGAGCCTGGGTCAGCCCGTGTGCTGGTGGTACCCCAGCACTTCAGAGCCTTCCTACTGGGTTTGGCTCATGACGTTCCGTTAGCTGGACATCTGGGGCAGGACAAGACCTATGACAGGCTTGTCACCCATTTTTATTGGCCTCAGATGAGAAGGGATGTAGACATGCATTGTAAAACTTGTCACACTTGCCAGGCAAGTGGGAAAAGCGGAAGGAAGCAGAAGGCTCCCCTCTGACCTTTTCCTGTGGTCAGTACCCCCTTTGACCGGGTGGGGATTGACATTGTTGGGCCCCTGGACCCCAAGACAGCCCTGGGCAACAGGTTCATCCTGGTCTTGGTGGACCATGCCACACGGTACCCAGAAGCCATCCCTCTCAGAACAGTGACCGCCCCCGTGGTGGGACGGGCACTGATGGGTGTTTTCTCCCGCATGGGGATCGCCAGAGAGGTGGTGTCAGACCGGGGCACCAACTTCATTTCCAATTATATGAAGTCTCTGTGGAAGGAGTGTGGGGTAACCTACAAGTTCACCACTCCTTACCACCCTCAAGGTAATGGGCTGGTTGAGAGATTCAACCGGACCCTTAAAGGCATGATCATGGGTCTTGAAGAACCAATGAGGCGGAAATGGGACGTCCTCTTGCCATGCCTGTTGTTTGCTTACCGTGAGGTGCCACAGAAGTCTCTAGGGTTCAGCCCCTTTGAACTTTTGTATGGTCACCCGGTAAGAGGACCTTTGAGTCTGGTCAAAGAAGGCTTAGAGCAATCTCCCAGGAAACCTCCCCAGGATGTATACAGTTACATGCTGGCCTTTAGGAACCAGACTAGGCGCTTCAGAGGATCTTGCTCAGGCAAATCTGGAGGCCAGCCTGGAGGAGATGAAGCGATGGTAATACCGGAATGCCACTCTGGTAGAGCTTCAGCCTGGTCAAGAAGTTTGGGTCATGTCCCCTGTGGAACCTTGTGCGCTCAAGGACAGGTGGACTGGACCGTTTAAGGTTGTGGAGAAGAAGAGCGATGTCACCTACTTGTTGCACTTGAAATCTCCCAGGAACCCCTTGAGGGTCCTGCATGTCAACCGTTTGAAGCCCCACTTAGAAAGGTCAGAAGTGGGCATGCTCCTAGCTACCGATGATGGAATGGAGGAGGAGAGCGAGCCTCTTCCTGACCTTCTGTGTCCTACAGAGCAAGATGGGTCAGTGGATGGTGTTGTCCTCTCTGACACACTGACCCTTGAGCAGAAGCAGGATTGTCGCCAACTGTTGGGACAATTCCCTGATCTGTTTTCCTTGGTTCCGGGTGTCACTCATTGGTGTGTCCATGATGTTGACACCGGAGACAGCACTCCTGTGAAGCACAAGGCTTACAGGGTGACTGACAAAGTCAGAGCATACATTAAGGAGGAGGTCTCCAAAATGTTTGCCTTAGGGGTGGTTGAGTCCTCTAGCAGTCCTTGGGCCAGCCCCGTGGTCTTGGTCCCGAAGGCTGCAGCGCCTGGTGCTTCACCAGAACTTCGGTTCTGTGTGGATTACCGAGGACTCAATTCAGTCACCAAGACTGACGCGCAACCCATCCCCAGAGCTGATCAGCTCATAGATCGGTTGGGGGCTGCCCGGTACCTTAGTACGTTTGATTTGACATCTGGGTACTGGTAGATCGCCTTAACTGATGGGGCAAAGGAGAGGTCAGCATTCTCCACACCAGATGGGCTATACCAGTTCCGGGTGATGCCCTTTGGGATGAAGAATGCCCCTGCCACCTTCCAGAGGTTGGTCAACCAGGTCTTGGCTGGACTGGAGGATTTCAGTGCTGCCTACCTGGACGACATTGCAGTGTTCAGCGCCAGCTGGGAGGAACACTTGCGCCACCTCCAGGAAGTGTTGTTGGCCCTGCGCAGAGCAGGCCTCACAATCAAAGCCAGTAAGTGCCAGATTGGGCAGGGTTCTGTGGTGTACTTGGGGCACCAAGTAGGGAGCGGCAAGGTGGCCCCCATGCAACCCAAGATTGATACCATCCTGGCATGGGCACCGCCCAAAACCCAAACTCAGGTGAGAGCCTTCTTAGGTCTCACGAGTTACTACAGGAGGTTTGTCAACGATTATGGTAACATTGTGCACCCCTTGACTTAGCTGACTTCCAGGAAGCAGCCACGAAATGTGATCTGGACTGACGCCTGTCAAACGGCCTTTGACACCCTGAAAACTGCAATGTGCACAGCACCTATACTCCAGGCACCCGACTTTTCTAAAAAATTTGTTGTCCAGACGGACGCTTCAGAGCATGGCGTGGGAGCTGTTCTAGCTCAGGTGAATGAAGAGGGGCGAGACTTGCCTGTAGCCTTCATCAGTAGGAGGTTACTTCCCAGGGAACAGAGGTGGAGTGCGATAGAGCGAGAAGCATTTGCTGTGGTCTGGGCGCTGAAGAAGCTAAGACCCTACCTGTTTGGGACTCACTTCCGGGTTCAGACAGACCACAGGCCCCTCAGATGGTTGATGCAGATGAGGGGTGAGAATCCGAAACTGTTGAGGTGGTCCATTTCCCTACAGGGGATGGACTTTACGGTGGAACACCGCCCTGGTACAGATCACGCCAATGCTGATGGTCTGTCCAGATTTTTCCACCTTAGTGATGAGGACTCCCTAGGTCAAGGGTAGTTCTCCCCACATTTCAGCTGGAGGGGACACATGTTAGACCTGGCATCATTGGCTTGAGTCTCTCCTCCATTTTTTCTGTTTGCCTCCACTGTTTTACGATGTTTTGCTGGTACACTGCTTTGGGCACTGTGCCACTGCTGATCAGTGCCACAGTGCAAGTGCTCCCTATGTTAAATTACTGTATTGATTGAATTCCATGTTTGGCTTATTTGGTTTACTGTCAGTCCCTAGTCTAGCGCACCAGGAGTGCCAGGGCTTGTAAATACAAATGCTGCTCGTGGGCTTGCAGCACATGTTGTGCCACCCACAAGAGCGGCCTGGTAAAAGTATGTCTGAGGGTCTGCCATTGCCAGACCCTCGTGCAGTCTAGTACTGTCACGCTGACTGCGCAAGTACACCTACTTGCCAGTCCCTAAACCTTCCCTTAACTTCATGTTAGTCACCCCTATGGAAGCCCACGGGCAGGGTGCCTTGTAAGTATAAGGTAGGACAAGCCTGACCAAGTTGGCATGTCCTAATAGTAATTTACAGCCATATTCGTTTTTCACTATTGCGAGGTAACCTGCTCTCCATTAGTTAGAATGGGCTGCCAGGATTATTAATGCTATAATCCTAGCTTGCTCGGGGAGCAGGGTGCAATGTTGTGTTTGGTATCCCTGAACTCGGGGTTTAATAACGCATCCGTTTGTGTGGATGGTTTTTGGACTCTGGGTTTGAAAATAGCACTTTTAGAAAGTGGCTATTTTCTTGTCTAACTATTTCTGGTTTCTGCTGGTTTGGTGTGTGTGTGACAGGAGCTCGGTGGCTCCAGAGGTCTGAATGAGTCAGTGTGGGATGAGTGGGTCATTTGCGTTGAGAGTAGGGGGAGAGTAGTTGCTGATAGCCTGTCCTGCCTGATACAATGCTGGCTCCACCTCCTGCCAAGCGACTGATGGCTCTGTGCCTGCCATGGACGATCCTGGCCCCACCTCCTACCAGGAAGCCGATAGCTCTCCTCCTGCCAGTGACAATGCTGGCTCCACCTCCTGCTGGGCGTCTGAGGACCCAGCCCTGCTCAGTGAATAGGCCAGGTGCCTCTGCCCGGCTCCACCCACTACAGACCCAGGATGTTGGGAAATCCCCCTGCATGGACAAAGGGATCAAAGCCAAAAAGGGGTATAAGAGAAGGACCCCTGAACCAAGAATTTAGATCACTTCTGACAAGGAAACCTGAACCATGGACAAGAAGCCTGCTGATCCAAGGACTTGCCGACCCCTTCTGCCAGTGTGCTGTTTGCTGGGGGGAATCCTGCATTGCTTCTTTATTTTTGCCAAGGAACCAGGAGAGAGGAACTGTGTGTGTACTCTCACGCTTTGCTAAGAAAATCTCCAAGGGCTGGAAGAGTGCCAGTCTCCTGTTGAAGTCACAGGGCTAAAGGACTTCATCTGCTTAAAGTGCTATTTGCTGGAACCTGTGAATCCAGCACCTCTGAAGGAACCAGCAAATCTCGACGCCGACGGACGTCGCCGAATCCAGCTCGACATCGTGAGTAACGGCTCCAGTGTCCCGCTTCCTCGACGCCGGCGGCCGGGCCTGATCGACACCAGCAGCAACGCCAGTGAGTAGTGAGTTCGGCTCCAGCTCCAAGGGACCTCGTGTCTGCACCGCTGCTGATCGCATCGACTTCGTGCCCTCTCGACGCCGTGAGCGCTGCTCACTCTTGCAACAGCATCATCGACATCGACGACTACTGAGGCCTGATCGACACCGACGACGCGACGCCGGATTGCTTGACGCCGCTGATCATCGTGTGCTTCATTTTCCTAAGGTACTGTGTTGTTGGGGGTTCGTGTGACTCCGGGCTCGACATAGCGCTCCTCGCGGTCGACGCCGAACCTTTGGATTAACTTTGCCTCGACGTCATGTAGCTCCCGTGTGGGTTACATTGTTGCCAAGAACTGTGTTTCCAAGAAGAAGAGTTGCTTTTGTTACTAAAGACTTTGTGCTAAGAAGAAACTACACTTGAACTATTATTTTTCCTTCCAAGAGTATTTATTGAGATTGTGGTATATTTTTGTCGTTATTTGGTCTTGTGCTAAGCCTTCTATAAAAATCCTTATTTTTATAATACTACTGTGTCGTGTCCATTTGTAGTGTATTCACTGTATTACTGTATGTGGTCATAAATGCTTAACACACAGCCTCTGAGATAAGCCTGTCTGCTCTGCCAAGCTACCAAGGGGGTGAGCAGGGGTTATCAAAGGGTGTGATCCCCTTGCCCTGACTAGAAAAGGTGTGTCCCTATTTGTCAGAAGTGTATACCTCTGCCAACTAGAGACAGTGGGTTCTAACAGAGGTAATGCCTGGTTTATTGTGGACATTCAGGGCACGATGATGCCCACACCTGGTATAATGCTGGGATGGTCTAACAGTGGGAATTATTAGTATAATGTAGGCATCCAGGAATAATGGTGCCTGGGTGCCAATGCCTAGAAGCTACTGTGTGGTTAATATTGTGTTCAATAAAATATCAAGTGATCAAGGAATCACCTTTGATATAATGCTGGCCATGGCATTTCAGTGGTAATTATTGGCACATGAGAAACAACCCTGGCATAAGATATTTATATAGGTGTAAGCAAGAATGTGTCCAACTAGATGTGACAATAGTACATGTGAGTACTTGATGCAAATGGCAAATTGTTGTTTGGGTATATTTAAATGAAAAGCTGGTTTTTGTGGACAAATATTGTGTTTTTCTTCATGGAAACGATAAGCTTTTCTTTTGAGGGGCTGTGTTTATTTTTTCCCAAAATGAAACTGTCGCTTTATGACAGCGAAATGTTTGTATTTACATAAACTGACAATCTGTTGTTTGTGAACAGTGTGATTGCATTTCCAAACATACAATTAACACTTATAACTGCTACTATTGTCTGCGATACAAGCCTGTGTGATTCGTGTAACGTGCTCTGTGTGATCTTGTAAGCCACCCACATCATCTGCCATCTTTGTGTTTTTCCATGTTCACAACTCCAAGGAGATTCTCAGATACTACATATATATATATATGATTGGTAATGTACTTGAAAGGGAGGCTGCAAAAAAGAAAGGAAGTGAAATGTTGAATTGAAGAAAAGTGCTATGAATAATTAAAGAACCTGTGAAAAAGCATTTTCTGAAATATTTTTATAGCTTATAGATTTAAAAAAAAAAAACTCTTGAGGTGCGTGAGCATACACCACCTGTTTTCATTCTCAAGCTTTTATGGCATATCTTGAAAGGGAATGCATTTTATAATGAGTATCCCTTTCAACCTTATGACATTCGTAGCTAAATTATTTGAAAATTGTGCATAAAATGGACTATTTGCCCCCATGATTTCAGACATTTTCCTGGGGACAGCACCCCTGACATTCTGTGCAGGTTGGGGCGAGAAGAGGGTCCCGTGGTGGGCATTAATTCCTCTCTATTTTCAAGATCTCCAGCTGCCACTGACTAAATCCCATATTGTCTTCAGCGTGGGAATTTGCCTTACACAGTTTTTATGAACACCCACTTATTCACAATGTTCACCTACATTCGATTGCTTCCCCACCCTGCACCCTTCTCCTGCTGGTGAATCCATTTGCGAATGGAAATTGAAAAGCTGTTAATACACAACTTGAATTTGTACTAATAAAACTGTTGATTTGCGCCACAGACCTAACTAAGCCATTGCCTTTAAAAATCAGGCCTGGGCCATCAGATTTTAAATGTCTGTCCTGCTTTATGGGGGTTTATCCACAGCACTTGCTGCAAGTCTCATTTAAGCTGATGGCGCACTGGAAAGAGCTGGCGATTTAAATACATGTTTATCTTGTGCATTTAACTCAATAGAAGTGTTTGTTCACTTATTAACTTTTTATGCCACATTATAACGAGGCCTAACAATATCACGTTGCTTCTCATGTCTCCCACTGCACGTTTAATGTTTCCTTCAATCAGATACAAGGTAGGAACTGATTTGATTAGCTCCCTGTCCTCTGTGTTTTTTGAACAGCGTTTATCAAGATTGAATGTGAAGGAAGACTTTGCAGAATGCAGTTGAAATTATGTCAGTTTTTAATCACTGAATATTATTTCCTGCATGCCCACGGTACCAAAGCAAAAACAACAACATCTTTAAAATGTCTTATGATGCCTAATATCTTAAGGAAAGGCGTAAATAAACATATGAAATGAAAACCCTGCATTCAATATGTACAGTACGTGTGAATGTGTTGTGTACACGCCCCAGCTATTGGTGGTGGTAATGTCACTTTTTCTTCCAAAGGAAACTTTTCGCCAAAAAAGCAACATATTTTGAGGGGGTGGTGAAAATGTGTGGCTCACATTATCTGAACACGTTTCTCCAGAGAAGAGAAGTTCTTTCACCGTGGCCTGAAAGAGCTAAGGAGCTCGGATTTTGAGAGATGAGGAAAGACGTGTGGATTCTGCGGTAACAACAACACTAAATAAATCGATACGAACTGTGAGTCGATGTGAGTTTCTCGTTTTACAATAAATCGTACATTCATCATTATGAAATTAGCTATTTTCTTTTGGTTCCATTGCAATCACGTGCAGGAACACACCTTCCAGGCCCAGTGCATGGTGAAGTAGGATGAAGTGCTGGTGGAGAGGAAAGCGCAAGAAGGACTAAACCGACAGCTGTAGGCATCCCTTAAGGCAGTGCTTAATTTATTGAAGTTAAACTAGGAGCAGGAGTCAGATCAAAAGAGTTACTTGGACTTCATCCAAAAAAGACTGCTTGGTTTCCGGTTATGAAATGGCATTTGCCAAAAGCAACATCAAACCATTAAAATGACTTCAAGGTAGATATCTATTTGAGTAGTCTCTGATATTAACAATTCAAAATGTGGTTTTTAGGTATTCATGGGGGCGCACCAAAATGAGAGTCCAAAAAGAATAAGTAGAGAAATGTTCTTTATTTATCTTTGTTCAGCAAGAAAAGGCACATTAATAAAAAATATATAGTGAGATCAGCCAACGCGTTTCACTCCCTGGAACCAGCCATGCCGAGACGCCGAAACTGACGACGGTCATTACAGCACTTCACCCACCTAGAATAAACATAACCAGGGACGGGTATCCTTTCGAAGTACCAGAACTACCTTTTTGGACAAGACCTACAAAGTCCACTACAACAAGAAAAGAGAAGGGAAGATAGATACTCCAAAAAGTCTTTTAAAGAAATAGGCTGGAATAACGACCGAGAAAATATCAGTGTGATCACAGAGGGATCCTACAAAGGACAACTTACCGAAAATATTCATAGCGCCCTGAAGAAACTCCTTGGTAGGGAGTGAAACGCGTTGGCTGATCTCACTATATATTTTTTATTAATGTGCCTTTTCTTGCTGAACAAAGATAAATAAAGAACATTTCTCTACTTATTCTTTTTGGACTCTCATTTTGGTGCGCCCCCATGAATACCTAAAAACTATTTAACTGATCTGGAGAGCACAGCGACGCCAAACAGCAGCTGGTGTCGGGGTTGGCAGCACAATATCAAACTGACTTGATCTTAGACTCATTGGCACTGGAGGTTATGTGCGGCATTTTTTAAGGTCCGCTGCTGCTTTTTCGTACAAATTCAAAATGTGGGACCAGGTTTTTCACTGTGATGAAATAATCCTGAAAAACTATAACCCCCACAATCTGGTTAAGATGCATGCAGTATGACTCCCATAAACAAGTAAATTGATAGTTTAAGAGTAACATTTAAGTTATACTGGGAGGGTTGTTCCCCACGAAATCTTATCTGCCTGAAGAGATGAAAAATATAGCTGACTACCTAATGCCAGTCTAAGGGCTGATATAGGTGCCTTCCGGCTAAGCCTTGCTACCCTCAGTTGGACATTCCTGTGAAGGCAGCAAGTAAATGAAAGTTTCAAATTCTCTCATGAAAAGAGGAGTGTTGCATTTGTTCTCCCTTTTGGAAAATAGTTGTTCACTGAATGTAATATTCTATGACTACAGGAGACTTGGGTTTCTGATACGCTATGCTCATCTCCCATTTTGCCATTGTGGAAGGGGTCATCTAGGCAGTGTATATGTGATTTTCTGTGTATCATAATTGGCGCTATGAAGTGCCACAAAAACAAATCTATCTCATCATCTTCAGGTTTTATCAATCTCCAAATTAGCCACTGTATGAAGTGCTCTAAACTTAGGGTCTCATTTAGAATTTGGTGGATGTGATACGCATTTCACAAACATGAATATGTCTTGTACGCTGCTTTACAAGTGCCTTATATTCTGTGGCATTTGTAATACAGTTGTCGGGTTATCCATCACATTTGTGATGCGGGGCTCTTCCACCCAACTCTGAGCAGGCCATTAGTTGTGATTAACATTTACTAAGTGCTATTGGTTGTCCATAGATAGGTGGAATTATGTCCCTAAAAACAGTACTATACTACATATTGTAGACCTAGCAAAATCATCACTTTGTTGTTACTGAAGGTTTGGACTTGATGATTTGTTGCATATTCCACCATCTGTTCTTCCAATCGAGATTCGCTTTTCAATGGCATTGAGTTTGATAGCTTTGTTGATGGTTATAACTGAAAAAGGATGGACTCAACCCAACCAGTGTACTTCTGAAGATGCCTCTAACATTTGCACAGCCAGATGCCTCTATCGTTTGCACAGCCTTACTTTGATTTTGAATTTCCTTTAGTTTTAGGTGTGGATTGAAAGGCCAGGCTTTTTAAATAGAGATAACTTAACACAATTACAGTCTATTAACTTGAGCATCTTGTGTACATTGGTTCGTTAATACTTCAAATACTGGATCTGTGACCGTCTATTTGACCCATTGGAGAGGCCACATATTAAAATGGGATCCTGTTAAAGATGTGGGGATTCCATATTAGTAAGTTATACAGTGACAATTCAGGTATACTTGTGTTGAGCAAAAAACGTCTGCCCCAAGGCCTCAACTGCCCAGCTTACCTTGTGTACTGCACCATCCAGGAGCTACAACTGGACCTGTCTGAGCCCTGTGGGCATCAGTTGGAGTGTGTTACTGATTCCTAAAAGGTGCCCCTCAGGTCTTGGCCTGCTCTGACAATCAAAGCGAAGCTCGAGTGAACCAGACTCTTCGTGCTACATCGATCATCAGCAATGACAGGCAAAGGAAGATCTACACTTCATGCTACATCATCAACAGCCTGAGTGACAGCCAATGCAAAGCACCGACTATATCTGACAGCCGACAGGATCTTTGGGCTATAACGATCTTTGTCTGCGACGCTTGACCTGCTTTTTGCGCTACAGCAACGACCATCCATGATGTTCTTCTTGCTCCTCACAGCCTTTACCAACGCAAACAAATTCTTCATTCAGGAATTTTATTTTTTTTATTTTTTTTTTAAATAATTTTTTTATTGCAGATGCACAGACACAAGAAGGATCACTTTGGCAATGTCATACGTGCAGGAAATCAGTACATATAGAATCAATAAAAGAAATCCAGAAACCCCACAATTCTCATCAGTGCTCAAGGCAACAGTCAGTTTATCCACACATAAAGTTCGTTTCGGCGGAGCCCCGCCTCAGCATAGAGGGTGTCCATGGTAATCATCCGGGCATCTGCTTTTCTTATTTTTTTTTTGTAACCAAGCCCCCCCTCCCCACACAAAACAACAGAACAATGCGAGGGAAAGTGAGAAAACATCTTCACATATAGCATGTAGCAGGATAGTCATGATAGTAGTATATGCGGTTCCCACCAGCCCCCGCCCTCCCTCCCGCGCCCGGTAGTCAATTTGCCCCACGACAGTCAAACAGACAGTGCACGTCCGGCACAGTGGGTCCACTCCAGACATGCCCCGCCGCCCTTCCCAGTATTCCTCCAAATTCTGGGTCCACACGTAGGTCTCCCTACCCCGGCCCACTCTCCAACCCATGGTACTGTCCCCATTTTGACCAGACCCTTTTAAACTTTTTTGGGCAGCCCCTCAATTTATATGTCACTCGCTCCGCCGCCATGTAGAGGTCCAGACCCCTCCTCCATTCCTCCAGGGTAGGTACGGACTCCACCCCCCAATACTTTGCAATGTCTCGTTTCGCTACCACTAGGGCCAGCATCAGGAACGTCAGCAGGGGGCGGGGGAGGTCAACATCGTTAGTCATTCCCGGGATGGCCAGTTTGGGTTCCTGGTCAAGCGGTACCGCCAGGACCTCCCTCAGTTCAGCAAAGACGTGCGTCCAGTAGGATTGTATTTTGCCACACGCCCATAGAATATGAAAGAAGTCACCCCCTTCGTGTAGGCAACGTAGGCACCTGTCATCTGATGTTTTCCCCATCTTAAACAACCTGACCCTATCAAAGTATTTATCAAATATAATGTGTAAGCACATTATATTGGATCAGGCGGAGTCGGGACTTAATGGCCACTTCCCTTGGGTGCATAAGGATTAGGTCCCAGTCAATCTCTTCCAATGCACCCACGTCATGTTCCCACGTGGCCCTGAGCTTCGCCAGATTCCCCAACATGTTGTTTGTGAGTGTCTTGTATGTAAGGGATACAGCCTTGTTGGGTATCTGCTCCTGCAGCAGTCTGCCTTCCAGTGGTGCATATTCCGGGAGACCCTCCAGAGATATAGCCTGTGCCCTCCACGCATGTCGCAATCGGATGTATTTAAAAAACTGCGAGCGATGGAGCCCATATTCTGCCCTCAGGGTAGCAAATGACTTGAGCTCCCCCCTGGCGATAACATCCCCCACAGTGGAGATCTCAATGTTATCCCATTGCTTAAAGCCAGTAAGTTTACGCAATTCGTGGAGCCACGCGCAGTGCCAAAGTGGAGTTTGCCGTGTGGGCTTCCGTTCCCAACCTGTGCGTTTCATGGCCATTTTCCAGGCTCGGAGCGTGATATTTGTGACCGGGAGTAGGGGTTTTCTTTGTGGGCCACCGTATAGGTACGTGAGCAGATTATGTGGGGATAATTTTGCGCGTTCCAACACATATGTGGGGTGGCTCGCCGGGGCATGGAGCCAATCATCAATGGGGGAGAGATGTTCCGCCCAGTAATAGGCCTCAAGGTTTGGTAGGGAAATGCCAGCGCTGTAATGGTGACGTTGAAGGGTAGTGAGCGCCACTCGTGGCTGTTTACCCAGCCAAATAAAGGACCGAAGATCAGCATGTATTTTGCGCAGAGGGTCGCCCGGAATTGGGTAATACTCGTTCTGCAGGGCGTACAAGTATTTTGGCAATACCACCATTTTATACATCGCTGCCCTGCCCAGAAGGGTCAAAGGAAGCTGGCGCCACCGTGACATATCACTCGCGGAGTTCAAAATTATTCTATCCACATTCTTAGAGCGTGACAATTCCATGTCTAGTGTGATGAATACCCCCAGATACTGGAAGCCCTCTGTAGACACCACCAGCCTATCCAGAAGGGCGCCATCACCTGTGGCCCCTTTGGGATCAAAAAGGACGGATTTGTGCCAATTTATGGCGTATCCGGAGTAACCACCGTATCCGTCTATCTCCCGGAATAGTCCGGGCACAGTGGTTTGCGGGTCAGTGATATAGAGTAGGACATCGTCGGCATAGAGGGACAGCTTCTCTTGTGTGTCGTTGGCGGGTGTAACTCGGAAGCCGGAGATTCTCTGATTTTGCCGTATCTTGGCCGCCAGTATCTCGATCGTCAGGGTGAAGAGAAGAGGCGACAGGGGACATCCTTGTCTGGTGCCTCTCTGGATTGGGATTTCCCGGGAGAGCGTCCCGTTCACCCTCACCCTGGCCCTTGGGTTAGTATAAAGCAGCTGTACCCAAGAGCGAAATTTGGGGCCAAAACCGAATTTATATAAGGTGGCTTCGAGGAATGGCCAGTGCACAGAGTCAAAGGCCTTTTCAGCATCCAAGGAAAGGAACCAGTGCGGCGGGTCCCTACCCTTCACCTCCTGTAGCCAGTTGTGCATGCGACGGAGGTGAATTTCGTGGCCCTGTCCGGCAAGAAGCCCGTTTGGTCCAGGTGTATCAGGTCGGGTAGAACTGCCCTAAGGCGGCTCGCCAGTATCGTGGCAAGGAGCTTCACCTCCGCGTTCAGTAAAGAAATAGGGCGGTAGGAAGCACAGTCCCCCCGTGGCTTACCCTCCTTGTGGATAGGGATTATGGTGGGCAAGGTGAGGTCGGGAGGCAGCCCCCCTCTGCGTACGCCTCAAGGAAGAGATTCCGCAGGTGTGGGGCCACTATGTCGGCTGTATCTTTAAACAATTCCGGGGGAAAGCCGTTCGGTCCCGGGACCTTGCCCGGCTTCAGCCCGGCGATGGCAGTTTTAACTTCATCTAGAGAGATGTCGGCTTCTAGCTGGGGCAGGGCCTCCTCGTCTACGCTGGGGAGATCCACTTGTAACATGTATAGCAGTGAGTCCTCACATGAGCCTAATTGTCTGGCCCTGTAAAAGCATTCGTAGTACGTTGCGAATGTGTCTGCAATATGTGGATCCGAGCGCACAACATTCCCCTGTCCATCAGCAACTTCATCCACCCACCTCGCCAATTGTTCTCTCCGACTAAGCCAGGCTAAGAGTTTACCAGATTTATCCCCCACGTCGTAGAGACGGTGCAGGGTGGCCAGATTCTGTGTCCTCGCCTCATACGACACCAATTCCCGGTATCGTCTCTGAGTATCTAACAGCTTACGCAGGGTTGTTGTGCATTTAGTACGTAGGTGTTCCTTATCCAACTCTACTATGGTGCGCTCTACAGTCTCAACTTCTTCCACTAGTTTCTTCCGCTCCTCCCCCAATCTGCCACTTATCCTATCTCTCAGCACCGGCTTCATCGCTTCCCACAGGGTCACCGCCGAGTCTACCGACCCCTCATTTTCTGCCATGTACACCCATGTATCTGCCCTCACGCCTTTAAGGACCGACTTGTTCGCCAAGTCCCAGGCGGTGAGTCGCCACGTGGCCTCTTTCCTGCACCCAGGCCGGCTCATTGATAGTAATAAGGGCGAGTGGTCCGATAGTCCCCTTGCCAAGTATACCGCCGTGTCCTCTGCGGTGAATGTCTGTCGCGGCATAAAGATATAGTCCAGTCTGGAGAATACTTTGTGGGCTGCCGAGTAAAAGGAGTAGGCCACAGTATGCGGGTGTAGCAGCCTCCAGATATCGGACAGGCCCATCTCAGACATTAATTGGGCCAGGGGAGTCTGGGTGTCTCGGTTGTTGACCACCCTGGATCTATCCATAGCCCTGTCCATCACGTCGTTGAAATCACCTCCCACTATCTGTATGGTATCGGGGGTATCTAGAAGTATGGACGCAAGGAGCTTCAGCGCATTTGCCTGAAGTTTGGGCGGAGCATATACGGATACCAGAGTGTAGGTGCGCCTGCGCCATGTCCCCTGTATCCCCACGCATGTTCCTAACGGGTCCCCCCACGTGCGTGTGATATGGAATGGGAAGGTATTCTTGACAATAATCGCAACACCCCTGGAGTCAGTAGTGTATCCCGCATGGCCCAGTACCTTATATCTTCCTCTCGCTATGAATGGACATGTCGTTCCTCTCAAGTGTGTCTCCTGCTGGAAGATGACGTCTGGGCCTATCCTCTTCAAAAAATTGTTTACCAAACCACGCTTAATCTTATTCCCCAGACGGTTCACATTCCACGTCAGGACCTTCAGCGTTTCAGCGGTCATGGTTACAGCAGTAGGACACGTGCACCTCAAGATGCGGGATTGGGTTGGCGGGCAAGCAATCGCAACAGCAGAACCACAAAATACTCCAGATCTCATGACTGTAATCCCCTCGCAATCCCCCCAGAAACAACCAAACAACACAAACAAGCCCTTTCCCCCCCACCCCCACCCCACCTGCACCACCCGGCCATCCTGCCCGTGCAACCATCGACGGTTCAGAATACCAGGGAGCAAGGTCTGTCGCCCACCCTCCAAACAGCCCCACCTAGGAGAGACCTAGTTGTCCAAAGTCACGTTTCGACGTGGAGTGTTCCCACCCCGCAAAACAAGAAAAACAGTACTTGCGTGTCCCTAGCAGGGAACTGCTAAAACAGAATCTCAGGTTCTTAGCCCCTCAGGAGTGAGAGTCTTGCGTTTCAGGTTCAGTGCCTTCCGTTGTGCTCGGCTCACCCTGTTCCAGTTCGCGGATGGCCACAGCCAGAGGGTGAAGTGATGGCTCCGTGCGTTCTTCCATGTCCGACGCGGCTATATCTTCTTCCTGATCTGTCCCGTTACCAGACCCGGGGAGCAGGCATCGGAATCTCGATCCCCGATCGGGGTCTCTGGCCGCAGCGGCAGCATCATCACCCCGGCCCTCACCAGTTGCGCCCTGGCGTGATGGATATGGAGTCCGTTGAGATTGCCTGTCCGCTCTTTGATGTCGTGAACACTGCGACCTGTTTGGGCTTCGCCTGAAGTTGGCCACCGCGAGTTCCTCTCGGATCCTACGACCCTCCTCCTACGCCTCTCTCAACAGGGGTCGCTCCTCCAGCCAGTGCCAGGCCTCCTCCGGGCGAGTGAAGAAATGCGATTTACCCTTGTATAGGACTTTCAGTTTGGCAGGGAAAAGTAGCATGTATGATATGTTCAGCGTTCGCAGCTTAGCCTTCACTGTATCATAAGAGCGCCTCTGCTTTTGCACATCCTGGCTATAGTCAGGGAAGATCATGACAACAGTGTTCTCAAACTTAAGTTCTCCCATTTTCCGGGCTTCCCTCAGGATAAGGTCTCTATCTGCGTAGTTCAGAAATCTCGCTATGATCGGGCGGGGTCTCGCTCCTTCTGGCGGCCTGGCCAGAAGTGCCCTGTGTGCTCTCTCAATCATGAAACAATTTGAGAAGGAAGCCTGTGGGAACATAGTCCTGAGCCACGAGTGAAGGAAGGCCGCAGTGTCATTCTTCTCAATCCCTTCCCTCAGGCACACAAAGCGCAGGTTGATTCGGCGTGCCCTATTCTCCGCATCATCTATCCGCCACAGCAGCTGCCTATGCAAGGCCTGTAGTTCCACCATATCTTTCTTGATGGAGGAAACAGATTCCTCCGTCTCCGAGATCCTGGTCTCCGCTGCGCCCACTCGGTCCGACAGGTTCCGAAAGTCTTGGTGTAGCAGGAGGACTTCCGATCCCACTTCCCTGATCTTGGTTTCAAGGGCAGCTCTAGAGTCTTGAATATCAGTCTTGGAGGCCTGGATCGCCTCCAGGAGCATGGCGGTATCCGCGTGCGGTTCCCGGGCCCCTGCGGTCTCATCTCTATGAGTGCGTGTGGTGGCGAAGTTCTCAATGGACTCCTGCCTGGTGGATCGCGGCACAGGATCTCTCTTGCCCATATTGACCACCCGGGGGTCCCCAATACCTGCAGTCTGGTAACAGGAATAATGGGGTGACACAGGGTCCGGGGCCGGCCTCGTGTCTCGTCGGCTCCGCTCAGGCGCCTCGGCACACCGCCCTATCCCGCGGATCTTCCACCGGGTGAGCACCGCTGGACCAGCTCCTCCTCTGAAGCAAAGCCTCCGATGGTCCTCCGGGCGCCCCAGGGGGGGTAAGGGCGACGGTTTGCAAGCCGCCAAGGCAGGGCCACTATCCAGCCAGCGGCCCTAGTTCCCGCTCAGGGTCCCGTGCGTCGTTGTCATCGGTGCCGCCAGCGGGGGGGGGACAGGTCAGTCAGTAGCCCCTCCGCGACCCCCGCGGGGCAACGTCGGGCTCATGCGCGAACTCCTCTCACCGGTCTCACAGGCCAGGAACAGCGCTCGGCGGCAGGCAGCCGCAAATCCAGCCCCCGGCTTCACAGGCCTCGATCCGCTACAGCCCCCGAGGTTCACCAGAGGGGGCCCCCAAGCGCGAAATGAAGGTTCAGGATCGTCCGCTCCCGTGCGGGAGGGGGAGCACGTCGCTCGCCGCTCCAGCAGCCCAACACTCGCTTCAGCCAAGGATCTCGACACTGCCGGTCGCCGCCATCTTGGGTGCCTCGGGTCTCGGGGGAGAATCTTCCGAATATTCCGCCTCCGCAGCAATGCAGAGCCGAGCCGAAGGGCTGTATAGATGCCTCATGCCTTCCTCCACCTTCGCATCCAAGTTTTATGAAGTTTTGCAGGCTAATAGATAGTTAGATCGCCGGATCAAGTGCAGTTTTGCCAGGAGCTACGCCGAGGCACGTCTTACTCAGCCATGCAGCTGGCCACGCCCCCCATTCAGGAATTTTGAAGTTAGCTTTTTGCACAGGGAACAAACTGGTCCCTGCCTCCAGCCTGTGCTCCATCATGGTCAGCCTGAACTTGTGAATTTCACCCAGTCTCACGCAACCAGATAGCTGCGAGTGGCACTTTGTGCTTGTAGGGACTATACTTACCTTACATTTTTGAGATTGTGTATCTCCAATACTACTGATTCGATTTTATTTGTTTTGGTGACAAATTATGAATTAGATTTGACTCCATTTTCCTAAATTAGTGTGGGGTTTTCCCTATGTTGTGCTTCACATTATTCCTGTTTTAGTGCCACATAAATACTGTACACATTGCATCTGCTTTTGTGCCAGTTTCTAAACTAGTCGCTAAATACCTCTTTACTTTGTTTTTTTTTTGTTTTTTTGTTTTTTGTTTTTTTTGTGTCCTCATTTCCACCATGGTGTAAAAATGCCATACAGAACAAGCCTTAAATCAGCTATCTCAGTATAGAAACTGGAAGGGCTCAAACGTAGTGGGGGAACCAACCATCCCTCAGCTGTTTCGGGCTTAGCCTCATACTTGGCAACCATTGGGGATAGATTACAGCCATGTGTGGACCGGGCTACGACCGGATAATTGCTGTGCACCACCAAAAAGGCACCATAGTAGTGTAATCATAGGACCGGGGGGAAAAAAAACGGAAATTTCATTATGCCCAGACAAACATGTGCCAAAAAGCTCTTTTGCTTTGATTCCCCGGCCTAGCGAGGTCCATTCGTGACGTATGCAGAATAGGGGCCAGCCAGTCACCAAGGGAAGGAGGTAAGGGGTCCTTCCACTTCCTACAGATCTCCCTCCTTGCTAAAAGAACAGTATAAAACACTAGGCTCCTGTCTGCGTTCTGTGTTCCTGCTAGGATCCCAAAAATAACAAGAGACAGATCAATTATAACTGTAAAACCTAATGATGTTGTAAGGGTGCTACCAATTGCTTCCCAAAATGTAGCTATCCGAGGACATTCAAAAAACATGTGGGTGTCAGATGCTGCCACCATCCCACACCTAGCACATGCAACTGGGTTACCTGTGGCAAACTTAGATAGTCTCAGGGGAGAGTAATATGCCCTATGGAGGGTGTAAAGGTGGTTTCTACGTAGCCATGAAGGCTTTACAATACTCTTTAAGAGCTCAAATGAGGCAGACCAAAGTTCTTGCAGATCCAGGTCAACTAATGAGGTACCCCACAGTTGGACTGGTAAATTAAATTCCCCATCCGTTTCATCAAGTAAAAGTTTGTACCATTACGAGATCTCTCTCTTAGTTGGTCCATTGTTCACTAAGTGGGCAATTAGTTGACTATAACCTCCAAGTTGAAACCTGTTTCTTTTAGTGGGTAGAATTTTATAAGCCTGCGTCCAATTGCTCATTTGTAAGTATTTAAGCCTCGATAAAGTTGTGCCTATCCTGTTCTGGAGGTGCTCCCATGACAACAAGTCCCCTTCATAGAAGAGGTCTCCCCAAACTTCAAGGCCGGCCTCCTTTAAAGGCACGGCTAAGATGTCTTCTAGCCATGCTGGAGTTTCAGGTAAGCCCCATAATGGTGTCTTATCGCAATAATACCCCTGTTTAATCGAGTTTGTTACCTCACCCCACATTTTTGCCAGTCCATAAAGGACCTTCAGTTTAATCTTTTTTAAAAACTTCGGGTTGCCAAATTTAAATAGATAGCCTGACTGACTAATACCTTCCCCGTCCAACATAGCTGAAAACATTAAGCCCAGGCCGTGATCAGCAGGCCTTTTTAGTAGCATATGTGTATGGGACAGCTAAAATGCCCAAGCGTATAGTTTTAGGTCATGGGCAGCTAAGCCCCCTTCTCCCATCGCCGTCTCAGCTTCTTCCATGATATTCTCGGCAATTGTTTGTTCCTGATGAATGATGTGATATCTGACTGTATTTTGGATATATAAGCCTGATCAAAATAAAGGGGATTGGTATTAAAAAGAAATGAAATTTTGGGCAGAATCAACATTTTGATCAAATTAACTCTCCCAATCAAGGACAATGGAAGGTGGAACCATGGCTGCAATAATTTCCTACATTCCTTAGCCACAGCTGTGAGATTTACTTGGGCAAGTTTATTGATATCTTTTATCATATTTAGGCCCAAATACCTAATTGACTCGCCTGCCTGTACCTCCAACGCACTCACATTATCGTTCCAGACCAACATCTCTGTCTTAGCCGTATTAATCTGATATCCCGATATCCGACCAAAGGCCCGAGCAATTTCAAAAATTACGGGGAGAGCAGTAGTCACATGTGATGTAAGAATAAGCAAGTTGTCGGCATAGAGGGCCACCTTTCTCTCCCACCCTCTGTAAGAGAAGGGTCGAATAGAGACCTCTCCCCTCAATTGTTGTGCGAGGGGTTCGATATAAAGATCGAACAGTAGGGGGGAGAGTGGGCAGCCCTGCCGTGTCCCTCTAGTTATGGAGAAGGGGTCCGACAGATCTCCATTGACCAATAGACGCGCCGTTGGATTACCGTACAACAAGCCAACTGCACGACGAAATCCCGCACCCACGCCGAACTTGGCCAAGGTAAACCCAATTGACCCTGTCGAAGGCCTTGGTTGCATTCAGCGTGAGGGCAGTCATGGACAGTTTCTGGGCCACAGCTATATCTATAGCTCCTATTAAGTCAAACGTTAACTCATATAACTGTCGCCCCTTCACAAACCCTTTTTGATCGAGATGAAGGACTGAAGGGACAACCAGGGCCAGTCTAGAAGCCAAAACTGTGGTGAAGATCTTATAGTCCACATTTAAAATCGATATTGGTCTATACGATTCACAGGCGTCCTTAGGTTTCCCAGGTTTCAAAATAAGGGCGATTGAGGCATTGTCCCATGATGGAGGAGGAATATGACCTTCAAGGAGGATCTGATTAAAAAGCTTGGTGAGAAAGGGAACTATCTCGGCCTCTAGAATTCTATAGATTTCTGCCGGAATCCCATCGGGCCCTGCTGCCTTTCCTTGCTTGCTTTTTTTATGGCGGTCCTAACCTCTTCTTCAGTGATGATACTATCCAAAAATTGGGACTGCTCATGAGAGAGGTAAGGAAGATCAATGTTTCTCAGCCAACCCTCAACAGACTCTGGCCAAATTCCATTGTCCTCCTTGTAGATGGATTCAAAAAACACCCTGAAGGCCTTCCTAATATCAACGTCTGATGAAAAAGAGTTATTACCAACAGTGATGGCGTCTATGTTGTTCCGGGCCTGATCTACTTTGGTCTTCCAGGCCAATAGTTTGCCTGCGCCCTCACTGTACTCAAAATGGGCCAACTTACTTCCCTCCCATCTTTGCTGCAATCTAAGATTCAATACTGAGGCTAAACTAGCTTTCAAAGTCACCATTTCCTTTCTACAACTATCTATGGTGAAATCGTCAGCCCCAGGACTAGTATCTATGACCTTTTGGAGTTGAAGTATCTTTGCTTCAATGGTGGAAATTTGCTCCCTATACTGCTTCCTTTTGTACGATATTTTCCCAGTGATAAGACCCCTCAAGAAAGCTTTAAACGAGTCCCGGATGATCCTCGTGGTTGCTGACTCGTTGTTAATTAACATAAAATTATGTGCCTCCGATTTGAGGAATGCCATATCATCTGGAGAAGAGAGAAGCGATCGGTCAAAGGACCATCTGGAGGGAGAGCTCTTAGTTCCTTGAACTAGATCCAAAACCACAGCAGAATGACCAGAAAGATGTATTGGTAGGTATTCAATGGATCTAACATGCTCTGCCAGCCTCAGACTAATTAAAACAAAGTCTATCCTTGATTGATGATTATATTTATAATTCCGAAAGGATACCCCTTGCGGTTCACCGGACCTTTCTCTCCATATGTCCAGGTATCCGTATTGTTTCATTGCGGACTGTAACACTGCCCTAGACTTGGATGATACTAAAGATCGATTATTAGCAGATTTATCCAGCAAAGGGTCTAGTACAACATTAAAATCGCCAGCAATGATAGTAGGCTCCGGAAAAGAAAGCAGATGAAGAAAGATAGCCTCCAAAGTAGACGGATCATCCTGGTTAGGACCATAATACCCTAGGACTGTAATTTGAGACCCGGCTATGGCCACAGATGCAATGGCCCATCTGCCACCTGGGTCCACCAGTTGAGATATCAACCTGAGTTTGGCCCCTTTTTTGAAGATGATAGAGACCCCTCTAGTATTTGTAGTCTGGCTTGTCGAAACTGCAAAGTCTATCCACCTATTTCTCTTGGTTAGGTCAAGCATTTCTAAATGAGTTAAGTGAGTCTCCTGGAGTATAATGACCTGCGCATCCGTATCTCGCAGGTATTGCATGATTTTATTTGGTCTTGGTTTGGTGCGCAGGCCATTAACATTCCAGGAGAAGTATTTTATGTTACTCATATTTATTATAAGAAACAAACAAAGAGGAGAAAAAAGAAAAATCAGATGAGGCTATACCTCGATGCCAACATTTTATTTCCAAAAAACTGCTTATTCCCTTCCCTTCTAATACATCTTGGCTTACTGAGGACTTTTTTACCTTTTTGCCACCCCCCACCACCTACCCTACCTACGTGACCTCCCCCCTACCCCCCTCCAACCCATGGAAAACCCTTGTGCTATCTAACCGGAACAGTGTCCGGTTGATAGCGCCCCTCCGTGAACTCCCGGAGAGTGCACCCGCCATAAACATGAAAAATCATTCAAGGGATAATACTTAATCCAAATTTTTTTTTTTATGACTAGTAGGAAATTAAGATCTCAATACACTAGATAAAGAATATAACGAAGTAAAGAGAAGAGATAACTTAGGCCCAAAGAATCATCACTGATACTAGGGTATATAAGAAGAGTTAAACCACTCTAATCAGCTATCTATGCTGGCTGATCTATTGGCTATTTATACTTTATTTTTGCTACCCATCGGCATCAGTAAGTCATCGGCTGCCTGTACTGATCTGATATTGATCATTTTATTATTATACATAATTTTCATGGCAGCCGGGAATGTTAGTTGGGCTGTAGCCCCCAACGCCCTAAAGGCTTCCAGGCGCCTCCCAAATTCCCATTGTTTCTCCAAGGTTCTTCTTGAGAGATCTGATCTAAAATAGAAAGGTAAACCCCTTCCCAGCTAAAGATTTTTGTTTGAGCGCTATATTGAGAATATGCTCTTTCAGAACATACGTATGAAAGTTGACTAAAATCTTGCGGGGCTTAGATCTCTGGGGATTACGCTTGAAGGGATCTCTGTGAACTCTTTGAATATCCAATGCTAAATCTTCTAATGATTGCTCCAGGTTTAGGGATTCTTTCAACAACATGGTAATAAATTGTTTTATATCTGAACCCTCATAACCTTCCGGAACATTCAAAATGCGGAGATTCCCCCTCCTTGCATTGTTTTCTAGTGACTCCATCCTTTCACTAAGTGCTTGCTCTTCTCTGGAGAGCTTGTGGATGTCAAGTTTCGCCTGGTCCAAATAGGTCGTTAATGATGCTGTTGTCTCTTCAAGGACACCTGTTCTTATAGTGAGCCCATCGATTTTATTATTGAGGGATTCACAGTAGCTCCTTATTTCAGCTTGGTTCGCCGAAGACTCTGAAAAGCCTCTTCTTATTTCCATCGTAAGGGCAGAATACATACTTAATATGGAAGCCGGAGATATATCATCCTTAGCCTCAGATTGGATTTGGGCCATGGGACATTCAGTCCGACCAGCGATGCTCTCCACATCCGTCCATTCTTCTCCTATGGTTCCAGTGGCTCCAACGGCACTAACTTCCAAACCATCTGCGTCTACTGGGTCTCCTGAAGTGGTAGCCAAAGACCGTCCCAGCTCAAAGTCCAGCCGTCCCGGTGGAGGCTGTAACCCCGATCCTTCTTCCCGGTCCAACACCCTCTCTTTTGGGGGCTGAGCCTGATCCTCTCCTCCAAGGTCAGAGGTTTGAACGATCAGATGTGTTACCCCTTTTTCCAATCCATCTTCCTCTTCAACTCCATAACCTGGTAGAGACCATCTCCAATGGCATCGGTTAGGGAGAGGATTCCAAAACAGATGCCATAGCGTGATCCTCTGAAAGATGCAATATTTGGGGAACAACTTTAAAATAGGAACGGAGTGATGGAGTGATTTTTGACCCTGTAGATAATACAGTTGTAGGGCTTTTGTTCTTAGACTTAGACTTCAAACTGTGTTTGCCTCTAGATTTAACCTCTATATTTAAATAGGAAGAGGATTTTTTTTATTTTTCACCTCAGCAGTGGAGTCAACTGCTCCACCAGACAGACTTGATTCCCCACCCTTACTCTCTGACAAGACTGCTTTCTTCTTTCGCCCCTTCTTACCCTTATTCAGGCTAGGTGGCACCCTCTCTGATGTGCAAAGATCTGCAACTGTTCCTGGTGCCCCCTCTCGCCCTGGTGATACTACAGTACAAGGGTCTGATGGAAACGCAGCAGTCTTACCACTCTTCAGGGCGGATAACCCCTCCACTGTATCCACAACTGGTGTTGATAGGAAAGAATGAACTTGTTTTTCCTGAGAGTTAGCTTTCTCTGGAGCGCAACGTGAGTTTATAGCATAAGATCCACCTCGAAAAGGCTGCCCCAGGCTTCGCAGCTTCCTCCCTCTCCTCAGGTCCAGCGCGGCAGACCAGAGGCGTAGCTGCGGCTTTAACTCCTTAGCCGACGATTCCTGTAGAGTGTTCCGTGGGTTGGATCCAACGGGATATTCAGGAAGCCCCCGTGAATAAAAAAGGGCCTCCGCTTCTACCCTTCCGAGACCGGCCACGTTATGGACCCTTAGATCTCCTCCTACTTTCTCCGCGATTGTTTCTGACAACACCGCGTGGTCCGATCTGCAAAACGGCAACCGTATCAATTGCGGGAAATGCGGCAGGGATCCCTGGCGTATGCTATCAGAATCGATTATACCCCCAAAGACTGAATAACTCGCATCCCTACCTTCAGGGCAGTCCATGCGAAAGCAGCCCGTCCGCCAGCGTCCTTCACTCTCTCCGAGTCCTGTAGCTCCGCATGCACACAGAAAGCGGACTGCCCAGCGCGTCTCGTCAGAAGCCGAGAAGCAGCGCCGCATTGCCTCGCTAAAATCCAACGCACGTTATTTGTCTTCAACCGGGGTAGAAATGGGGGCAATCATCGGCTGGCTGTCATCGCGCAAGAAAACATTGTCCACACCTTCTTTTAGGAGCAAGAAAGGCCACTTTTATTTTAGGACAGGTGCATCATAAATATCATAAACACATTCATTATTTATTTATTATTTACATAATTCAACTCTACAGTGAGCCTACGAAACCAAAATCCCAAAACCCCGAACCAACTCCTGCCTACTACCCCTAGCCTACCCAATGCTACCCTTCAGGATGGCCAACCCGCTCCAGGCTGCCCACCCCCACTAACAAAAACCCGCCTACAACAGAACAAAGGCACCCATCCTAACAGTGGCAAACCTACCTAAACTAAACAGTGCCTAGAGCACCGCAAAATAAAAAACCCAGAAATAAATAAAGAAAAAAAGAGAAAAAAGAGAGGGAGGGTGGGTGGGGCAAAACAACCTCCCTTCACGCCTCCCGCCCACGCAGTTCCTAACCGCCCGCCTGACTTCCCCTTTTAATCCCTCTGCTAATCAGCCCCCACCTGGTAATGTTCCTCGCGCGAACCTGCCCAGGGAGAGACCGGCTCGCGCCTGGCTCTCCCTGGGTCCCCCCTCGCGCAAGAAAACATTG
Organism: Lissotriton vulgaris; assembly: GCF_964263255.1. Classification (NCBI taxonomy): domain Eukaryota; kingdom Metazoa; phylum Chordata; class Amphibia; order Caudata; family Salamandridae; genus Lissotriton; species Lissotriton vulgaris. The sequence continues at coordinate 994,119,457 of NC_141698.1, forward strand.
TCCACACCTTCTTTTAGGAGCAAGAAAGGCCACTTTTATTTTAGGACAGGTGCATCATAAATATCATAAACACATTCATTATTTATTTATTATTTACATAATTCAACTCTACAGTGAGCCTACGAAACCAAAATCCCAAAACCCCGAACCAACTCCTGCCTACTACCCCTAGCCTACCCAATGCTACCCTTCAGGATGGCCAACCCGCTCCAGGCTGCCCACCCCCACTAACAAAAACCCGCCACCCAGGAAAACCTTTAGCGTTTTCCTGCCCCACCTAAAGGAAAGGAAGGAGCACACCACAACTGTACCTGAAGAACCTTGCTAATCAAGTCCCTGAGTTCAAGGAGGTAAAAAGAGAGGCCCAAAGCTGAGAGATGCACACCGTCCTCACAAAATAAATGATGTTCAGATACTTTTAAATGATAATGGTCCAAACTGTAGATACCCCAATGTTGACAAAAGGGGCGCATTGTCCTGTTCACTTTCCTTCTAGCCTTTTCCAGGGCAGAATGGTTCCTCGCCCCACGCCATTGCACACGAGGCACAAACTCAGTCCATATAAGCATGGTGCTCACCCATGTGGTTCTGATGATTTCCAGGTCCTGCTTCATTAATTTTAACAAGGTCAACCCAGATAGAGAAACCAAGTCATTCTCTCCCAAGTGTAGCACCAGGAGATCCGGAGGGCCCCCCAAACACTGCGAAACCAGAGCAGCCAAGGCGGGAAAAAGCCCACCCCAGCGCATTCCCCCTGTTCCATGCCAGGAGACTTCGTGTGTCATACTGTTCAGACCAAGTGATCTCCCACAGAGCTGACTGGCAGCGGCTAAAGCTGCCCTTTTAACAAAAGAGTGCCCCAGTATCCACACCCTTCGTTTGCATCCGGCGACTGATGGCCAGGGACCTAGGAGAGAAAGAAATGTTAGACAAGCCAAAATGCCTTATTTCCTCACATACTTTTCACAGCACTTAGAACGCCAACGACCAATTCGTCGGATCTGGGACCAGTCCCACCCCAACCGAGCGGCCTCCGTCGCCGCACCAATTCGGAAAGAATGAGTACCAAATTGAACAGGATCCTTCCCCAAGCGCAACAAAACCTTGCGTAAAACAGCCAACAATTGAGATGCAACTATGGGACTACCATCCGCATGACAAAATATGGACCCCTGGAGACACTGCGAAGAGGACACAAACATTTCCCATTCCCCAACCGGGCAACATGCAGAGACACCACTCCTACCAAGGAACACCCACTTACCCCTCCCCATCTGGTCGGTTTTAGATGCCCGCAGCCACAGCCGCACTCTGTCACTTTCCAACACCACCTCATTGCTGGTCATACCTACCCTGCCCCGCAACCCCAACAACTCTGATGCCCGAAATGCCCCAAAGAACAACCAAATAAAACACAAACGAAATTTGGCACACTCCAAAGCATCATAACAACACACCTCCAATTCCGGCAACAGCAACTGGAGCAACTCAAAAGTCACTGGCTGCCTGAGCTGCTGACCACCAGCCCGGAGCCTGGCCAAACCTTTCAAAACTTTACGCACCAACACCCCCCCAACCGGATCCCTCCCCCACCAAAGCTGCCCATAAAAAGAAACCCCAGCCAATTTGCCAGAAATGGTAGTGGGCGATAAGCCTTTGTCCGCCAGATGTAAAACAAACTGCAAGACACAGTGTTCATCAGACCAACCCGCACCAATCGGCCCCATCGCATCCTTACCAAACTGCAGAAACTCAGTCCAGGCTTTCACATAACCCCGCCTGGTGGATTCAGCCACTGAATTTTCTACCAGGTGATGGACCCTCAATCCCCCAGGTCCCATACGTACTGTGGGATCGCTGTTGGTTCCAGGTCCGCCCCAGGAGCTAACTTGCGGAACTCGGACCACTGAAAGCGAGACAAAGAATCAGCGATGCAATTAGAAGTACCAGGAACATGCCGTGCTTTAAAGACAATGTTTAATTGCAGACACCGCAGCATGAATGCGCGCAGGAGCCGCAAAACCCGCAAATCACGAGCCTTTTGGTGATTGACAAGGTGCACGACTGCCAAATTGTCTACGTGAAACAAGACTGAGCGATTCTGAAACTCATCCCCCCATAGGTGCAGAGCAACCAGCAGCGGGAAAAGCTCCAGAAACGCTATGCTGCGACCCTGATCCTTCCAGTGCGCCGGCCAGCCGGCCGCGCACCATCGACCTTCCCAAAAAATTCCGAAGCCGTGAGCCCCTGACGCATCAGTGAACAACTGTACTTGCCATACCATGTCCTCATCCGCAAAAAACAAGGACACGCCATTAAACTCTTGTAGGAAACGGAGCCAGACAGTCAAATCGGCACGCACAGCGGTGGTAATGCGCACCCTATGATGGGGAAGGCGTGCTCCGGACATGGACAATCCGAGACGTCTGCAGAATGTCCTGCCCGCCCGAACAACCCGGCAAGCAAAATTGAGGTAACCCAACAACTTCTGAACAGTTTTCAAAACAACTTTCCGCTCCCCCAACACCAGATGTATGAAAGCGGACATTTCCTTCACTTTAGCCACAGGCAATTTCGCCACCATAGACAGAGTATCAATTTCGATCCCCAAGAAAGTCAGGGACGTACAGGGACCCTCTGTCTTGTCCGGCGCCAATGGAACCCCCAATTCCTCCGCTAGAGCCTGAAAGATGTTCAAAGCCGACTGACACTGCCCAGATCGACCTTCCCCAATGAAAAGAAAATCATCAAGGTAATGACAGACCAATACGTGGCCACTAACAAAAGTGAAACGCCACTGCAGGAAGGTACTGAAAGTTTCAAAAAGGGAGCATGACACTGAACAGCCCATGGGCAACACCCTATCCACGTAGAAACTACCGTCAAAATGCATTCCCAACAGACTGAAATCCCAAGGGTGAATGGGCAATAGCCGGAAAGCCGACTGAATGTCGCTCTTTGCCAGCAAAGCCCCAACACCAGCCGTGCGCACGAGCCGTAAGGCATCATCCACCGAAGCATAATTGACGGTTGAGTCAGCTGGATCAATAAAGTCATTAATTGATGAACCCTCGGGCCAGGACAGGTGATGGATAAGACGAAACTCCCCTTCCGCCTTCTTAGGCACCACACCCAGGGGCGATACAATCAAGTCAGGCAGAGGACAATTCACAAAAGGACCAGCAATCCTACCAGCCGCAAGCTCAGCATCCAGTTTCTTCCGCACAACATGGGGACTCTCCTTCGCAGACTTCAAATTGTCCGACCACCTGCCCACCCTGGGTCCCTGATACCCAATCCTGAACCCAATTTTGAAACCCCAAGACAAAATCTTAGCGGCCTCAAAATCTGGATAGTCCACCAGCCAGAGATCGAGAACCTCCTGCCTAATAGGAGTAGGGGCCCTTGTAAACAGACTGTTGTTGCTGCCCCCTACCCCCTGAACCTCGTCCCTGCTCACCCACTCGCTGGCCGGGAAAACACTGGGTGAGGGCATGCTTCCCTCCACACTGCGAACACTCGTGTTTGTACCTGCAAGCAGGTGTGTTACAGGAACCCCTGTTAAAATGCCAGCATGTGCCAGAAGCGGCTGACTGACCTCTGCCCCAAACCCCCGCCCCAGACTGAGCGGGGCGAGCTGAAAAGGGCCGATAATACACGGGCTGCCCGCTAGCTGTGTGGGTCGTAGCAGGGGGGTTTGCCGATGCCATCCCTTGCAACCATAACTCCGAATCCACCTCACCCCACGAACGCTCAGGGAAAGCGCTCATGCGCGCCCTGAATTCGTCATCATAGGACAACCAAGCAAAGCCGCCAAAATAACTGTGAGCCTTGCGTATAACATCAGCATATTTAAACATGTCTATTGCTTTCTCAGGATGACGTTGACAATAAACGCTGGCATAAATAAGAAAGGCCGAAGTCCAGTTCTCTATGGACTTCGGAACACGAGGCCTCCGAGCCAATTCTAATTCCTCCTCCTTTGACCCTTCTTTTGCCTGAACATCCCTATGTAGAAGCCGAAAAACATCCACAAATGCCCCAGACCATATCAAATTCTTCGTTTTTTCAGATAAATGAGACCCCAAAGGCATTCCCACCCCAGAATAAGGCAACTTTTTCGGTAGGATACTATCCTCCGTGACACGTGTGGCATCCACCCCGCCCACCCCCGCTGTAGAAACTGCATTTGCAACTTGCACATTAGAAACATTCGAAAGTACAGGCCGCTCAAGCCTCGGTGCCAGAGCGACTCGCTCAATCACAACCCCATCACCCGTACCAATAGATCTTGTACTCTTAACAGGGAGACTCTCCCTAGGTTGCCACACGGACCACCACCCATCCTTACCTCTCGGTAACTGCTCCGGCTGCTGTGCGACAGCCCCACGATCCCTCTGAGAAGGTCCAGACCACACTGCCCCTCGTACACCTGCATGGTCCGCTCGAGACTCCTGCAAAACACGAGAAACAGTGGGTTGCCCCAACCCACCCCCCTGGGCCCGTGCTGCCAAAAGCCCAACATCTTTGTCTCTCAATTCCCCCTCTTCCAACTCATCATCATGAAAACTCCCACCGAAAGCTTCATCAGAAAATTCAACTTGAGCACTACCACTGGGCATAGCCCCATCACCAATACCCCCATCATAAAATTGCCAGTCGATGTTTTGAAAGCTATGTGCACTGAAAGCTGTAGAAGAGCCGTCCGCTCCAGACAGCCCCCCTGTAAGCCCACCACTGGAAACAGCCGTGGGGACAGTTCCCGGGCCCGTAGAAACAGCCAACAGCCGCCCAGCCGATGGCGCAGATTGAAAACTGCGGCCGCTCGAGCCAGACAAAGAAACAGCCCCAAAAACATTGCCCCCCACAGTGGAACCGCAATCACCCCCCGACGCCAGAGCAGTGACACCCACCGACCCAGCCTCAGGGCCACCCAGAAGCCCACCTGGACGACCCCTGGGGACCGGGAACAGTGACTGGCCAGTGGCCGGGGGCGCTCCCTTCCGCAACAAACCCCTACCACCCGGGGTCAAGGGATTGTGGGGGGGGGCCGGGGGCCAGGAGCACCAGTTGGAGCAGCCTTGGCCGGAGGGGGCAGCAATGTATGTGCAGCCCCCATCATAACCACAGCAGGGGCCGGGGGCAGGGCCTCAGGGTGGGTGGGCGACGTCAGCGTGGCACAGGGGTGCCTGGCATCTGCAGCAACCGAAGGAGGAGTGCCCACATTAGGGAGGGGGGCAGGAACAGGCCCCGGCAATGCAGGGGAGAGCAGATAACACTGCCCGTTAAGCCATAAATACGGGGAGACCCCCTCTGCCAAAGGCGGTACCGAAGGGGAAAAGGCAGGGGGCACCGAAGCAGGTGGAGGGTCGTGCAAGCGCCCATGCTGCTCCAAGCTGCGCCCACGCTTGGGCTTGGGGCCCCCCCGCAACTTCCCCGACTTCCCAAGTGCAAATTCGCCTGTGCGCGGGGCCAGCCGGCCCACGGAACGCCCCCGCCTCCCCCCGGGCGCCCCTCGTGCACCAGCATCGAAAAACGGTAATGAACATACCTGCTGGAGGGCGCCCGGGTCACACGGCGGGGGTTCTGCTTCCACGGCGGGCAAAATAAGCCCAGGCCCGTCTGCCGGCATGGCCGCCTCGCCGTCCTCCTCTTCCTCTGGGCCCGGCGATAGACACGCCTCCACAGCCCTGGCGACGCCCTCCGAAGCTTTGCGAGGGGGGCGGGCCATGCCGACCCAGGCTTCCGCCGGGACACCAGGCATCAACAAGTCCTCGCGCCCTGCCGCACAAAGGATTTGGACAGCCCTCCTGACCTCCGCAGCTTCCTCCATAACCCAGGACAGAGGTGGGAACACGAGCGCAAAACAACCTCCCTTCACGCCTCCCGCCCACGCAGTTCCTAACCGCCCGCCTGACTTCCCCTTTTAATCCCTCTGCTAATCAGCCCCCACCTGGTAATGTTCCTCGCGCGAACCTGCCCAGGGAGAGACCGGCTCGCGCCTGGCTCTCCCTGGGTCCCCCCTCCTACATTAATCCAACGCCATATCCCTCTTAATCCGACCTTTAATCAGCCCGGCGTTGCAATCTCTTCGGGAGCTCGATCCGGAGCACCGCGGCCGCTTGACCAGCAGCCGCCATGTTTTCCTCCCAGAAGTCCCAATAATTGTTCCTCTTTACTTTGTTAAATTAAATATGCTTTAATTTGTTTAAATTGGTCTGTTGTCAATTTTTCTCTATCGTCCTCCATATTGGCCCTAATGTGTCTTAACGAGTTGCACTACACTGTGCTGAGCGGATCCCAAACAAATCTACAAATAGGATGCAAAAGCAGTGTGGACCATAAGACGTGCTAGTGTAAAATTGTGTTGCACCACCCATCTTACTACCTTGACTTTTTACCCGATTTCAACATAAAAGACATACAAGACTCCTGAGGAATTTAATTGGACATTAAAAGCGAACATATATGGATATAGAATTGATTGGAATGTATTGTAATGCTGTGAATTGAACTAAAGAGATTATATAAATGAATGCTCCTTATCAGTTATATTTGTTAGCATTATATATGTTGATTTTTAAACACTGGAAAAATAGTGCTAACATCCACTTTTCGCGAATCAACCAAAACCTAAATGTGGCCTAAATTGTGCCCCGAAGATTAACCTGCACTGTCAAATGTGTTTCATTACAATAAAAATACAAATACCAGTCTATCTCCAGTGACTTTCTCTCACACAGTTTATCAGTATTCAAATATTGTTTGGGTCGCCCCACAATAACTTCCTGTAAAGTAGATAGGAATTTATGTCATAATATACACATTGAGAAATAAACTGATATCAAGGCATTGATCTGGAAGATGTATTGATTGAAATCATGATACTTTTACTCTGGCTTTTTTAAAACCAGCAGGTGCTTTGGCTTATTGTACTAGTGACTATTTTCAGAGCATACTTGTTAACTATATACATGCGTGCCTATATTCTGAGGGCCTACGATTAAAATCAGCAATAAATAGTTTAAATTAAAAGCAAATTATGCACTGCATGCTGTTTTTATGCTGCAAGAAACCATATTCTGTCAGTTATATCAGGATGATCGATATGCTCTTTAATGTAACCTCTTCATGATACTTTACATTCATGGGAATGACCATTAAAATCAATACTTCTTAGAAATCGACCCCATGAAATATGCAAAATAAAATGAAATGAAGAGGGGAAGCAGTGTTGGATGATGATAAAGCGCTCCCTATTTATCCTGTACACTCTGTTTTAGGAGCATCTTGCCGCCTCAAGATTAGACAATACTCTTGCGGCATTTTTATATATTGTGATGGCGCCACAGAATAGAGACACATATAGAAGTTAGTGGCATGCACCCATTCTTAGCCACACTTATTTCAAGTAAAACACAGAAAAATTATGTAAAAAGAAAGCAGTGTCTCTTTAAAAGGCCCATGCAGTACAGAAGATAAAATGGCTCTCTTTGCAGTCCTGCTTCGCTAACAATGACTGCCAATAGGAATTCTAGAATGCTTATTTGAAGAGGCATGCGAGGATTCGAGATCTATTGTGACATAGAGCCTAATTTAAACGAAGATATATAGCCCATTTGTCGCTTTGACGGAGGTGGCACCCACCAAATTTAGAAATGACCACCAAGCTGGTGGTCATTTCTAAAGCATTGGCAGGAACCACTGCTTTTTGCAGATTAATGCTGGGATCTATCAACATGATGGCGCCTTGTACCAAAATGTTTTATTTGTTCTTTTCCAAAGAAAATCCTGAAGCAGGATTTTCTTTTTGAAAATAAAATCGAAAATCCTCACCTCGCCATGGAAGGCATCTCCAATGGCAAGGGGAGCATTTAGCAGTTTCCACTGCCCCCGTACCACCAGGGTATTCCTGACAGTTAGGGGCAGTGAAAACTGACCTCTATTTCTGCTCATCAAAATGAGGTGGGTGGAATTACAGGTCTGCCTCAAACAGACCTTACTCCACAGGGACATCGGAGGAGTGTATTCACAGGGGAGTCAGAGTAGTCTCAGTCATGTTTAAACCTATAGCCCGCACACATTTAAATTGGGCGGGTGTACCATTATGTTGGCGGGGAGGGAACATCATCATCACTGCGATGGAGTTCCCTCTCTTCCAGCATATAAATTAGGTCCATAATTCGATGGATGTCCCATTTAAACTGTGTTTAATCAAAAAACATTTAACAACCATTTCTGTAACTCCATACCTAGGTTGACTTTTATTAGAAAGTTGCTAGTTGAGCCAGACTGTACCTTTAAAGCTCCTACTAAACCCCACAGAAAGGGCATTCAGCAACTTGGCACCCAACTTAAGGACTGACATCCTCCCAGCCAGCTGTGGCTGACTTCCCCTGCACCTTTCAGCAGAGTTCAAGGAAAAAATTAATTTGCCTGCTGCACCTAGACCAGGATTTCATGAAATTTCTCTAGAGTGCATGGATAGTAAAGGATTAAAAATCCTTACCACTGAGGTTTCTCAAATGCAGACAGCGGAGGCCCCCTGGTTGCTTGCACTCGATATACCAAGCCCACACAAAAAGTGACCCACAACTTGGGAAGAATGCAGTGTGTAAAAAAGACTCTGGAACGCAATCTAAAAGAGTAAATCCAGCACTTAAGTAGAAAACACAATAACAGGAAAATCAAAGACAATCCTAATAAATCTCAGAGCTTGTAGTGTTAGAGAAGATAAACTAAAAATGCAATGTCAGAGAAAACAGTCTCTAGAACAGGGGAACTCACAAATATTTTCCCTGGGGCCGCAAAGTTTGGTCTGTGATGTGATGAGGGCCGCATTGATACCAGCAGGGTGGCGGTTAGGGGTGTTTGGCAGTAGGGTTGGTGTAGGGGAAGTGAAGCATATACATTTAGTGTCTGAATTGCACAATGTGAAAGCAACAATTTAGGATTAATCCTGCGTTTCCACTTATCTAAATTGTGTGATCCTAGACAATTGTTTTATTTCACTTTCCCTCATTTTTCTTCATTATCACATACAAAAAGACCTCGAAATACATGACTTCAGGATGTGTGCTGTGCAAAACCTTCTCCTGAGTTTGATTTAATAAATTATAATGTTGTTCATGTATAATATAAACCCAGGGTACCCCAAGAGTTCACTTAATAACTGACTTGCCTCTTATTTCACTATGGCCATTGTTGTCAGGGGAGGTGGAAGAAAAAAAGTTTCTAAAATCATGTTTGAAAACGATTATTTCTCAATGCTTTGTTAGAATATGATGTACTAAAGTGAAACATTTCTGCATGTTAACAGACCTTATCAAACTTTTACACTTTTGCTGCACCCTGTCTTTAAAAATGAAGGCGTTTCTAAATTTAAGCGGGGTAGGAGACCTTAGTTATTTCCTTTCTTTAACTTAAATTAACCTTAAAATGAATGTTTGCCTATTTATTTAACATCTTGTTAATGTTCGTGGTAAGTCGAGTCCTGTGCTGCTGTTGTCCTGGGGGCCGCATGTAAAGGTCAGGAGGACCGCATGCGGCCTCCGGGCCGTACTTTGGGTATCACTGCTCTAGAAAGAATCTTAACGTTGGTATTAGATCTGAGTTCTCTGCAAGGGCCAAAAGGAAGCAGTGGTGGTTTCAAAAAATGATGGACCATTTTAAAACAAAGAAATGCTATGTAAAGCTATTCCATCCAGCACTTATAAAGTTGGAATGAAACAATACAACCCATATCATACCGAAGATGAAGCCCAGAAGTTTCTTGCCTCCATGTAATTGCTGTTATATTCAAGTATGTAGGGTAGGTGCAGAAATTAAGCTAAGCTAGTATGACACTATCACACACTAAATCACGAAACACATGTATTTACAAACTACATCTGATTATATAAAAGTATTTGATTGGCAGGCACAAGGACACTGGACTTTTAGGAGGCTGCTAGACATGCATCCTACCTCATGTGACTTCCTGCCGCATGACAGACCAACGTAATGATTACAGTTTGATCTTCTATACAGACAATTATGCAAATGAATTCAAAGCAGAATAAATGGTTGGACTAATCACTTATTCAATTGTGTGGATTGCGTAGAACATGAAATAGACCACGTTTTCGGAAGCAACATACTGTTACCATACTATGCTAATGTTATGGTGGTATGGGACATGTAAAACATTTGAAGAAGGAGAGAGAAGCAGATGAAACTAATTTTGAAGTAGATATTAAAACACCTGAAATGGCTATTGTCAACTCAGGTAACAACAAACTCAGAGAAAGTTTCTAAGAATGCAACATGTCCTCCAACGCAAAATAAAACTCAAATTATTTACTATACAGAAATGGCATTAATCATGGGTGAGTATTATAAATGATAAAAGTGGTGCAAGCACTGCAAAGGCTCCAGGACTTCTTAAGAGAAAAGAGGACCATATTGATCGCATGAATAAAATAGTGGTGACAAATTCTGATGTTATGTTATTTTAAAATAGAATTTGTAAAGCGCATGTACACCGGGGAGGTTTCATGGCGCTAATCTGGTTAAAATCCAAGCTCTAGAAAAAGGTTCAGAAGGCCTGTCGGAAGAGCCAAGTCTTTAAGAGACTTCTAAAGCCAGGAAGATTAGTGCAAAAGCGGATTTCATAGGGGAGAGAATTCCAGAAAGTGGGGGCCAGGGTAGAAAACCTGGCACCACTAGTGCGCTTTAATGCGAAATGAGGGGTAAGTAATACATTTTTATGGGCTGAGCGAAGATTCCTAGTAGGAACATATTTGGTAAGCATGTTAATAACAAATTTCGGACTCCTGCAGTGAAATGACTTGATGATCTAACAAAGAATGAAAACGGGGCATTGATGGTCTTTGAGCCTATATTTAACTACTCAAATAATGAGTGTGGATGTAGATATTAATATCGTCAAAGAATTGTTGAGCCTCGTTTGAACCGGAAGCACATAAATTTCTCTAATGAGATTGATACTGCAATCCTACCTGCAGAATTAGCTTCAGAATTAGATAGTTCAACAATTGCTAAGGATGATATAGTAGAAGCTATTAAGTCTCTAATGGATATATGATGTTACAACGCGGACTGTAACAACGCATACCGTTACAACGCGGATTTTACAACGCGGATACTGTAACAACGCATGTATTTACAACGCATTTTTTTACAACGCAGGTACCTTTACAACGAAGACCATTACAACGTAAGTATTGGTAAGTATATATTATTATTAATATTATAATAGTAAATTATTTTTTTTAAATTAATTAATTAAATATAATTTAATGTAATTTTATTTAATTTAATTTCAGTTAATTAATTAAAATTAAAATTAATATTACTTTATTTTTACCCTGTACCCCTGTACCCCAGAAACTCAAAACTGACCCACAACCCCAAAAATAAATGTAAGTAATTTTATTAAATTTAATTTAAATTAATTATTGTTAACTTAAAAAAAATTTTACTTAATATTTACCCTGTACCCCTGTACCCCAAAAACTCAAAACTGACCCTCAACCCCAAAAATAATGTAATGTAATTTAATTTAATTTATTTTCTATTAAATAATTTAATTTAAAATTAATTTTAATTTATTTTTACCCTGTACCCCAAAAACTGAAAACTGACCCTGAACCCTAAAAATACCCCTTTACCCAAAAACTGAAAACTGACCCTAAACCCTAAAAATACACCTTTACCCAAAAACTGAAAACTGACCCTGAACCCTAAAAATACCCCTTTACCCAAAAACTGAAAACTGACCCTGAACCCTAAAAATACCCCTTTACCCAAAAACTGAAAACTGACCCTAAACTACCCCTTTACCCAAAAACTGAAAACTGACCCTGAACCCTAAAAATACCCCTTTACCCAAAAACTGAAAACTGACCCTGAACCCTAAAAATACCCCTTTACCCAAAAACTGAAAACTGACCCTGAACCCTAAAAATACCCCTTTACCCAAAAACTGAAAACTGACCCTAAACCCTAAAAATACCCCTTTACCCAAAAACTGAAAACTGACCCTAAACCCTAAAAATACCCCTTTACCCAAAAACTGAAAACTGACCCTGAACCCTAAAAATACCCCTTTACCCAAAAACTGAAAACTGACCCTAAACCCTAAAAATACCCCTTTACCCAAAAACTGAAAACTGACCCTGAACCCTAAAAATACCCCTTTACCCAAAAACTGAAAACTGACCCTGAACCCTAAAAATACCCCTTTACACTAAAACCCAAAACTGACCCTAAACCCTAAAAATACCCCTTTACCCCTAACATATAACATTTAAAATATAACTATATACTTACCAATACTTACGTTGTAATGGTATGCGTTGTAAAGGTACCTGCGTTGTAAAAAAATGCGTTGTAAAAACATGAGTTGTAACAGTATCTGCGTTGTAATAGATGCGTTGTAACAGTAGTGCGTTGTAAAAAATGCGTTGTAACAGGTGCATACCGTCTCTAATCAATGTTTAGGGCTAAGGGGGCCCATTAGCTTTCAGGTAAACTACATGAGGCCCCTGCTAAAGCATTTCTTAACAATTTATTTCCTGTGTTCTTAGGTATGGTCTGAAAACTGGTGGTATGCCAACAACCCAGGAGGAAACAAATATATTAGTGTTTAATAATAAAAAAATATAAACTTGCAACATCGCCTTACAATGCCATTTTGCTTATCAGGTGCACTTTAAAATTGCATGATATTATACGTTGTAAAAGGCTGGATCTAGTTATTAGGAGGCTGGTCAACAATGACCAACACAGGTGTATACTTAGTGGGGAAATTGGCATACATATATATGGTGTATGTCCAGTTATATATTTTTAATCTGCCTGTAACAAGGAAAAAGGATTCATCAAGAAATCATTCAACTTGGTTGGTGGCAACCACTTACAACATTTATATTTGTGCCAGTATTTATTTGATCCTTTAAAGGTCCATAAAATGAACCCTGGGCTTTTATAGGTATGAATTAGAATCAAATTTGCAAAATCAGAATTATACGGAGAACCAGGCAGAGGTGTCCTTTGTCCCATATATTGTTTGCTCTATACATAGATCCATTGGCAATAAAGTCAAGATATACAAACATTCTGTTTAGTTCATCAAACACATCAAGTACAATGTAGCACACTTCTTAAAAGAATTACAGAATTAACCTTGGGCTGTATATCTGGATCCAAAATAAATCCAAATAAAACGGACATAATGAGGCTCAATCTAGATTCCATATCTTAATTTCAAACAGAGCCAACTACAGTACCCAATCAGACTGTTGAACCTTCAGCTTTATATGACCTCACAAGGAGATAAGATTATGAAGTGATATTCAAGCAATCAAGAAGAGCGGACTTGGGTATCAATATTTCAATTTGTAATTCTGGGGATCACAACATAAAATAATCCAATATCTGACTGAAACAGAGCAATGTATGGACACAGACTTTTCCACCCTGTGTAAGCTTATATCTGAGGACAAGTCACCACCATACCTATATAAATCTGGATCACAATCAGCAGGGAATATAAGGCCCCCACTTTGACGAGTAGGCCTGATTCACAAAGCTAAACATAAACATGTGTGTAAATTAACACTTTTTCAGTATTCACAAGGCTGCATTTAGTAGTACTTTTACGAGTGCGGAGACTCCATAGTAGGGCAGAGACAGCTGCACATAAAAAGTTAGACTAGTTCTGTCTTAATGTTTGCAGTTAGACACTAAGAGGCATCATTATGAACAATATGGTGTTGGCCTTGTAGGTGCAGGCTTGTCTACACAACTTTTGCAGTCACCACAATGTGATAGTTTGCTGAAGGTTAGTTACACTGCTCTCTTAGTGCCTCAGCACGTTTTTCAACTCGACCTATTCATTTTCCATAATCTGGTCACTTTTTAATGGGGAATATATGAAAAAGGTAATTTTATTATCTTACCATATTGTTTCCTGAGGCCAAGACTCAGATTGCACCTTTAGCTACCAATGCAGTTGCAGGTACCACTGAGCTCTCTCAAAAAAGCAAAGCTGAGAGTGACAGGTTAAAACTACTAGGGACATGTTGATGAACACTGTTAAGGTGACAACTAGGTTCTCACTAGATATATATATATAGCGGCAATAATGTCAGAGCATGAATCTCCAGATTCCTGACTACGTTAAGCCTTGTTTCAGGAGCATACAAGGTACAGATGATGTGAGGGAGTGGAGGGCGGTGACAGCTCTAATTCTGTAAATTTTAAGTTGATTTATACTTTTATAGAGTCAAAGAACTCTCTTGATTCTGTGGACTTTGGTTGCAACAGTCATTTGGCTGACATATGATAGTCTGTTGAGAGCAGCAATGAACATGGAGAGGGAACTGCAGGGGTAAAATAGGATTCCTTCAGGTCGACAAAGGCTAATATATCACTTCTTGGCTTGAGCAGGAAGGCACATTTGCTGAATTGATATAGAGAAGACTACCCACCTGGGCAGAGGTAATGGCAATAGTCCCATATCAGCAAAAACAGGGTTTCCCAGAGGGAAACATCCTTTACAACGTAACTGGTACAACGCAGTACCGTTACGACGCAGATTTAATAACGAAAGTTGTTACAACGACTTTCGCTGGAGGGTGCTCTAGGATAGGGGATAGTTTAATTTACTATCCAACACCTTCCCTACTATCCACGGGGACTGGTGCTGGAATAGTAAATTAAACTATTCACTATCAGCGCCCCCCCCCAACGCAAGTCGTTGTAACGACTTGCGTTGTTAAAACTGCGTCATAAAGGGACGCGTTGTAACGGTACACGTTGTACCGTCATACATCCTTTCCTAGATATCATTCAGCAATCAATCACTGTATTGCAGTATGGTCTTTAGCTTGAATTGCTATTCAATTGAAGAGGCCACTATGTTGTTGGCACTTCGACTTGAGAGCAGGTTTTGGGCATGTTTTCAGGGCCCTTCTGGGAGAAATTACAATTTCAGGGCACACCTCCAGGGTTACTGCCCATGTTGAAATGGCTGCATAATGTTATTTGGATTAAATTTACATATCAACCAGCAGGGTAGACTATCAGAATGTTTACTTGCTAATAATTAACGAAAGCAGGGAAATATATTAGCTCACACCCTTTTTCGTTCATAACTGGCTGACCTACTTTTTCTTCAGGGATAACTCATTCTTTTTCGCCCAACTTGATATCTAAGAAATGTTCTTGTCTCTTGTATGCTGACTGTTGGAACTGGCCCTTTTTGCAGGGTCATCCCCAAACTTTTTGCTTCTTCCTCCCTTATTTTTCCTGACCCGTGGCTGTTGGCAATAGGACTCTGCGCACTTTACCACTGCTGATCAGTGCTAAAGTGCATATGCTCTCTATGTAAATTGTTATTCTGATTGGATATACATGTTTGGCATATTTGTATCACCATGAAGTCCCTAGTAAAGTGCACGGGGTGTGCCAGGGCTGGTGATGACAAATGCTACTAGAGGGCCTGCAGCACTGATTGTGCCACCCACAGGAGTAGCTCTAAAATGGTGTCTCGGGCCTGCCACTGCAGTGCCTACGGGCAGTTTAGAACTGCCATGTCCTCCTGGTCCACGTCCCCGCTGACCAGGCCTAACCCTTCCCTTTTCGTGCACATTAGTCACCCCTATGGAAGGCCCAAGGTACCCCCCTGGGCAGGGTGCCGTGTATGCGAAAGGTAGAGCATGTACTAGTGCAGGTGACATGCTCTGGTAGTGAATTACAGCCATTTTCGTTTTTCACTATTGTAAGGCTATCTTGCTCCATAGGTTAACATGAGGGATGCTGGCTACAGTGGTTAGCAGCATTTCCTCCCATAGGAACAAGATAGGACATAAGTATCTAGTATCCCTGAACTCAGAATTTAATAATACATCTTTTAGGAAAGGTGGTTTTTAAATCCTGTGTTTGAGAACAGCACTTTTAGAAAATTGCTGTTCTCTTGTCTGACCCTTCTGTGTGCCTGGGCCTGTTTGTGTATTGACTGTCTGGTTTGTGAGTGACAGGGGCTGGGGAATTCCCCCAGAGGCTGAATGAGTCAGCACTAGGCTGAATGAAGCAATTGCAACCTGAGTGGTGGGAGGAGTTAGCACCTGGGCTGAATAGGGCTGTGCCTGCCTGCCACAATGCTGGCTCCACCTCCTGCTGGGCGGCTGAGGACCCTGCCCCTCACTCTGAAAGGAAAGATGCAGCCAGCAAAACAAAGTGCTCAGGATCCACCCAGAACTGGTTCAGACCGGGCTCAGGGCCCACATGCACAGAGAGAACAAAGACTTTAGGGACCCCTGACAACAGAAAAGTAGATCATCCTGGAATCAAGAAGGAACCTCTGCCAAGGAGAAAGATGACTCTGAAGAAGGAAGACTGTCCTGCTGTTGCTCTGCTGGACTGTCCTGCTGTTGCTCTGCTGGACTGACCTGCTGTTGCTTTGCTGCCAAGGAGAGGGGAAGGACTTTGCTGTGAGCTGTGTCCCCTGTCTTGAAGGAATCTCCAAGGGCCTGAGAAGAGCTGGCTCCCTGTTTTTGAAGTCCCAGGAACAAAAGGACTTCACCCCCAGTTTCCCTGAACTCTGCTGAGAGAGTTCTGCCCTTCCTAGAGTGCTTGATCCAGTTGTGGGGCCTCTGGAAGTTGTACCTGAGCTGGGAAGCTTGCAACTAAGCTTAAGAGACTTTTGAAACTGAAAAGTGTTGCATCGCTCGCTTGCGGAGCGCATCCCCGACAGTGCGAGAAGTTTTCCGCCGCTACGAAGGTCGAGATCGTCGCAGCGCCTGACGCCGCTGCCAGAGCCGTCGCATCCTTTGTTTGCGGGACGCACCAGACCGGTGCGGGGGAATCGAACATCGCTGCGAGTGTCGTCGCAGAGCCTGTCGTCGCTGGGTGAGATCACCGCACCGCTTGCTTGCGGACCGCATCACGTCACTGCGAACATCGTCGCAGAACCATCGCATCGAGGAGCTGCGAGAGAGAGGATCACCGCTGGACCGCGCATCGTCGCCCCGGAGATCGTCGCAGCCCCTACGAGATCATCGCATCGTGCCTTTGCGAGAACAGACTTCCTACGGAACCTACGCACCGGAATCCACACAAGCGGCCTTCCTCCCCATACAGACCGGATTCGTCGCAACACGCCCGCTGCTGCAGCGGGGCTGTCGCATCGCCTCCCCAGGGTCTCAGGAGTAACGCATCGCTTGTTTTCCACCACACCAGCTTCCTGCTTGTGGAACTTTGTTGCATCCAAAAGGTACTGTGAGTAAACGTGACGCAACTGTGAACTTTTCACGCATCTGTGGATTATTTTAACGCAACTTAAAGAACTTTGATTACAACCTGAAGAACTCTTTTGAAACCATATCCTTGAACTGTGGATTTTTGACGTTGTGGTCTTGTGTAGTTTAGAATAAATATCTTTATTTTCCTAAACTGTTGTGGAATCAGTTTGTGGTGTTTTCACTGTGTTACTGTGAGTGTTGGTACAAATACTTTACGCATTGCCTCTGGTTAGCCTAGACTGCTCAGGCCAAGCTACCTAGAGGGCGAGCAGGGGTTATCTAAGAGGGTTATCTCCTTGCCCTGACTAGAAGCAAGGGTCCCTATTTGGAAAGTGGTACCTACCTCTGCCAACTAGAGACCCCCAGTTCTAACACTGACGATGTAATAATTTTATATAGTATACCTATAAGTCTGCAGCACAAATTAGACACTCCTGGTACATGTTGTAAAGAGAATGAGCTCAGTGTTAATGTGGACAAAACCAAGGCTATTTCCCTGAAGATGCAAAAAGTCTTGTGGAGGCTAGAAGCGGGTCAACTTTGAACAGCTCTACACTATTTATGAGTGATGCTCTTTTCCAATTTAACATGGGATAATTAATTTGTAATAATGACAAAATGTTTTAACATCAATTACTGCCCTTCTTTATTTTAATGCTCCATGGAGGGGATATTTTTGTAGCATTTAGTTGAAAAGTTGCCCCTCGAGCATTATATGGTACCGAAATATTGAATTTAAACCCGTGTTTAAACAGGGCCAACTTAACAGGTATGCGTCTTTAGAATGTATTGCACTTTCCCCAAAATACAATGCTTCAAGCGCTCAGACCAGAATAGGGTTTCAAGGCTTGGAATCTGTTAGCAAATTCCGGCTGCATAAAATAATTCACGAAATCAATGGCTACAGAATCAAATACAAATACCTAAACTGGCTGTGAGGCCTCGAGAGCATGGGAGTTAAATGGCACAACTCAATAAAATCGCCCCCCATTCATACGGTTCAATGAATTGATCCCTGGTCACTGATTTTGCCTTATTTTTCCATCTGAGCCTAGCTCATTTAGAAACTGAGGGAAACGGATTGTGAGTATTTAAGCAAGAAACCATCAATTAGTTATTTTAAAGGTTGGCTAGGAAACTTAGAAACTGTCACCTATCATATTCAACCTACCAGACAGACAGGAAGTTGTGATTTCAGATTCATTTAAGAGTTGGCTTAAAGCCACTTTGACATTTCCTGAATTGTAAAAAGGATTTAAAGAAAAAAATGGTCACCCACCTGCCGACTGTTAAAAGTAGATGTGCGTCATATTTTATTAGACTCTTAGGGGCAGGTTTACAAGCCCCCTGCACCACCAGTAAGTCACTTCTTGTGACGTACTGTTGGCGCAGGGGGCTCCTCCATATTTACAAGGACAGGAAAAGCCACCCTGCGTGACTTTTCCTTTCCTTGTAAATATAGCCCCTTCACACTCAGCACTTTGCGTTGAAGGGGCATTCCATGGGTGTTGCTGTGGGTGTTCCCACTCAACACCCATGGAACAAGACACATCTCCAGGTTTACGAGAAATCGTAAATCGGGAAATGCGTCTGAATGCTACGCTACCCTAGAGGTGGTTGTTTGTGTGCAGGAAGGTGCAGCTTCTTGCACAAAAACAATCTCCCCGGACCCAGACATCATTGCACCATGGTGCATGGGTGCCTGCACCAGCGCATGGCTGCAGTTTGTGCACCAGCGCAGGGGAAAGCAGAGAGATGCGACATATCCTTGTAAATAAGTCTCATCCCTTTGCTACGGAAGTGCTGCAGTGCGGCGCAGCCAAAGGGCTTGCGGTGCCACACTGCGGTACTTCCTTGTAGATCTGCCCTCCTGTTTTTCATGTCTCCTCATATAATATATGTGTGTCTGTTGTGTTTAAAAAATATGATATTCTTAAACGGGCAGATGCATAGTGGCAGTCAGTCTATCAATCAATATATTTATTCGGTCTGATATCATAGACCATAAAACCACATCAAAATCAAATGCAAATTCATAATATCAAAAGTGTGAATACAAGATGATATTCAATTAAATGTGTTCACGTAATCTAAGTTGATTCACCTATTTCATCTTATATACAAGTTAAAAAGTGTGTAAAATAGTTTTCCATAAAATATTCGTTAACATTAACTTCTCACATGTCACAGTTGGATCTGGAATAGTGCAATACAAGAGAACAAAACCCCCCAAAAGCGTCCGCCATGTACTCCCATTAAAACAAAACTGAAAAAGGGATGCCTCTACCTAATTGTGATATCAAATGTATGTTAAGCAAGCCAAGACATAAAAATAAACAAAAGGTTGGCCTTCTATACGTTTTCTAACCCGGGTGGCTGCTTTCAGGTGGTTACAAACAAAGTAAGTGGTTACGTGTGAGCTTAAGAACTGTAAGTGGAGCAAAGCTACTCCACACCAATGCAAATATAATTTACGTAGCACAGGCTTTAAAAAATGCCTTTGTGCTAAAATCAACATAAAAACAAAACACAGAAGTGATTGAGCGGATTGATTATCACAGGGGCCGATCAATTCTGTATTTCCCTCTGGGTCTGGGGCATTTTTAAAAATCATGGACCAGAAAATTGATCCTGCTCTGAAACGAACAAGAAGTGATCGCTCCCACCTTGTAAAATCTAAAGACAGGTACAGCGCAGGTTCGACTCGGAGTAACTATCTGCAGTAATTCAAAAGTGAAGGCTTTGCTAACTTGTTTTTCAATCATATGTCTGCACAGTACTCCATAAACAGTGCTTTTACCTCTACCTTGGCAGTTTTAGACATAGTGTTAGGTTCAGTAAACTAAGAAGATAATCCCAGGGTTCCAATTGTGACCCGTAAATAGCTTAACCAAGAGATATGATGGGTTTATCTAGTGCTAGGCAATCATGTATAATATCCCTACAGAGCTTTGCCACTGGATCCGTCCAGACGCTGACCCATAATAAGAGCGGACCCAAATGGACCTTATCCGATATATAATCCTATGAAGTAAGTGAAGTAGTGTGGCTCACTGGTTAGAGGCGGCAGACCCGAGAGCAGAGGACGGCCCGGGACCAGGGTTCGATTCCCGGCGCGGCAGGTTTCTGGACCAGGGTCAGCGGACTCGATAATTCTCTTGCCTCGGTGCCCACTCTGATCAGCGATCACACTCGGCAACTCTGGGCATTAGCTTGCCTCATCTTCACTAACGGCCCCACCAGACCGCCGGGGATGCTTGGTCTCACCCTGGAGATACCCACTAAGGGACCATCTGCTAAAACAGCAATAATGGGTTTGCTAATATGCGTTATAGAATTCCAATAGAAGCCCAGGTTAGATGTCCTGCACATCTAACCTGGACTTCTATTGCAATTCTATAACGCATATTAGCAAGCCCATTATCACAGTTTTATCTGTAGTTTCCTGCCACTAAAACTGCAATAATTTTAACAAGGTTCTTGCTAATATGCCCCATAGTTACCAGAGATCAGGAGTTCCAAATTTCATGAGATATGTCTATGCTCACAGCTCCAGAGTCAAGAAAAACAATGTTTCAAATTAAGCAATGAAAGGGAAAACAGTCCGTCCACAAGGTAGATCTCCTACTGTGACAACCGGCTCAATGGCTCAAATTCCTCTGCCATAAATGTCTTGAACTAGGCTAAAAAACTACGGGCTTAGAGGGTATGCTCAGCCTAGCCTCACTCGGCCATGGATGGGCGCAGACGGGCTCACTCTTCACCAGGTCTTCACCCGGGCCATGCCCAGATGCGACCCGCACGCATCAAACGCTGCAGGGCATCTCCTGTTGTTTCAAAGCGCTTCCTCGAATTGTAATGGTATTTTGGCCCCTCCTTCACTCAGGTCAGGATGCAGGCAAATGTAGTCTCCCAAGGTGGTGAAAGACCCCGGCAGACAAGGCAGGCAGACAGACAGATGGGACCTGTGCTTCGGGGCACCTCCTGTTGTTTTAATGCGGTCCGGCACTTTGTCATGGGATTACAGCCCCTCCTTCACTCAGGCCGGGATGACGTGAGATGTAGTCTCCCAATGCGGTGAAAGCCCCCTGCAGACCAGGCAGACAGAGACACGGATCTCGCGCTGCGGAGAACCTCCTGTTGTTTAAAAGCACTCTGGCACTTTGTCATGACGTTGCAGCCCCATCTTCACTCAGGCCGGGAGGACCGGAGATGTAGTCTCCCATGGCGGTGAAAGCCCCTGGCAGACCAGACAGGTAGATAGACACATGGGACATTGTTCAGTAATTCAATCAATCAATCAGGGATTTGTTAAAGCGCGACTACTCACCTGTATGGGTCTCAAGAAGCTAGGGGTGGTGGGGGGTGCGGGTTCCATTCCATCAAGGAGTGGATCTGTCGAAGAGACAGGTTTTGAGATTTCTTGCGAAGATGGGGAGCGATGTTGTCTGTCTGAGGGGGAGCGGAAAGGCGTTCCATGCTTTGGCTGAGAGGAAGGAGAAGGAGAGGCCTCCTGATCTGGTCTTTCTGGTGCGGGGGACCACGGCGTAGGAGTGCTGGGCTGATCGTAGGGTCCTTTGAGGTGCGTGGAATTTGAGTCAGCTGTTCAGGCATGCTGGTTGCTGTGGAGGGCCTTGTGTGCATGGCTGAGTATCTTGAAAGTGATTCTCGCATCGATGGGAAGCCTGTGGAGTGTGTGCAGGTGCTGGGAGATGTGGCAGTGTCTTGGCAGGTTGAGGACCAGTCTTGCGGCGGCATTCTGGATGTTCTGTAGCCTGCGGTGAGGTTTTGTTTATTCCGGCGTAGAGTGCGTTACCATAGTCGAGTCTGCTTGTGACCAGGATGTGAGTACCGGTCTTTCAGTGTTCGAGGGGGATCCATTTGAAGGTCTTATGAAGGAGGCAGAGGGTGTGGAAGCAGGAAGACTAGATGGAGTTGATCTGGCAGTCCATTTTAAGCTCGGAGTCTAGGATGATTCCCAGGTTGCGTGCGTGGTCCTTGGGGGTTGGCAGGTTTCAAATGGCGGGGGTCCACCTGGTGTCGCTCCAGGCATCGGGGTTGAGTACTTCTGTTTTGTTGGTGATTAGTTGTAGGCAGATGTTTTTCATCCATTTCCAGTTGTGTCTGGCTGTGTTGGGCTCCTTGGATAGGGACAGGATGAGTTTATTGTTGTGTGCGTATGGCATGATGTTTAGTCCATAGGTTCTGACATTGGTGGCGAGTGGAGCCATGTAGACGTTGAAGAGCGTCGGGCTGAGGGACGAGCCCTGGGGGACTTCGCAAGTGGTAGGTGTAGGGTCCGTGAGAAAAGGGGAGAGTCTGACCCGCTGCGTCCTGCCGGAGAGAAGGAAGCGGATCCAGTCGAGAGCCTTGTCCTGGGTTCCTGCGTCATAGAGTCTGCGTATTAGGGTGTGGTGGGACACTGTGTCGATTGCCGCTGATAGATCGAGGAGGATGAGGGCTACTGTAAGGACTCAGAGGATACAACTAGGGGAGTCAACATCTGAAGTGGGGCTCTTAGAGTGCGGAGTACCACAGGGCTCCGCACTGTCCCCACTTCTGTTCAATCTTTACCTGCAGCCTCTGATTGCATCCCTGGCCGAGATGGGCTGTAGAGTCTTCAATTATGCTGACGATACTCAGCTAGTACTGAGTATCGATAACACAGGGACAGCACAAATCCAAGCTCAAAACATCTTGAGGTACACCGTAGGATGGATGATGGAAAACCTACTAAAGATCAACCCGGATAAGACCGAGGTATTGGTAATTCCATCTACCACCTCACCGTGGAGTGATCTGTACTGGCCGGCAGAGCTTGGATTAGCCCCAAAACCTAGTGCCAACGTAAAGAGCCTGGGGATTAAATTAGATTGTAATCTGTCAATGTGCAGCCAAATTTCCACCGTTGTTGGTACCTGCACAAACATCATCAGACAACTAAAAAAGCTAGCCCCCTTCTTCTCTCATTCCATGATGCGCTCAATTGTAGCAGCAACCGTCATTTCACGGATCGATTACGGGAATGCCCTGTATCTTGGCCTCCCAAAAATATTGACAAATAGACTCCAGGTCGTAATGAATGACGCCGCACGACTAATCTTTGGTTTGCCCAGACGAACAAAGGCCTCCCCTCTACTCCAAAACCTTCATTGGCTCCCTGTTAAAGAGAGGGTTGAGTTTAAGAGCCTCTGTATAGCGCACAAGGCGATCTACGGCCATGCTCCGGCCTACATCAAAGCTCGCCTGGAAGTATACAACCCAAAGAGAATTCTTAGATCATCGGATTCTCAGTTATTGGTCTGCCCCCGCTACAAATTAGTGACTAAGGGAGGGAGAGCCTTCTCTGTTCTGGCCCCCCAGCTATGGAACAAGCTACCTGAGGGGCTACGCAGGGAGGTGAATCTCCTACGGTTCAGGAAATCACTGAAAACACTGCTGTTTGGAAGAGCCCTGATCGCAATGTAGTCCTTTCCTGCGTCTCTCTGAGGTGTGAGCCAAGTTATTGTAATGACATCGATTTCCAAGCGCTTAGAGACCTGCAGGTGATTGGGCGCGCTATAAATCTAAAATAACAATAACAACAATAACAATACTGTTTCTCCTTTGTCCAGTGGGGTGCGGATGTCATCTGTTGCAGTGAGAAGGGCTGCTTCTGCCAGCCAAGAGTAGGGCTGTTGTTTGAGTGAGGGCTGGTTTATTTGCTTCACATTAATTAAATTAACTTGCAGAGATCTGCCACCAATTGCCGTTCTCTGCACCTGGAATGTTGCCAACAGTGGCAGTCGATGTAAGCAATTAAAATCCTATAAAATTGATAAAGTCCACTGGCATTGAAATCTGAAGAGTTAGGCCCTTGTTACAGGTGGCCTGCTATTAGCTATACAGTCACAAAATGGGAGGTATTGGAAGGGTTGGGAATTGCAAGTGCCTCAGGATTACCGAAACTGAAATTATGGCAGGCAGGATTGTTTTTGTGCAGGAAGGGAAACCTTCCTGAACATAAACCAATCATTGGAGGCATTTTCCTCTTTTTAGGCGTGCTGCAGATTGCAGTACACTTGGAAGAGGAGATAACAAGGAGAAATAAAAATATTTCTTGTCATTACGCCTGGCTTGGGAAGTTGTAGCACTTTGATACATTCTCAGGTTTACAAGTATTTGTAAATCTGGGAATGCACCAAAACCCATGGGTGGATGCATGGGAACTTCAATGCTTCACCCATGGAACCCCTTCCAAGCTGAAATGTGACTTAACATCACAAGCAGCTGCCTTGCATTACACTTCTTTACAGGAGGCTTTGTAAATATTACTGAACCCTATCGTTGTCTTTGCTTTGCCTTGAGTGACGCAAGGACAACGCAAAGGCTTCCTAAATAGGGGCCTTTGTGAAAACTATTTTTCTTCAATTAACTATAACGTTACTATGGCAGATAATCCCCCGTAAAAGGGAGTTTTGTGTGTTAGTAAGTTAGATTTAGAGTCAGAAATTCTTCAAAAACTGATTCTAAAGCCCTCAAATGGGAACTGCAACCCAAATTCCAACTTTTTACAGCTACAAATGCCCTGGGAGAAGAGTCACTGAGAAAGACAGGTAACATGGAAATCCTAAAAAGGTGCTCAGGTGTACACTGTGCTGGACCATAACGTGATATTGTGAGAAATTAGGTTATTGGTTGAGGATGGTGAAAAGCATCTCAAGCAAAAATCACAATCATCCTTAGTGTGATTCACAAAAGTCACTAACATAGGTCACTAAATTAACCTGTACTTAACCCTCTGGTAGCATGGCGCAAAAGCAGTCAGGCTTAACTGAGAGGCAATATGTACAGTATTCATGCCACACTCAAACAGTAATAAAGTGAAAACACAACAAAAGAACCCCCCCACCAATCTAGAAAAATAGAGTGCATTTTAATAGAAGAAATGCTAACAGAACAGCAAAAATGTGATCAGTAGACATAGAGATATGCAGTTTAAAAGTCTTAGCTGAAAGTATCTCCAAACAGCGCAAAGTGCCAAACGGTGGTATCTGGTTACGATAGAGATGGACAAATGCACAAGTGTGAGCCGACAGCACGGGAGCTCCATCCTGGTACAGGACAGAGTTCAGTTCACTAGTCAAAGTACCTGGTTGTACTCAGGCTGAGATGCAAGGTCATGCATCATCCTGCAGTGAACTGCATTCATTCAGATCATGCCGCTAATCAGGAGCCGTGGGGTGCTGTGAAGCAAGTTTCTGCATCAAGTTGTGTTGCACTGCATTGGTTCTGAACTGTATCGGTTCTGAGGAAAGCCACAGTGGGCCAGGAGGAATACATTCTAATGCCAGACAGGGGCCTAGGACCTGCAAGCACTTCTTTGGGATCAGGACTCACTTCAGCAGAGGCCAGTAGCAGGGCACAGGCAGGTCCAGTTTAGTCTGGGCAGCTGGGTGGAGGCAGGACAGATCTCTGGAGCTTGTTATGTCCATGTCGCTCAGAATAGGAGGTCAGTCAGCTAGTCCTTGGAGTCACTCTTGTGGTTACAGGTTCAAGGAGCACATCCAGTCTTCCTTCCTCAGGCAGCAGGGCAGCTCGTCTTGCAGCAGGGCATCCATCTAGCAACAGGGCAGTAGAGCAGTAATTCTGAGTCTGCCACAGGTCCAGAGTGATTTGAAGAGTATGTATACCTGGTGCCAGCTTTGAAGTAGGAGAAGCACCTAGACTTTCCCTCAAATCTGGTTCTGGAAATTCCTTCCTTATCCAGCTCTGGCTCTGAAGAGTCTGGGGTACGACAGACTAGTCTTAAGTCCTATGGGAGTGTGCTGAGATTCCTTTAAAGTGCAGGTGTAGTAGGTGGAAGTTCTGATCCTCCCATCCCGACAAGATGGCCGATCCTGGCAGCACCTAGTCCCCATTTGTATCACTGCCTGGGAGGAATACACAAAGGCCAACTGTCAACTACACCTAGTCATGTGACCCATATACAGGCTGCTGATATCATATGGTTAGAACAAGGAAATTCCAAATTTCTAAAAGTGGCATTTTCAGAACTGTGAATTAAAATCTTGCTTTACCATTAATAAGGATTTAAAATTGCAATTTATTTGAGATAAAACTTGACATTCCTACCTGCTGCCAATCAAAATGTATGACTTATTAAATGGAATAAGGTAACCCAATGTTATCCTGTAGAAGAGTTAGCCTTGCAGTAGTGCAAAAACAAATGTACGAGTTTTTCACTACCAGGACATGTAAAACGTAAGAGTCCATATCCAACTTTTTAAATGCACTGCACCCTGCTTTAGGTGGCTGTTTGGGGCCTACCGCGGTGTGGCTTATATGTAATAAAAAGCAAGGTTAAGACCTGAGAAAAGGGTTATTTTGCCAGGTCGAAATTGCAGTTTAATTCTGCAAACAGGCTGCAATGCCTGAGACAAGTTTAAAAAGGCTACTTGAGTGGGTGGTACTATGAGTGCTGCAGGACTCATTAGTAGCATTACATTTAGTACCATTTAACCAGGGACTTACAATAAATTAAATGTGCCAATTAGGGGCAACACTTTTACTATGTTTAGAGGAGAGAGCACAAGCACTTTGGCACTGGTTAGCAGCGGTAAAGTGCACAGAGTCCTAAAGCCAACAAGAACAAATTCAGAAAAACAGAAGGGGCGAATGCAAAATGTTTGGGGACTACCACGCAATGGTGTCAGGTCCAACAGATATGAAAATATAAGAACTGCAGCACTGTGACACATCACATGCCTGTAAAGTAATTCATCTTGGTAAGAGCTGAGTTTTTGTTGTTGAAACATCAAAAATGAATTTAATAAAACAAAAATGCACATACTAACACAACACAAACAACGTTTTTAGTTCTTGCAATCTCAAACATGCATTTTATTTGAGAGTAGCACATTTTGTGAACTGTAATATGAACCAAAGTGAGAAGCAGCAATGAAATCTGAAATCTATCTACACACTGTGTCAACCCTATTGTTGATATCAAGCATAACACATTTCCTCTCGAGGATACTGGTATCCCAAAGAGCCACTGGTAGGCCAATGGCCCTAGCCATGCTAGCAGAGGAACATTTCATCTGCTGTTTGCAACATAAAAATGTAGTTCCCCTGCTATACAGACCTCCCTTCTTGCCCCAGATTAGAGGCCTGTAACCTTGAAACAATGGCCCATGCAGGTTAATGTTGCTCTCCACATTTTTCTCAGAAATCACCATATAATTCTCACCTCAAACATTCTCAACTACTTACCTGCACTCATTCACCAAATTTGCTGCATGTACAATCAATCACAAACGTCCTGCTCCCGCACGCCAGCTTTCTGCAAACAAGTCCTTATTATGTGATAATCATTTTGCTGTATTTCTTCTTTCAATTTAATCTTTTTAAATAAATCTGATCGTATACATACAGCACTGGCAATGGGTCATATAGTTCCTAATCTGTACCATCTAGTAGCTTATGCATGGTCTTCTTGGATGGACAACTCTCGAGCGTGATTGTTTGTTTCAATTTCCTGGGTCCCTTCCTGTTTTTGTTTTGGGGAGGCCTATCTGTTTGCTGCTAATCTGTGCCAATCGCAATCACGGCTAACAAAGAATTGTGTTGCAGTCTACGAATTTTCCAGCTGTTGGACATCATTATTATGTTTAATAAGAATCGTGTGCATTATTTGTTGAATATGGTTACTATGATACAGATTTCAGTCAGAACCGGCCCAGAAATGCCATTAATTATATGCAAACATTTCCTGCTTTCAAGTGTTTCCATTTCAATGAATGAAATATTTGCTTTGTTATTAGAACATTTGATTTTGTGTAGCTTGCAAAGTCCAACAGCATTTGCATCCCACACAGATGCAGAATTCCATCTGGAGTATTATAATGTTATTTCTGCTTTTTTGGAGACATAATTAAGAGCACATTGTTTTCACCAGCTCAAAAGTCGGCCTCAGCTCGTTTTAGGTAAGATGGCCTCCTCATGAACGTATTAGATTGAAAATGATATTAGAAGATACATCTACTCAGTTATCTTCCCCATTTGACGTCTGTATGCAGATGCCCTCTCAGTTATGTATTCATTTAGCGACTAATGCATGTAAAGGCAGGTGTGTGCAAATTGCAAGTGGACTTTTTTTTGGCGTTCCTGTCATTTTGTGATACAATCTATATATATTATTAGGCAGTCTGCTATTTGCGACACCCTTCAACTGGCTGAGAGTACAAGGGTACTCACCTGCAAGTGTCAGCAAACCTTCACACATGCATTGGCATTCCTAAATATCAAGTGCAGTTTGTAAAGGTACCCCATGCTCCTTGAAGGAACTGGTGCTGCTTTAAAAAAACAAGTTTCCTGTTTACGAAGACATCATGAGCTTTATTATGGATAGGGCAAATGTTCCCTGTTTGCAACCGGCGCACCTCAAAACAGGTGCGCAGGGTGCAAACAGGGAAAGTGAACCCTAGTACTTAGAAAGCGCTGCACCCAGGGCAGCTGTGGTCTCCTAAATGGCATTAGAGAGTCCTTCGCAAGCGGGTGCAGTGAGTGACTGTACCCGCCTGCAAGGGGATGTTCAGATAGTCCATAGGACCCCCTGTCTCCCCTCCAGAGGGCTGCCACCAGGTGTTGAACCTTTTAGATGACGTACTGCCAGTGCACCCCCTGACAGCTTCTTAGCTTCTATGCACGCGTCCATATTAGGGCGCGGCACAGAGGCAAAGAGATTCCCTTATTTGCATGGGGCCGCGCCGCCATGCAAAAGAGGGAACACCCTCTTGAGAAAGCGCTGGCACTGTCTATGCGGCAGCGCTTTTAGGGGCAGATGTATCAAGATTCCATTTTGCGATTCCTAAATAGCGATTTTTAAGGAATCGCTATTTAGAATTCGCAAAATGGAATGTATGAAAAAAATCGCTATTTTTTTGCCATTCCTTAATCTTCCTTATTTGCGAATTAAGGAATAATTTCCCATGCATTCCTATGGGCCAGAAGGCCCATAGGAATGATTGTGTTGTAATTCTCAAATTGCGAATTCGCAATTTGCTAATCGTAATTTGAGAATTATTTCAAGGGTGCAGGGGTGTCTCAAAGACACCCTGCTGCACCCCTGAAATGTACATGTGTATGCATATGGCGCACATACATGCCCTATGGGCATGTGTGTGCGTCACATGCCATCATCAAAAATGCTAAATTGTGCATTTTTTAAAGACTTCGCAAATTAGCATCAACTACAACTTGGTGGTAATTTGCGAGTTCTTAAACAAAATCGCAATTCAAAAATGCTACATACATAGCATTTAAGGAATCACAAAATTGCGATTCCTTAAATGCTATGGCAAAATAAGGAATCTCAAATTTTTGCTATTTCTTATTATGTGATTTTTTGACGCATGCCAAAACATGCAAAAAGACCTTTTGCGATTCGCAAAGGCCGAAATTTCGGCCTTTGCGAGTCGCAAAAGGCTTGATACATCTGCCCCTTAGTATTACAGAAGGGGTCGCACAAGCGTCTGCGGTCGCTTCTGTAATACCGAAGTGCCGTGGGGCATTCAAAGTGAGCGCAAACGCCTGTTGCACCTCCGGGGCACCTTGTATAATCAGGCCCCAGGAGGATGCAGACAGTGGTCCTCTCAAATACTGTCTGCTCTCCCGCAGGCCATCCACCATGATTCACAAATGGGAAGCCTTCCCATGGGGACTACCCCAATTTAGGAGCTGGTATCTGGTCAATGGTTAGCAACTTCAACTGAGGTCAAACGTCATTGAGACAAGTCCTTGTGACTCACGAATGAAAAGGAGCACTCCTTGGAAGACTCTTCTTAATTACAATTTAGCACTTTAGAAAAATCGAAAACATGTACATAGGTTTTAGCAAAAGTGACAATTGTTTATATTTTGAATGTAGTGTCTTAATACATTGACATGTTCCACTAAATGAATCGGTGCTTGTCTTCAGTTACTGTGTCCTTAGACTTCCTGATTCAAGCTCTGACTTCATACGTGCAAGAGATAACTTGTAAAGGAGTCTGTGGCATGAATAACCAATGAATTCAACACAGCAGTCTTCTGGCATCTGTCTGAAGATACTGTAAAGGAGCTACAGATCAAAAGCCTGCTGTAAAGTAATTATATTTTGCATTCATTTTCCTTTCTCCTGATAGGTCTTTTGATGCAGTTCTACTTTTTTTTTTTTTTAAATTACTGTTCAATACACATTTTGAAGCTTTGAATAGTGTGAAATAATGTAAGAATATTTGGTACATTATCTTGAATTTAGTCTGACAAGGCAACGTTTTCGCTTATTGGATCAAAGGATATGCTAACCAGCTTGGGGGAAAAGCACGCCTTCGCTTTCAAATGCTAGTCCTAGAGTCTCTTATATAATATCCATGTGCTCCCAAGGACTCGGTGATTAAAAAGTTATAAAACAAAAAGTTAACATGGATGGTATACGTTCTTCATGCACACCAATCTACTGTATTGCAAAGAGTCATTTGAAAAAAACTGCCTCTGATTCATTAATATTATTGTAAATTCTGAGATGGACGACTTCTTTAGAAAGAAAGTTGCTTTCCTGCAGTTTTTTTATGTCTTGGGCCAAAATTTGAATTTTCTTGGACTTCACAAGGCATTCCATGAATACTTCTGGGAAATGCTGCCACAGCTTTTTACAAGTAGTCACATGCATACACATTCATGCATTCAAAGAAGTAACACGTGCATTGTCAATAGGTAAATATAATTCATCAGTGTTTGTGCACGATATTTTGTTTCCTCCATGTGGAAAACATTTCTCCCTGTAGAGGAACCCCAATCCATTCACTTCAACAATTTTGGGTGTTGTCCTCCCTCTTTCCGTCTCTGAAAACAAATTAGCTCCTATTCCCAGCAAGAAAACATCTCTGACTAATATCAGAATGCGAGTTCACCACCTATTGCATGTGGCCTAACCTGGAACTCCCACAGTCCGCCCTTTTGACAAGATTTATTCACATATGAAATTACATCACACTGGCGTCATTTTACATGAGTAAATACTTTTACAATTGAAATTTCATATTTTCTGAATCACAGAGTTAAACTTTTACTTGTAAAGGCTGCTCTTTTGAACACTTAAATGCAAAGTATCTGTGGAAATAGGTTTTGTGATTTGAGCCGGAAGTTTACCTTTACTAATTAATTTAGTTGTTGCATATGTCTGGCTGGTTCACCCACCATTCGAACTGGCAAATGAATAATGAATGCTCCATATATATCACTCTTGTGAGTGTACAGCATTAAAAAAACAATGAAAAATAGGCCCATTCAGGGATGGGCACGCCTTTTATCCCACAAGGCACTTCACTGCGGGCTGAAGCCCCTGGATGCAGACTTTGAAAGCCCAGGGCTGCTCCTGATACCTTGGACTTCTCCCCCATCTCCTGAGTCAACTGCAGCAGGTAAAAAGGGGCCTCACCAGAGAGAGAAAGAGAGGGAGGGGGGGATCAGAGGGGGAGAGGGGAGAGGCCTGAAGGGGATGAATATAATGCTTGGATGGAAAAAGATTGTAAGGGGAGATTACCTCCTGGCCCCTCCAGTCCTCGTCCTATTCCTTACAAAGTGGAGATGCCCATCAGAAAAAAAAAACAAGAGAATGCTGGGACACCCCCCCCCCCCTGTCCACTCGGAGTACATACGCTATACCAACCCAGCATTCGACCTGTTCTTTTTGTCTGTCTTCCGCCAGAAAGGGACGTGGATTTTGCTGGTTGCACTTTGGATGTTTTTGTCGGGCTGTTGGGCTGTCCTTGAAGTCCTGCGGCTCAGTCTCCCAGCCTGTCAGGCTTTCCAGGAGCCGCGCTGGTTGGTGGCCAGCCCTTTGTGACTGGGGCGCCGGTCCTCCCGGTCTGTTGCGGGTTGGAGGGTGCGTCTTCCTGGGCCGGTCTGGAAGACGCTCAGTGGCTGCTACTTTGGGGTGACCTGGGACTGGTCTGGCTCAGCCCCCTGCAGTCTCAGGCTGGCTTTTGTGCTTTTGGCTGCATTCTGGCCTTTTCTTCCCTGGGTGCTCCAGTTCTTGTACCATGCCGGGAGGTGGCTGTCTCTGCTCTCGAGGCCTTTGGCCTTCCAACCAGCCATTTGATGCCATTCCCACAACGTGCCTCATTCTTTTGTATTGTGGCAAGGCTTAATTATCGGGGGACTACAGTACCTGCGCTCTGCTGCATGGTTTCATCCTATGTTGTCATGTCTCTTGTCTGATGCTGTTGGGAGGCATCGTGCCTGGTTTGTTCTTGGCTGGGAGAGTGCCTGGGATTTCTGGCCACATGCTGCAAGCCTTTACTGTTTCCCAGCGATGGTCTGTTGGAGGGCTCTGGAGTTGGCTGGTGGGAGCGGCGGTGTGTGTTAATGTCTGCGTTCCCCAGAGGGCAATACCAAATAGAAGTTTTCTGGTTCTCCCTGCGCCCATTTTGCCCTTCTTGCCTTTATTCTTGGTGCCTTCCCTGGAAGGCCTTGTGGAGTTGCCTGCTATTGTTGGCTGCTCTCTGGCCTTTTGGGGGCACCAGCATCCCTGTTGCTTGGTCTGCTGTTTGGGTCACTGTTGTCTCTCTCTGTTTTAGGGGGTGTTTCCGGGTGGCTTTCTGCCTTGCGCTGCACTGGCTGTCACTTTCTGGGCTGAATGGTGGGAGCAGGCGGTGTGTTATGGTGTCAGCCTCCCCCATTGCTAAATTCTGCGTGGTGGCTTGTCCCTTGTTCTGGCTCTCTAGCTTGGGTCTTTGGGGTCCTTGGCCTCCCTGTCTGGTAGGTAGGAGTTCTCGTTGTTGTGTGGCATCTGCCTTCCCTGGTGGTTTTTTAATCATCTGGGGTGGCCTTTGGAGCTGGAGCAACGTGCCTCAGCTGCCTCTTGCTAGTCTCATGCGGCTGTCTGTGGTTGGCTTTCAGCTCCAGGGCTCCGCTGGTAGTGCCCTTTGTAGGCCTGGTTGCTAGAATTGGTGTTTGCCTGTCGCCAGGCGCTGGGTTGTAGGTGGAGCTTGGTCTGGCTGGTGGGGTTTGGGTGCCGTGCCGTGTGCGGTTTCTTCTACTTTCTTTGGTTCCTTTCATGTGATTTGACCTCTTTTGGGGGTCCTCTGCTTCTCTGCTGCTGGTTCCTTTGCCAATGGTGGTGGCTGGGTGTTGTGGGTTGTCCTTGGCCTCTGCGCCTCCTTGCCTTCTCCCCTGTTGCTTCTGACTAGTTGATAAGGGTGTTGGCTTGTGTGATCTGGTGTCTGCCTGCCTGGAGTGTGTGCCACGTTGAGAGTTTTCCATTTCTGGCCTTTGGATGTACGCCCCTGACTGCTCCTGCTCTCAACTGTTTTCGGGTGTCCTGCTGCATCTGGCCTGGTTGTTTCCTGGATGGGTGTTCGTCTACCAGGTGCTGTCAGCTTCCTGGTGTGCCTCATTGCTGGCAGCCTGGTTTGGGGAGTGCTGGGGTGTTGGCTTGGTCCTTGTCCTTTGGGCTTGGGCCTTTGGGTTTCATGCGCCCATTCCGGCTGTGTATTTTCTGGTCATGCGCTCTGGTCCGAGGACTGGTTTTGGGCTAGTTGTGACTCTGGTCCCAGTTCTTCTGGGGGCTCTGCAGCTGCAGGGTCTGCTGGGATTTAGTTTCTGCCCTTTCCCTGTTCCTTCCCCCTCAATGGTTTTGTGACCCATGTGGTCCTTGGGTTGTGGAGTCACCTCGGATCATCTGGTCTGCTGGTGGAGCCTTGGCTTTGCCTCTGTCTGTCTTGGCCTTGCTGTCCCAGTGTTTGGCCCTCATATGGCTCTTCGGTGGGGGGGGGGGGGGGGGGAGTGTCGGTGGTGCCTTTCTACGTGGTTGGGTAGGGCCTAGCTGTGGCTGGCTCCTGTTCCTTTCTCTGTGCCCTTATTTGTTGGGGGTTTCAGGGTTGGGGCGGTTAACCCTCTGTCACTCCTTCCGGGCCCATGGGGGTGCCATGTTGGTATCCTTGTGTCTTGCTGGCATGTCTGTTGTTCAGTCTGCTGGCTTATTGGGTGTTTGTGGTGGAATCTGTGGGGATAGGCTGTGGTTCCCCCTGTTTTTCTCTCCTGTTGTCGTCCTCTTTTTTACTGGGCTGATCTGCTGGGGGTCTCCCCTAGTGTGTTGCAGTTGATCCTGTGGTTGGGTGTATGGTTCCTTTGTCTCTTGCTTGGATGTGGCCTGTTGTGTCTCGCCTTGCTTCCCCTGGGCTTTCTGGTGGGGTTGTTGTGGAATCTTTAGGCAGTGTGTGGTTCTCTTCCCTTGTCTGAGTGAGAGTCACAGTCATTTCTGCTGCTATTTCGCGTGCTGAGTGGTGTTCCTGTCCTTAGCGGCCTTTCTCGCTGGTGGAGTGCCCTTCCTGGCTTTTTGTTTGCCCTGTGGTCACTTCCGCTTCTTCTGGGGTCTATTCTGCTGGTTCTTTTGCGGACGCTGGTTGCTACTGCCCCTGTGGTGGTTCACTTGAGGCTTGGCTCTCTGTACTTGGCCTCCTTTCTGACCTTGCCTGGGGGTCTTGTGTCCCTCTTGGTGTGCACCTGGCTTCTTGTGGGTGTCCAGTTGCCCGGGGTCATCATCTGTGGGTGGCCGTGTCACTGTCCTTCTGGTGTGGTCCAGCTCTGATACGTTCTTGTTGGGTTCTCCTCCTCTGTGGTTGGTCTGGAGATTCCTGGTGTAGGTTGGCTGTCCTTTGTGTGGCGGCTCCTTGGTTTGTTTTTGTGTTTTGCTCTTCTTGGTCGTCCCCTGCTTGCTTGGGGTGTTTCGGCCACGTTGTTTGGTTGGGAGCGTTGCTAGTTGCTTGCTGCTGCCTGTGATTTTTCTTGTGGTTCTCCTGTTCTCCTGTTTGCTTCCTTTGGGGTGGTGCTTTCAGTGTGGTGTCCCTGGTGTTCATGGGAGTTCAGAAGCCGGGCATTTCTGCTTTGATATTATCCACTTTGTAAGGAATGGGAAAAGGGCGGGAGTGACTGGGAGGTAATGCCCTATTTTTTGCCAGTAATCTTCATTACTCCTGGTCTCATTGTCCTCCTCCCATTCCTTACGCCCGTCTCTCCCTCCCGGAGGGTCGGCCTTTTGGTTGGTGGCTTGGTAGTTGAGGCGGAATGCTGGGTTGGTACAGCTTATGTACTCCCATTGGGAGGGAGTGGGGTCAGATGTCCGATCATTCTCCTGTTCTTTTTATCCTGTCGTGGAGATGGTCATCTCCACTTTGTAAGGAATGGGACGAGAACCACAGGACCAGGAGTAATGAAGATTATCGGTAAGTAATAGGGCATGAAGTGTGAGGGGCATGTTTGGACATCTATACAACACGGCTGCTTTTGGTTTCCCATTTTGGGGGCCCATTTTTTATAGCTATGATACGTTTTTTCTACAGCTGGAACAATATGAATGGATAAAGTGAGGAAGAATATGAAACCCTATCCGTTCAATCAATTTTTTTCCTCCAATACTTTACCCCTAGGTATCTGTTCTTTCTACACCCACCCGGTTAATTGTACAGAATTATGTGCACTTTTCCACTCCAACTGCATCACACATGTCAGAACCTTTAAAGGGCAAGTTAGATGTGAAGATAAATGCGGAAAACATATTGCAATATGTTTGCAAATGCCGGCAATTCCAATGGGTGCTCCCTCATTATGGACCTTTTTTTCTGACACCATGCCTCTCTTTCCTATGGGATTGCATATTGGTCTAAACTCACTGCAAATCCAAGATTGCATTGTATGGCATAATTGTGTTGTATGGCATAATTGTATGCACATAGTTTCCAAATGCATTTCATCATCCTTCATGTGTTGTGAATCTGGCATAAAGTATGCATCCACAATGACACTTTTTTCCAGGTGTAGGTGAGAACCACACCTGGATAAACCATTGTGTATCAGGGTAACAACAAGACCCAAAGAAACCAGGTTTAGATATATAGTTAAACTCAAAGCATCAAAGATAATTGTATTAAAATTCGGTTTCATGCAACATTAGCCCCATAAGCATTATTACTTACAGTATAATAGACCAGAAATGCAATATGTCACATTGCTGGCCCCTGATGAATGTGAAACTCATTCTTGTATCTTTTTTAAATTTAAATTCTAATCTACAAGACATTACAATTTTTTTGCGCATTTGGGTACCTATGCTCAGATGTGATTCCCAAACGTTTACAAGGCATAAGACGTGTGTAAAAAGGTATTAAGTGACGGATGCATCAGTTATGAATGTGGAATTGTTATCTGTATGTCGGCTACTTACACGGGCATTTCCAGGAGAGTGGCCAGAGGAATGCAATAAAAGTAAGGATTATACCAACACAGTAAAAACTTTGTGGCAATTCAAAAACATTCTCAGATGCCTTGTCCACACTTTTACAAGTCTAACCCATTTCCGAGAGTTTTACAATGTGCGTAGAAGGGTATCCATGTTCCCCGTTTGTTAGGGGGCTCAGGAAGGAAAAGTACTTCAAGCAAAATAGCACCAAAAAAGCAAACAACTACAATCTCACAATCTTCCAAGACCTAATCATAGGTATAGCTCTGTTCACGGATGGTCGAAATAAGTTCTTAAAATTGAGAGAATATTTAGACAATTTAGGTATTTTCATGAAATGATCTACATTAAAATATTCTTAGAGTAAAGATGATACTGGAATAAATGGACATTTTGTACACTGTCCAAGCAAGCAATACATCTATAACAGTGCTTTTCACTACTTGAATGTGTAGACATAAAAAACAAGCATTAACCTTTCACAGTCTATATTCTAATAGTGAGGTATCTAGAACGTCTAATAAGTTGCAAAATTAAGATGCTTACAAATATATTGCAATTTATATTGATATCTTGATGAAAACACAATGTGCACATTTTCCCATAGTGTTTTCCATTCTTCATCATCCATCCTGTCGTTTGCACCATTTCAAAGACAGAGCGGTATGCCATCACCCATAATGCAAAGTCGGCTTGCACCATTCTGCAATGCTGTTTCTGCCACATGTCTGTTGTTTCACTGTGTTTCATATTCTATGATCAAATTATCATGCATGATTGCTCTGGCCGGGCATAAATAATCAACTTTTTCCCATTCCATTTTCTTCTGAATTTGTAATATTTAGACTACAGACAGATCATCTATCCATGCCCCAGTGGGCTAGTGAGGTCAGTGGCGATGCAGGACCAGTCTGACAATGATACTTGCAAGAACATTTTCATCACGATCGCTGATGAGTTAATGGTATAAATGCATGTCAAAATTAAAACTGTAGCAACAAAACTGTTATTTAGCACTAAGTAACAGAGAATATAGCAGCAAACATATAAAGCAGACAGTATGCAGGTAAGTGGGTGGCTAGCTCCTCACTCATGTTAAACCCTACCAGTTTCCATATATCTAGGTTTATAATATATTCTCATTCAAATCTGTATAGTCTGTGTCCTCTATCTCCCTTTGATGTTTTTCTACCCTGTACACTCCAAAGAACTGCATCTCAGTTCAATCACTTTTACATGTCATTTGGAAATGATGTGTTATGGGGTATTTGGGATTATTTTTATCAATAGCACGGATATGCTCTAATTTCCATTTTTTTACTTGACAGTCAGTGCTCCCGATAGCTACATTGGCAAGGACCTTCAATCCAATAAAACATATAGTCTGATTTTCACGCAATGTATTTCCTGATTTTGTAGAGTTTCTAGCTAAAAGGGACCTCAAAACTGTCTAAGGGCTATTTCAAAAAAGTGGGTAGTAGCGTTTCGGCAGATAGAGAAACGTCCGCACATTTGTTAGCCTCACAGTATTGAGTAGTATAGTAAAAACGTGGAAGTAGTAAATAGTATAGTCAAAATTGAAAGCTGGGTGCTCAATTAGCCCTAACAACACCCACTACCCAAAGGTGTATGTAGCACACAAAGTGTGCATAAAGTAACAGCACAAAAGAAAGGGCTCGGACAGCACACCTATAGTCACTAGTAAGTCAATAAACATGTGTTACAATCAATGGGTATCAATAACACCCACTCTAACCCAACAGAAACAGCATCAACAGCAATAATATTCATCAAAATTAAGGGATCCAAGACATGTAGTAATTTTGATAATCTTTATTCCAAATAGTATTCTTAAAACTTCCCAGCACACGGCTTGCCGACACGTGTTTCGTCTAAAAGACTTTTTCAAGGCAGTGATAGTAGTCCATTGTCCCGCAGTATCAGACGGTTGTATCCAAATACGGACTCACATTCACATCTAGCCCCCCTGTGGGCATGCACTATTATAAAACAATCACTCATGAGCCACTTGAATCTTATTTAATGAAGGGAATCGTAGTATCATACACGTTCCAGTTATATTCCCAAACCAAAGTATCGTCACCAAGAAAAAACAAAAATTGTTTGCAGCACTGCAAGGACAATAAGTCGATCACTGTCCAGGCAGACTGTCTTCCAGTAGAATTCAGATAGACTAGTGAGATCACAAATTATTGAAAGGTGAGTGAATTCCAGAATATACAGAGGAGGCCCTTGTGTTACTGCCGTCCCACCAACCACAGTTGTTAACAGGTGTCAACTGATCCAATAAGTTTTCTCCTGAAAGGTCTACAGGGTCATAGTCAAATCCGCCGCTCTCTATTACTAGAGTCATGTACCAGACCAGCATGACGCTCGTTATCGTAATCCCGATCAGCCCAAACAGAGGGTGGTCCCCCAGATGCCTTCTTGGACGCTCTGGTGCTGACTGAGATGTCTGCCTACTCAGGAAGTTACCTGAGGTAAGTTATCTTGCTAACAACTAGGTGTCGGTACAGCTTTTGAAAACACATATCAAGCACATGCTCCTTCAAAATCAAGTTGTACAGCCCTGAATAATCATCAACTTTGCTGCCGCTCAACCAGTCCTTCAGTGCCTTGCTGTTATAATCCATGAAATTCACCCATGTTTGTGATGAGATCTTGTGGCTGCCCCTGAGCCTATATCTCTCAGGGTCAGTCCAAACTTACTGACTATGGTGGCTTTCATTGCAGTCTAGCATGTATGGTCCCCTACCTTTATTGGAAGGAGTGTGTCCCTCCCCACCATGGGAATATACCTCCATAGACTACCACCCAGAACTCCTCTGGAGTCTTGTGCACTCTCAGACATACTCCATAGACTGCAAACCATTTGTCTATGTCATCCCCACCACATAAATGGGCACCAAATCCTTGGGCATCCTGACTTTGGACTCACCAGTGGACACTCAGGTATGCCTCCACCATTGCTGTTGCTGGACCCCTCTCTCAGGACTCTGATATCGAGCTCTCTCATGCTGAGCTCATGGACCATTTGTCTCTCCTCCATGGCAAGGTTTGTCTCCTCTAGACTTGCTCTCTCTCTATTTTAGAAAGGGCCTCCTCCTTGTCTATCTTGGCAAGGGACTGCTCCTTCTCCAATTCCAATTTAGCAAGCTCTAACTTTGGCTTTCTCTCCTCTCTCCAGTCCTCCAGCTCCTCTAGGGAGAGGCTCCTTGAAGACACTGCTGCCTGGTCTGCTGTGGAATTCCAGTTAAGGATGTTATCCCCCACATCAGTAGGCTGCATGTCAAGACCTCCTGACAGGTCCTGCTCCAATTCCTTCTCCTCAGTTTCTGACCCCTCTTACTCATCCTCTGTGCTGTGCTGGTGGGCTGCAGCCCCAACTCTTTAGGCTTTCTGATCCTCTGCCTTCTTGGCATTTCCCTTTTTGAACACTTTTCTCTCCTGGCAGAAGCCCATTAGCTGGGCCACTGTGTAGGTTTCAGGATTGGCCAGCTCAAATTCCATATTGCCAGATAAGTCCACAGACATTGCAGTAGAAATAAGTATGGGGCAAAAGACTTTTGGACAAATCAAAGATTTGTATAGAGTTGCAGTGAGCAATGAGTTACTGTATGGTATTGCACAAACCCAAGTCCTGTCCCACAGCTAATAGCCATTGTTATAAATTGGGTCTCTATTTGGCAGAGGTACACACCCTGCCCAAATATGGACCACAATCCCAGTCAGGATAAGTTACATGAACACTAAAAGATAACCTCTGCTCACCTCTGGTAACTTGGTAAAGAGCAGTCAGGCTTATCTCAAGAGACAATGTGTAAGGTATTTGTGTCACACAGAGATTGGTACCTCAGACCCGACGTCAACCGAAGGAAGGGGACCCCGCCTAGACTGATTCACATTTGCATAGCAAGGTTGGTATGCAGACACCGCAATTGATT
The DNA here is from genome assembly GCF_964263255.1 of Lissotriton vulgaris. Lineage (NCBI taxonomy): Eukaryota > Metazoa > Chordata > Amphibia > Caudata > Salamandridae > Lissotriton > Lissotriton vulgaris. The sequence continues at coordinate 994,159,992 of NC_141698.1, forward strand.
GAAAGTTCCGCTCAATCTGCGGGGCGGAGGTCCATCCTGAAGCTGCCATCACAGTGGGTAAAATACCACATCTGGTCCTTATTATCAGCACTTGGTGTATGTCAAGCTAGGAAGAAGTGCAAACATTTAACCTGAGCACCAAAAATCTGGCAGCTTACTTATTTCATGTATCCAAACTGAGTAGTCACAAGGCTAGGACAGGTGAATATTGGTTGTTGCTTACACCGCTGGGCCTGATACAGATGGTAGGCTTGTCTCCTGGGTGTGATACAGGGTCAAAGCTTGGACCGCTGGGCATGATACAGATGGTACGCATGGGCGTGATATAGGGCTGGCACCTCAATGTTATTTTTTTAGTCTAGAAGGGTTTTTACAGTGCTTCTGATTTATTAACACTTTTGGAATAGGAAAGAAGTGAGAGGTATGGTTTTCTTGGACCATTGGGCATGATACAGATGGTACACCTTACCCCTGGGTGTGATCTAGGGTGCGATGCGGACGTTAGGAAAAATATTTGCATCTGGGAGATTACGTGTATCTTGTGTTTGGCCAAGAAGGGCCCGTGGTTGTCGAGTTATTCCTTTTTCTCCACATAAATTGGTATTTTCTTTGTACTGGAACCAATATTGACAAACTATCAGGCTCACTTAGTCCTGTGTACCGCACAGAGCGTCCCATGGTCACAGGATATCATGCATGTTAAGAGCAGGCCAAGGCATTTTTCACAAAGTCATAATTTTTTTCTGTCAGTTTTTTTAATATAGTTGACACTGATGTATCTTTGATTTTGTGGTGCTGATAAATAATGCAGCTGTGTTTTTCCTATGTGATGTTCTTTGTCGATGATTCCATGTGGTATATGAAGGTGCTGCTATTTCTCAAATTGTTTTTTTGAAGCCAAAGTCAAGATTTATTATTCAATGCCAAATGTTCATGTTGTTTGATTAACAATTGCCCTTTCTTCTAGGATGTGACCTTTCATATGTATTGTTATTTGTGTTTGTGAAATGTTCATGTTGCTACATCTGTAAAATAGCACTGAGCTCATAGTAAAGTAGTTAAAACCAGCAATCCCCATGCATATATTTCCCAATGACCAGAACTGAACTTAGGATTCCCTAAATAGAGAATCTAGGGCACATCTGTCCTCCGAACTACCCAATTTATCATGGAGTTGGCACTAAAACACATGCAAATCAAATTCTCCATACAGGCAAAAAAAGTAACAAGTTTGGCGAAGCATGACACACACAAACGAAAGCACAAGTGTTTTCCTGACCAAAGGAGGAAACCTTTGACACTAAAACAATCGAACACATCAGGACACACGTACGTACCAAATGCTTAGGGCAAAAAAGGACAGGAATGAGGCACTGTTAGCACTAGGAGCTATCTTCAAGGAGGCACAGACTGATAAACCTATCCCATAGTCAGCAAGTAAAGCATCTCCACCTACCTCGCCATGTGCAGGAATGGAGGTGCTCTACCCGATGTCTGACATTACCGCATTAGGTGATACCGATCCCCAGGTCAAGGGAGCCGAAAGGCCCCCCATCAAACAACGAACTGCCAGGTCAAGACACGAGAGTCTATCAGGCCAGCAGGCCCAGGCAATCCTAGCACCACCCCAGTCCAGTGCTAGAGCTCTCCAAATCTCGACATCATCCTCCGTCGCTTTCAGCCAAATGAACCCCAGTGGCACGGACAGCATGCACCTCCACCGGTTTGGGTGAACAAGAAGATTTAGAACAGGGAGATTCTTAGCAGTTCAGGACAGTGATACAAATAGTGGAGGAAATGCGTGAACTAAGGAAAGAGAGAGTAAGAGCTAGCACCCTTGAAGGACAGCGACAATGCATAATGGCACACCCTCTACCTGTGGAGAGCGTTAGTAGGTACAGGCCACAGTTCGGGGAAGAGTCTGAGGCAGAACTAAAGGAGAGTCCTTTGGATGGGATCCAAGCCTCACCAGATCATCAATGTAGGAGAGGGTATAACCAGGAAATAAGAGACTAGGGTAGCCTGGTGCAAACTCAACTAAGCTGAAAGAGAAGTAAGATTGCAACTTTGCTTAATCACGAGGAGAGCCGCGAGGAAGAAGTTGGCTGCTCCTCCCAAACATGCAGGACAAACTGACCCCAAGGAAGAGAGCAACCCAAGAGGAAGGCAAGACCTTCGCAGGACCATTTTGCCACCTGTTAGCCTGCTGGACCGAGGGTAAGGGCCAGTACGATAGACCCTGGCCAAAGTAGGGATCCTTCAAACCAAGAACATGGCCATTGTGGAAGACGTCATCCGGCAGGGAGGGGGGATCCTAAGTGGAATTTCCCTATATGCAGAATTGACTAATAAAATGGGAAGGATATGTTAGGGAAAAGCAAGTGGAACTACCCCAAGCCAGAATATACACGCTATTTCAGAAAGGCACATCAAGGACCACCAATGTGCCATGGGCTCAGATGGATCAGTAAGGGCAAATTGTCACCATTTATGATGAGGCGGGGAAATGGATCACATGCTTTAAGAAGAACAACGCAGGAATAAACTTAGCAATAGACAATGTCAAACTGCTGCTATATTATCTCATTGGAGAACAGACTAACACAGTGTTCACCTGAGCTTGCATCCCAACAGTCATGCTGACAGACACCGAGCATGACGGGCTTCATTAAATTCCTACAAGCACCAAATATGGACGGCCCTAAGGGAGCTGCTCCCTGACGGCCCAGATGTAGGAGGATTAATGGCAGAAACTATGAAACCTGGGGAGACCATAACTGATTTTCTGGATAAAATTAAGGGATAATAGAGACAGGAGACCAGGCAGCCATGGACCGATATGGGCCCACAGGTCACATTCTTCATTAATATCATCAAAAAGGGTCTGCCCACCGAAATATAAAGTGGATTAGACAGGGTAGTGGGGCTATGCACCAAACCTTAGTGGGAGATACAAGCTCACATATGACATTATCACATAAAGAAACAAGAAAAGGGTAAGGTGAAACAGGAGCAAGCCCAGAGAAACACCGCTAAGCAGGTCCAACACAAATTGAAAAAGACCACCCTTGAGGGGGCTGCAATCGCCACAAGCATATAAATGCCCCAAGTTTTGAAGGGAGCGCCACCACAAAACCTCAGAGGGTTTCAACCTAGCTATAATGGCAGAAGCCAGGGAGGTTAGCAGCAGCCAGACCTTAGAGAATGTTACTATTGCTACAGAATAGGCCACATGACTGACCAATGCCGGCAAACGCATATCACATAAACATGACATATTACATTTTTTAATGCACAATGGGCCATCAACACTGGAATTGTTCTATGTGTACTGTCTTGTGTATTTTTCTCTCTCTTTTTTCTCTATTTTTTGTTTGCGATAAATGATTTTATACTATTAAACTAATTGTTGCGCCAACTTGAGGTTTTGTGTGCTGATTTATGTTTCATTTCTGCTCATAATTGCAAAAACCTTCATTTTAAATGATTAATGATGCATGATTTTAACAATGGAAACATTTTATAAATGAATTGTGACATGCTACGTTCTGCATAAGTAATAAAAAAAGTTTCAGTGCACAATTAATGTTGACATGGCACCCTCCACTGACTGATAAAACCATTAGGGCTTGAGAGAAGTGAGTTGCTTAATGATTGTGAGACATACAAATGCTTAATTGATTTCTCCAAGGGGACTATTGTTTCTACTGCTAATAGCACATCATGAAGAGAGGTCAATGAGCTTGGGCCAGTCCGCGCAGAATCTTCATCCACAAAACCAGGCCTGGGAGAAACCCGAATCGACCTTACACTCAGTCGCAGGAAAGTCAGTCAGCCACCGCACCACCACAACATGGATCAAGAAGTTGGACAAACATGTGGCAACAACAGACAGGGAACCCAGTTCAACAGGGATTTCCACACCCTAAAGTTCGCTGCACCCAAAAAATCAAAAAGAAGGACCAAAGGAGACAGCATCAGGAATTAAAGCCTTTACTTGCGTTTGGGAACTCAGGGCTGCTATATGTGCTTTATTGACCAGATATCCTCGCTAGACCTCACCATTTAGGACACCTGTGGGAGCCTGGTGCCCCACTACGCTACTGATCCCCCAGGATGGGACTGGCTGACCACACCCCAGGGGGAGGGCAGTCTGATAAGGGAGGCATGGAGGCTCCCAATCCAGTCCTTAAAACCAGCACCCAGGTAGCCAAATCCAGTTGGGATGGGTTACAATTACCAAGTTGAAGGGACTCCATTCTCTGGCACCAAATTCCTTCATGGCGTTTAGCCCCAAGATCGCCATCAACAACCTAGAATCTTCCAGCCAAATGAAGGCCCTCTTTCAGTTCTACAAAGAGGCTGTCCTCTAGTGTCAGGAGCTAGGTTTCTTGTGCGCTTGGGATAGTGAAGACTCCATAACGTCAGCAGCATGCACACAATATCTGACAGGTTGTGAAGTGCCACATAGCGCCGAGTTAGTCTGAAGGGGGGTATTTGCTAGAACCACAGCTATGCCATTCTATCACTCTCATTAAGCTAGTTTCAATTCATTCTTGAGCTAAAACTTTGAATTCTCCGTGCAGCAATTTTTCTCTTTCGTTCCCTCAAATCATCCAAATGTCCAAAATCTGTTCATCGGGTCATGTCCCTTCAAAACAAAGACAGAAGGGGCTCACAGGTTAGAAGTTCTTAGTCCCAGCTAAGAACTGCATGTCCTAACACCCTCGAAAAGATGTGGTCCAAGGGAAAGTGGGGGACCTGGAAGAAGAGGGTCCAAAAAGTCCATCACAGCTCCGAGCGTGAGTAGAACATAGAATTTGCTCATATCCATATCATCGGCCTGGCAATAATCCAGCACCCAGGACCTTACACACACCTGCTAGAGAAAAGAGTAAGCCCTGCCTCAAACACTGCAAACCGACACAAGCAGGGGTACACAGGACTATGGAACAGCCTCCTAACCACCTCCACTTTCATGAAAAATAAGTCCAGAGATCATGTGAGAACTAGGGAGGTGCCCAAAGGGCCAACAAAAATACATTTCCGGAAAGGGCGTTGCCACGAGGATCATGTTGCATGCTGCAGGCCAGGGACTAGAGCTGTACATAAGTGACCTCAGGGCATGTTGCAACCACCAACAATGCTCAAATAAGTGTACACATCTACTCATTACACATTTGCCCGTGCACGTGTATGCTAAAAGACACTGCCTGTACCAATAGCATCTCCCATGAGCACACACTAAGAGAGAAGAGCTAGTAATGCCCATGGAACCTTAACTTAATTGACTTTATCCTAAAATGTTCACAAGATTCCCACTTAAAAGTTCTTTACCAATCTAAACACCAAGTCAGGTACAGAGAAGGGGAGGCTTAACAACTCATAATAAACTGACACGTTCCATAAACAATGCCCACTCTTTAACGTAAACCATCCAAAATAGATACACTCCTAAAGAAAAGCACAGAAACTTCAAAGAAAATGATTGACAACAGCACATGCAATAATGCACTGTTTTCTTAACTAACCAATTAAAGCAGCTCTTATCCAACAGGTTGGCAATCAAATATCCAAGTGCACCATCTTTTCAGCTGCACATCAGGATCCCGACAGGATCTACAGTGGGTGAATTGAGAACCAGGAACTGTACCATGAACTTTTTGCCTTTTACTTTGCTAACTAAAGACACTCCTTATTATCAGGGGATTACAGAAATCTCCCCTGGATTTATCCCAATACCAGCAATATTCAATAAGTTATGTATTGTTGTACTTCCATCTACTTTGTTCTGTTTACTATGGGTACTGCTGCATCCATTCATCGCAATCGACCTACCTAGTCAAATGGAGTCCATCCAGAAATTATCACAGCGCTTGTGTAGAGATCTCTCCCATATTACGTATATTTACGCCAACAGCAAGACTAGCATTCCACATGCAATACACATCACCTTCTTACACAACACATAGCATCAGCACTTGACTGCCCTGGGCTCCAAGACAACAGCCAGGTCATGTTATGTCTATTCACTGATACTGCATGCAATAGGCTCAGGCAGGCTTTACTTGTCTCAAGAGGTAGTCCTCTAGAAAGCAAAATGCCTTCTCCACCTATACCTTTGTAGGATTAGTGCCAAAATATATTTCACCAGAATAGAACCCCATAGAGTAGTAGTGAATTTGACCAAATAAAAAACCAATCCCACAGCACTATACCTTTTCACTGAGCCTAGCGACATTCAAATTGAGCTAGATAGGATGTGCATGAGGGGCACCGTATAAGATTTGGCCATGAGACTTGCCAAAGAAAAGATTCTTTGAGGTAGCAAAACCACCAAACCAGTCCACGAACAAATCCACTCTTACTTACATTTGTGGTCCCAGGAAGGCCATGTATCTAGCACTGTCTTCTTTAATGACAAATGAACCCCAGATATGAAGTTACAGTGTATGGCCATTTACCTCGATGATACAAAGGGCAATGAGTCATATAGGGGAGGCTTTAACAATAGCAGTAGGGGTTCCCCATGTTAGGAAATCTGGGATACTGAGGTAAATAGATATACGTAGTTAGAAAGGAAGGGGCAACCCCGACTGGTAAGTAAACTTACACTGTATTCCTTGTGTTTCAGACGTAAAGGAACCATTCCACTGATAACAAATAAAACAGTGGCATAATACTGCACTTTATGGACATGCAAAAAGAGCACCTCTATGCTGATGGACACTTACTGGCAATGTGGCAAGTTTGCATACACTCAGCTCATCCCTGGATGGTGTGGCCCCTGCTCACTTGTCACCATACACACCCTGACCCTAGTCATTCCCAGAGAAGATCTATCAGAGTTTTATCAACATCCGCTAAAGAAGAAGACAACTTTGTTGCATCAAGCTGGAGAAAAAAAGAGGTCTTGAATATTTTGGCTGGGCTCAATACAAGGACATTCCAAAGCAATTCAGACTGTTGTCTGATACACAAGTATCAGCAATTTTTCAATTTGCAGAGGAAATGGAATGCCCACTCATTGCAGACAACCAGTTCGGAAATTATCAAGATGATGAACAGCTCTGTACGAAGCTTTAATACGGTCAAGGAAGAATTGAGAGCCATCTGCCTCATGGTGATGCAAAATCTAAATGTGTTGGACTTAGTGACTGAAATGGAGAGAGGGGTGTGTTCCAAGATATATGCATCCTGTTGCAAGTGTATTCCTGGCAATGACATAGACAACAGAACTCTGACTCTTGCCATTCAGGCATTGCAGCATTTACAAAGAGACATGCTTGCGGAGGGAGGTGCCCTTGAGCAGGAGTGGCATATGAACTGGATCTCCTGGCTCCCCCGGTAGATGACCAGTCTGTGCAAGTCATTATTGCCTGTTTTCACATTGCTATTATTTTTGTGTGGTTTCCTGCAATTTGGGGTTTTGTGCTGTAAAAACGTAGTCCCCAAATTGGGTAGAATACAAGTAATTAAGGAAGTACTAATAGTCAAAACTGTAGAACAATAAACCCCAACAATGTGACTGTCCTGAAGTATGGGTAAGATGGTGTAGTTGAAAATTCAACAAGTGGGGGGAATGTTCATTTTGGAATAGTCGATGTTAATGCACACACTGATACATGTATGTATAAGAACAAGATTGCATCATTATTATAGAATTCACCCGTCGTGAACTCTTCATCCCACACGATTCTGACATATACAGTCATGCAGACTCTTAGACCTAGGCATGAGGGTACTGATTGACTGATTGCAAACACGAATCTCAGATCAATCACACAAATAGGCACATCAACAGCACAATAATTCAGGGAGACTGGCCCCAATAAAGCACACATGGCCAGAGGGGTGCACATATTACCAAAAACATCATAAAGTCAGATGCTCTATGAAGTTAGGAATACACAGGCAATCAGAACACACACACTACACAATCACATGCCTCTCATGCCCCTCATTGTTATCAAACAGGGGTTGACCCAGTATAGTCAAAGGACCTGGGTATTCAGTAGTATAGAAAACAGTTGGTCCTCAACATATATTTTAAATATAGAACAAGTTATTGCATTTGGTTGAGTTAATTTTCTTCAAAACCAAGACTGAATCTGTATTATTAGTTCAATAAGTAATACTAGCCCTCATTGATAAAATATCATACAGTAGGCACCAACAAACCATTAGAACTGGGAAAAGTCCAATCAGATTGGCATGTTTAATGTACAGTACAACAAAGTTTCAAATTCCACGGATCTTTATACATATATTTACACTAATACTAGACCAAGGTATATATCTACAATAAAAGAAAAACGTGCACAGAGAAAGATTAAAGAGTGTGCTCAAGTGAATAATCAAGAGGATCAGAGAAACATAGTGTAGGTCATTTATATACAAGAAAAATGAGCCTGCCCTGGAAAACGCTTGTAAAAAATTTACTTCTTTTTTACTAGCTTGTATACTATATACAGTTCCGTAGTCCTTAATTTGTGCACAGTTGGCAAAGGGATTTGGAATTGGGGCAGGGGGCAGGGGTCAGCAGGTGCAGGCTCCCACAGGGAATTATCATCGATGTTTCGACCCAACCATAAAACGGGTGGTTCAAGTCCTCAACAACGGGTCTTCATCAGGACGGAATTGGGGGGGGGGGGGGACACACAATTCTTTCAGAGTGCACGTAGGTTAAAAACCATTGTCATTGGGCACCTGTAATGATAAATGAAAAAATTGGGGCTAAGTATCACTCAATCATATTAAATGAGTCCATTTGTCAGGATCACGGAATTGCACTCACCCTTATGTGGTGCATCAACATCAGTGCGACGTTTGGTCCGCACTCGAAAATAAGTAGTTCACAAGTTATTACTGTAAATAAAGAGAGAAAAAGGTAGCCATTAGTGCTACTCTGGTTATTCCCATGTGAGTTATTTCACACATAAGGGAGAATTTATCATCATTGCTTTTGGACAGTAGTCTCACTAAAAATTATACCATATCGTATTTGTCAAGTCATTTATTTTAGGATTCCTACACTAAGTGGCAGAGAAACCACTTAAGTGTGTAGTCAATTATTAGCTTAAGGCTTAATACAGCCAATATAGATTAGCTGTGTTATATAGTCCAAGTGTAAAAACCCGATAAATCTAAGGTGTCTATACAAACTCATGGTCAAAACTCATGTATATTATTACTCACCCACCGCGTTCGTTCGGGGATGTTTTGAAGTCAGAAGCTAAAAAAGAGCGAGAAACATCTCTGTTAGATGCCAAAACTGTAGATATATACAGTAGTACCGGACACAATGTAACAACGTTGAGGGTTCGAATTAAACCTACCCACAATCGCTGTATCCAGCACCGAGAAATGAATCCTCTAAACGAGCGTGCCGCACGGCTTGCAAACTCCCCTCCGCGTTATGGAATGCGGAAGCATAACATTGCTGCCCTAGTTACCTGGCAACCAGTCTACATTATGGAATACACCTCCGGTGTTAGGCCACCACAAATGTGGCTCATGTAAAGCATGTCAATTAACAGAAGAACTGAAGTTGTGTACTCATAACAATTACACGCATATTCTGAAACAGCATACCAACTGCAACACAGCCGGAGTCATATATGTAATTGCGTGCCCTTGTGACTTTTGGTACATAGGACAAACAATACAGGAAGTAAAAACTAGAATCCTACAGCATTGCAGTAGGATTCGCTGCAAAGTACAAGGTGCCCCACTGGTGGAACATTTTTTAAGATTTGGTCACTCACCTGAAAGTTTGAAATGGTGGGTATTGGAGAAGGTTACGGTCAATGTAAGAGGAGGCAATTTTGCTAACTGTTTAAGTGTACGAGAATGTAAATGGATGCACACTTTCGATACTGTAAACAAGGGGCTCAATGAATATGAGGAAATAATGAGACAAATGGCAACACTCTACAATGGCTGAGTTCTCTTTATGTGAAAACCTGTGAAATATCTTGCTGCATATTGATCAAATATTGTACTTTTAAGTCTATCTAATTGTGATATAGGAAATGCTAATGTTTTCTGCATGTACATGAATAATCCTTTAATGCATAACCTTGATGGACTTGCCGAGATGCTTTACAAGTCACTTTGCCTTTGTCTCTTTAACTATCATTCTTTCTACTGTTGGTTATTTGAGGGATTGCGCTGGGGTATGTGTTGTTTTTTTAGCACCATAATATGCCTGCGAGTACTATGCCCTTCAATCCACTCGTTTTTCAAACAATACCACAGTTTTGAAATAATCCACTTGCTCTTCAACCAATAATATCACAGTATTGAAAGGTCCCGATGAGTAACATTGCGCGTTGTTTCTGTGCGCATATCCTTGTTCAACAGGGAGACACGCTGGGTCTCCTAGCAACCGCCTGGACGCCGCGTTAGTTTGGTCTGCGGCTGACGCACTCACGTCGGTTGCCAGGTAACTAGGGCAGCAATGTTATGCTTCCGCATTCCATAACGCGGAGGGGAGTTTGCATGCCGTGCGGCACGCTCGTTTAGAGGATTCATTTCTCGGTGCTGGATACAGCGATTGTGGGTAGGTTTAATTCGAACCCTCAACGTTGTTACATTGTGTCCGGTACTACTGTATATATCTACAGTTTTGGCGTCTAACAGAGACGTTTCTCGCTCTTTTTTAGCTTCTGACTTCAAAACATCCCCGAACGAACGCGGTGGGTGAGTAATAATATACATGAGTTTTGACCATGAGTTTGTATGGACACCTTAGATTTATCGGGTTTTTACACTTGGACTATATAACACAGCTAATCTATATTGGCTGTATTAAGCCTTAAGCTAATAATCGACTACACACTTAAGTGGTTTCTCTGCCACTTAGTGTAGGAATCCTAAAATAAATGACTTGACAAATACGATATGGTATAATTTTTAGTGAGACTACTGTCCAAAAGCAATGATGATAAATTCTCCCTTATGTGTGAAATAACTCACATGGGAATAACCAGAGTAGCACTAATGGCTACCTTTTCTCTCTTTATTTACAGTAATAACCTGTGAACTACTTATTTTCGAGTGCGGACCAAACGTCGCACTGATGTTGATGCACCACATAAGGGTGAGTGCAATTCCGTGATCCTGACAAATGGACTCATTTAATATGATTGAGTGATACTTAGCCCCAATTTTTTCATTTATCATTACAGGTGCCCAATGACAATGGTTTTTAACCTACGTGCACTCTGAAAGAATTGTGTGTGTCCCCCCCCCCAATTCCGTCCTGATGAAGACCCGTTGTTGAGGACTTGAACCACCCGTTTTATGGTTGGGTCGAAACGTCGACGATAATTCCCTGTGGGAGCCTGCACCTGCTGACCCCTGCCCCCTGCCCCAATTCCAAATCCCTTTGCCAACTGTGCAAATTAAGGACTACGGAACTGTATATAGTATACAAGCTAGTAAAAAAGAAGTACATTTTTTACAAGCGTTTTCCAGGGCAGGCTCATTTTTCTTGTATATAAATGACCTACACTATGTTTCTCTGATCCTCTTGATCATTCACTTGAGCACACTCTTTAATCTTTCTCTGTGCACGTTTTTCTTTTATTGTAGAAATATACCTTGGTCTAGTATTAGTGTAAATATATGTATAAAGATCCGTGGAATTTGAAACTTTGTTGTACTGTACATTAAACATGCCAATCTGATTGGACTTTTCCCAGTTCTAATGGTTTGTTGGTGCCTACTGTATGATATTTTATCAATGAGGGCTAGTATTACTTATTGAACTAATAATACAGATTCAGTGTTGGTTTTGAAGAAAATTAACTCAACCGAATGCAATAACTTGTTCTATATTTAAAATATATGCCGAGGACCAACTGTTTTCTCATGCCCCTCATGCCAGACGTCTGTACACGTACCCACTATCCCTCATTTTATCAACACAAGGTCGAGTACCACCTGCATTTTTTTGTCATGGGCCTTATTTCCAAAGACAAGACCCACATTCTTTGCCGAGAAAAGGATCAACAGAAACATTTATGATACCCAAAGAAATGTATAAAACCTTGTTTTATACATTGATTGTACTTTGAGTCAGTCCTCAGACCCGCTTCAGTAACTGTACTCCCTGCCACAAAGTTTAATTAAACCAACTGTTCCTGTTTTGACAAACGCCTCATTTCATTTGTTTTTTTCAATGTAAATTCATATTTGAGCAACAACCTCCATTTGGCAGCACTCAAAATAGGACTACCACTCAACAGTAGCCTTCAGCTATGTTTTTTAAATGAAACACAACTTAATAGATTTCCCAGTGCATTCTGGTCAATGTGGTCCATCTTTGGAAAGTTCCAGTTCATCAAGTGATGTAAAGCTTGATAACTAGTCATTTCTTCCAATATTTCATTTTTTCAGCATGGTAACTAATATTATTTTCAAACCTCTCATTTTCTTAGCCACAGACACATGTGTTTCTCTTTTCATGACCTTTTCGGTGGAGCATAGCAGCTAATGAGTGCCAATCGTGTTTGTACCACAACATTTGAAGGCCAATTCCTTCTTAATTGTTCATCAAACAACATCCTACTGCAAGAGTTGTCTCCCTATGGTGCATAACCATTGAAAGACTTGATGAAACATATATTTTTCATGCTAAGAAATTGAAATATTGGAAGGTATAAATAGTTATCAAGCTTTGCTTCATTGGAAGAATATACATTTGGCTATCTGTGAGAAACATTTTGCCCAATATACCTCCCAGGGTGAAAAAGTTTTACCAATTGACTGTATGCCCATTGTCATGTAACATGGGGCCATATGTCTCAAAAAAGCATTTTGCGACGACCAAATAGTGATTTTTACTGAATCGGTGTTTGGTAATTGTAAAATGGTATGGGCATTTGTGCGCTACAGGGAACTTTGAAAAATGCATTTTTGTGCATTTTTCAAATTTTGCAATCGGTTACCATCAACTTGAAGTCGATGGTAATTGCATTTCCCTAAATGCAGAGTTTACATTTGGAAAATGCTTCATACGTGCGCTTACAGAATCACAAATTGCGATTTCCTATTTGCATTCGCAATTTTAGACATGCACAAAAAATTGTGATTCCCTACATTTGTGACTGCATAGCCTTTCATATATTTTGAAAGGCTATTTTTCTTTTGTAAATGGCCAAAATTTACGATTCGCCCATGCAAAATTGTTATATACATGTGCCCCATGGAGGGAGTATAAATATGTGCAGCACTGTGAACTTGTGACTTGTAGGTTACCTACAGATTTCAGAAGCGAGGGCCACATGCATCGAAGTAGCATTTTGCGATTACCAAATAGCAGTTTTCACCAAATTGCAATTTGGTCATCGCAAAATGCTATGTATGTAAGGTATCGCCAAAGATTTTGCAGTTCCTTAATATTATGTATGTATGTAGGCATACTTATATAGCGCGACTGTCACCCAAAGGGCATCCTGGCGCTTTGACCACAGAACATTCCTACCGATGTCAATTACACTGCCTTGACATCGGTAGGAATGTTCTGTGGTCAAAGCGCCAGGATGCCCTTTGGGTGACAGTTGCGCTATATAAGTATGCCTACATACATACATAATATTAAGGAACTGCAAAATCTTTGGGCATTTGTGGCGATATTACCTAATAGCAATTTAATTAATAGAAAATCACTATTAGGTAATATTACTCCTTTCGGTAATAGGTACAAATGGTTTTGCATTAGCTAATTTGCGATTACCTAATTGGTATCCGCAAATTAGTGAATGCAAAGCCAAGGGTGCCCTGGGGCCTTAGGCCACCAGAAACACCCCCAAAAATATTAATGTGCACATGTAAAGTACACACATGGCCTAGGGGCATGTGTGTGCTAATTGGCACTTTGAAAAATGCAGTTTTGTGCATTTTTCAAATTTTGCAAAAGGTTACTATCGACTTGAAGTCAATGGTAATTGCATTTTCCTAAATGCACAGTTGGCATTTGGAAAATGCTTCATATATGTGCTTACACAATCACAAACTCCGTTTCTCTACTTGTATTTGCAATTTTAGGTAACAAATTGTGATTACCTAAATTTGTGACTGCAAAGCCTTTCATACATCATGAAAGACTATTTAACATTCACAAACGGTCGAATTTTGCGATTCACACCGTTTGCGAATGCAAAATTGTTTCATACATGTGGACCCAAGTGTTATACTCGCTAAGTCATTTACACTATACTGTTAATGAGTAAAGAAAAGAATAATGCAATTGGATTTCGGTAGCATTCGCAAAGAAAAACCTTAAACAAATCTAATCTAGTTTGACATAAACTATGCTTTGGTATGCAAGAATTCTATTTATCCTTTATCAAAAAATATAGGAAAAAGCAGAAAGGATGCTTTCATGGCACCTTAGTTCAGATTAAATGCACCCGCCTCTTTTTGTCAGTGTTGGATATCCCAATTTTCTAAGCAGACTAGAATGTATCACTTGAACACAGCGCCGGTGTCAAATGTAGTCTCTGAGCTCATTATGCATATTCGCTGCCTTGATTTGACAGATGTAGCAATCAACCAGGAGGTGTAGCGTAAGTACCCACAATGCAATGCATGCTCATCTTGAGAACCTGGGTCACGGCTCAGAACCTCTGCTGCCATATCATTAGATGTACTTTCATGTAAATGCAAATCTGTGATACGCTACCTAGCATCTCGCGTCATCACCTGAACCGCAACAGCAAACACCCAGTAACTGTAGGGGCAGAGGGTCAAGCTCTCAGATGAGCTGGCTGGAGTTGCATCTCTGCACGTTTGTTTGGGTTTCCTCCTAGAAATCCATTTGCATAAGGAGAATGGGCGACTATTCGTTAATTAGGATATCAAGGATAAAAGGGGAGTATACTAGAGAAGCCCCCGGATGCCGGATGGTGTACAGTGACAGTCCTGAAGAGCATCAGGTCACTCCTCCAATCAGGACGTTTGTGTTTCAGAGGCAGACTCAAGTGGCCAGCTCACATAGAGAAACACATTATTACTGTTCAATCACACATATATATATATATTTCCAACTGTCTGAATTTTAATTTATTGTTTATTTATAATATGATTTTTCTTTCACGTTTTTGCACTTGCACTTTATACAACCAGGCATTGCCAATTAGGCATAACATTGATGACCAAAAAAGACTTACAATTGAATGAGTGATATACTTCATTACAATCGTTTCTTGCACTTGCAATTGATTTGATCATATTACTACCATGTGCAATATTATATGCAATAGTGATTTAGCGCTCTAGCACTTTATTGAGAACAATGTTTCAATACTTTGTTAGCATTTTTAGGCAACACTTTCAATAGACTCTATTATTCGATTTATGATTGTATATGATTGTTTCACTCATGTATTATAGAGTACTATGTTATTATTTCTTTTGTTGTGTCATCCCGCCATTGAATTCATTAGTAATATCCACTTTCATGTTTGGTTTGTTTCATTGTTTACCCGTGCGTCCTGTTTCTTTAGGCGCATGGGCTTTTATTCTCCATAAAATATTCCGCCTACTCCTGACGCGTCATGTGACCAAGCTCCGTCTGCGGAGCGAAACGCGTCAGGGAGGGCACTTGCTCTGACACCATCGGAATAAACTTTTGCACTGCTGGCACTATAATGGTGTAATGGCGTTCATCAATGGTACTTGATGCACTTGTGGAGAGGAGGTCTGCGCCCGCTTAAGACCGCAGCAAGAGGCGGTCGGGATTTTTGTGATATATATATATATATATATATATATATATATACATATATATATGGAAACTTTTTTACAACAGGATTCTCAAAAGCTATTTGTGGTATCAGTTTCAGATGCTATTATTGAAGAGCAATATTAAGGGCTTTATCGATGAGAGGTAGGGGAGGGGGTTCCCAGGCAGCCTGTATCTGTGAATTGCAATCCTTCTGATTCTCTTTCTCGTCTCATCACACTACAGAGGTAAAAATACAACAACAACAAAAACTTCATATAAAAATTATGCAGGAACCAAGCCTGCGTAGGCAAATTGAATTAATTAGAAAGACACCCTTTATCCTGTGCACAGCGATTTAATAACATCATGCAGATTCCTAATCTCTCCGAGATAATTATTATGAATTTTTTTATGAGGTTCAAGTATAAGTAGGAACAAATAATCAGCTGCATTTTTAATTATGAAAAATGATTCAAAAAAGGAAGCTATGAAATGGTAATACATTTGTTTGTAGAAAGTTTGTAGCTGTGGTATGGGGATTGCTCTAGAAATGATACACAAGGAGAAGCTTCTAACCTGCAGTGAGTGAAAGTTGCAGGTCAAGAATAGTAATGAAATAGTAAGGATAATGCTGAGACAAACAAGGAGCTAAGACGTCAGGTTGGTGACCATGGTGTTCATTAGCTTCCACGAATAATGTTGCATTGCATTATTACACTTTGGGGCATATTTACAACGGAATGGAGAAGCGCGGCATTAAGCAAACATTGCTAATGCCTTGCTTCTCCATTCTGAAAATGCAGTGATGCGACGTATTCACAAGAATTCGGTTCACTCCTGCGTTTTCCCGTGTGCTGGTGCCGAGTTCAGCTGCCTAGTGCCAACGCAGGCACCTTCGCACCATAGTGCAAGGGTGTCTGTGTTGGTGGAAGTGATTATTTATGTGCAGGAAGGGAGACACCTGCACATAAACAATCATTCATGGCGTTTTGAAACTTCAATGTGTGCTGCTAATGCAGCATATATAGAAGTTGCAAAACATTTTTTTTAAATAGTTTTTGTGCAGGAAGGGTCACCTTCCTACACGTAAACAACCGATGGCAATTTGCTGTTTCTATGTGTACTGCACAAGGCAGCACAGATGGGAGCAGCAAAAACGAGGAGAAATAAAGTATTAAAACAGATACTAACAACCAATTATACACTACGCTGTTTACAAAACCAACAGCCAGAAACACTCTCCTTAATTACAGCAGCCACCACCCTCAAGCCCTAAAAGATGGTTTGCCATTAGGGCAGTTTCTGCGTCTTTGCAGAAATTGTACATTTAAGGAAGATTATTTCGTGGAAGTTAGGAAACTAAAAGAAAAACTTCTAGCATGTGGATATCCAGCCAGTCTCCTTAGGAGGTCTATGAAACGTGCCTGGTGTAACAACTGTGAGGCATTGCTGACAGTAAAAGATCGCCCCAAAGAACCGTATTTAATATGGGTCTCTACTTTTCAAACTCACACAAATTCCATCAAGAAAATTATAAACAAGCATTGGACACTACTTAACCCCTTCGATGCGGCCGCGATTCCCCTGGTGTGCTGTAAACAGCACGAACAGGGGCGGGCCGTGACGAGCCCCAGCCGTCATCAGCACACGAGCACCGTAGTGCATGACGGCTGGGGTTCGTCATGAGCATGGAAGGGGTTAAAGTTTTCCCAGAATTTGCAAACAAGCCGATGTTCTCCTTTGAAAGGGACACTAATCTACAAGATCGTTTAGTCCATGCATATGAGGACACCGGGATGAACACAGTGGATAACATGAGACAATTATTACCACCTGTGGGCCATCATAAATGTAATATGTGCTAGGCTTGTAACACCACGGAATCAATCAAGTCATGCACTATCAATGGTGTGTCTATTACACTTAAGACCCTTTCCAACTGCAGTACATCTAATGTAGTATATTGCATCCAGTGCCTATGTGGACTCCACTATACAGGCAAAACAATACAAGCAGTAAAAAGACGGATTTTACAACATTAATCGCGCATTAGGTGCCACGTGGAGAGTGCCCCCCTGGTGGAACAGTTCTTACGTTTTGGTCATTCCGAAAGAGATATGCGGTGATGGGTCACTGAAGTTGTAAAACCAACCAAAAGACAATGTAATGTAGACCAGATACCTACAATCAAGGAAAGCAGACTAATCTGCCACACTGCTTGCATAAATTGAAGTCTCAATTCAGCAACAGAATGGCACGCACTTGCCTGCATGCATTAACGATTTTCAACAAGGAATAGATGTATTCTTGTAAACAGGTGGTTATCCAAATACGTTAATCTGTAAATATAGAGATGTATAATCAATAATAGTGTTGCTGATATGAGATATTTGAGAAAAAAAAGCTATTTCTATTTGATTAATCACTCTCTCCTGTATGTATGTTTTCAATCTGCCAATATCAATGTTGCAATATTTTAGGTCCTCATTCTGTGACGAACTATGTAAGAATTTAATAACTAACTGATTCGTCATTTATTTCATTTTTTATCGAATTCAACAAAAAATGTCACAATGGAATGGAAGAATAATGTCATTAGATGTTTCTGTACATGTTTCTTGTATGATGTTTTATAATGCGAAAATGGATTATAAGTTTGTTAAAAATGTAATGTACTAATAGGTGTTACAGAGTGTAATGTGATTGATAATAGATAATACTCACACCTTTTGTTTTTAAATTCTATCGGTGCAAAATTGTCTTCAGTGCTGGACTAACTAATCTTTATTACTTTATTTACTAAAGTCCATGTTTTATGGAACATCTCTATTTTTAATTAACTGTCATAATTCCAAATCTGTAGGCTGGCACTTTGTTGCCATCATGTCATCTAACAATATCGTCATAAATTTGCCCCTCATAATCTATGCGTAACATGTATAGATAACCCAAGCATTTGACCAAGCTAAGATGGCCATCGCGTTACTATTGCTCCTACCAACAACTGGAACGTAGTCCTCTTTCACGCTCCAAACAACTGCCATGTTAGGATTGCGTTATCAGCTTTACGAACAGACACCGACTCTGAGGAGCACACGTAGACTTTGCTGTGAATTGCCATGACATTATTCAGGTATTGAGCTATGACAATGTATATACTTCTTTGTCACAAAACACTATTCTACAATATAATTCAATTAAGTTAATATGGATTACTTGATCCTTTTGATAGATTTATATTGACAGTGCAGCATAGACTGTTTAAATAGGAAAACAAACATACGCCAACTACGGGGGTGAATGTAGACTTCACTACATGCTGTCATGAGACTTATCATGTATTTAAACTCTGCGGCGTCACGTACGTAGAATATGCTCTTTTTTAAGGGCTAATGCTTCCACAAACTAATATTTCTCAAAACTTTTGCCATTAAGCCATTCCAAATTGTATAGCGCTTTTTCTAATATATAAAAGCTACAATTAACTATGTCTGATAATATACATATTCCTTGTGCGCTTGATAACTATATCTACCACATATGATCCAGTTAATACTAGATTTCCTTCCATAGGGCATTTATAAATTAAAAATAGACCAATTGATCATTTTAGATTAAATTCAGAAGCAAATTAGTACATTTCTTTGATCTTAACAGTTACCGGCCTTATAGAATTAATCATGTATGTTGATTATTTGTCTATACAGACCATCCATATAATGCCACATTAGCAGTGCTGTTTTTTCGGGTTCCTAATAAATGCATATACGCTAGATAACAAATTCTTCATATTTTCAAGAACAATATTACCTCTATTGTTCTAGATTTGGATCCGAGCTTTCAAGCAGGATATTCTTGATTTATCGAATATATCTGGAAATCACAGACAATAGATATGCTCTATTTAGATTGACTTCTCAATTTTAATTATTAAGGGAATGTTTTTAATAATAAACTGACTTGGGAAAACCTCATTATATCTAGGGTACAGAATGCTAGCCGTACTGTGGAAGGTCTTTTCCGCTTTTCATGTAAGTTGGGCCATAAGCCCGTAGCGGAACAAATAACTTTATATAAATCAAAATGCCTGTCTACTGCCACATATGGGGTGGGAGTATGGGGTCACCAAAAAAGTTTAAAACTCCAAACCCTAGAGAATAATTTCCTAAAAAGATTATTGATGATCCCAAAAAGCGCCCCTACGACATTCTGTCATTCTGAGGTAGGGGTTGATTTTATTTAGGATCGAATAAACATCGCCCCATTGATACTCTGGGCGAAAGTTTGGCTGACGGAGGAGTGAAAGCTCACAAGAGAAATTACTAAGGATTGCATGTTACTGTATAATGCCGAGGCTATTCCATGGCTTCGTTTTGTGAAAAGAACATTTTATGAAATTGGCTAAGGGAATTTTTTTGACATCGCTAACAGTATAGATATAAACACAACATTGATTGTTAGAACTGGGGGTCTCTAGTTGGCAGAGGTAGGTACCACTGTCCAAATAGGGACCCTTTCTTCTAGTGGGTAAGGAGACACTCTTCAGATAACCCCTGCTCAGCCCCTTCGTAGCTTGGCACGAGCAGTCAGGCTTAACAAAGGCAATGTGCTAAGGATTTGTACCAACACTCACAGTAACAAAGTGAAAACACCACAAACTGACTCCACAACAGTTTAGAATAATAAAGGTATTTTAATCTAAACTACACAGGACCAAAACGACAAAAATCCAACATAGACAGTTCAATAACATGGTTACAAATGAGTTCTTAAGGTTGCGTTAAAATAATTCTCAGTTGCCATCATCATGTCAGTCATGTTTTAGCCAACAGTACCTTTTGATGCGACAAAAGTTTCAAGTGAAAGCTGTAGCGTTGAAAAGCAAGCAATGCGTCACTCCTGAGACCATGGGGAGGCGATGCGACAACCCACGCTGGATGTAGCAGGCGTGTTGCAGTGACTCCTGGTCTGTATGGGGAGGAATACGATACCGACGATCTTCGAGGTGGCGACGTTCTGCGGTGCGGCGACGATGCGCGGCTCAGCAACGATGTTCTCCTCTCGCGGCCCCTCGATGCGATGGCTCTGCGATGACGGTCTGCAAGCAAGCGGTGCAACGATCTCACCAAGTGACGACAGTCTCTGCGACGATACTCGCAGCAATGGTAATTTGCCCGCACCCGACTGGTGTGTCCCGCAAGCGAAGGATGCGACGACTCTGGCAGCGGCAACAGGTGCTGCAACGATCTCGGCCTTCGCAGCAGCGGGAATTTCCTCGCACTGACGGGGATGCGCTCCGCAAGTGAGCGATGTGTGAAAACTTGCAGAAAGTCTATAAAATTCTTGGTTTCCCAACACAGGTACAACTTCCAGAGGCACCACAACTGGCCCAAGCACTCTAGGAAGGACAGAACTCTCTCAGCAGAGTTCAGGGAAACTGGGGGTAAAGTCCTATTGTTCGTGGGACCTCTTAACAGGGAGCCAGCTCTTCTCAGGCCCTCGGAGATTCCTTCAAGCAAGGAGACAAAGCACAGCAAAGTCTTTCCCCTCTCCTTGGCAGAAAAGCAACAGCAGGTCAGTCCAGCAGAGCACAGCAGGACAGTCTCCCTTCTTCAGTTTCAGTTTTTTCCTTGGCAGAGGTTCCTTCTTGATTCCATGATGATCTAATTTTCTGTAGTCAGGGGTCCCGTACTTACACCCCTAAAAGTCTTTGTTCCCTTCGTGCAGGAGGGCTTTGAGCTCGGTCTGAACCAGTTCTGGGTGTTCCTTGAGCACTTTGTTTTACTGGCCTCTCCTTTCCTTTCAGAGAGAGGGGCAGGGTCGTCAGCCGCCCAGCAGGAGGTGGAGCCAGCATTGTGGAAGGCAGGCACAGCCCTATTCAGGCCCAAGTGCTACCCCCTCCTAACACTCTAGATTGAGCTATTCATCCCAGGGATGGCCCACTCAGCCTCTGGGAGCCATCCCGCTCCTCTCACTCACAAACCAGACAGTCAATTCACAACCAGGCCAATGTACACAGAAAGATCAGACAAGAGAACAGCAACTTTCTAAAAGTGCTGCCTGTTCTCAAACACATGATTTAAAAACAACCTTTCCTAAAAGATGTGTTATTGAATTCTGAGTTCAGGGATACCAGACCTTTATGTCCTATCTTGCTCCTATGGGAAAATATGCAGGTAGCCACTGTAGCCAGCATTCCCCATGATAGCCTATGGGGCAAGCTAGCCTTACAATAGTAAAAAACGAAAAATGGCTGTAATTCACTATCAGAGCATGTCACCTGCACTAGTACATGCTCTACCTTTCACATACACTGCACCCTGCCCAAGGGGGTACATTGGGCCTTTCATAGGGGTGACCAATGTGCACAGGAAGGGAAGGGTTAGGTCAGTGGGGACATTGACCAGGAGGACATGGCAGTTCACAGACTGCACACAGCCGCTGTGGTGGCAGGCCTGAGACACCATTTTAGGGCTACTCACGTGGGTGGCACAATCAGTGCTGCAGGCCCACTAGTAGCATTTGAATCACCAGCCCTGGCACTCTCAGTTCACGTTACTAGGGACTTATTGGTAATACAAATATGCTAATCATGGATAACCAATAACAATTTATACGGAGGGCACTTGCACTTTGACACTGATCAGCAGTGGTAAAGTGCCCAAAGCATCTACACCAGCAAAAACGAAATCCAGCACAGTATCAAAAATACAGGAGATAGAGGCCAAAAAGATAGGGAGAAACCACGCCAAGGGTGCCAGGTCTAACATTGATTATAAAACATGCATATTGTGCTGAGCATGATATTGCCGCTGGCCAGCAAGGCGATTATCTCACACCGTTTAGACTTTTTTATATCAGCAATTTTACTTGTCTTTTACCTGGAACATACAATTTAGATTTCTGTTTGCAATTGCACTTTTTAGGGGCCTTTCCTAAACAGGCCGGATGGAGCAATAACCTTCCATCCTGCCCCTGTGACAACCTGTCCCAGCAAAGCACCCTGCACTTTACCCTTTTTTGCGCACTTTACAAGGTCCCAAGAGTTTGGTTTCTTATACCGCTCTTAAAAGACATCAGAACATGTAATTTTCGGGAGAGTTTGAACTTTTTGTTATCTTTGTCTACTGAAGTAACCTGTATGGCTGTTTTAAATTTTATCAGGATGGCACTATCAATAAGGAAACAATACGAAATGTAATCAAACTCTGGCATCTCCTTTTGGGAATTGTTTTTTTAACCTGTCTGGAATTTTTAATACATGTGAGTTATAAGGTTTTATTGGACTTGTATGTATATACACTTTCCATGTGTGATTCATGTATGTTATACTTTTATGGTTAACTTTAGCCGAATAAAGTTATTCTTGATGATGATGATGGATTGACTTCTCTGAAAAAGTGCAAATTTTTTCAATTGGTTATGTAACTTTGGATGTTCAATTTCTCTACTATTTTAACTCTGGTATGCAAGATAAACCAATACTCTATTGACTATTGCTATTTTGTATGACCTTAAACTTTGTCTTTTGTTAAAATCACCTTTCTATTTTCTCTTTGCACACGAGTGAGATATGGTACTAATAGCTATGAACATTGTATATTAAACACAGTAATTAAAATTATTTCCATGTCTCATTAGGGGTCAACCTTTGCAAACTTTTATAGCCCTGAAGATGTTCGAATAGACGACAGCACATCGACCGAAACGTTGACAACCACACTTATTTTCTGTAAAACTGTGCATATTGGCAACACTTATTTGTATTTTTTGTGGGTCTGCCTTATTTTGATTTTGAAAAAAGTGTACACAATTGTTACTGAGAAATATAAAAAAATAACTATTTCGTATATATGACTTCTGTTACATTGTTTGTTCAGTGATCTAGTACCCTTGAGTATCTTTGTAAATACGATAAAAAAAATGTTTTCACTATATACCCAGGTGCTTATGTGTTATCCTTTCATTTACTCTTTGGATATATGCTTGTGTTTTTTTTCATTTGATAGAGAATTACAATCTATAAATTATTTTTGTAAATATAGGTTAAATAATTTCAAAAGAAATTTATCTACAAGTATAGTAAAAAAGCATGTTCCAACTATACCTTCTTCAGCTTTGCACCCCAAATGGACCTCTTTACTCTCACACCCCTCCAACTTGAAGCAGAAATCTGTCATGTGTAGCTTAGATCCATTCTTGTTCAGGCAAGAGATGAATTTAGTTGCCTGATTATGATCAGACAGGAAATTAATCTCTGGCCTGAACAAGAATGCATCTTAATTAAAATTTGAAGGCTACATAAGTGATACTCTGGTGTACTATCTACACACTCAGTTGTTAATAGCAAACTGAAATCTAAGCTACATAGGAAGAAGACTATGGGAAACACTCTTCTACATGCTTAAAGCAGCGCTTCAAGGAATCTAACGAAAAGTTTACCTTATGGTGAGTTCCTGGCACCTTGCAAGTTTCCAAGAAGAGTGTATGTTGATTACAGCACATTATAAGAAAAGAATCTACAAGGAGGGTATCCTTGAGAGTGCATTGACTAAAGCACAGGGAGCGAGTAGGGAAATGGTGTTGGCTCCTCAAGCCAAACCTGACTTTTTGGACACTCCTACCCTAAAATTCATCACCACATTTAACAACAAAGCACAAGGCATAAGAAAGCGTCTGAGCAAAAACTAGGGCATTTTAAAAACTAAAATCACCTTGAATGATGTGGAAGATGACCACCACAGAATAACTTTCAGGAATTGTGCTTCCCTGAGTGATAACTTAGGTAGGAATAAAAAACAACTGAGACAAGTCCAAGCCAGAATACAGTGCACAGTTTTTATACATGCACAACACGCAAAACATGCAAATTTAGAACAAATGTGAAAAGAGTTCTTTCTCCAGTGACCTAGACCTACAGAACTATAGATAAACATCTGTCCTATGCATCAAACGTCTGCGTATAGGTATTGACTTACCAATGTGAAAAATCCTATGTAGGCTTTACTGTTTTCGGTCAAGAAAAGAATACTGGAGCACATGAGGGTCTTCCAAAAAAAGGCAAACAGTATCCAGTAGAACGTTATTTTGAAGAGGTACACAAAGCAATAGAAATCTGTTATTTGTTTTGCTATTGACTGCATCCCTAAATCGAATAGGTAAGGAGACAGAGTATGCAAACTGCTGCAATTGGAATCTAAGTACATACTGGAGTTAGACACAAATTCACCAGTAGCCCTGAATTTTGATGAGCAGATGTTCACCCATTTTGATGAATATTGTTAGGATTAGGTTTCTGGTGGTATACCCCTTTGTCAGATCCCTGCGGTCTTTGTGGGGATTTGTCTCATAGTTCTGGACATAGCATTTTTAACACTTTTTAATACTGTTATATTAATTTTGCAGTTTTCACACCAGGCAGTCAATTCATTCCTCCTGGTCTTACTCGTTTCTCCCCTTTCCTCATTTGGCTCCTACTATCTCCCCTATTTTATCTCTTTTTTTCTTTTTTCATCTTTTCTTAGTGTTTTTATTTTCTTTCCTCCTTCTTACCTCCCCCTCCTTTCTCTTATGCTCATTTCATTCTTCCTCCACCCCTCTACCTCTTCTCGTTTTCTCCTCAAATCCTCTTTTTTCTTCTTCTTTTTATACAACACATGATGTAATAGTATGGTCTCCCATGATGTGTTTAATTGCATGTATAATTTACAATGATTTGAATAGGTTTGTCCTGTTTATATTTTTATATTCACATAGGACTTAACAACAAGGGTAAACAGTGAGCTGTACATCTAGGACCACATGTACGAATCTGTTTTGCATTCACAAACAGGTGATTCACAGAATCAGCCTGTTTGTTAATGATACAAATGCTTTTCTACTGTGCCAACCTCTATTTTGCGATTCAGTAAGCTATTACTGAATCGCAAAATGAGTTTGCGATTGGGTATTTGGAAGAGACGTGTTTAGGTTTCCCTTCCTCATACCAAATTACAGAGGTATGTACAAACGTTTTGCGACCAAATACCGGTCACAAAAAATGTGCAGTTTACCATTAGATTCAATCTGATGGTAACCCACTCCATGTTTGCCAACTGCTGCTCCATGAGAAAGGAGATTGCGGCTCTGAAACGCGTCAGGGATTTTTGAACAGCCATAATGTGCCGCTTTTAGAAATAAAGGTTTTGAAAGCTTACCTCACGACGGAGTGGCGTCCTTTAATATCAGAGGCATCTATATATATATATATATATATATATATATATATATATATATATATATATCAAGCCAAACGAAGTCGCTTCGGATCCCTGCCGCTTCCAGTGGCGGGCCTCGGACAGGGTAGCGAATCCCTATATTTCCAACCAAACACTCTCCTCCGTGAAAGAAAGAAGTCCGGGCCACTTTTAGAGTTGCAAAGCATGTTTAATTCAAAAAGGCTTTTCCTCTACGCGTTTCACAGGTGAAACCTGCTTTCTCATGAGAACGAGTAAACTGGATTACGTGCATAATATACAAAGTCACCTGGTATTGACGTCATACCTATGGTAATAAACAACAGACTTGCTGATGAACA
The DNA here is from genome assembly GCF_964263255.1 of Lissotriton vulgaris. Classification (NCBI taxonomy): domain Eukaryota; kingdom Metazoa; phylum Chordata; class Amphibia; order Caudata; family Salamandridae; genus Lissotriton; species Lissotriton vulgaris. Next base: position 994,186,304 of record NC_141698.1, read on the forward strand.
AGTGGGCAGAGTTCAGGCAAAACTTTTCAAATAGTGAGCGACAACGCTTTCAGGTAAAACTAAGAACGTGACTTGTAACACTGTAATTCATCAACATTACGTATCAAACACCGTACTAAGTTAGAGGCAACAGTGCAATCATTCCTGAAGGAAAAACACCGGGGTTGTTTGTGCCTACCCTCTTTGTCCGTGTGGAGGGAAACAATAAAGTAAACCATGTGGGATAAAAAAATAATAAAGAGAAAGCCGTCTCAAGTTCTCCGCTTGCTGCAACAAGCAAGTTACTTTGTTGCACATCATAATGTGCGAGGTGGGCAGGAGTTAACCATGAGGTACCGCCCATGTGGGCTACATGTAAAAGTTATTGTCATTTTACACTCCTCCACCTCAAGCGGTGACAGCCCAATCGGCCTAACACGAAAAATGTTCCTCAATAGTGGTGATGCCCATGTGGGCGGAAACATAGTATGACTGGTTTATCAATGTCCAATCCGATGCAGCCCAAGTGGGCACCGACATACCGTATAGTTAATTATTAATAAGGCGCCACCCATGGCAGTCGACGGCATGCTCAAAAGCCAAAAACGTAAATGATGACAATAATACTGTCATACTTGAGCGGTTCCACAGTCATACGATTCTTTCAAAAGTGCAGTTGCTCATAAAGTGCCGAACAGATTCCCATACTGTGTCATCCCAACGTTCTGTAAACGTAAGAAAAAATAATATCAGGTGGTGACTAAAGTGCAGTGATAATACAACATTACATTACAGTTTCATAAAACAGAGTTAAAAAACAACAAGCAATACCCTATAGCAAGGCACTTTGCGATACACCATAAGGGGAATGCCAATTTACTGTCATTTTGTGTTTTGGAAACTGTTCCCAGTAGGGAAAGTGGAGGAGACTGAATCAAGGAAATGAGGAGACTAGAAACAAGACTCATAATCAAGTATTGGACAACACAACCAGGTGGCCACAATTTACATGAAGAACTAACCGTGCATCTAGGTTAGCTCTAGAACATGGGTCTTATGATTGCCACTGTAAATATGTTGTTTTTTAACTCTGTTTTATAAAATGTGAAAAACTTTAGAAATTCACCTTAAAAAACAAAGATTACATGCTCGTTATAGTTAGAAAAAAATAATTTAAAAAACCTTAGAAATTAACTGAAAAAAACAAAGGTTACATGGGCGGTATAGTTAGGCTCAGAATTCACTTGTACAAAACCAGTGAAATTTAGCGGTTATAGTTATGTGAGATAACTATAACTTATGCCCTCCATGATGCACTGCTTATGACCTAACATATTAAATAACTCATGGCATGGTCAGTGACACCTCTGATGACATCACTGATTACATCTCAAATTCTATCACTGATGACATCATCCACAGAACAACTCAGACACCCTCTGACATCCCCATGCAACCTCTTGTATGCCACTCCCACTGCCACACAACCACTCACATACCCATTCACAAACCCATATCAGTACTGACATACCCACTCACTCCTCCGTAGAGGCTCTCACACACCCACTCACTTAGTCATACAACCATTTGCACAACTATTCACTCACCCATAAAACAACTGATGCAAACAGTCACTCACCTGTACAGCCACTCACATAGCCACACACTCACCCATACAGCTATCCACATACCCACTTATTTACATATTGACCTCACATATTACATCACTCATGACGGGGTCACTGATGACATCTCAAATAACATCACTGATGACATCATCCAGTGAGTGTAAGTGTTTTCTAAGAATTTATGGGCTAGATGTGAGGTGATGACATTCTGCAACTCGCAATTCGTGAGTTGCAAAATACAAAGTACAACAATGTCTCAAACACTGTTTGCAATTCCCAATGGGGTTGCAAATTGCATGCACACACTGAGTGGTAACTGTTCCTAGATAAAAGAAGCGATATGCTAACTCCAACTATTTGTTGGGAAAGAATGTATCCAAGGCTAGAGTGGGTCAAAGAAAAAAAGTGATGGGGGAATTTCTCCTTATGACAAAGATGACCCCACACACCCTTGCGGGTGTTGTGCTTCATCATCGGGCATTGCTCGTGGGGGTGGTGCTGCAGTCCCCTACGGGCCCCGCAAGAAGGCTCTTTGTCGGAGATCTTTTATCGGAGGTGCCGAAGTTGTGCATATTGGTGTGAGGGCCTTGTGAGATAGTGTGTGGGTGAAAATAAAATTAGCTCTATGGCACCCCAATATAATTTTATTTAAAGGTCCAAAAGGTAAATTAAAATAACTGCATGGGTGAGTGACAGGTTGTATGTATAGCTGTATGCAAGAATGAGTGGATCTATGAGTGAGTGAGTGTATGTGTGAGTGAGTGGCTCTATTTGTGAGTTTGCATGAGCACTTGTATGGGTCTGTGAATGAGTATGTGGGTGGTTGTGTGGGTGTTTTAGTGGGTACATGAGTAGTTGTATGAGTGGGTGAGTGGCTCAGTTGCGACTGTATTATATGGGTGAGTAAGTGGGGGCGTGAGTGTCTGTATGGTTGAATTAGAGGTGTGTGATTAGCTTTATTGGTGAGTGAATGTCTGTGAGTGACTGTATGAGTGACTAAGTGGCTTTGTGAGTAGGTGTATGGGTACGTTCTTAACTGTATGGGTAAGTTGATGGGTGTGTGAGTGGCTCTGTAGATGAGTAAATGGGTGTGCACGTAGTTTTATGTGTATGTCTGTTGGTGGGTGAGAGGTTGTTTGGGGGTATGAATGGGTATGTAAGTGGTTCTGTGGCAGATGCCATCAGTGATATCATCACTGATGTCATTTAAGATGTCATCAGTGATATCATCATTGAGGTAACTGAACCTGTCTAGAGTGATGTAATATGTGAGGTGGTAATAGTATCACTCATTAGTATTACAGAAAGAATAGAATTGTTACTTATGCAGTAGCTTAGTATATATCTTTAAGTCTCAGAAAAATATATTAACCCCTCACACTCACTGGATGATGACATCAGTGATTTAATCAGTGATCTCATTTGAGATGCCATCAGTGATGTAATCAGTTATGTTACTGACCATGTCATGGTGATGCAATATGTGAGGTCATAAGCAGTGCATTGTGGGGGCATAAGTTATAGTTAGCTCAGTTTGCCATAATTGCTGAATTTAAATGGTTTTTACGAGTGAAATATGAGCCTAACTATAACGTCTCTATAACCTTTGATTTTTTCAGTGAATTTCTAAGCTTTTTGTAATTCTTTTTCCTGGCTATAACATCCATGTAACCTTTAGGTTTTTTCGAGTGTTATGTCCTAACTGTATTGTCGCTATAACCTTATTTTATTTTAAGAAAATTGCTCTGTGAGTGGGTTCATGAGTGTTTGAGTGGGCCTATTAGTGCCTGGGTGAGTGAGTCTCTTAGTTGCTGTATTAGTTCTTGAGTGTGTGAGTGGCTGTCTAAATGTCTGTATAGGTGTGTCAGCAACTGTGTCAGTGACTGGCATACAATGGAATAGCACATGCCCCTTTATTCAAAAATAGTCCACAGTTTTGCATAAAATATCTGACCAAGTGGAGTACTTTCTGCTGGTTAAATACTAAGTGGTTCCTCCTTTGGTATATATCCACTATATATTCTGCACTATAACTGTGTAATGGGGTGTGCCATTTTACAAGTGATGTAATGTGATTGCTCCTCATGTGTCTCTTGTCATAAATTTGTGATTACATGAATCTTCTTGTAGAAAAGTTGACAAGAGTACAAAGAGATAAATATCCACCAAACAAGGTTCCTTTTTCTTAACTATATGAAGAAAGTGCATCTTTGTTTGATGAAGATGTCCTCATATTGTTTAGCATCACAACGCGTCACTAATATCAGTGGGAAAAGCACTGGGGGCTCTTTTAGTAAGCTAACCAGCTTCCTGGCAAAAGGCGGACATACTTTGCATACTACCAAGATGGACAGCTGATGGCTAAATGGGAGCAGCCTCCAAGTGATTTGCGCATTTGCATACTCTTAGTAATTTAATGAGGGAAGGATAGAATATTCTCTGACCAGGAGAGGACAAGAAAGAACACACTAGTCACAAACACTACAGATTACACTCCAATAGATCTGCAATGCATTCACCTTCACAAACAATTTCTGATTGTTTTTCAATTTGGAATTCAGAAGAAATCACAATTGCTGTGTTTTTGCCAAGTCCAGGAGTTACAATCATTTGCCCTTTGTAAAACTAAAGTTTCAACAGGGGCACCTGCTATGTGTACATTTATAAATAAATCCTACTGGGGTATTTTTTTCTTTGAAATGTGTATCAGGGCCAGAAAAGAAGCTCACCTGCTTTTTTATTGAACAAGAGTTCACACTTTTGCACAAAATGTCTACTCAACTCAAGTACTTTCTAGTACTTAGTTAGTGAGTAATACCTTTTTGGGTAAATGTCTAGTGTGTATTGTATGCTGTAGCTGCATAACAGACTATAAAAAAATGTCTCCAAGGACGTTGTGTGTGTTTGCCAATGTGATTGTTCCTAATGCCTCTTTCTGTAGAAATATGTGACAATATGAATTTTCCTTCAGAGAGAAAAATGACAGTAGAAAGAGCTAAATCTCCTTTAAACAAGGGAACTTCCTCTTAAGTATATGTAGTAACTGCTTGTATGTTTGGTAGGGATGTCCTCTCATTCATCGACTTTAGGAATTCATCAGAAAAATTGTTGGAAAAAGTGTTAAGAGGCCTTTGGTAATCTGCCCATTATCCTTACTATAAGGTGGGAAGACCCTTGCATAAGAGTTTTTTTAGTGTGGTTATGAGTTATGAGTGTGTATAGTAATATATTAATATTTTTTTATGTCTATGCACCCGTCGCAACACTTTGTGGCTGGGTAGCAAATTTGACGTGGTTTTGATGAAACTGAAACCAATATATGGACAGTGTAAAGGTTTTGTTTAAGGTAAGAAGTTTACTATGTCAGTGATAAAAATAGTATATTAATCGAGGAAAAAATGTGAAAGGAAGTTTTAATACTTTTTAAGGAGTTGTGATGCCATCGCTCACCATACTGGCCCATATTCCTGGATCCATGGTGGGGAGGAAACTCTGCTGTATTTTTCGTAGTAAAGATGTACTAACACATTTTAAAGGGTTATTTTCACTGTAAGAGGTTTGCTAAAAAAAGAAATAAGTAGTGTATTTGTTGACTGATACATTTTAAAGGTGGTTTTAACACATTTTGCGGAGTTCAGACATCACCACAACATCACTGCTATGTGAGCGCGACGCCCTGGTGACTCATGAGACTGAGGAGCAATAGATCTAATTGGGAAGATCCAACCCCTTTTCTCCATCTTTTTGGTGTGTCCCTTGGATTTCACACCTTTGTATTGTCTCTGACAATTCTTTTTTTTTGGGGGTTGTTTGAATTCCTTTTTTTGGCACTTAAAGATGGCATCTGGTGAAGATCAGAGTCCTGATGATAACGACAACTTCTCTCAGGACAAATCACCACCAAAGGTGATAAGGGAGAGTGGGGACCTTCTCCACAATACCCGAAGGAGAGAAGAAGGCAAATGCAAAGAAGGTAACCTGCAGTCTTTGCAACAAAATACTGTTGAAAGGGTCTGACAAGAAGTATTTGTGTGGCACATCATCAGTGATGAAGCATCCACGCACGATGTACATAACTTGCCTTCTGAGAGAAGAGTGAGCAGTAGCGGTCGGTGGTGGGAGGGCTGCCGGGCGATGAAGTCGGGCGGGGGTAGTAAACTACAAAATATGGCCAAATGTAGGTAAGTAAAACATATAAGTAAATAAAAGATATTTTGTTGCTCACACTGCATCGAATTTTGCGATGGACTGCGCGAAACAAAATTTGTTTTATTTATTTTTATGTTTACCTACCTGTATTTGGGCTTATTCTGTAGTTTACTACCCCCACCCTGCCCCTCCCCGCCCCATGTCATGGCCCGGCAGCACTCCCACCACCGACCGCTACTGAGAGTAAGTGAGGGAAAGGAGAGACCACCTACTGCTCCAGTGCTGGTGACAGAAGCACCTCTGACTGTCCAGGAGTTTGCAGATGTCAGACAGCGTTGCCAAAAATGCAAAGTCATTTTGTGCACAGGGGAGTAATCAATCTCTGCAATTGTTCAACTCATAAACACTATTAAGTATTTGTCATTTTTCCCCAGTTGCTGGTGCAAGTTTTCTGGTTTTATTACAAAGCACTGTATTTCAAATTTTTTTCAAAGAACTTCTAAAAAAAAAAGAAAGAGCCAAAATGGTTTGAAATACAAAAAAAGTAACACAAAAAGCTCTTGAACCAACTATTCTGGCCTAGGAAAGAATAATTATATGTATGTTTTTAACAGTGTGAATACGTCTTGTCTGTGTTGGTGTATGAGTTAGTGCATGGATGATTGACTAGTTATGTGAGTAATTGCATGTGTGACTGAGTGGGTGTGTGAGAGGGTGATGAATTCCTGCATGGGTGAGTGAGTAACAGCGTGATTGGCTATACGGGTGAGTGAAAGGGTGCATACATGCCTGTAGGGGTGAGTGAGTGTATGTGTGAGTGGTTGCATGAGCATGTGACAGAGTGCATGGGTGGGTATATGGGTGACTGAGTAGGTACATGAATAGCTATACAGGAGAATGAGAGGGTGCATGACTGGTTGCATGGGGGAGTGAATGAATATTGATTTACTCCATGGGTGAGTGAGTAGCTGTATGAGTGGCCATATGGGTGTGTGACTGGGTGACTGTTATATGGGTGAATGATGGAACATATGAGTGCCTGTATGGGGGTGTGAGGGGGTGTTCAGTGCTTGTATGAGTAGGTGACAGGGTGCATGAGTGGGTGTGTAGATGAAGAGTGGGTGCATGAGTGCCTATATGAGGGTGCATTAGTGGGTGCATGAGTGAGTGAGTATGTGAAAAACTCAATGGGTGAGTGAGTGGCTGTATGAGTCAGTGAATGGGTGTATGAGTGACTGTATGGTTGAGGGAGAGTCTGTATGAGTGTCTATATGGGTGAGTGAGTGGATAGATGAGTGACTATGGGTAAATGGGTGGGTGTGTGATTGGCTGTATGAGTGAGTGAGTATCAGTGTGACTGGCTATATAGATGAGACGGTAGTTGCATGAGTGTTTGTATGAGTGAGTGAGATAGTACATAACTAGCTGAATGGGTGAGTGACTAACATTATGGGTGTGTGAGTGACTGTGAGTGGCTGTATGTGTGAGTGAGTGGCTGTGTGACGGCTATATCAGTGAGTGAAAGGGTGAATGAGTGCCTTTATAGGTGAGTAAGTGGATATTGAGTGGCTATACGGGTGAGTGAGTTGGTTTGTGAGTAGTTTTATGAGTGAGTGGCAGGGTGCATGACTGGATGTGTATATGAAGAGTGGGTACATAAGTACCTACATGAGTGAGTGAAAGGGTACATGAGTGGCTGCATGAATGAATAAGTGAGTGTGTGTGTGTAACTCAATGGTTGAGTGAGTAGCCATGTGAGTGGCTGTATGAGTGACTGAGTGGGTGCATGACAGACTGTGTGAGTGAGTGAGAGTCTGTAGGAGTCTCTGTATGGGTGAGTGAGTGACTGCATGACCAGTTATATGAGAGGGTACATGAGTGCCTGATGGGTGAGTGATTGTATAGATGAGTGAATGGGTTTTTGAGAAGTTGTATGATTGACAGGGTGCATGAGTTTGTATATTGATGAGTGAGAGGGTAAATGAGTTACTAAATCAGTGAGAGGATGCATGAGTGGCTGCATTGGCGAGTGGATGAGTAGGTGAATAACTCAATGAGTGTGTGAAAGGGTACATGAAATTCTATATTTACAAGTGAGAGGGTACATGAGTGGCTGTATGGATTAGTGAATTGGAATGTGAATAACTGAATAGGGAGTGAATGGGTATCTGAGTGGCTAAGAGTTAGTGAGTGAATGAGTGTGTGTGTGACTGCCTCTATTGGGTGAATGTGTGAATAGATGAGGGTTGTGTGGGTGAATAAGTAGGTGTGTTAGTGACTGTATAGAGCAGGGGTATCCAACCATTTCTGTATTGAGAGCTACTTATGTTCAATAAAACACATTAACAGCTACTAATATTATTAGTGCAGTATAATTTCAATTTCTTTATATGTATATTAATTCAACCAAGCAATATCTTTCTACATTAATAAGCTGGGCTGCACACAGGTGAGCTACTCAGAGTTAGTTCAAGAGCTACAGTAGCTCACAAGCTACTGGTTGGAGACCCCTGGCATAGAGAAATTAGTGCATGCCTTTGTATCTGTATGAGTAAGTGAGTGGGTATCTGAGTATCTGTTTGGATGACTCAGCGGGCATGTGAGTGGCTCTATCAGAGAGTAAGAGGATCCTTGACTGGCTCTATGGGTGAGACAGTGGATATCTGAGTATATGTATAGGTCAGTAGGTGAGCATATGAGTGGGTGTATGGGTGAGCCAGTGAGTGTGTGAGAGGTTTGATGGCTGAGTGAGTGAGAGTGCATGAGTGCCTATATAGTGTGCATGAGTGGTTGTATTGGTATATTTGTGGGTGTATGAGTAGCTGTATGAGTAAGTGGCTACATGACTGGCTATATGAATGAGTGAGAAGGTGCATGTGTGCCTGTATGGGTGAATGAGTGGGTGTTTATTGGTTATATGGGTAAATGAGTGGGTATATGAGTGGCTGTATGAGTGAGTGACAGGGTACATGAGTGAGTATATGGCTGAATGAGTAGGTGTATTAGTGTGTGTATGGGTGAGTAAGGAGGTGCATGAGTGGATGCATAGGTGAGTATTTGAGTAACTCAATGGATGAGTGAATGGCTGTATGAGTGGCTGTATGAGTGAGTAAATAGGTGCATGAGTGAATGTATGGGTGAGTGAGTGTCTGCATGAGCGGATATATGGGTGAGTGAGAGGCTGTATGGATAGGTTTGTAGATATATGAGAGGATGTATGGGTGAGTTAGGATCAGTTGCCAGAGTTCAGGAATGCTGTAATAAATTCTGTGAGTGTTTCCTAGCATCCCCACCTGGTAAAAGAAACTGGCAGGAAAGGATATCAAGTTCTCCTTATACATAAAGAGCTTCGTCTTCACGAGTAAGTTAAAGAAATAGTTCTGAGTCACTAGATGTATCTTGATACGTCTAAACATGTAGTACTCCAAAACCTGGTGTAAAAGAAAAAGAATAGCAATATAAGCCAGTATTTGATTTACAAAATTCAAGAAACATAATAGTACACATTGTCATGCTGTAACAGTATATCACAACATAGTAAAACATGTAATTTTCCCTTTTTTACACTTTTACACTATAAATGATGGATTATATGAAGCTTCATACTTCAACAGTGGGGAAAAAACAATTATATGGATTGCTGGAAAAAACATAACTTCACAGTACGTTACTGTACATAAGTGACACTAAGTATTACACTCACTACAATTCAATGAATAATTGTTTGGCTGCACTTACTACACTAATGTAAACAACTGTACCTCAAAACGTTTCACTTTATTTTTATTATTCCTGGTACACACCTAATAATAAATGTAAACCAGACTTGAATTTTGGAGATCCTTTTCGAAACTTCACCGCTAGTAGGCTAAATAATGTCTAGAACGCTGATGAGCCATATAGATGAGATAATACTCATTACTTTTTCCCTCTAGAAATAGTGCATAGAAATTTGGTTAAAGAAACAAAATGTGTCAATTTCTTAGTTAAAAAATGTAGTTTTGGTGCAAATCGAAGGTTGCTGTGATTCAATTGTGCCCATTCTGTTGCAGTATTATATCAGAGAGTGAAGTATCCACATGCTATATTAAACTCTTTTGTGGAAGACAAACTGACTGTTGAACTTTGGAGTCCTTTTTCAAGACATCACCCCTGTTAGGCTGAATGATGTCTAAATACTAACAGTCCAGGTACAAGAAACCTTGTATATTACTTGTCCCTAAAAAAACTCTTTAGAACTTTGGTTGAAGAAAAAAGAGGTGAGAATTTCAAATTTGGAAAGGCAATTTTTGTTTGAATTAAAGTTGCTATCATTGCATTCTGTCCATCCACTTTCCATATTTAAATAAACAATGCAGTGTCCAGATGTTATAACAACTTCTTTGTGAAAGATAATACCACCAGAACTATAAGTACTTCTACAAATTGATATTTGTCCAGCTTTGAAGTTTGTAATTTCGGTTTCCAGTTTAGATCCATCTGCTCTACATCGTTTTAACCTTACATCGTTTTAACCTTACATAGGGTATTTCCAAGTTCTTTGTAGATGCAATGTAGACATAGCATCTGAGCCACAATTTGTGCAGGATATTTTTTGGTTTGCAGTTTTATTCAGTCTGTCAAAAGGCACAGTTTTGCAATCTGGTAGTGTTAAGTAAAGAAATTCCTCAGGAATTATTATTTGAGTGATGTATGTAAATAAGAAAACTTCACAGTCATGGTTCCATTTGTAACTCAGTCCAAATTAGTAATCAATATCTGCGTCATCTTCTTCTAAAACTCCAAGCATAATTACTATAAATTCTTGTGTTTCTTGTTGACTGTTCATAGAAAATATTAGTGATCCCCTACATACATCTAAAAGGTCTCAAAAGCCTCAAGCAGAATGAATTATTGATCTTTCACTGACCAAATGATACAGTGCAGAAGATAATCTCGTGTTTGGTTTTTGTTCAATATGATTTACAAGATGTAGTAAATGAAACAGTACACTGAGAACAACATTTGCATAGTAGTTGACATCTGAACTGTTTTCCAACAGGTGTCCTAACATATCTCCCTAATTTTTCAGGTTTTTTTCTTAAAGCCTTCTAGCTTGTCCTAGTTTTATTTCTTTTCTTGAATATCAGTTTACTCTCTTGTAATTTTTCATTTTGGACAGATTATCTGTTTCTCATTAATAGGGTACTGACCTAAACTAGGAGCATATAGACTTTGTAACCAATTGTACTGTGACACTGCTTGTATCAGCACTAACTTTCTAATCATAAAATTCAACTAAAAACAAACCAGACAATGCTCTAACTTGGGATAATGCATCATATGACAGGCCTTCTTTAAATACTGCACTTTCAAGATTAATAAAAGCTGCATCCACACTTACACTATATGATTCATAGATAGTTACAGCATATGGAAAAGACACTGGAAACTGTTGCCACAGAACAAATAAATCCTTCACAAGCAATAAACGTACAATAATACATCGGCGAATGTGCTTCACAACACCATTCTGTCAAATGTTATGGCTAAGCACTCAACATCATTCCTATTTGGAAAATTATTGAAATCAATACATTTGCCCAGTACATCGTTTACTAACCCTTCCTCCACATTTAGATTACACCGCAAAATATTTCAACACTTTTTGCACACCCATAATCACATTTCTGATCCTGCAGTCCTCAACACAGACTTCTCCAAAGAATACAATTTTGCTTGTAGTTTCCTATTAGTAGTATTGTTATTCCCTGGTGTTCTATTTTATCGATAGCAGTAATTTCCAAAATATCTTCTTTCTCCAGAATCAGATAGTGTTCCTTGAATTTGGAGCATTCTTGAAGTGTAATATTAAAAACACCTTAATTAAATTAGTTGTGCGGCTTTGTTGTCTGATACATTTTTTTCTTAGTAAGTCGATTTTCCAAAGCATGTTTTCTCTCCTTTGTCAGTACTCCTACTCTAATGCCCTTCAGGATATCTCCATATTCCACATCAGATGCTTTGCGCATATTCCAAGTATTCAAAATGTAACTAAATTTTAAATTGCAAATACTCCCCCAAATAATTGTTTCTTTCATTCTGGAGAAGTGTCTTGAAAACAGGCTGTTCTTTCACAGGGGTAAGTTGAGGTAGGTCACAAAACACAATTAAATGCTTCCCTCCAACGAGCACATCATACTCTGGGGCAGATTTACAAGCCCCTTTTTGCCGACTTTACGCCACCGTTGCGTAACTTCAGTGATGCAGCGGCATCGTAAAAATGTGCTATGATGCAACATATTTACAATGTGACGCATCTAAGGAGATGCATCACGTTGTAAAGCACTGCACTGCATTATACCTGCATCAGGTATAATGTAAGCAGGGTAGGCGTTCCGTCACAAGGAAGCTTCCTAAAAGTGACGCTGTGAAATCAACAAGATTTCACGTAGTCACTTTTTATGACACCACTGCGTCAAAACCTTGCACCTTCTTGAAGCAGGCCTAAGGAGTGATACAGCATGTTAGGAATAGGCATTCCTAACCATTGCTGGAGTTGGATCGTGCTTGCAACATGACTCCAGCTATGCAGTGACCCTACGCCAACAAGATGCGTCATGCATCTGTCTATCCCTGCGCCACAGTGCAGCTTATTGTAAATTTGGCGCATCCATGGTGGTGCAAGGCCAGTTTCCGGTCATGCAAATTAACTGGTGCATCCCTGGTAATATTCAGGGATGCACCAGTTCTTGTAAATCTGCCCCTCTATTTTTTAAATCTGCTTTATTCTTAGGTGTATGTAGGCAAACATTAAGTTTGAAGCCATGCTCACTTAATCGATGATTAAAAGCTTCAGTTTCTTCAATACTCTTAACACCTCATGATAAACTTCACCAGATAACTTCAAGCATTCCAGTTCATTGTAATGTTCAACAGGTAGCATAAGTCTTCAGTATAAAGTAATTTCTTTAATGTTGTGTGCTGATAATCCAGTTGGTGATGTTACTAAACATAATAAATTCAGTAGTTCTCTATAGATAAGCAGTAAAACTTTAATTAGAAAGCTTTTCCCAGTGCCAACCTGATCACTGATATTTAGTAGAATTGGCTTAAATGAAGTGCACGGATATTATTGCTTCTTGTGCAGAAATCCATGCTATATTTTATCTTTTATTTCCATTGAAATTCTTTTCTGTTTGTTGTTTAGTTCTGATACTAGGTGTTCAAAATCAACACTTTCATCTCTTTCTTGTTGCATTGCAGTCACCACCTCACTCATGCATATGGCTGCTTTATTTTGAAGAATTGTTTGAACAAGCAGAGGTTGACTCAGTGATGCAGAATGTTGGCTGCTTTGTGAACTCTCCTTAGCTACTCCAGCAGCAATGGTTTCTTCCTGTTCAATCTCATCTTTAATCATTTGCAAGTAGTTTGAAAAGACTGGACACTGAATGCTCACTTTTACAGCATTGAAAGAGTCTTCATAGCAGTTGGAGTACCCAAGTAGTTCTGATTTAGCACACCAGGGCTTAAACAATTACAGAAGTGCCAAATTGAAAAACTCTCTTCTATCTGCTGTTTCGCAACTCAGTTTTCTGTGGTTAATTAGACCTCTGTTACTGTATCTCACCAAACAACTGTCACATCTAACAACAGCATAGTTTCATTCTATCTTTTAGGCTTTGCAGAACATTCCTTAAAGAAGCATCCTTTTTTGCCTCAATACAAGCACATATTCTGATACTGGCGCCTATTCTTCTCTTTCTAGATCCAGAAAAGTACCCAACTAGTCCTTGCACCAAAGAAAAGTACAATGCTATAGACTTATTTTTCAGTGAAAAAAGAAGGAAGATCTAACAGTACATCCACAAGGCCTGCTTCATCTGTTACACCCACCCCTTACCCTAGAATCCTGCAAAGTTCAGCCTAAAAGACTCTGGATATCTTACCCTTGTCCTTTATCAAAGTTCTCTATGGGGATGCTTTCCCACCCATAATTACCATTGTAAATGCTTCTTTCACTCAGGGCACCTTCTTGATAGCTCTCAAGATACACCAGATCCTCCCATTACTAAACAAACCTACACTAGAAAATGATTAGTTCATCAACCACCTGTCCATCACTCAATCATCATTCATTTTCAGAATCTTTGCAAAAGCTGTCAATGTTCAACATCAATGTACATTAATGCTAACCATCTCCTGCATGACTTCCAGTCTGGCACCAGATCAAGCTCCAGCACAGAGATTGCTATCTTACACATCGTAGAAAATGCCCACCTGGCCACAGATGAAGAGGAAACCTGCCTCCTGAAACTGATAGACTTCTCAGAGACCTTCACACAGTTGACTGCCCTCATGTGCACCCTGGAGTCATGAATGGAATTCACTGGGAGTGCCCTTCATTAGTTCTTCTCTTACCTTTCCAAGCAACACCAGTTTGTTCATATGGGCAAGTCCAGGGCACTAAAAGATCCCCATCACCTGTGGTGTCCCCCAGAGTTCCATACTGTCCCCTGTAATCTTCAACCTTCATTTTGAGCCACTAGGTGCTCTACTCACAGACAACAGCATCCCGATTATCCCATAAATGCTGATGATAGATAATCTACCTCAAAGTCTACTCTGCTTGAGACATCCACGCTTTCAAACACTGTTGTACATCATCTTAGCCTGGATGTTCAATGCCCATTTGATGCTAAATCAAACCAAGATGATTCCTGGTACAAACCTGGCTCAAAGACATAAACCTTGACAGCTTTGAGCACCATATTTCACTAAATGCCTAGTGACTTGGATTCATAATGAATGCCAACTTCACCCTCAAGGGAAACTGAAGGTAAATCATCATCTGCCACCTTGAGATCGTTCAGAAGCAAAAATAAACTGCAGAATCTGTGGAGATTTTAAAGAGGCCATCCTGCATATACTATGCAACTTTCAGCTTTAAAGAATGAGCGAAGACTTTTACTAAAACCACTGTGGAATCAAAGGGGAATACGAACACGCAGGCAAGCACTAATAGCCAGCTTTGATGGAAACAACACTCAGCTAGCATGTAGGCTAGCCTGATTTATGAATACAGCAAAAACCAGGTTAAATGTAACTACAAACTGATGATCCAACCAATGAGGCTATTATTAGAAGATCTATTAAGTGACGTACACTAGAATTCTGAAACTATGCCTTCAGACTTGTATGCAGACTATTGTACTGATAGAGCAAACCAGCTTTATGCTTTAAGGTAGTGAAAGTGGATTTCGACAACAGCTAATCTGGAATGTCTGGCTTGTTTATTGTATTTTTTACTTTTCTCAGAAATGGAATGTCATATGTACTTTTAACGATTTTATATCCTGTCTAATTGTATTCATGAGTAATTTTAATATAGACTAATTTGAATGAGTTGCTTTCCTATCGCAAGGATTGTAACTAATCATGCAATAAAGAATTTTGTACCTTGTAAAAAATTTTTAAAAAAAATACTCAAGGGAACACATGACCAAAAAACAAAGATGGCCTGCTGCTAGCTCTCTCTTCTAAAAAAACTCAAATAATGTCTTCCGCACAGCAACTTCTGAACTGCTGTTCGACCCCCCATACTCTGGTATCAGTATGTTTATGGCACCTTTCCCCATGGGCCCTCAGTCTCCCCACTGGAACCCATTAAGGGTGAAATCCTACATATTACACCATATCCCATGGAGAGTCTGAAAAAATATGATCATATCATCCTAATCCTGATGGAACTCAATTGGATCCCTTCTCTGGCCCATAGCATCTTCAAATCCAACTTCATCATTTACTAAGTTGTCACTACCAGCAACCCTGTTTATCTTGCAGATAAGCTCATTATCTCTGGTGGTTCTCAGCACACCGGTGGACAGGTCATCATCAAACTACAGAGTAAGAAGTCTAAATATGACAAAAACAAGGCAACAGTCCTTTCCAATCTGTGCTCCAGGAGTCAGGCCAACATCCTCATATCCCTCCGGACCCCACCAAAGCTGTTCTAATTTAAGAAAAAGTTTGACACATTTATTTTAGGAACAGTACATCACACTACATTAACTATCCACAACCCAGATACCGCTCATGTTACTCGTTGACTTTAGTGATGTATTTGACCCTGTACAGTGCTTCTTGTGCTTTGGCTAAGTTTGCGCTCTACAAATGAAACATACATGTATACAACCTCGTAGCCCACAAGGACGCCACCCGCAGACATCACCACCTCATCAGATTAGTCAAGAGATCCTCCTTCAAAGACCGCCTGGATAACAACGCACACAACAGCAAAGAGCTCTTCAGCATCATAAAGGAACTCTCCAACCCCAGCGCCAGCGCCAAAGACATCCTGCCCTCACAAGAACTGTGCAACTCACTAGCCATCTTCTTCCACCGCAAGATCGCAGACGTCCACGACAGCTTCAACACCACGACCGCCCCCACTACGCCAGACTCCACCTCCCCTGTGAACACCACCTGCACCAACCGCCTGACCTAATGGTCCAACGTCAACGAGACACGCAAGGTCATGAACTCCATTCACTCAGGATCTCCATCAGACCCGTGCCCACACCACGGATTCAACAAAGCAGATGCAGCCATCTCAACCCAACTATGGAAGGTCATCAACATCTCCTTCGATACAGCAACATTCCCGGAAGACTGGAAGCATGCCAAAATCAACGCCCTCCTCAAAAAACCCAAGGCGGACCCCCAGGTCCTCAAGAAATTCCGGCCCATCTCCCTGCTCCAATTCAAAGAAAAGGTCATCGAGAAAATCGTCAACATGCAACTGGCCCGCCACCTCGAAGACAACAACATCTTGGACCCGTCCCAGTCCGGATTCAGACAAAACCACAGCACCAAGACAGCCCTCAACACCGCCACAGATGACATCAGGTGCCAACTAGACAACGGCGAAACATCAGCCCTCATCCTCCTCGACCTGTCAGCCGCCTTCAACACGGTCTGTCATCACACTCTAGTAACACGCCTCCAAGAAGCCAAAATCCAAGAGAAGGCCCTCGACTGGACCACGTCCTTCCTCTCCGGCAGAACCCAGAGCGTCCGCCTCCCACCCTTCCGATCCGAAGCCACCGACATCATCTGCATCATCCTCCAGGTCTCATCCCTCAGCCCGACGCTGTTCAACGTCTACATGGCCCCCCTCGCACAAGTGGCCCGCCACCACGACCTCAACATCATCTCCTACGCCGATGACAGCCAGCTCATCCTCTCCCTCACCAAGGACCCACACACCGCCAAAAACCAACCTCCACGAGGGAATGAAGGCCGTCACCGACTGGATGAGGAGCAGCCGTCTGAAGCTGAACTCAGACAAGACGGAGGTCCTCATCCTCGGACCCACCCCCTCAGCCTGGGACGACTCCTGTGGCCGACCACACTGGGAACAGAACCGACACCCACCAACCATGCATGCAACCTGGGATTCATCCTTGACTCCTCCCTCTCCATGTCTAAACAGGTAAACGCTGTCTCCTCCTCCTGCTACAACACCCTCTGCATGCTCCGTAGGATCTACAAGTGGATCCCAACCGAAACAAGAAGAACGGTGACACAGGCCCTCGTCAGAAGCAGACTGGACTACGGCAACACCCTCTATGCAGGAATCCCAGCCAAACACCTACGACGACTACAACGCATCCAAAACGCCTCCGCCCCACTGATCATCAACGTCCCCCGCTGCAGCCTCATCACCCCCCACCTGAGAGACCTACACTGGCTCCCTATCGACAAGAGGGTCACCTTCAAGCTCCTCACCCACGCACACAAAGCACTCCACAACGCCGGACCAGCCTACCTGAACAGCAGACTCAGCTTCTACACCCCAACCGCCAGCTCCGCTCCGCCAACCTCGCCTTCGCCGCTTTCCCCCGCATCCAACGAACAACCTCCGGCGGCAGATCCTTCTCCTACCTCACCGCCAAGACCTGGAACACCCTCCCTACCCACCTACGGCAGACCTAAGACCTACTCGCCTTCAGAAGACTCCTCAAGACCTGGCTCTTCAAGCAGTAGCGACAACCCCCCCCCCCTCCCTCCCTCAGTGCCCTGAGACCCTCACGGGTAAGTAGCGTGCTCTACAAGTACTCTGATTGATTGATTGATACATACATATTACTGAAGGTACTGATATGTGCTTAATATGTGAAAATGGAGTTTCGAAGACATTTGGAAAAGTATTTCATAAAAGTAAACAATTACAAAAATCTATTTGCACTCTGTAGGTACAGCTTCATTTTCCTGGAACAGGCCAGTTTAAGGCATTTCTCCCACTTCTGCAAACTGTAGATTAGACCAAGAATCATTTTATCCCAGTGAGTGGATAGGGACGAAGCACTGAGGCTTTCGCAGGTGGTGTTGAGGCTTCCCCGTAGGAGACTCACACTCGAAGTGTAAGAACAGCACTATTGTCCTGCTAAGAGCTTTTTGCCACAATGAAAAAGGGTTCAGTGGCATTTTATGGTAAAGGCATCCAGCCAGCTCATGTATTTTGAGGCCTGAAAAGTGGCTAAATTAAAAGATAAAACCTTAGACTAGAAACACCCAGAGTGTACATGACTGCCTATCTAATGTGGTGAGCCTGAAATCAAGTTTACTTACCCGTGAATCATGAATTTCTGATTGGAGCTATTTTTGCCTTCAGACTACACATTCATATCTCCTGTTTCCTTTATCCAATTTTGATTATTAAACTGTCCAAAGTGATGACACTGCTTGTATTTAACACATTTTATTAAATTACCTGCTGCATGTAGCACAGCCAATGAAGGTAAACAGAAATTCTCCAAGAACTGTGTTGGGACCTCACCTAACCAGATTACGTTGGTAAGTTACATGGAGTGGGCATAACTCACCTCCCTTATTGTAGCATAATTATGAGGAATTACTGAATAAATCCACATGATCGCTTGCCTCTACGTGAGAAGAATAATTCTGCATTTTTAGTGCTATTTCTTAGCTCAAAATGCCCCTTTGCGTCCAAAATGGACGTAAATATGTATTGTGCACTAGAAAACAGCCCTAAATGCAGAAAAGCACAAATAGTCAGTACGAGCGGCTACTCGCGCTCCCTAATGTGTTCTTGCATTAGGTTTTCTAACCATAAACTACTGCTAAATATTCGAGGAGGAGAAATTATCAGTAATTCTGCATCACAAAGTATCAAGGAATTACCAAAATTACTCCAACATAATTGAAATTCCACCCAGACCTATAAGATACCTGATTATGTTGTCATGGGTGCCCTCCCACATCAAAAACCTAATTTCTGTCACCTGTGGATTAGTTCCTTTATGCCACATGATTTTATATGCTTCTTCGTGTTTGCATATTTTGAATATTTACATTTCACGTGTAAAGAATTCCATTACGTGGCCAGTTATGTTTTTGGATTTCATATAAGATATAAAGTAATTTGACACCTTATTACTTTATAAATCATGTGAAATAAATAAACTACATATTTAATATTTTCTACAAAAATATCAATGAATGCCATTTTATAAAATTGCAAAGTAAAGGGCAACACCAATGTGCATGACAGACAAACAATATCTTCCAGAATTGTAAATATGGGTGATATATGATATCATGCCCTTTTATTTCTTGTTCAAAACAGATTGCTTTAGAAAGTTGTGTGACCTTTCTGACCTCTCACTGGCTAACAGAGTATTTTATTGTTGATTTCAAGGTTACATTTTTTGCATTAGCTTTCTAGGTGTCAGCAATGTTCTGTTAAGCAGCGCATTGCAGTCTAATTGATTTTACTGACTACTTCATTGGCCACAATGGGAGCAAGGCCTACCCTCTCTTATCTCCACGCCATGATGCTATAAACAAAGAAGATAATTTATGGCCTTTTTTTGCAATTGAACTGTCTTAGTAGCAATCATTTGCTACATGGCTAATACAACTTAGAAACCGGATAGAAATAAATTAGAGTCGAAGATCTCGCGACTGGGAGAACTGGGTTTTATGGTTTAAAATACATGCTGTTGATGTCTCAAGCTTTAATGTAAGGACCACTCCACCCTCGACTACCTCTTTGCTGTTAGTCTAATTGATGTTTGCACTCTGTGTCCTACTTTTCAGGTCATATTTCCTTTTCTTTAGGCCTGCTTAGGGGTTTTTCTGTCGGTGACTGGTGCTGTTGGACGGCAATTTTGATTTCTGGAGCTAATCAATGAGTTTATTTTGCTGATATGCAGAGAAGTACGAATATCCGAGTGATTGGCACCGTTTCATGATGGGGGAGTAAAACCTGAATTCATGACTTTGACTAATTACTATTTAATGAAAATGTTTAAATATGTGACTTGCTATGTATAGTATTACTTCCTTAGATTGAAATCCTGAAAAAACAGCATTAATCACCTAATCCCATAATTATATCCTTGTTGAATGATCTTGTACAGGTTCTGTTTTCCAGCAGCTGCCAGGACCATCGTTAAATCAAGGACCACATTCTGAATGTATTAACAGCTCAAATAATGCAAAATCGAATTAAACTCTCCGGTAATAGGTTTGATTAACAAAGAACTGAGTTTCAGTGATGTGACCCCGCTTTTTAAAAAGCGTCTTCCCACATACACTTTCAATGGTGTTCAAATTCCTCACCCATTCATGGGTGAACTGAGCAAAAGATTACTTTGCACCTTTAGTGTTATACCAATTTATCAAAATGTTATAACCCATTTCACATTGAGTTCTGCATAGATGTAAGTACTGAAGTTGAAGTTCTTTCGGCCTGAGTGGGTGAAGGTCATTATTGGGACACAGGTATTAATATTAGACCAATCAGCCTCCCTCAAAAACATTGATCACTCACTTCTTTCACAACGTTTAGATACACAGAGTGGTACAAACTCCACACTTTTAAGTTGTGTGATCACCTAATATTTATAAAGTCATGGGATTGATTCACATATGGAAGCCTACAAACTTGGTAAATGATTGCACATGCTGCACCGCCATTCACAAAAACCCCATTTTCATTTACACAATGATGGAATTGTGTACATATACTTGTGTATTAAACATGCATTCATAAGTAAATATGTGCATATATGTGTGTCTTTATGTGTGCTGCCACATACAGAGTATGAGTCACACACATGCACAGACCAACATACAAACTGAATAGTATATTGACTAGGAGTGTTCTTAGACAATGCCTTGTTTTATTTGCTGGTCCATTTAAATGGTGGACTATTGCTTAACATTACTGACCTTATATTTTACTCCTCCAATTGCTTTTAGGATGACATTTTAGCATAGGACTATATTTATATCCCATTCCGAGTGCAAGGCTCTTTTTTCCCGTACAGTATTTTAAGTATAATCAAAAGTCAACTTCGAAAGGCCATTCTGCCTAAGGGATATTTTTCCATTAAGTATTTTGACATATTGGCGGCCTTGAGGGATTATTGGTTTTTGAAGAAATATTAACAGCTGGAAATTTGCATTTTAATACAGTTCTCCCCAACTACTCAAGCAATTTTATTTTTAAGACCTGTGACAGGCTTCAAAGCCTTTAGTTCTAAAGCAATACCATCAAGGAGCAGCTAACATAATTTTATTACGAATGACTAAATTTCCCAATTTTTTTTTAATCCGTCTCGAGAAGACTCTGAAACCAACACCCGCACTTTATAATCAGCCAAGAAACTAGCATAGGTAAGTGTATTTAGTTGAGAGCAAACATAACAAACGTCCACGGTGGCACAGTGTGGAGCAGTTGGAGGCAATGCGTTCTCTGCTGGGGTGAAAGTGTTTTATTGGCACTTGTTTGTCGGTAACGTGCTGTGGGCTAGCTTGGCTAGTGCGCTTCCTTGCAAGCATGCCGGCTGCAGCTGGAAGAGCGGCTGTGTGTGCCTGCGGGCTGAAGACGGGATATACACCGGATATGCAAGCATTAGTAAGGGCTCCTATGTGTATTAAAGGATTTTGCTACAGCTCACGGGGGCATTGCGAGTCAGGAGACCAATACGAAGTACAGCTACACCAGCACTGTGCAATCTCACGTCTCGTTTTTATTTGTATTTTTTCAAGCAATCTGGCCTTTGCAAAAAAGCTCCTATATGTAAAGCTTTCAGGCAAGAGGCATGGTTAATGCAATGTCATCAATTTGCGTTAGATGTGCCTTTTCTGTTGTATCAGTGCTTGAACTGTAAAAATAGAAGTGCAGGTACCCTTTACCAGAGTACCTGCTTGTTTCTGAGAAGTGCCGGGTTTCTCCAATTAAAAGTATTATTTGACTCTTGAAAAGTGCAGGTACTTTCCCTCTCAAAACAAAAAGGGCCAGCCCATTTAAAGCACTGGTAAGTATGTAATACTCAATCTGTTTATTTTTTATATATAATATTTTAAGTTAAAATGAGTTTTGTAATGCTCTCATACAGCTCAAGGGCACTACAGACCAGCCACAGCCCATGCAGGTAAGAGGGGAGGGGCCGGGTGGAGGGGGTGCGGATTTTGACAGATGAGCAGGAGGGAAAATTAAATACCTAAAGAAAGGCCTTGGCTTGGAACCAAAAGCAGCCCTGGGGAAAATGTTAAAACCAGCCCACTCCCTTCCTCCTCCCCCATCTCTCTCTTATCCAGTCTTTCCTCTCCCCCTTTCCTCTGCCTCTCCTAAAGCACACCCTGTGCCTGGGCCAGTTCACCTGGGGATGGTGGGGAAGATAGCAGAGGTGCTAGCCGCAGCCCACTGTTTCAAATCCCGAACTCCAAAGGCTGCAGCACAGTGGGGCACCGCCAGGTGGAGTAAGTGGATTACAGAACTCCCCGAGATGCATGATGAAGAATGGGAGAAAGGGCAGCTAGAGGATTAAGGACCATACAAAGAGTTTGTCGGACAGGATACTCCATTCAAATATGCTGGATTGCCCCCCTGCCATATTACAAGTGCCATAGGCTATAATGCACTTTTAATGCCGTGCACAGACCCTCCGCCAAGTTGGTAATGCAGTATTCCACCTGTCAAACTATAAATAAGGTCCCTGGTCATTTTAAAAACATCTGTTGGAGGTTCTTACTGGTGATGCAATGCAAGAAGGTTCTCGAGAGACGAGCCTTGATGTACAAGTGTCTTATCTCCAACCATTTTAGTCTTAATAGAAGTAGCAAGAGATGAATGAGGGAGGTCAGCCTTGGGTATCTGCTCGAGCAATACTCGAGAGAATGATTTGGAGGGCTGTCTTGGGCGGTGCTGAGCTATAGTTTGTGTACTAGGTATAGGGTGACCAGATCATGAGACCCCAAAACCGGGACATTTCACAAAAATAGAGGGACTACTTTTTGACACCAACGAAGTGGCAAAGAATGACAACCCTCATCAACAGAGACACACAGAAGAAAATAAAATGTAATTTTCAAAACCATCATCATAATTCTTAATTAAATTGCTTACTTATAATGGCTGCCAACTAACCCTGATTTGGAACACATAATAAAGTGCCTCTCACTGTTTTAAGTTGACCCTCTCTAAAAACCGGTACATGGCCAAAATTTGCCAAATCTGCCATGTCAGCTGTCCACAACGTCTGGTGACCCTAACTAGGTACAGGATGGTGAAAGCGATCCTTTGTTTATTGCACGGCGAAGGGAGTGATTTTGTAGCCATGGTGATGGGGTCTGACCCTCCTAACTCCTTAACCCTGGCGCGAATTCCGCAGCGGTGCAGGAGTTCTAATGAGTGGGCAGGGCTGCGTTGGCCAACGGACATGCGCAGCACTAGCAAGGTAGTCCTTGCGATGGCCGTTGCCCAACGCAAGCACGGAAAGGGTTAACTATTAGGTAAGAAAAGCAGCAATGTTTTTTGCTCTTTGCTGCACAATGATTTGCAGGGAGATCCCCCCACAGATACTATTGTAATAGTCGCACTGTAATAGTGGATCTACACTGAAAGGGCTCGGCAGACTCGGGTTTGTAGTGATAGGAATATTTCTGTGAAGGAACACAGGTAGTAAAAAGCACTTTTTGTTAGCAAAATTTAAGTGAATTAAAGGATAAATATGGTGTCAAAGAGGACTTTCAGGTTCTGACTGAGTCAGATATACAGTAGGGTCCCAATTGTGCTGAGACAATTATGTGGACAGTGGAAATAGGGCAAAGCAGCGCATTCAGGGGCTTGAAAATGTGTGAAAAAACAAAGGGGCAGATTTACAAGCTCCTTGCAACACTTTTGCAACCCTATTGTGTCACTTTTGTGACGCAATGGCGGCGTAAAAAATGCAGCCAATTTACAACATAACGCATCTGGGGAGATGAGTCACGTTTTAAAGCTCTGCATCACATTATACCTGCATCAGGTATGATGAATGCAGGGTGGGCGTTCCCACACAGTAAAGCCTCAGTAAAATTGACACAGTGAAATCTACAAGATTTCACTGCATCGCTTATAGAACTTCACTGCTTCAAAACCTCACGCCTGCTTGAAGCAGGCATAAGGAGTGATGCAGAGTAGTGGGAATACGCTTCAAAATGCATTTCTGGAGTTGCATCGTTCTTGCGACACATCTCCAGCAATGCGTGAATTTTGCCCCAACAGATGCATCAGAATTTATGAAGCATCTGTCAATCCTTGCGCCATGGCGTGCAGTATTGTAAATAAGGTGCTTCCATGGTGGCCCAAGGGTTTCTCAGGGTGGCGCAGGAAAAATGACACATCTCTACATATGTGTCACTTTTTTGTAAATCTGCCCCAAAGTATCCACTTGGATCGAAATGCATGTGTTACTTATATGTTGAGAAGCATAACCACCGGACTTGATAAGCAGCCGCGCCACCATAACATAAGCAGCCACATTACCATACCAGCACCGCAAAAAATTGGAAATTGCTTTACTGCATGTGCATTCCATTCTGCACTCCATGTAGAAATCCAGGCAAAAGTAGCTTCAATAGTGATAAGCAAAGTCACACATACATACCCTTTGAAATAACAGATGAGCAACAAACATGCCCACACACCCACCAACACAACCACAGACATTCAATGCTAAACCTTCCTTGGTGCTACATGCTCTTCTTAACTATGTCATGTAATGCAATTTGCTGCACAATCAGGATGCAGTAAGTGCAGAGCTGCGCAGCACTAACACAAGAGGGACTAGACAGAAACATTAAAGGTCCTCTTGGCCTCCTAACTTAGAACCATGAATGACCACTGGCAGAAAAAGTTGGTGGCAACCATGAACGTAGGATGATTCACTATTCCTTCATGGCAATTTGTGAAGCAAGAACGTACTAGGTAACATATGCGAAGGATAGTACACCATAACAACATCATCAAATCTGTCCGAAAGCACTGCTGGCTTTCACTTGGCGGGCAGCAAGCACTGCTTATTCAAACGTCCCATCATAAACCTTTGGCAGCATATGTCGTCCTCTAATTCAATGGCTGATTGTTTTTGTTGGAACATCGATAGGGGAAATATTGCCATCCCTCACATATGGCCCCTGAACTAGAACTCCAGACACAAATCAGCCTTTAATGTGCACAGGCAAAAGAAAGTGGAATGATTACTTGCAGTCACCGCGACGTGCTTTTCAGTGAAAGGTGAAGTGTAAGCATGCCTTCCATAAGTGAAGATGACAGGAGGTTAAATACCCTGCACACTTCAAAGGGTGGAGAAGTAAGACTGAGTCTGCACAGATGCACACATTCAACAATAACAAGAGCGTATTGAGCTGAACCGATACAAAGCAAAAGTACCTCACTTGGGTCATAGAATTAAGGGACTGTTCCTGTCATAAGCAATTGTAGAAAAGTAGAATGTTGGCATCTTTATTAATTTGTTTATTTATGTTTTTGTTAAACGGAATATCTGTTCCGGCAACTGTGTTGCCTCCGTGCACCCTTGCACCTGGATTGTGTTTATGGTTACAGCCCACATCGAAAAGACACACATATTTTGCCCATGGTATCACACAGTCAATTCACAGTCTGGGTGATCTTTCTCTTGGGTATTGGAGACTAATTCCATGGAAGGTAATCCATTTTAGGTTGATTCCTGCTGAAGCAAGATGTTGGGTGGATTTACCAACTGAAATAGTTGTTTTTTATACATACTCAGGGTGCGATTACTGAGTAGAAAAAAAACAAGACCAGGTTTTGTAAAAATTTTGGATCATTGATTTTGTTATATCAGACCTAGTGTGACTTGATTATAAGACTTTGGACACGCTTGCTTAATTTTACGAACACCAATTCAGAGATTGCTAACAATCAGTGTGAAATATGAAAAGGATACCTTATTGATTAATACCAATACGATTATTCTGTATACGTGTCATGTTGGCTCACTCATGTTATCCCTAAAGCTGTGCTGTGAACAGACCACAGCGATTTCTGTATTGTATGAGGTGGGTTGATTTTCCAACTGTGGTCAGTGTGTAATGAAAATCAATAACAAGAAAGGCAGGGTAACCATAGTAGTAGATGTCTCTCTTGTTCGAAGTCACCATACACACTAAAACAATGGCACCAAACCAAAGAAAACTGGGTTCAACAGGTAATACTGTATTTCTGTTGAGCATCTAATCTAAGGCTCCGTGATGACATCACAAGAAAGCACAATAGTGACGTCTATTTATCCTTTCAGGGAACTTAACCCTTCGCATGCTTTGGGCAGGGGGGAGTGTTAAATTGATGAACCACACATCAATTAAGTAGAAAGTGGATTTAATATAATAGCAGAGCAGGTACACAGCCAGACAGGTTAGCAGTCAGGAGTAACTGACACATTAGAATACAACTCATAGGAACACTCTGAGTAGAACGTGGAATGAACAGAGTTAAAGCAACATACCTGTATTACACAACATAACACATCCCCCTTTGAACATTATAGAAAATAAACTTATAACTTGTGCCCGACACCACCCCCCATCTAAACAAAAAACAAACATTACAAAGGAAAATTTTCAGAAATGTAATCCGCTAACCACACGGGAGGCTTTTTTTCACGCCTAGGGTTTCTGAAAACATGTACCTCACCATCACATGCAGAACTGGAAGAAGTAAAAGCACCCAAATCAGACGAAATCTGGCCAGAAATGTCTGAAACAGGACAACTGGAAGTGTTAGACGTCTGGAAAGCATCAGAAGACTTAGGACAAAACAAATCCTCTAAGTCAAACAAATCAGAAGACCTCTGTGAAGAAGCTTGATAAGAAGGATCAACCTGAGGAGGAGGACATTTGGCAATCCTTTTGAGGTTCCAAACACGTCCATCAGAAAGACGAACAGAATTGTTTAAAACTTCAACAATTTGCATAGGTTCATAAAAACTACTTTCCTCCTTGGAAGGCTTACCAGGTTTCTTGACCCTTACCCATTGACCAACAACCAAGCTAACATCTTTCACCTTATGCTTTGTGTCATACAACATTTTGCTTTTAAGATGCGAAGCTTGGCTCCTTTCCTTAACAACATCTTCAGACCAATTGACCACATTGGACTTAAACAACCATCCTGGAGTAAACTTGGTACGTGGATTCCTGCCACGCATAAGTACAAAAGGAGGAAAACCTGTAGCTTCACATATTGAGGTTCTGTAAGACCAAACCATCTTTAAAACTTGAACTTCCCACTCCTTATTCTTACCAGACATTTGAATTGTACTTTTAATGACACGGTTAAAGCGCTCAACCATTCCATTACTGTTTGGGTTGTATAGAGCAGTGGTCTTGTGCTTGATACCTAATGTATCAAAATACTCTTTTGCCTTATTAGAGGTAAATTGGACACCATTGTCACTAAGTAAAACTGAAGGAATACCTTCCAACGTGAAGGATGTATCCAAGAATTTTAAAACAGTCGCAGTATCAGCTTTGCTCACAACTTTTACAAAAGGCCACCTTGAAAATAAGTCCATTAAGACCAAAATGTATTTTTGCTCACTGCCAACTGGACCCATGATATCAATGGCTAAATGATCCCAAGGAGAAGTAGGTGCAGTCATGTTGCCCATAGGAGGCTTACAGACAACTAGTGATTTGTCAGCTGTTTGACACAACTTACAGTTCCTTACAAACTTATCAATTTCAGCATCCATACCTGGCCACCAAAAAGAGGTTTTAACAGTGCGTTTAGAACGGACTATGCCAAAATGCCCCTCATGGCATAGAGCCATGATGGACGACCGCAAAGTCTTCGGAGGTATGACTCTCTCTCCAAACCAGATGCTGCCATCTTGAACACTTAAATCTAATCTAACTTCCCAAAAAGGCTTCAAAGGATGCTTACTATCAACTTTCCTCGGCCAGGACCCAGCTAGATGGGATTTTACTAAGGACAACTCTTCATCTTTCAAATACTCATCAACCCACTTTTGCTTCAAAATGCCTGCACCTTCCATATCTTGTACATAGGCTACCTGGAAGGAATTCCACAATTCATCCTCACATTCATCGAGTTGCTTAGGCATTCTAGAAAGAAAATCGGCTATACAATTCTCTTTGCCAGGTACAAATTCCACATTATAACAATAATCTTGCAATTTAATAGCAAGTCTGGCAACTCTCGCTGAAGTGTTAACGGTACCTTCAGTAGTCAGGACTCTGAGTAATGGCTTGTGATCACAGCGCAAAATAAACTTAGTACCTAAATCCGATCATTTATCCTGACCCCCGAGCCCACTGTTGGTGCCCAGTGCCTGTACTCGATCCGGTGAAGTCTCCAGTCTGCATTGGTGTGTAGATCCTGTGATTCCTCCCTTCCTGTGATCGAGGGGAGTCGGCGGCAGAGTGCGGCCTGGCGGCCGGCCGGAACCGGGGTCCTCGAGTTTCGCGACGCCTGGTGGCAGCTGTGACCTGGCGGGTGCGGGTGGCATCCTCTACGCCGTCCTGGGCTTATCTCTCCGCCCGCGATCGCCTGGAGTTTGAGGCGGAACCAGCGACTCCTACCCATCGGCTCTTCCCCTGCACGACCGGCGAGTGGTGGCGGCGTGGCTGGGCCCTGCGACAGTCTGGTGGCGGGACTTCTTGTGCCCGGGGGCGACCGGGGCTGGACTGGTGGTCGGCTGGCCCCCCCTGATCCGCCTCCCCTGGCTAGGCCCGCTGGGTACGGCGACCCATGGACCGCGGACCCGCTGATTCTTCCTGATATATCCTGGGCGGCTGCCCGTGAGGACGAGTGTGGGTGCGGCCTGTCCTGCTGGGGTGACGCCGGGGCCCCGATTTTCGCGACATCCGATCGCAGCGTCCCTCCCCGGGGCCTCATCTGGGCCGCCCCGGTCCAGTTCTTGCGACAGTGCCCGAGAGTGGTGTTGGCTCTGCCCGGCGCTTGCCATGACCAGGGACAGAGGAGGTGGCCCGCCCAAGCATGGGCCCATAGATAAATTCACAGGGCCGAGTGGTGGCGCTGGGGCGACCGGTGGCAGCGGCGGCCCCGGGCCAGACAACGCAGCTCTCCTAGCGGCCATAACCCAGTCTCGGGACATGCTCGATGCCAAGATAGGCGCAGTCGGGGCGGATGTCACGCTCCTACGCCAGGACCTTCGCAATGCAGTGGAGCGGATTGCTGGGGTCGAAACCCGTGTCACGGAGACTGAGGCGGACATTAGTGGCCTAAAGAAGCGCCTTGCGGAGGTGGAAAGCGTCCAGAAGACACTGGCGGCCCGCGTGGAGGATGCAGAAGGGCGCGCGCGGCGCAACAACCTCCGCTTCATTGGTTTTCCGGAGCGGTGCGAGAAGGACAGCATGGAGAGGTTCCTGACCGGGTGGCTGGAGAGCTGGCTCCCTGAAGGGGCCTTATCTAGGTGTTTCGTGATCGAGAGGGCCCACAGGGCCCTGACCCAGCGGCCGCCGGAGGGTGAGCGCCCGCGGCCGGTCATAGCCCGCCTGCTGAACTATCATGACCGTGATGTTATCCTGCGGGAGGCGAGGAACAAGGGCTCCCTCGCCTTTGAGAATCATACCATTATGATTTTCCCGGACTACACAAAAATGGTGCAACAACAGCGGCACTCCTTCATGGACGCTAAGGCCAAGCTCCGGGGCCTCAAGCTCCAGTACTCGCTCCTGTATCCAGCTCGCCTGCGGGTCATATACCAGTCTCGTACCCACTTCTTTGACTCGCCAGAGGAGGTGTTTCGCTGGACGGATGAGGCAGTGCGACTTCGTCCCCATGCCCAACCGGGACTGGACCCGGGCAGGTCTCCAGGTTCGTCGCCGGAGCGGACACAACGCCAGCCCAAGAAGGGCCGACATCGGAGGTCTCGCTCCAAGAAAAGATCGGCTTCCGCCTGTGCGTCGCAATCGGGTGGCACCAGGGACTCTGAACACTCCGATGCGGGCAGCTGAACACTGTTGGGCCTCCATACATTCTGTCTGCTGCATATGGACTCGCTCTGCCTTGGCTGGTGAGACTGTCTTATTTTGTCCTTGATGTACCAGCCGGCTCCCATGTGGAGACTTCAGCTATAGACATGGGGACACTGTGTGGCTCGGAGGGTACCTTATACGGGCCTCAGACCCTCACGGATGTGAGTGTTGTTGGGGGGGTGGTGAGTGTGCGTCTTGGTGGGGTTTTGGGGATCCATTGGTATGGCGGGCCCTGAGTCCTCTGTTTTGGGCTCGGGTCTCTCCATGCCGCGACAGGTACTTCACTGTTTTTTGAGGTATTGGGGTGGGGGGGGTGGGGTTTGGGGGGGTGTTTTGGTGTTGCACTTGTTGTTGGGGGGGCTTTGGGCTGGAACGGGGGAGTTGTGTTTGCGGGCTGGGGGGGTGGGTCCACACGTGTCGGGGGCTGTGCTTTTTGTCGTTTTGCGGGTAGCACCTGGGTGGGAGGGTGGGCCAGATCTTGAACTGTGTGTCGATAATGGCTAGTGCTGCGAATGTGACTCCTTCGAAGACCCTGCGGGTGGTGACGTGGAATGTGCGGGGTGTCCTGGATAAGATTAAGCGGGGGGCTGTGCTGCGGTGGGGGAAAAGGGAGATGGTGGATGTTCTTTTGCTTCAGGAAACGCACATGCTGGGATCCAAAGCCCTTAGCCTCCAGAGGTTCGGCTACCACCAGGTCTATCATGCTGGCTTTACGAGGGGCTCGAGGGGGGTGGCCATACTGATTCATCGTAGGGTGGCCTATGTCCACGAGAAGCAATGGATTGACCCCCAGGGCAGATTTGTTTTTGTTAAAGGCCTGCTGGGCTCCGAGCCGGTGGTTTTTGGTAGTGTCTATGCCCCTCCCCCCCTGCAGTGGGCACTGTCTGAACGGCTGTTTGCGTTGTGGGACGAAATCCCCGAGGTCCTGACTGTGGTGGGGGGTGATTGGAATGAAGTCATGGATGTGGGCCTGGACCGCCAGCGGCGAGCGTGTGTGGTACCTAACCCCACCCCCGCGGCTGCCCCCACCCGGTTGAGTGCAACGGCGCGCAGTATGGGCTGGGTCGATGTGTGGCGGCATTTTCATCCCGCAGTACAGGCCTTCACGTATGTATCGGCGGTGCATGGATCATTCTCGAGGCTCGATTACTTGTTTGTACCCGGGGCCTGCCTGAGCCGTGTTAGGGACGCCTCGATACTCCCCAGGGGCCTTTCGGATCATTCCCCTGTCCTGGCCACTCTGACCCTCCCCGTTAAACGGCAACCTTTTCGCTGGCGTATGTCCGCCTGGCAGTTGCAGCGGCCGGACTACGTGGCGCACCTACGGGAGGCAATCGACCACTTCTGGCGCGAGAACTTGGGTGGGGGAGCCGATGCTGTTGTGGTGTGGGAGGCGCTGAAGCCCACGATCCGGGGCATCGACATAACTTGGTGTGTGGCCGCTCGGCGGAAGCACCGAGAGGCCATTGTGGCTGCCGCGGCCCGCGTGGAGGAGTTGGAGCAGCGTGGTCGACTTGGAGGTGAGGAGGGCGTGGTGCGCCAGCTCCTGCAGGCCCAGCAGACTTACTCCTCGGTCCTACATGAGGAGGCCCGGCAGGCGTGGCTCGCCACGCGCAGTAGGGTATATCAGTGGGGCGATAAGTCCTGCACCATGTTGCATAGACTTTGCCAGGCGACCTTCCAGCCCCTGGAGCTACCTGGTCTCACGGCGGGGGATGGCTCAGTCATAACCGACCCGGACCAATTGGCGGCCAGCTTTGCCCGCTACTACGAGGCACAATATGCCCCTCGCGATCCACTGAGGGAGAGCGGGATTGCCCCGTACTTGGATGCTTTACTCCCGCAGGCAGTCCCGGAGGAGACCAGGACGGCCCTAGAGGTCCCACTTACGTCCGAGGAGCTAGGGGAGGCCCTTGGCCAACTGAACACTGGGAAGGCGCCCGGCCCTAGTGGCTACCCTGCCGAATTTTATAAAAAATTCCACGTCCAGCTGGGACCCCACTTTCGCAATGCGCTAGAGGCAGCGCGGTCTAGGGGCGAGCTGCCACCTGACTGGCGTCATGCTGAGATTGTGGTCTTTTTGAAGCCTGGTAGGGCGCCTGACCGTCATGATTCGTACAGGCCTATCTCCCTCCTCAACATCGAGGCCAAGATCTTGGCGAAAGCCCTGGCGAACCGCCTTCTGCCCCTCATAGCCGACCTGGTCCACCCCGACCAGGCCGGGTTCATGCCGCACCGGGCCACCCGACACAATATCCGGCGGGCGCAGGCAGCGATCGACGCCATGAGTGCTAGGGATGAACAGGCCGCACTTCTCCTTGCGGACATGGACCGGGCCTTTGACTCGGTGAGCTGGGCGTATCTCTTCACCTTATTGGCCCGCCTAAACCTCGGGCCGGTCTTTCTGTCCTATATCCGCCTCCTGTATACCAATGTCACGGCGTTGGTCCGGGTGGCAGGCGCGGTCTCAGGACGCTTCCCAATCGGCCGCGGTACGCGCCAGGGTTGCCCGTTGTCCCCATACCTATTTGCCCTGGCCATGGAGCCCCTCGCGGCGCGGGTGCGGCTAGATGCCCAGCTGCGTGGCTTTGTCTGGAACGATACTCTTACAGATAGAATTGCACTCTACGCGGACGATGTCCTCCTGTTCCTTACGGATCTGCGGCGCTCTGGCCCCCGAATCCTGGAGATCATGCGGGGGTTTGGCGAAGTCTCCGGGCTTACCCTTAACTTATCTAAGTCGACCCTGTGGGTTTTGCATGGCGGAGTGGTGGCCGAAGATTGGGCTGCTGATCTACGAGTGGCGACGGACGGCCTGAAATACTTGGGTGTTTTCCTCTCGACCTCGCGGGCCGTGGCTTGGACGCGTAGTGTCCTACCGGTGTGGGAACGGGTCCAGACGGATGTTAAAACGTGGTCCAGGATGCCGCTTACGATCTTTGGGAGGTCGGCCATCTTTAAGATGGTGGCGCTACCGAGACTGCTGTACCAACTCCAACATTTCCCGCACCCTATAGGCATGGAGTGGTTTCGCCAGGTGAACTCTGTGCTGGGCCGCTTCCTGTGGGAGGGCGGAGCAGCCAGGGTGGCCTTAAAGACATGTTTTCTATCCACCTACTGTGGTGGCTTGGCCACGTCTGATCTCCTCTCCTACTACCAAGCATCGCATCTGCTTGTTCTTAACGATTGGTGGTATGGGGATAGGAGTGATCCGGCATATGCCCTGGAAAGGCATCTTATGGGTGACCATACGCTCCACACCGTTCTATACTCGGCACGTATACGCCGTGGGTTGCCATCGGTGACAAGGGTGGTCTTTGCAGTGTGGCGGCAGTCCTTGCGCCGCTTGGGATGGTGGGGCAAGTTGACGGCGGAAACGCCGCTGTGGCACAACGGTCTGCTTCCAGAGCTGGCGACTCTGGCTGGGTTCGAGGGTTGGGAGACTATTGGGATTACTCAACTGGGCCACGTCGTGTCCGGCGCAACCCTCAAGTCCTTTGCAGACCTCCGAGTGGAATTCCAAATGCCTCAGTCCCAGTTTTTCCGTTACTTACAGCTGCGACATGCCCTCGCCCCAAGCATTGCCGGCCTGGACTCCCTTCCGGAATTTAGCCCAATTGAGGCGAAAGTCTTTATGGGCGACCTGGGAGACAAGAAGGTTTCCAGGATCTACCAGACTCTGGTTATTCACTGCTCGTCTACTCTCAGCTCCCTCCGGGAAGCCTGGGAGGTGGACGTGGGCACTCTGGACGAGGACGACTGGAGAGAGGCCCTGGAGTCTCCTCGTGGCACCGCTATCGCGGTTCGGCTCCGTCTCATACAATTCAAGTATCTACATCGTGCCTATTACACACGTGAACGACTGTGGAGGGCTGGTTTGATTGAGTCATCGGAGTGCCTGCGATGTGGTGAAGTGCCTGGCACCTTGTTGCACACAGTATGGTCATGTGGTCGCCTGGCTGGCTTCTGGAGGGGTGTATGGAATTGCCTGGCTAAGGTCCTGGGCTGGGATCTTCCCCGTACCCACCGGCTGGGCCTGCTGCACGTCATGGACGGGGTTGGGGGCAACATCTATAAACGTCACCTATTGCTTCTGGGCCTGGTGGTGGCTAAGCGCGACTTGGCTCGGGCCTGGAAATCTGTGAGGGCCCCCCCCCTGTCGGCATGGAAGGCGGGACTGGACTATTTTATGGGTCTTGAGAAACCGATTTTTGAGGCGCGGGGCTGCCCGCGCAAGCACTTCAAGATCTGGAAGCGGTGGGCTGACTACCGTGGCCTATCCTTGGAACCCCCGGCGGAACCGGAGGAGGACATTTGATCGCAGCGCTGTCTCTGGCCCTAAAGGCACATCCCAGGTTGCTTCATGCTTGCTTCTCTTATATGAACCATCTCTGTATTGCCTCTGTACATGTGTGGAAGGGGGGGGGGGGGATAGTGGGTACGGGTGGGGGTGTAGTTGGGGTTGGGATGGGTAGTTGGGATTTTAAAGCTGAGCTTCATTGATACTTGCTTAAGTATTTCTTGTGTATGTGATCCTTGCATTGATCTTGATGTGGTGACCTTGGTGTGGGAAGGTGCCTCATGCTTGTCATTCTTTTGCTCAATAAACTTGGTTGTGAAAAAAAAAAATAAACTTAGTACCCCATACAAAAGCTCTAAAGTGATTAACTGCCCATACACATGCCAAAGTTTCTTTTTCAATAGTAGAGTATTTTTCCTCTGTAGGCGAGAGTGACCTGGAAGCATAAGCAACAATTTGTTCCTTACCATTCACATCTACTTGGGATAAAACCGAACCCAAACCTTTAATGCTGGCATCTGTGGTGATAATAGATTGGACATCAGGATTAAAACTTTTTAAAGAAGCAATATTGGCAATACAACTTTTGATGTCTTCAAAATCTTGTTCACATTCTACTGACCAAGCAAACTTTGTCTTGTTCTTTAACAGCTGTCTTATATTATATGTTCTGGTCGCAAAGTTTGGAATGTATTTTGAACAAAATTCGGCTAAACCAATAAAGGATCTGACATCATCTTTTCCCTTGGGGGAAGGAGCACATCTGATAGCATCAACTAAGTTGGGTTTTGGTTTAATCCCATCACAATCTATAACATGCCCTAGGTAAGTAACATGATCACTGGCAAAAGTACATTTGGTGTATTCAACAGTTAAACCTTTGTCATTCAGGATGCTTAAAACTTCATTTAAAGTGTTGTCATGATCTGCCCTTTCCTTTCCAAAGATGAGAATGTCATCTTGAAAAAACTTTGTGTTTTTAACTGTGGAAAACAACCTGTGCATTAAACGCTGGAAAACAGCTGTGGCCGAAGCCAAACCAAAAGGCATCCTTTTAAATTGGTAACATCCTTGTGGGGTTATGAAAGCAGTGTATTTTCTGCTGTCTCTAAACAAAGGGATCTGATGGTACGCAGATGATAAGTCGATTGTAGTGAACCATTTAGCCCCGTCAAGCAAAGCTAACATCTCATTGATCTTTGGCAGAGGGAATTGATCTACCACTATATTATCATTTAAGTGGCGAAGATCCACACATAATCTTAATTTACCATTGGATCGTTTCACGACCACCAAAGGGGAAACCCAAGCAGACGCTTCAATCGGTTCAATTATGTTAGATGAGACCAATCTCTCAAGTTCCGTAGCTACGTCTTTTCTTAAGGCGATTGGCACACTTCTAACCTTGTGGATCTTAGGTACAGCAGAATCCTTCAAAATTATTTTGTGTTCAAAATCTTTCAACTTGCCAATTGTCTTTGAAAAAACTGCAGGGAATCTTTTTAACAGTTCCTCACCAGTTTTGGTGCCCTCATCCATCACTAAAACTTTTTCCACAGAGTTGGGGTCAAGAATAATATGTAAATCCCCTTGGTCTTTCCACCCTAAAACAGATGGACCTTTTTTTGATACATACAACTTGCCATATGATCTACGGTTCTTGAACTCAAATTTCAGCCAACGAAAACCAACAATATCAATCTTGCCACCATCATAACCTTCAGGGTCAATATCTGGAGGAGATAGTTTTGGACCAACTCTGTCAACAAATGAGTTACGCCATATATCTTCGTTTATGATCGTATAAGGCGAACCAGAATCAGCATAAACCTTGATGCGCACCCCTCCTATATGTATCCAACATTCAGGTTTGTTATCAACAAGCAAACAGCCATCCCTAATGTTGAGGAGTAATTTCTTTTTCAAGACTACAGCACAGTCTGATGCTTGGTCCTCATCACTAGAAGTGTTTTCATCAGAGGCAAGGTCCTCTTGAATGCACTTGACAGTCTTTGTCCTTCTTCTACATGCTTTGGTGTAGTGACCATACAGTCCACAAGCACCGCATTTACTCTTTTTTGCAGGACACGACTTGGCAAACGCCAAATGTTCTAAACTACCACACCTATAACATTTGGGAGGTTCATTACTGTACTTAGGCTTTGCCCATGTTTCACTTTTTTGTTTAAAATTACTGCTTCTTTTTGAACTTGCATCTATTTTAGCAACTACATCTTTGCTGACACTTTCTGATTTTAGAGCACTCGCACATCTACTAGATGACTCAGCTTTACGAACTAAAGCTAGGATGTCTTCTAAACAAGCATCACCATTCATTCAAAGACGTTCCTGAATTGCAGGATTATTAGCGTGCATTACAACTTGGTCGCGAATTAAATCTTCCAGTAAACCACCAAAAGCGCAATCATCGCCCATTTTTCTCAACTCACCAACATAGTCATCCACAGATTCATTTTTAGACTGTTTTCTTTGGTAAAATTTGTAACGCGTAATGCCCATACATACCTTCGGGGAGAAATATTTGTCTAAATTGGATAGAGCTACTGTGAAAACATTACTATCCCCTCCCCCTACAATGGGCTTGTTCATTTGGTTATAACATTTGAGTCCTTTTGGACCCAAAGAGTGTAAAAGAATACGTTTCTTTTGATCAGCAGACATTTTACCATCGGAATCCACAGTGTCAATATAATTGAGAAAATAGTCTTTCCACTCTAGCCATTTCAACGTTGGTTCAGAACCTTTGCACCAGAATTCCTGAGGGTTACTTAAGGAAAATGTTTGTTGACTCATGTTGATGTAAAATAAAAAAAATGAGTTAATAAAAATAATTGATGATTGCTGAAGTAAGATATCAGTAAGGTATACAGCTGTTTATGGTGGAATTGTTCAGTGAGTAAAAACACAGGTTCCTTTTTTACACTGTCCAGTCTTCACCACCAATAGGTTGGAAATGTAGAAATTCTTGAAAATGTCAAAAAATTAGATAAGCAGCATAGTTCGAAGCATTAAACAGAGATTACCTGTGACCGCGATGTAAATCCGACTTGTGGGTGTCGAAATTGGCAATTAAACAAAAAAAACGTCTTCCGTTTTTTTTTTCATTCATAACGAGTAGGCCTGCCCAATCCAAAATGGCTGCCAGGCATCATGTGATGCGCCACGTTCTCAGCGAACGTATGACGTTACAAACAAGCAACGCGAGTCGCAGAGAGAACCTCCAGGCTTGAGGACACGCGCATTCGATGTGCGTTTTGAAACAGCAACGGTGAGCGCTCGAGCGCAGATGTCAAAGCGCATTGAATATATCCAAAGTAAGAATAAAAATAAAGTCTTAGTAAAAATAAGGCGTCGCTCACCAGGCTTTGTTGCGCTAAAGCGATTAGTGTCCTCAGTACGTTGTTTAAATGTCGTAACGTCGTCTCTGCTCCATTCGTCGTCTCGTCCACTAAGAAAGTCAGAATTTCAATAAAAAGTGGTACACAGGCTTCTAAAAAATCATCCCGATCGTCGCCAGTTGTTAAATTGATGAACCACACATCAATTAAGTAGAAAGTGGATTTAATATAATAGCAGAGCAGGTACACAGCCAGACAGGTTAGCAGTCAGGAGTAACTGACACATTAGAATACAACTCATAGGAACACTCTGAGTAGAACGTGGAATGAACAGAGTTAAAGCAACATACCTGTATTACACAACATAACAGGGAGCTGCCTGACGTAAAGGAGCTAATGTGCAACGGATGGCTCCCTGCTGTCTGCGCATATGGCACTGGAAATCCCTTTGTTGCGGGCACCAGAGGGATTTCATTTGTTCCAAAACAGCCTCGGGAGCTGGAGTATAGCTCCCCTAGCACCTGAGGATGTTCTGATTTTTGAGTGAAATGCAGGTCAGCACTCACGTCACTGAAAACAACAGTCAATGAGCTGATCGGCGGCCCATTGCACTTTCACTGCCTACATGCATGCGGGGCAACCTCAGCCCCCCCAAGCCCATAGGCAGGTGGGAGAGCTATCTCCCCTTTTGAATGGTACCCCTTCCTAGTGGATCCCTGCTTGGGGATCTCTGAAACAGGGTGATTCCCAAGCAGGGATTCACCACTAGACACTAGGGGGGAGACGGCCCCTTGCTCCCCTAATGTTTTTGGGTGCTTTCTGCCCAATATCCCCCAATCTGCCTCTGGGGAGGGAGGTATCATTTTTATTGAGGGACCAAGGGGAACACTAGGTGGTGGGATATTAGTGTAGGTGTTGTGATCCGACATAGAAATGTGAGTAAATGTGATTTTTTTAAAACTAAATTTGAGGTTAGCAGGGAATTCTGGGTAGGAGACCTTTGGGGAATACATGCAAACCACACCTTGCTGGACTTCCCAGAGTGTCTAGTTTTTTGAACAGTCTGGGTTTGGTTTGTTTCCCTAGATGGCCACCGAGCCCAGGACCAAAAACGCAAGTTATCCCCTTGCAAAACAAGGTTATTTTGTGATAGGTAATTTTGATGTCTCCACAATATATTTTGGTAAAATGTGGGCCCTTCCCTGCTGCTTGAACTTGGCCCATCCACACAAGGGCGGTACCAATTTTTATCACCAGACCTGAAGGGAATGCTGGGAGGTAGGAATTTTGTGTCAGTCCAGTAATTCCACAATTTTCCAACAGAAATGTGAGAAAAATGTGAATTGTCTTAGCTAAATTTGACGTTTGCAGGGGATTCTGGGTAGGAAAATGCTGGGAGATCCATGAAATCCACACCTTCCTGGACTCCCCTGGTGTCTAGTTTTCAGAAATGTCTTGGTTTGGTAGGTTTCCATAGCTTTCCGCTGAACCTGGGACCAAAAACGCAGGTGTCTCCCTCGCAAAACCAAATCTTTTTGTGATTGATAATTTTGAATTCTCCACAGTATGTTTTGGGCCATTTACTGTCAAGGGCACTATGCCTAACAGCACAATTGAGGTACCATTTTCATCGGAGACTTGGGGTAATGCTGGGAGTGTGGACGTTTTTGGCTCCCCTCAGATCCCAGAAGTTTCCATCACAGAAATGTGAGGAAAATCTAAATTTTTTTTGCTAAGTTTGAGGTTTGTAAGGGATTCTGGTTAACAGACCCTGGTGAGAGCCACACAAGTAGCCCAATTCGGGATTTCTCTGCATGTCTAGATGTCAAAGATGTAGAGGTTTGCTAGGATTGCTTAGGTGCCGGGTAAGGTAGGTCCAAAGTCCACAGCTAGGCACATTGCGAAAAAAGGGTCAGTTTTCACTGGAAAATTGTGATATGTCTACTTTGTGATTTGGGCCGTTTCCTGTCAGGGCCACTAGGCCTACCCATACAACTAAGGTAGCATTTTTATCAGGAGACATATGGGAACATAGAATAGAAAAACAAATGTTATCACCAATTGACTTTCAATGCATTTCTACCTTACAAATGTAAGACAAAGTGTAAAAAAAAATCATCTTGAAAAATGCCTCCTAATTCACATTCTAGTATGGGTACCCACAAATTCATAGATGTGCAAATAGCCACTGCTTATAAACTCCATATTCTGTTCCCATTTCGGAAATACATATATTTCTGTGATCCCTATTTTTCATTTTTTATATTTTACTAAATGAATTGCTGTATACAAGCTACACAATGAAAAAACATTGCGAGGCGCAGCTCAGTGTCTGGCTCTGGGTACCCCGGGTTCTTGGTGAACCTACAAGCCTATATATCTCTGCAACTTGAAGGGTCCAGTGGACGTAATGTTATATTGCTTTAAAAAATCTGACCTACTTGTAAGAAGTTACAGGTGAAAACGTAGACATATATGGCTGTTTTTTTCAACTTTATTTCAATATTTTTTATTTTCAACTATTAGTTTCTAGAGGAAAACCTTGAAGGATCCACACAAAAAAATACTTGCTGAATTCAGAATGTTATCTACTTTTTGGAAATGTATAGCTATCCAGGATCCATTATTGATTTCGCACCCATTTCTACAACTACCTGAAAGGAAGTTGAAAGCCAAAACAATAGCAAAAATATGTCCCAGTAAAATGCGAAAACTGTTTAGAAAATGTAGGTTTTCAAGACATGTCTGCCTGTTTCTGAAAACTGCAAAGGTGGTGATTTTAGCACTGCAAACCCTTTGTTGGTACAATTTGTAGAAAAAAAACAGACGCTTTCTTCTTCGGCACTTTTTTCCCATTTTCCAAATAAAACAAAAGCTTTGCTGTAT
This sequence comes from Lissotriton vulgaris, assembly GCF_964263255.1. Taxonomy (NCBI): domain Eukaryota; kingdom Metazoa; phylum Chordata; class Amphibia; order Caudata; family Salamandridae; genus Lissotriton; species Lissotriton vulgaris. The sequence continues at coordinate 994,226,950 of NC_141698.1, forward strand.
TTTGGATAATTTCTTGGTCCCCTCCAGGTAAATCCATAAACCCTGAGTAACTTTGGAATCCTCAGGATGCTGGAAGAAAAGGACACATATTTGGCGTGGATATCTTATGTGGACAAAATGTTACAGGGGCCCAAGGACATACTACACCAAATGGCGGAAAAAGAGCCTTAGCACTGCGGGGGAAGGCCCTGCAGTAAAGGGGTTAAGTCCTCCATGTATGACAAACAACACCATCTAGCGAGAGAGGGCAGCATCGCTGAGAGACTGCAAGGGCACTCAACATCATTGCTTTATTTTTCTCATATTCCCAGCCCCATTCCCCTTAAAGGCAGATCCTTTCACATGTAAAAACTCTGTGATGAATTGTCTAGATAGTCATTAGGTATTAGTAGCTAGTTCTGGATTTTATCCTGCTCCCACAGGTTCAAGTACCAGGGGGGTGCCTTACATCTTGACACATACGGTATATTTTTGACTTCACAATATTATTGCAACAATATTGTTGTTCCACTATACTTTTAAATCAAAATATACTGGCTCTGTGATTAATGCATTACCTATTCTCTTGAAAAACAATTATTAGTTTGTTTGCTGAGGACATATATTCATTATATTGAACACCTGCTGGCAAAGAAGCTTCTATCCAAATGGGCTAAATAATTCCCTTATGTATACTTTTTTAAGTCTGGTTAAGTTCCTTTGTTACCTATATACTTGGAATCTACAGATATTAACAATATGGCACTAGGGGTGGGTGTAATTTACACAATTCCACATAGCGTAATCATATGTACTTACCAAGACATTCTTCAAGATTATGTGAGAACAGTAGTTCTGCATTTAGTGCTATTTTCTTAGTGTGAAACTGCCCCCTCGCTTCAAAAATTAATCTGAGGATGAATTATGCATTGAGAAATAGTGCTAAATGCAAGAGAACATGAATAGTGTGGGTGAGCAGCCGCTTGCACTTACTAAATTACTAACGTGCTCTCTGCATTTAACATTATTTTCTCACCACAGAAAGCACCCACACACCCAAAAAGGCCGTAATGATGAACCCAATAGCAAGCAGCCACTTATGCTCACTTAGGTCCGATTACAAGTCTGGTGGTCCACGGACCCCCAGACTTGTGGGGGCACAGCTGTGGTGGTCTCCCGACCGCACTGTTATGACTCAAACAGTGGGACCACCACAGCCCGCCGCAGCCACCAAGGAACTACAGTTCCTTGGCAGTGTTTTGGCAGTCTCAAGGCAGTAATATGCTTGGCGAGACTGCCGCGGTCCCGCCAAGCATATTACAAGTTTCCTCTCTGCCACAGTTTTCATGGCAATCTCACTGCTGTGAAAACCGTGGCAAAGAGGAAACAAAGGGGGCCCTACAGGGCCATCTTGTGCCTCATGCCTTGTGGATGCACACATAGGGGACCCATGGTGTCTTGCCACTGTGCAAGACGCAGTGTCACCTCTTGGCACTGGAATCTGGGAAGGATTTTACACACATGCTGAAGGAAAATGGCTTCTCTCCTCTGTGTATTCTAATATGAGTCTGAAGAGAACGTTTTGCTGTAAAGGATTTTCTGCAGACTTCACATGTAAATGGTTTCTCTCCTGTATGAGATCTTAAATGTTTTCTAAGCTGTGCTCTGTCCATAAATTTACAATGACAGTGTGTACATTACGGAAGAGAGTGACCTGTGTGTACTCAATAGTGACTTCTGGCTAAAATACTTTCCACACTAGTCACAAGTAAAGACTGTCTGTCCTGCATGAAGGCTCATGTGTTCCTAAAGAGAATGTTTTGTTGTCAAAGCTTTGCTGCAAACAGTGCAGGTGTATCGATGCTGCCCAGTGTGCATCCTCTCGTGAACCTCCACATCAAAAACAAAGCCCACCAGACAGGAGGAAACTCCTAATCTGTGGTCTGACCATGAATTTGGCAGTGCAGCGGTGGAGTGGACTCGTTGCCGTACTGCCAAAGTTTTAATCGGGCCCTAAATGTCCTCTTGCAGTAGGTTTTTCCCCCAGAATTACTCTTGGTTACAAAAGCGGGCATAATCGTGTTAATGTTGGCAATTCCATGCCAAAAAGTAATTCAGAATTAGAAACACTACTCCAATAACTCTGGCGCAATTGAAAATATGCCAAGACCGATATGTCAGCAGGCCCCACACCAATGAAATATTGCATTGGTTAACATTTTCTGTTATTTAATGCTTTGTAACGGGAAGGGTTGGAATTTGGCCTGGCACTGTACTGACACCTTGAATCAAATGGCTGCAACACTTATGGCCTCCACCCAAACTGGCTTCTGCAGTGCAGAATTTGGGGACTATATTTTATTTGAATATATCATATCACCTCAAGTTTAAGACTGTGCACTATGATCTTTATATCCCATTAAAGATCTGTCCTTTACTGTGGCAAGGACTAGGACAGGATGCTGTGAAGGCCTGTAAAATGTTCCTTTTGATTGCCTGAGGAAAGGAGGAATTCTTCCTGTACTCAGCAGCACACACAAACAATTGTCTAATGTCTCCTTAAGAGGCTCCCAGTTATCAGGAAAGAGCCAGAATGGGAGAAATTCTCCATGCCAGTCATGTAGTTCTTGTTTGAGGATTATGATTTATTCAGAAGTAGGCAAGCAGAGGACAAAGTCCTTCCTGGCATCAGGACAGAGAGAAGAGCTGAGCAAAGTCTTTCAGCACAAATCAACAGAAATACGGCTGCAAGAAACATAACTTTGGGAAGAAATTGTAGCAAGTGGGCAAACAACATGACGAAAATTAAGTTAACAAATGTATTGTGCTTCATCCATCACTGGTCAATATTTCATTATATATGGTTCAAACAGGAACTGATATCACAGTCTTTACTCCTTCTTGGCAACACCAGGTAGCGGTCTCTGGATACCATCATCTTTGGCAGCCAACAACCAAGACCAATGTTTAGAGAATGGGCTAACAAACAATATAATTACATTTACCCCTTGTCTTTTGTAGGCTAAATCTATTAGAGCGCAACAATTGTAGATACAGATCTATGTAGGGTCATTTTGAACACATACTCAGTGGGCAGAATATTTATTATCATGATGTCTATTTTTGTAATTCATGTATATTCAATCATGTCCGATATTTAATGTCTATCAATGTGCTTTTTATATCTAAGTGATTGTTGTTGAAAACAGTAGACAAGAAGTACGAAAAAGAGGAATAAGATGAAAAAAGAATAAACTAAAAATATATTTTTATATATATGTTGTTTCATGTATTTTGATTCAATAGTGGTCCACAGGTCAAGAGTTTCTACACCAATATCCAGCACTGAACTCGGTGCACCCCCCCCCCCTTTTCCAATATTGTTGTTTTCCTTGATAGGGTAGTATCTTTTGTCAGGGCCCCAATTTTTTCAAACTAAGAGACCATTATCTTAGAAAGAGCCATTCATAAAGCTTTTCATCCAACACGCGGGACAGGAAGAACCCCAAGTTTGACAGCTTTCCCTGATGGAAATCTATGGGCTCCAATTGCCACCCTTCCCCACCCATGCTATATGCAACTTGCAGAGCTCCTCCCCCAAGAAGCACAACCATGGAAACACCCAAGCTGTCCTGGATCAATTCCTCCGTATTTAGCACACTTTCTTGATTTTGCTCTTAATACAGTCTGTGGCTGATCCCAAGTAGATAATTCTTAGACCGCAAAGTTGAAAAGTTCAGGCCTAATGCCAAGGTCACCAACTAGCATATGCAAATTACACTTTGACCTGTTTGCGAATTGAGTTTCATTTTAAAATGGGACTAATCTACTCCTAATCAGTCACATGGATGTCAAACACTTGGAAAGGGGCGACCACTCAGTCCCCCGAACGTATGGTTGGGTGCCCCGATCCTCCCGGGAAACCATTTTGGGCGGGGGGGCGTGTCTCGGCTGGTATGCCCGAAGCGGCGTAGCCGGGGCGCGCCTTTTCCCGCCCAGGAGGGGTTGTCCTAGACACCTACACCGATGACCACGCCCAGTAGGCGTACCGGAGGAGGGTACACGCCCTCCCGCAGAAGAATAAATTGAGCGGGAATCCGAAGAAGCGTCCTCTTGTTCCTGCGCTCTGAAGGCCGCGCCCACTCGTTGCTCGAGAGCCCTCGACGGAACAAGCAGCAATTTTGAGAACTTGTAATTCTTGTGTTTCTCTTTCAGTTACTCGAAGGCGAAGAGTCCAGGACCTCGTTGATCGTCTAGGAGCGGATAATCGAAACCATGGCTGGCAAGAAAGCAGGAAAGGGTTCCGAGACGGATAAAGTGCTACGCATGTTGGTGAACCGGATGGCTGGCATGGAGCGGAAACTCGGTCAAGTCCCATCGATCGGTCGAGGTTTGGCGGAGGTCAAACAACAACTGGCTGCACTGAGCAATCCTGGTAACCCTAAGAAGGTAATAGGCCCGGCCTTACCAGGAATCGTCCCAGAGGGTAGAGGGAAGCGGGTCAAGAGGAGGACGGTTTCAGGGGAGGTTCCGGTCCCAGAGGTTCCGGTCCCAGAGGTACCCCCGGCCACCCCTGTCATACCGTCAGACAACCCGGTACCAATCCCAGACGCGGGTCAACCGATCCCGGTAGTAATTACCCCTGCTAACGATGAAGATATGCCTCCTGAATTGGCCACCCAGTTGGCTGCATGGCTCAATAAAAAGGCAGGGGGTGCCAAGGCGCCCGGAGACACGGCAGAAGAGGCCAAGCTACTAATCCAGCAATTGCGGCAGTCGCGAGATGCCGCACAGGCGAATCTTCCTCTTATTCCCCCACAGGTGACACCGGTAGGACCTGCAGTTGGTCTCGAGAAAACGGCGGTAAGCTCGCTTTGCCAGTGGCGGGGGAGGGCTCATTACCCTCAAGGCGGGAGAGGGTGGCACAGCACATCCCTATGGCCACAAAAGAGTTAATATGGGGAGACAAGTATGTCAATATCTTTTCATTATTAACTGACCATCGCGAGATCGAGTATGCTAAAACCCAGAAAGATTTGTGGCACCCGAGCGTGTGGCGCGCCAAGATGGCGGAATTCAGGGTGGATGAAACGATAACGAATTGGGCGAAGGCCTTTGCAATCTTTACTGCAGTTATGGGGGAACATAAACCCGAGGTGTTAACTGAACTGTCTTGCTATCAAACTCGTATTATGGATTTTTATGCAATGTATGAGGGAGAGGAATGGAAAGGTTATGACACGAAATTCCGAAAAGCGAAAGAATATGATGCCTCTCTGACATAGGACTGCCTCGACTCGGTCTCATGGCATAAGCAGCTCCTGCCGGGGACGGCAGGTACATCCTCGCCGGCCGGGAGTGGGTCTGGGGCCTTCCGCCAAAAGCCCTCGGTGCCCTTTCGAGCAGGCGCCGGTATCGATCACCAGCCGAAAACCGGCAGGAATGGCGGCAAGCGGGGGGTCTGTTGGGGCTTCAATCGAGGCAACTGTAACAGACCGCAAGGAACATGTAGGTTCAAGCATGTGTGTGCGGGCTGTGGGAATTCCTCACACCCAGACAGTTCATGTAGATCAAAAAATAACGGGCAGGAGGAAAGGGAGGGTCCAAGCAGGAGTAAGGTAGAACGTTGTGACCAATTGCCAACACCCGTTGATCTCATGGCTATGACCCCTTGGTTAAACAAATACCCTGATCATGTCTCCGCTGGGGTGTTGAGGAAGGGATTCTTGCACGGCTTCCACATCCCGGCGGGGGATTTTCGAGGGAACTCCTTTTGTAAAAACCAGTTATCGGCGCAACATAATCCAAGTGTGGTAGAGAAAGAAAAATTGCAAGGGAAGTCAGCTTAGGGCGAGTGGCAGGGCCTTTTCATCGCCCACCGGTGGCGGATTTCATCTGTTCCCCGTTAGGGGTTGTCCCGAAGAAAGACCCAGGGGAGTTTAGACTTATTCATAATCTGTCGGCTCCAAGGGGTTCCTCGGTGAACGAGGCCATTGACCCAGAAGTCTGTTCGGTGCGGTACGCATCGTTTGATGGAGCCGTGGCCATGCTGAATCGCCTGGGCCCCGGGGCGCTGATGGCGAAATCAGATATCGAGTCGGCGTTCCTGTTGCTCCTGGTACACCCGCAGGATCAGCGTTTGCTGGGTTTTGTATTCCAAGGGAGTTATTACATGGATAAATGCATGCCTGTGGGTTGCTCCATTTCTTGTGCCTATTTCAAAATGTTCCGTTGTTTTTTTAGAGTGGGCATTCACCGAGGCCACAGGGCATAGGCATGTTATGCATTATCTTGACGACTTCCTGTTATTGGGAGCAGCCGGCGACACGAAATGTGCGCAGGCGCTGCACGACTTCTGCATCCTCATGAGGGAGGTTGGAGTCCCATTGGCACCAGGTAAGACGGTTGGGCCATCTACTTCACTGGAGTTTCTGGGAATTGAGCTCAATTCTGTGGAGGGATGTTTCCGTTTGCCGTTGGGAAAGGTGGCCAAATTTAGGGCTTCCTTGAAGCTATGCCTTGGTAAGGAGAAAGTGACCCCGCACCAGTTGCAGCAAACAGTGGGTCAGCTTAACTTTGCCTTGAGAGTGATACCGATGGCCTGCCCCTTATCACGCTCTATTGCACAAGCTATGGTTGGTCTCAAAGAAGGACACCACCGTGCGAGACTGTCTGCAGAGGTTCGCCAGGATATGCGCATTTGGTTGGCATTTCTGGCGGACTTCAACGGTCGAGTAGTGTGGAACAAGCCGCCAGCATCTTCAGATGAACTAGGTCTGTGGACTGACTCGGCAGGGAGCGTGGGATTTGGCGCCATTTTTGGGAATCGATGGTCGGCGCAAACATGGCCGGCGTGGTGGCACTCCAGCGGTCTCACAAGTAACATTGGGTTCCTGGAGCTATTCCCCATTTTGGTTGCTCTGATGGCATGGCCAGACGATTTCAGAGACCGCTCAGTGGTGTTTTGGTCTGATAATATGACTGTTGTCGAATGCATTAACCAACAAGCAGCACGCTGCAAATGGATCTTGAGATTGTTGAAAGAGGTTGTGCTGCTTTGCATGAGACTGAATGTTCAGTTCAGGGCGAAACATGTGCCGGGTGTACTGAATCATGCGGCTGATGCACTCTCTCGTTCACATATGCAGGCGTTCAGGGGTTATCTACCTACAGCGGACCTAGTGGCGGCACCATTCCCCGAAGCACTTTGGCTAATCGGTGCCCCGGATTACAAGACCTCGTGGCAGCAAGCTTAGCCCCCAGGACAAGGAAGGCATATGAAGGAGCGTTTCGTTCCTATTGCACATTTTTGGGTCCGGCAGGGGATCAGAGCTGGGGTCAGGAGGAATCCTTCCTGGGGTTCCTGGTAGCACTGCACAGGGAGGGCCGATCAGTGGCAACGGCCAATAGGCATAGGTCGGCCATTTCATTCATGGCGCAGGTGCATGGCATAAAAGACCCAACAAGTTCCTTTTTGGTGAAAAAAGCCCTTCGCGTCTGGCAGCGCCTCGAGGGCCGCAAGCAAGATGAAAGGCGCCCGATTGGCTTACGTAGATTGTCTCTACTCATAGCGAAACTAGACGGGACATGCTCCTCCCAATACGAAGCAGTTCTGTTCCGGGCAGCTTTTGCATTAGCTTTCCACGGGGCTATGCGGGTGAGCGAACTGGTTGCAAGGAATAAGAAAGACGTTGAGGGAGGCTTGTGCAGGGATCACGTCCAAATTAGGGGTGATTCGATGGTGGTCACGATAGCCAGGTCCAAGACCGACCAAGGGGCTATGGGAAATAGTGTTATTGTGCAGCGCGCACGAGGGTCCCCCACGTGCCCGATAATGTGCATAGAGGAATACTTGGCACTGAGGGCGGCTACATGGGGGGGGAGTTTGCTGAGGCACAAGGATGGCACCCCACTGACGAGGTTTCAGTTCCAGAGGGTGTTAGCACTGACAATCGCTGCGGCGGGCATGGACCCGTGCGATTTTGGGACCCACTCCTTTAGGATAGGGGCTGCTACTGAGGCTACAGCCAGGGGTCAGAGTGCGGACGAAGTGAAACAGTTGGGACGATGGTCCTCGAATTGCTTCAAAAGGTATGTGCGATTGCACATGTTATAAAGAACAAGTGGCATGCACTCACGCTTCTTGTCTTTTGTTTTAATTACAGTTTCGCGAGCCTGTCACGCGGGGCGGAATTTGCAGTCGACCCAGTACCAGGAGACCAGCGGTCTTGGATCACCGTCTAGAGAAAGAGTGGTATGGGTCGTGGGCCACTCATACGTGAGGCGCGCCGGGGACGTATTCAAAGCAGGTGACGCGACTCGCGCAGCTGGGGAATACGGGTACAGAGTGGCCTTCCATGGGAAGGGCGGGCTCTGTTTTGACCAATTCGAGTCATTTGTAGAGGGTCTCTTAGGGCGGCAAAGGTCACCGCCATCTGTAGTCATAGTACACCTGTGGGGCAATGACTTGGTGGCACTGGGTAGACGAGTGTTGTTTGAACAAGTTTTGTCTGCTGTTAGCTGGTTGGCGAAAAGAATCCCGGGGTGCACGATTGCCTGGTCCCACATGATTCCCAGGAAAGTATGGCGGGGGGGCCTTTCGGTATCAGCACTGAACCATTCATTGAAGAGGGTAAACAATAAAATTGGTAGATTGTTTCACTCTGCGCAGTTGCATAGCATTCCTCATGGGTGTATTCGGGGTGATCACATGTATCTGAATGATGGGGTTCACCTGTCCCGGGAGGGGAATGATTTACTCATTGGAGACTTCATAGCATGGCTAAGGGGTTTGAGGAAGCATGACCTTTAGGAGGAGTTGGGGGGGCCGGATAGTCGGTCAACTATCCGGCCTGTGACGGTAAGGTCATGATCGGTGAGCAGTAATTTCAAGGTCCCTAGAGGGGGGTGCCACCCAGAATGGATAGGAGCGCCCGGGGGGAGGCGGCCATTGGCCCCTCCCACGGGGAGGCGGCACCCACTAAGGATGGGTCGCCTAAGGGGAGACGGCCATAGGCCCCTCCCAGGGGAGGAGGCGGCTATATGCCCCTCCTACTAATTTCCCGGGGGCCGGATATCCGCGACGGCGGATAGAGAGTGTGGGGATGGGGGGAGTCCACGCTGTCCTTCCTACAGATACCTCACACGGGAACTCGGACGACCTTTAAGATGGCGTCGAGTGGAAAGGGGGCCCCCACCACGACAAGGGAAATTACAGTTGGCAATGAGGGTACAGTCCTCTGCGCATGCGCCACTCACACCGTGAGTGCGAGAGTTTTGGTAGTAGGGATCTGACACCGGTTAAGACCTTGCCGTTTTCCCTTAATGCTAGGATGTACAATTTTAATTTAGAATGTATGCATTTGCAGGATGCTAGACTCGGCTAGGAAACCTTTGTATTAGAGATCTGTTAAAGGTTAGCCAAAGAACATGTCTTCATCGAAATGTAATAAATGTAAAATTGTACATGATTATGAAACTTTTATTTAACGTTTTAAATTTTGTTTCATATTTTAATAAATACGGCCGGGAGGGTGACTCCCTCCCGCCTTCCAAAAGTTCAAGCCTGCGTCCGACTTCCCATCCTTGGGGATTGTGTTGGGAGGGGGTGATGGGCATTACGGCCATATATTCAGTCACGTTTCAAAATGTGGATTTGCAGAAGGTCGCAATACAACCTGACTTATGAATATTAATTAGGCAGGACGAAGTATGCAAAGTCATGTGAATGCCAGTGAATGCAGGGATGGAGTTTTGTGTGGAACAGCAGACCTCTATCCTTGCACTTGCATAAATTTCATATGAACTTTTTATTTTTTTAAGTATCACCTTTTCCTCTAAGGAGCACACACTACATAAACAATGTGTCATTAGAATCAATGACATCCGGGGAGCATGCAGTAGTCCCCTGAACAACTTCCTGCTCCCCTGAGGCCACTCAACTTATATCTTAAAGGAGAAGCTGTCCCACTGGGACATTTTTCTCTTTGTGAATCAGTTACCACCTCAACTAAGGGGCCTGTAACGGATCAATGGTTTGTGACCAGAATTGTGGACACAAACCATTGATTCATAACTTTCTCAAATAGGAGAGGAACAACCCGTTTGCACCCCTTTCTATTTACTAATTGGAAGGAGTGGCTAAATTTACTTTGCAAGACAGATTTTTTTCCTAAACACAAAGTACCTTTTGTAAATTTTTGATCACTCTTTTGTCATGGCCAAGCCTGTGAATTTGCAAATTACAGGCTTTATGACCGCAAAACAATTTTGCACATCGGGTCATTAGTCTCAGCTGCATGGCTGTATCTAGTAGCATCAACGTAAGGTAAGTTGTTTGCCCATTAAGGAAGGTTGGGGAAGGGGCACCTTTAACAATATAAAGAATAGGTTTCCCAATCAGCCATCAATCATACATCATACTCTTCTTGCATCATCTTATTTATGTCTCAAATATTCCCAGCATTATTTGCATACACTTCGACAGATCTTCTTCCTTATGCACAAATGAATGACAGACATCTAGAATTGTTTCACAAACAATTCATTCAACATCCAAGTATCACCAAATATATGTGAGTTTTATACAAAGATATATTTGTGAACATATTTTTCGAACCAGGATCAATATTGATTGGTTATCCACCCTGTTGGCTAGTTGGAAATTTAAAGTAGTGAGACAGTTCTTTAAGTCTCGACTGTGAGTTTAAGGACCACCGTCAGTAATTCCAACAGTTTGGGCCATTTTTGCAATCTTCCTATGTAAATGTAATGTTCTCCTCTGTGTAGCTAAATGCACTTTATGCTCACAGTTGGGGAGCCCTTTTATGTGGTCTTTATCAGAATTACGATCCACCTCGAAGTACTTTTCTAATGCTATAATTTAAAAAAAGGGAAAGAGGGGGGTTTACTTGCAAATTTGAATTGTCTTTTTTTCCAGAAGTCCTTCAACAAGATGTACACATATACACAACACAAATGGAATTCATTGACTATTTCTATGTGTGTGTTTGCCACCTGTCACCCAGGTGTTTTATAATTGGCTTCCTGGTATGACCTGAAATTGGCAATTATGAATTTGCTGTAAATGAAAGGCAGAGATAATTATATTTGTTCCTCATGTGAATTGAGGACGGCTCACTGATATCATCATTTTTCATTATTACAGCCCTGGACGTACCTTGTCTCGCTGACTGTTGCAGTGGGATGAATCCCCTGTACATTTGGAACATGCTGTCAGGCTTTGATCCTATTCTGGTTGTCTCCATAGTGGTGTTTTTCTCTAACGTGAATCTTGTTTGCTGGGATTTAGGCAGGACCGTTCGCTAGCTCAGTGCTATATGCTTCCAGAGTTGCCTAGTTCTTGTTCTCCGCTGTACTACTGGTGTCCCCTCAGTACCCGAGGTACCTGGGGTCTGAGGTGTGCTGGCAAGATGGCGGCGTGTTTCCTTTGACGCTGGCTGCTCACGGTGCTCCTTCTGTATGCGACACATGCATACACTCTCGCAGTTACCTCTGTGGATGGCTGATTATATGCAGCTTGTAAGGTATAACAGATTGATTGTGAGTTATTGCATCTAGGAAGTCTAACATGAGTTAAACAAGCATTTGCAGTGCAATAGGTCTCGCATTTATGCAAGTTTAAGCTATTGGCATTGTAAATGACAATGCTTTTTATTTATGTTTTAATAACGAAAAAATAAATAAAAGGCATTGTCATTTACAATGTCATTAGCTCAAACTTGCGTAAATGAGAGACCTATTGCATTGCAAATGCTTGTTTCACTATCCTATTGGTTACAAATGCACGGAAACTACAGAACGTGATCTGATGTTGTTCAAGGTGCTCTTGTTTAAATGTATCCTTGCACACAATTTATGCACGGATGCATTTCATGCTAAAATATAGTTCGAAATGACAGATTTGCATTCACATGTCACATAATTACTCGTAATTTCACTTAATGTTGCTGTAATTTTAGCTAATACATGAAAGCAAATTTCTTGGATTTAGTACACCCCTTATAATAATGGGCTATTTAGGGAACCTAAAGGTAAAGAAGACAACAAAAATGCCACTTTGGATTCTGGGATAGAACACACCGCTGGCTGACAAAAATGTAGGATAAAGTGAGTGATGAATTGCCCCAAAAATTTAGGGGAACCTTTCCAGCTCCGCTGCTCAGAAGATCGCAGCTGCCATCGGGAGAGTACTCTAATACTTCATGCCTTGCAGCGCATGCGCTGCCCAAGCTCAACAAAAAACACTCCAAAAGGAATTTCCTTACTGTCATTTATTGTTTAGGGACAGTTCATATTTACTTATGAGTGAGGTTGTCATGCAGGGTGTTCTACCCATGTTCCAGCACTCTCTGCAATAGGTTTTATGCTATGGTGCTGGTGTTCACTGCTGTATTGCAGTCTGTGGTAAATTAAAGATATACAGTCCACTGTGTAGGTTAAGATCCTTTATTGTAAGTTCCTTCCAAGATAATAAGTACAGAAGTAAAACCCCACCAGGAGCCAGCTGTTAGCAGCTCAGCCTGAGATGACCAACTGCCACAGTAAGTTAGAGAGAGGCACTGTGAGCCAGAGGGACACCCAGGCATTCTATGATGTCACAGATATCATAGTACAGTCTATCCAGAGAAGAACAGTGGAGAGGACATTTACTACACATCCTCTTCCCTTATGGAGAAAGAACAGAATAGAGAAACAGACGGCAAAAATACCATAAAAGCAAGAAGTATTGCATGAGATATCATTAGCATGAGCAGAAATACAAAACATGCTACATTTTAAAAGAACAAAAAAAACAAGAAAATGCTACTATATGCCACATCCCCTTCCCTTAGGGTAAAAGCATGGTTAAGATGAAAGAGAACCAAAGTAGCAAAGAAAGGTGGTCACGCTCACAAATGGGTACACCAGAGGGTAAACACCCTGATAAACAAAGGCGAGCGTAGACACAGACCCTTTACAAGCTCCCATGACAAAAACATGCTGACAGAGAAAAATATGATAAAACTCCTCACAAAGTCCCACCGACATGAAACCCTTGGCCACGAATCTCAGGCAGGAAGACTTTGACAGAAGCAGAGTGTCAAAAAGAAACGATGTTTAACAATCTCCACCACAAAAATAGGGAACAACACAGGGTACTGACCCATAAAAAATCACAACCTCCCCTAAGTAGGGTACACCACAGGATAATCAACCTGGGAACAGAAACGGGGCATTGACAACCCAGAAAAAAAACACCTTCCCCTAAGTAGGTGTACACTGCAAGATAGTGAACCTGGGAACTGAAATGGGCATTGACGGGGCATTGACCACCCACAAATCCACAACCTCCCCTAAGTAGGGTACACCGCAGGATAGTAAAGCTGGGAACTGACATGGGGCATTGACTACCCACAAATACACCACCTCCCTAATACACAACCTCCCCTAAGTAGGTTACACCGCAGGATAGTAAACCTGGGAACTGAAATGAGGCATTGAGTACCCACAAATACACCACCTCCCCTAAGTAGGGTACACCGCAGGATAGTAAACCTGGGAACTGAAATGGGGCATTGACTACCCACAAATACACAACCTCACCCAATAAGAGTACAACTTAGGATACTCACCCTTGAAACTCAAAACAACAACATCCCCTAGATAGGGTACACCATAAGGTTCTACATGACCTTAAGACACAAACATGGGCATTGACTACCCACATGCAGACAACCTACCCTAAATAGGGTACACCAGGATAGCAATGACCTAAGAGTACTGACCCTTAAAACAACACCTCGTCTAAAGACAAATTAAGAGTACTGTTACACTAACCGCCCTCACAAGTGTCAACAACAAACACTGTGTGCCCACACCCCTAACTCACAAACGAAATAAAAGCAGGTATTGTAATAACAGTGAAATAGTAAAGCTCCACTCAAACTTTCTCTCAATGGGTGCACCCACGCTTTACACACAAAACAAAATGAAAGTAGGCATTGCAGACAGAAATAAACTGTAAGACTCGTCTCAACCTTTCCCCCAAATCCACACAAGACTTCACGCCGTGGTCCAAGACGAACCAATACATCGGCACACTCCAAACATTCAGCAAAGTGTTGGCAAATACAAAACATGCAGCGAGGTAAGAACTACAACTGTAAATAACAGATAACATCAGCTCCGGTGAGCGATCTCTCACCCGAGGTCTTGAGTGCAATAGGTACTTGATTTCGGGAACCCTTCACAAGTGTGTACGCTATCCTTGTCCCTAATGCAGTCCGCAAGAAACACTGGAACAGTGATGACTTCCGCAATGTTGTTCATGGTGCTGGTCTTGGAAAGTCTTGACTCGGGTCCCACCTTTGTTCAGCCCGGTGCACAAAGGCTTTTACAGAAGACAGTTACCATTTTTACACCAGAGGCGGAACTCCACATGAATGCTTCTGTCATAAAGTTGTAATGCGCAGCACCAAACACGCACGTAGACATAACTGGAACAGCACAGAAACGATCAAAGATGACGGCACGCTGTTACGCCTGTGCAGGATGGTTCATGGCGAAGACGTCTAGAGCAAAGTGTTTACCAGGCAGAGACAGCGTGATGATGCGCTTGACGTGTCTTCGTAGGAAAACGTCACCAGAGGAAAGAATTAGGACATGAAGATCGTCGCTAACTCCCACGAACATTTCAGAGACGTCATCATTCGGACGGTAGCAGAGGAACATAGAAGATCACAGCGGACCAACCGTCGGCCAACCGTCAACAGCGTTCAATGAGGTAAGAAAAGAAAGTTACCTCTGCACACTCCAGAACGGGTCATTAAGGGTGTCTGTCGGTGTTTCCACAACAGTCAGTTGTTGGCAATTCCTGAGCACCGAAACAAGTTAGCAACCTCCGTAAAACTCCACAAATGTCGGCGCTGACGTCCAACGCAAGCCAAATGGTGCCGGTTGGTGACTGAAATGTCCCCCATGCATCGGTAAGATGTAGACGGGTTTCTACCAAAATGCAAATTAGCTCAGCTACAGAGCGATAAGTTGAAGTATGTTGCAAACACAAGGAGTGGTCCTTGACTTACTGATGAAACACTCACCGGTGGTCTTAGACTTACTGATGAAACACTCACTGATGGTAGGTGTTGTGAAGAATACTGCTAGAGCTGGGCAAATCCATGAAAGTAGGCACATCACATCCTCTTGGGATACCCAACCATGCCCATACTGCGAACTGTCAAGGCTCAAAAGTCGAAGAAACACAGAAGGGTGATCAGGCCAGCTGAGTTTCAGACGCATTTGTGGCTGGTGACAATCCAGATGACAGCAAGATGACAAAAAGTTCCTTCAAAGCAGTTAGCTCCTTCACAAACAAACGCCCAGGTGCAGGCTGTTCAAGATGAGACAGGACACTGGTGGGGTCAGCCGGGCGTTACCTTTCTGCTTATGTATAATTCCAAAATGTCTTTAGTTCCTTTTCTTGTAGAAGCTTCCTTAGTTCACACGTAGGTTCATCCTCTTCAAAACGACGCCAAGTTGTGGTAAATGAAAGATGCACAGTCCACTGTGTAGGTTAATATCCTTTATTGTAAGTTCCTTCCAAGATAATAAGTACAGAAGTAAAACCCCACCAGGAGCCAGCTGTTAGCAGCTCAGCCTGAGATGACCAACTGCCACAGTAAGTTAGAGAGAGGCACTGTGAGCCAGAGGGACACCCAGGCATTCTATGATGTCACAGATATCATAGTACAGTCTATCCAGAGAAGAACAGTGGAGAGGACATTTACTACACATCCTCTTCCTTTATGGAGAAAGAACAGAATAGAGAAACAGACGGCAAAAATACCATAAAAGCAAGAAGTATTGCATGAGATATCATTAGCATGAGCAGAAATACAAAACATGCTACATTTTAAAAGAACAAAAAAAACAAGAAAATGCTACTATATGCCACATCCCCTTCCCTTAGGGTAAAAGCATGGTTAAGATGAAAGAGAACCAAAGTAGCAAAGAAAGGTGGTCACGCTCACAAATGGGTACACCAGAGGGTAAACACCCTGATAAACAAAGGCGCGCGTAGACACAGACCCTTTACAAGCTCCCATGACAAAAACATGCTGACAGAGAAAAATATGATAAAACTCCTCACAAAGTCCCACCGACATGAAACCCTTGGCCACGAATCTCAGGCAGGAAGACTTTGACAGAAGCAGAGTGTCAAAAAGAAACGATGTTTAACAATCTCCACCACAAAAATAGGGAACAACACAGGGTACTGACCCATAAAAAATCACAACCTCCCCTAAGTAGGGTACACCACAGGATAATCAACCTGGGAACAGAAACGGGGCATTGACAACCCAGAAAAAAAACACCTTCCCCTAAGTAGGTGTACACTGCAAGATAGTGAACCTGGGAACTGAAATGGGCATTGACGGGGCATTGACCACCCACAAATCCACAACCTCCCCTAAGTAGGGTACACCGCAGGATAGTAAAGCTGGGAACTGACATGGGGCATTGACTACCCACAAATACACCACCTCCCTTATACACAACCTCCCCTAAGTAGGGTACACCGCAGGATAGTAAACCTGGGAACTGAAATGAGGCATTGAGTACCCACAAATACACCACCTCCCCTAAGTAGGGTACACCGCAGGATAGTAAACCTGGGAACTGAAATGGGGCATTGACTACCCACAAATACACAACCTCACCCAATAAGAGTACAACTTAGGATACTCACCCTTGAAACTCAAAACAACAACATCCCCTAGATAGGGTACACCATAAGGTTCTACATGACCTTAAGACACAAACATGGGCATTGACTACCCACATGCAGACAACCTACCCTAAATAGGGTACACCAGGATAGCAATGACCTAAGAGTACTGACCCTTAAAACAACACCTCGTCTAAAGACAAATTAAGAGTACTGTTACACTAACCGCCCTCACAAGTGTCAACAACAAACACTGTGTGCCCACACCCCTAACTCACAAACGAAATAAAAGCAGGCATTGTAATAACAGTGAAATAGTAAAGCTCCTCTCAAACTTTCTCTCAATGGGTGCACCCACGCTTTACACACAAAACAAAATGAAAGTAGGCATTGCAGACAGAAATAAACTGTAAGACTCGTCTCAACCTTTCCCCCAAATCCACACAAGACTTCACGCCGTGGTCCAAGAC
Source organism: Lissotriton vulgaris (assembly GCF_964263255.1). Lineage (NCBI taxonomy): Eukaryota > Metazoa > Chordata > Amphibia > Caudata > Salamandridae > Lissotriton > Lissotriton vulgaris. The sequence goes on from NC_141698.1 coordinate 994,244,128, forward strand.
GAACCAATACATCGGCACACTCCAAACATACAGCAAAGTGTTGGCAAATACAAAACATGCAGCGAGGTAAGAACTACAACTGTAAATAACAGATAACATCAGCTCCGGTGAGCGATCTCTCACCCGAGGTCTTGAGTGCAATAGGTACTTGATTTCGGGAACCCTTCACAAGTGTGTACGCTATCCTTGTCCCTAATGCAGTCCGCAAGAAACACTGGAAAAGTGATGACTTCCGCAATGTTGTTCATGGTGCTGGTCTTGGAAAGTCTTAACTCGGGTCCCACCTTTGTTCAGCCCGGTGCACAAAGGCTTTTACAGAAGACAGTTACCATTGTTACACCAGAGGCAGAACTCCACATGAATGCTTCTGTCATAAAGTTGTAATGCGCAGCACTAAACACGCACGTAGACATAACTGGAACAGCACAGAAACGATCAAACATGACGGCACGCTGTTACGCCTCCGCAGGATGGTTCATGGCGAAGATGTCTAGAGCAAAGTGTTTACCAGGCAGAGACAGCGTGATGATGCGCTTGACGTGTCTTCGTAGGAAAACGTCACCAGAGGAAAGAATTAGGACATGAAGATCGTCGCTAACTCCCACGAACATTTCAGAGACGTCATCATTCGGACGGTAGCAGAGGAACATAGAAGATCACAGCGGACCAACCGTCGGCCAACCGTCAACAGCGTTCAATGAGGTAAGAAAAGAAAGTTACCTCTGCACACTCCAGAACGGGTCATTAAGGGTGTCTGTCGGTGTTTCCACAACAGTCAGTTGTTGGCAATTCCTGAGCACCGAAACAAGTTAGCAACCTCCGTAAAACTCCACAAATGTCGGCGCTGACGTCCAACGCAAGCCAAATGGTGCCGGTTGGTGACTGAAATGTCCCCCATGCATCGGTAAGATGTAGACGGGTTTCTACCAAAATGCAAATTAGCTCAGCTACAGAGCGATAAGTTGAAGTATGTTGCAAACACAAGGAGTGGTCCTTGACTTACTGATGAAACACTCACCGGTGGTCTTAGACTTACTGATGAAACACTCACTGATGGTAGGTGTTGTGAAGAATACTGCTAGAGCTGGGCAAATCCATGAAAGTAGGCACATCACATCCTCTTGGGATACACAACCATGCCCATACTGCGAACTGTCAAGGCTCAAAAGTCGAAGAAACACAGAAGGGTGATCAGGCCAGCTGAGTTTCAGACGCATTTGTGGCTGGTGACAATCCAGATGACAGCAAGATGACAAAAAGTTCCTTCAAAGCAGTTAGCTCCTTCACAAACAAACGCCCAGGTGCAGGCTGTCCAAGATGAGACAGGACACTGGTGGGGTCAGCCGGGCGTTACCTTTCTGCTTATGTATAATTCCAAAATGTCTTTAGTTCCTTTTCTTGTAGAAGCTTCCTTAGTTCACACGTAGGTTCATCCTCTTCAAAACGACGCCAAGTTGTGGTAAATGAAAGATGCACAGTCCACTGTGTAGGTTAAGATCCTTTATTGTAAGTTCCTTCCAAGATAATAAGTACAGAAGTAAAACCCCACCAGGAGCCAGCTGTTAGCAGCTCAGCCTGAGATGACCAACTGCCACAGTAAGTTAGAGAGAGGCACTGTGAGCCACAGGGACACCCAGGCATTCTATGATGTCACAGATATCATAGTACAGTCTATCCAGAGAAGAACAGTGGAGAGGACATTTACTACACATCCTCTTCCCTTATGGAGAAAGAACAGAATAGAGAAACAGACGGCAAAAATACCATAAAAGCAAGAAGTATTGCATGAGATATCATTAGCATGAGCAGAAATACAAAACATGCTACATTTTAAAAGAACAAAAAAAACAAGAAAATGCTACTATATGCCACATCCCCTTCCCTTAGGGTAAAAGCATGGTTAAGATGAAAGAGAACCAAAGTAGCAAAGAAAGGTGGTCACGCTCACAAATGGGTACACCAGAGGGTAAACACCCTGATAAACAAAGGCGCGCGTAGACACAGACCCTTTACAAGCTCCCATGACAAAAACATGCTGACAGAGAAAAATATGATAAAACTCCTCACAAAGTCCCACCGACATGAAACCCTTGGCCACGAATCTCAGGCAGGAAGACTTTGACAGAAGCAGAGTGTCAAAAAGAAACGATGTTTAACAATCTCCACCACAAAAATAGGGAACAACACAGGGTACTGACCCATAAAAAATCACAACCTCCCCTAAGTAGGGTACACCACAGGATAATCAACCTGGGAACAGAAACGGGGCATTGACAACCCAGAAAAAAAACACCTTCCCCTAAGTAGGTGTACACTGCAAGATAGTGAACCTGGGAACTGAAATGGGCATTGACGGGGCATTGATGAGACAGGACACTGGTGGGGTCAGTCGGGCGTTACCTTTCTGCTTATGTATAATTCCAAAATGTCTTTAGTTCCTTTTCTTGTAGAAGCTTCCTTAGTTCACACGTAGGTTCATCCTCTTCAAAACGACGCCAAGTTGTGGTAAATGAAAGATGCACAGTCCACTGTGTAGGTTAAGATCCTTTATTGTAAGTTCCTTCCAAGATAATAGGCACAGAAGTAAAACCCCACCAGGAGCCAGCTGTTAGCAGCTCAGCCTGAGATGACCAACTGCCACAGTAAGTTAGAGAGAGGCACTGTGAGCCAGAGGGACACCCAGGCATTCTATGATGTCACAGATATCATAGTACAGTCTATCCAGAGAAGAACAGTGGAGAGGACATTTAATACACAGTCCTGCACCTATATTTGGAAAAAGTTAAAATAATTGAATTAAAGCTGGAAGTGCATTCATTTGGAGCAGGGACATAACGCTTATTGTTTAACCCCTTGGCTGCCAAGCCTAATCCCTCTAGAATTCCTAGCCCTTTTTTGGCTATTTGGGGTAGCTCGGGCTTAGGCCTCAATAACATTTTTTCTACAAAAGGCTCCAAACAAATATGTGTCTTTTTGTCCAACATCTTGGTACTCCAGGCTTGTGGATTCACTTTGAGGGGACCAAGAAGAAACCAAAATATAGCTAAATGTTGTTTGGGGGAAAAATAGGGAAAAAATCTCCACAGAAAGATTACTGTTTTTCCCCTAAAAATGGTTTCAACAAAGTTTTGTTGTGCTAAAGTCACCATCTTCCTGGCTTTAAGGAACCTGCAGAGCTGAAAGAAAAAAGAAAGATTTTTTTTACCATAGCTTTGGCCTTTTCTTTAATTTTTGTGATTTCAACCTACTTACAGTATGTAGTGGAAACTGGTATAAAACTTATTGGTGATCCCAGAAGCCTATATATTTCTGAAAAGGAGACAAAGTTATGAAATCAGCAATGGGTCATTTGTGTAGCTCTCTCATATTTTTTTAAATAAACTAACTTTTGAAATTAACAATTGAAAATGAGTAGGAAAAAAGGCAATTTGTGATGTTGTCATTTGTAACTTTGTGTCATGATTACTGATTTACAAAATCAATATACCATTATGTCTGGTAGACCAATATACCATTATGTCTGGTAGACCCTTCTGGTTGTGGGGCTACATAGGGTTTGTAGGTTTTCCTAGAACCCAGCGAACCCAGAACCAACAACTGAGCTGCACCGTAAAGTGGTTTTCCATTGTGTTGAGCAATTCAAATGGTAAAAAATCAAAGAGTGAAAAATGGGTATCAAAGAAGCCTATGTATTTCTGAAATAGACACCGGATATGGAGTTTAGAAGCAGTGGGTATTTGTACTTTCCTGAATTTGTGAGTACCTATACAAGCATGAGATGCAGAAGGCATTTTCCAAATGTCTTCTTTCTTCCACCCTAACAGGAAGACAGAAAGGAAAAATATTACTGCACAACAATCTAAAACTCAAGTACACACACACACTGGTTGGAATTGGCAAGAGGATGAGTAAAAAAAATGAAATGTGAAATTTGTAACAAAACATTTCATGAAAATGCAGAGATCACTGTTATTAGATAATTTATTTTTTGTCAGACTAAGTCAGTGACACTGCTCGTGAGCTGTAAAGTTACGACATGGCACAAACCGCTTTACAGGCTATTCACACACCTTTCATATGCCAAACACAGAAAACCATTCACACTGCCAGCCATGAACATAGCACATTACAACACTCAGATCAACAAACTGCACCATTCAAGGGCCCATTACTTTCATATGCCTACAAGACTGACACAGCAATCACACCACCTGGCAACTGGTGAATTGTGTAGACTGGTTTGGTGCCAGTGTGTGTAGTGACCAGCAGCAAGTCACTACTCACAAACACCGCAAGACAAATGCTAGTTGTCTTGCATTTGTCTTGGTGGCTGGTGGAATGTGTGGACTGGCATTTGGCTAGCGAAGTATGTGGACTAGTGTTTGGCTGCCAGACTGGGTGTAGTGGCCAGCAGCAAGTCACCACACACACACACACATACACTGCCAGCCAAATGTCAGTTCATGCACACTGCCAGTCACACAAACCGCAAGTCACACACCTCCTGCAAGACACCAGTTGATGCACAGCATTCACACCACCTGCCTGCTGGCAAAATGTGTAGAATGGTGTTACACTGGCAGTGTGTGGGCTTGAGTTTGGCTGCCAGTGTGTATATAGTGATCAGGAACAAGTCACTACATGCACAAAACACCAGCCAAACACCTGTTCATGCACCATCAGCCAAATGCCAAAAAGATATCAGTATGAAGCTCCACACCACTTTCAATTCTAAAACACTCCCACAATGAACATATTATACACACAAAGCACAGTCAGAAAAAATAAAACACCAAATTAAAAACAGCACATTTATTTCAAATAGAAAGAACCAGCCTATTGGTACAGCTATGACTGCATACACAACAGCTATAACTAAGCACAGCAAACTACTGCCAATCAGGTATCTAAACTAAATATACATAGCAGTACAGACAGTCAGTGTTCTTTTACTCTCAAGTATTATCCAGGGTTGGCGATAATTTTATCGCAGCTTTTGCATCTGTTTTTGGGCAAAAAGCGGCGATAATATTATCGCTTTATTTACAAGGACACGCTACCGCATGTTTCCTTGTCTTAGCGCCAGTTGTCAGCATGCCTCGCATCGCATTGTTAATGAGATGCAACGGAGATGCAACGGAGGCGTGTCTGACAATCCTCCAAGGAAAAATATCGCTGAACCAGTTTTGCGATATTTACAAGGACCCCAAATCCGGCGTAGCTAGAATCTTAATCGGGCTATTGCACCCTTAGCTCCGGATTTTAACGTCTGTTAAAATTCAGACTAGGGTATACTTTACATGGGATGTGGATTATGTGGTTACGACCACATGCTCGTATCAGCAATGTTTTCGCTGTTTTTGGGTGAACATCGCAATGTTTGCCCATTTTTGCGCTAACGCTGGAATATTTATCACCTAGGTTATACTCGTTGTAAATAACATGCTAACCAGGCAATAAATGACAGCGAGAGACAGCGATAAATATGAAAGCGCTAAGCGCGCTTTGCGATATTTATTGCCTTCTGTTGCTAATATGCCCCATGGTTTCTCCCAATACTTGAGTTGCATATATTACCATTTAAAACACATAGGTCAGTATTACATGGTCACTTTGGGCAGTACAAACAACTCTTCTTTCCTATACCTCTTCAGACACAGACTCAACATCTCTGACAGGGAAAGTGCTTTTTTGGGTGTTGGAGGAATATATTCAGGAAAGGGGTGATCTTTCAATCTAGGTGTTCTTTCAATCTAGCTACATCCTCCACCACTCTGATTCTAGGACCACTTATTTGCTCGACTACAACAAGGAATGTGGAGAACAATGTATGAAAACAATATAAGCTTTAAAGTATGCCAGATGAAACAAATGAATAGCCAACTTCTTATACCAGATATATTACTTTTAAGCAGTATCAAAGGCTCCAACCTTTGATCTGCTCTATCTTCAACTCCCATGTGCTTGTTGTACTCTAAAATGCACACAAATTTGCTAACATTGGCTTCCTGACCCCAATCACAGGTGAAATGCTTTAATTATGAAAATGTCTGTCTGAAAATTTCAAAGCAAGAAGTTTAGTACTACGCAAGTCACTGTTTGTCCACGTTTTTTACACACAAGCTCTTTAGGGTAAACTTTACAGTTAGAGTTCATTGTACTACATGCTACAGTGCCTAGTTTGGACAATTCTTTACATAAGTGCACACCTGTATAGAAATTAGCCACATATAAATGGTGACCTTTGTTAAAAAGTGCTCTGGCAAGTTCCCAGATAGTTTCTTCACTGGCTCCAAAAGTGTAAGGGGTTAATGGAAGAATGCCTACCAGTATACAGCCTAATATTATGGGCATATCCAGTAATACAACTCATACACAACTTAATAGTATATTGTGCTCTCAAGCTGGGAATGTGTTGTCTGAAAACCAAATGGCTGTTGAAAAGGATCAGTGACTCATCCATAGATATCCCATTTCATGGAATACAGATCGGTGAAAAATGATCCACTAAATGGTTAAAGACAGGCCAAATCGTAAAGAAACAGTCACAATCAGTGTGGTCCACAAAATGCACCATCTGCTGCAGAAGCAAATACCGATCTCGACTCATGGTTGCTGTAACTATAGGAGTTGCCATCAAGGGACTAGTAGACCAATATAAAGACAGTGATGACTTCCATATCAATCACATCAGCAAAGTTAAACTCCAAAACTACTTCATCTCATGAGGATTTGTGGTAGTGCACCGGGTAGCTCTAGTGTGGGTCTAAGGTGTGGCCCTGCTGTTCTTCAAAAACTGTTCTACACACACAGTAGTCTGTTCAACAATATCCTTGAAATATACATCATTAATAAACTGTTGGTAGTAATTGATCAGAAAAAAGATCTCTGTATTGATTCTTTACCCTGCAATACCTGTAAAGGCAGGAACAACAGGCTGGATCATGTAACAGCAAAACCCAGACTCAGCACTTCCAATGGGCAGCCTTCCAGCCCCTGGCAGCAATCCAGCTTGCTTCTCCTACACAGCCAGCACAGAAGGGCCCTCCTCTAACGGAAGCGCTTCATCAACACTAATAGTGTACTCGTCATTGGATGATTCCTCTCGGACAGAACAATAACTGCCAGAATCTTCAAACTGGTACTCTGCCTCAAATGCAGAGTGAGTCTCAGAGCCATGTTCAGAAGCAGATTCAAAAATCGAACCAACAACCTTGTGGGCGGTCAGGCTGTGGGCAACCACAATGCCTACTAACTAAACTAACAAAGCAAACTAGATAACAATAAACAAACATTTCATATTAAAACTCAACAAACTGAGTCTGTAGCAAACAGTAAATATAAATATTGACAAATGCTAGTCTGGAAAAACAAAAAAGCCACACAATGAACTTTATATTCCAAGTTAATACCACTCACTTGCCACAGACAGGTAGACTGAAGATCAATTGCATATACTCTGCACACACACAGAAAGCACCAACAAGTATCCAACTAGAAAGGAAAGACAAAAAAAGAATTATACACAAAACAACACAATACAGATCTTGCACAAATCCTAACATGAATTTGAAACACAATAAAACTTATGCAAAAAATGCAATAATGAGTATAACCGTTAAAAACAATACATTCAAGCAGGTCAGAGACATAGCTATTGCGACATCAGAGATGAGTATTGCCCTTCCTATTATAGTGAAGTCTGAGGAGAAATTCGGCCGGCTTTCTGGATATAAATTAAATATCGATAAGACACAGCTGATCCATTCAGTGGCCGGTCGCCCAGAAACTTTAAAATTTGAAGAGGAGGCCACATATTTAGGCAAAAAGATCACTGCCAACATGGAAAAAATTATTCCTATCAATTTAGACCCTATCATTGGCACATCGAATAAAACTCTGGAAAGATTAAATAATTTGAAGCTCTCACTTTTAGGTCGCAGCAATGTGATAAAAATGCTCATCTTCCCTACATTTCTGTACATATTTCATTCAATACGTCTACTGATACCTTCTGGCTATTTTGGTCGCATTGATAGGATGTGTTCGAGATTTCTCTGGGGGTATCACCGGGCCCGGAGAGCATTTAAAAGATGTGTGTTGCCAAGGGAAAAAGGGGGATGGGGCATACCGAATTTCCAGATTTATTATTGGTGTGCGATGTTGCAACATATGGGTTTCTTAATTTTACCAGAAGATTCTATGGAGGATTACAAGATGCCATCCATCTACGAGATGCTTCTAGGTTCGGAGGCTAAACAATGTTTTAATCGAATTATCGAACCCAGCTACTTTAAAAAAACAAAGTTCAAAATTGTTGAAACAGCGTTTACCATATGGAGGGCTATTAAAAAAAGATTCTGGCTAGGCAATTTGAATATATATACTCCATTAAGGAATTGTTCTTCTTTACCTGAAATTTTTCATGATGGAGTTATAACAAGGTGGCACAATTTGGGGATTATTAAGCTGGGGGACCTGTTTCAGGGAAGCGAGTTTGTATCCTTTGAGCGGACTTTTTTAAATACCTACAGGTACGAAGTTTTTGTGCTCAGAAAATATCTACATTGGTATTGGGAAAAATCATGCTGTTCGAAGCAATTAAGGATGGGCAGAAAAATTGATATTTATACCAATTATTTATGGAGAATGTTGAGGACGATTTAGAATTAAGAGCGATCAAGTGGCAAACTAAACTGGGAGTGGAGTGTGTTAATTTAGAAAGAAGCTTGGCGATTGCTGGCAATGTATTACAAAATGGTTCATTGATAAGCCAGCATTATATGTCAATTTTCGCGCTATACTACACACCGGGCAAGTTAGCCAAATGGAACTCTGGGAGGGGGACAAAGTGCAATCGCTGTAACCTTTATGCAGCGAACGCTGCACATATGTTTGTTTTATGTCCAAAATTGGGCCAATTGAATGCTGATATAGAGCGTTTTATTTACGGTAATTTGGGTATTGTGATTAAGATAACAACGCCACTGGTTATCTTTGGCTGTGAAGAGAGCACGACTCAACAAGTTTCTGATTTAGAGGAATGCTTTATTTTTATTTGCATGTCTGCATTTCGTTCATGTATTACATCGCACTGACTTGATGAGGTACCACCTAATTTCATAATGTGGCAAACAAAGCTTTTGTATATGTTTCACTTAGAAATTGCTTTGTATAAGTTGAAGGGTATAAGGAAAAAAACGTTTGGAAGTAACTTATGGTCCCCTATAGCAAATTGGATAGGATAGTTAAGGGACACGCCGTAAAATGCATGATTTTGGTAATGTAACTTGTATATTATGTATGTCCTTGTTTTTTTGTTCTTGACCTGTTTACAGCCTCAAACAAACTTAATAAATATATATAAAAAAAAAACAAGCAGGTCAAAGATACTCATTTGAAGTAAAAATTACAAAAATGTTTACTTACCAAACAAATCCACCTACACAAACTACAGATCTACCAATGCTGAAACCACAAGCAGGAGTCATCACCAAGGAAATTAAAACCTTTGCACTGCAATACAAAGTGAGAAATAATACATGAAGTTGATATATTCAAATGATGGCAAGAAATATGACAGTTAACATTATAAAACACAAAGAAGGCTGCCTTTAAGGGTAGATCGGCATCACAAAAATCTTATCTGACAAGAGAGAGCACAAAGCAGAGGCAAAGAATAAGAACCCCCAGAGGATGTAACCCTTACCCCTGATACATTTCACTTCACAAACAGCATCAGCCAAATACCAGTTTCACACACCTCCAGCCAGTCGCTAGTCCACAAACACGGCCAGACAAATGGCAACCACATACATTGACAGCCATACTCCAGTCCAAATTTGATGGATCCCTCAAGAGGAGGGGCTCAAAAAATTGTGTCAAAAACAAATCTGCACAGACAAATGCAAACATGGCAAGGAGGAGCCAGGTGCACAGTTGCTCAGAGAATTTCATAATTATGCACTGTCTCTCACTGGATCTAAACCACAATCCACAAACCACTAAACCACAATCAAGTATATTTGTGAATCATCACTGTTGGGAATGAAAAGTCCCTCGCGTGGTGATGGATGTTGTTAGACCTGGTATCATTGGCGTGAGTCTCCCTTCCATTTTTTCTGATTGCCTCCTCTGTTTTTTATCTGTTTTGCTGGTTAGATGGTTTGGGCACTGTGCGACTGCTAGACAGTGCCACAGTGCAAGTATTCCCTATGTTAAATTGTTGTACTAATTAGTGACTCCATGATTGGGTTATTTGATTTACTTGTTAGACACTAGTACATTGCACCATGTGTGCCCAGGGCGTGTAAATCAAATGCTGCTGTTGGGCTTGCAGCACTGGTTGTGCCGCCCTTAGGAGCAGCTTGTAAAGTGTGTCTCAGGCCTGCCATTGCAGAGCCTGTGTGCAGTCTGTGACTGCCATGTCGACTTGACAAGTGCACCCACTTGCCAGTCCCTACACCTTCCCTTTTCTTCATATCAGACCCCTAAGGTAGGCCCAAGGGCAGGGTGCATTGTAAGTATAAGGTAGGACATGCCCTGGTATGTGTGGCATGTTCTAATAGTGAATTACAGCCATTTTCGTTTTTCACTATTGCAAGGCTATCTGTCCCCCATAGGCCAGAATGGGCAGTTTGATTATAAAATCTCATAATCCTAACTGACTCAGGGAACTAGTTAGACATTCAAGTTTAGTATGCCTGAACTCAGAATGATAAAATACAACTTTTAGTAAAGTTGGTTTTAACATTCTGTGTTTGAAAATACCACGTTTAGAAAGTAGGTATTTGTATTTTCTTGTCTAACTATCCAATGCTGCCTCTGCTAGGTTGTGTATTCCTTGTCTGGAGTTTGAGTGACAGGGGCTGGGGGATTCCAGGAGACAGGGTGAGTCAGCACAGGGCTGAATAGAGAGATCTGCATGTAGATGGGTGGGAGTTGTTGCACCTGGGACCTGATTAGGGCTGTGCCTTCCCTCCACATTGCTGGCTCCACCTCCTGTGGTGTGTCTGATGTCCCTGGCCTACACTGTGAAAGGAAAGAAGGAGTCTTGTCAACAAAGTGCTCCAGGACTGACCAGAACTGGTTTGGACTAGGCAAAGGCCTCTCTGCCTTCAAAGGACAAAGGATTTGCTAGTATAAATATGGAAATCCTGACCCCAAGATGTTTTGATCACTTTCTGAGAACAAGACAAACCTTTTGTCAAGGAGAAGAACCAAGGAAGCTGCAGGACTTTGGACTGCCCATCTGCCAGTGTGCTGTTTGCTGGGTTGGCTTGCAGTAGTCTCTTCATTGCCAAGGAATGGAGAAGGAACTTTTACAGAACTTTCATCCTGTTGCAGAATATTTCTCCAAGGGCTTGAACTTGTGCCTGCCTCCTGCTGAAGTCTCAGGGCTACAAGACTTCACCACCAGCTTCCCTCTGAATTTCCTTGTTGGGAATTCTTTCTGCAGAAGCCTGCGTGTCACTGGGAGCTGGAAGCGTGACTCAACAAGAAGAAGCGTGTCGCTGCCGCAGCTGTTGTCGTCGCATCGCCGGAGAAGCGTGCTGCCGCTGCATCTCCCGAACAGCGTGCCTTCGTCGGAGCTGTTTGCCATCGCATCACCGGAGAAGTGTGTCGCCACCGTGAGGGTCACTGTCGCATCATCGGAGAAGCGTGTTGCAGGGCATGTCGCGGCTCCAAAATACAGAGTTCGCCGCATGGCCATCAGGGCGTGCACGCATCGTCTTCACGTTGTAGCATCAAGGGCGCCATCTTATCGTATTACACCGGATCGTCGCATTGCTCCGAAGCGCCATCTTGTCGCACCGCAACCGGAACGCATCACGAGAATCTACGCATCACCTCCACTCCGGGAAGGACCACGCGCATCTCCTACTCTGCTCAAGAATTGAGGCGCGACGCATCTTCTCCCCCGGAGCAAGGAACCAACGCATCTCCCTTCCTGCGAACCTTTTGTTTGTTTTGCGTTACGCATCTAGGTAATTTTGTGAGAACTTTGTAGCATTCATCATCAACTTGAATTAAGTAACTTCTACTATCTTTTAAGCCAATTTTAAGTACAGTATTGTGGATTTTTGTCGTTTGTAGTCTTGTGTTCAGTCTATATAAAGAATACTTATTTTTATAAAACTTGTGTGGTGTCCCTATTTGGTCAAAGGTGTACACCAATGCCAACTAGAGTCCCCCAATTCTAACAGATGTGCATCCCCAATGATGATTTTTGTTGGAATAGGCGAACATGCATTACATGTGTGCTATGACATAGGTGTCTCTCATGGATTGTGGTCTTTTTGGACCAGGAGGGGTGCCCAGAGGGCTACGTGTTGTAAGGTTACTACCTTTGCCAGGAATTACGCAGCATGAGCTCGGCGGTGGCAGCATACGTGTAGTGATCAGTAGGAATTAACAGGCCTTTCTTCTTGTGTCACTGGAGTGAAGCCTGTGGGCTCACTAATCTGTAGCTCTGCTGCTGTGTACTTAATTCACCTTCGCCCTACATTGGTTTGGTGTGTAGTGCTGCACAGTGCATGTGTGTTATACATGTGCTTCTTGTATGTGTGCCTATTAATGGTAAATTACAGGGATGGTACCGTGCTGTGTGTTATATGCCTGTGTTGGGTGTATGTATTCCTGTAAATGGTACACTACTTGGAAGATTTTGGGAGACATAGTTCTAACTGAAGAAATAATCCCCCGAGACAGATTTGTGGATTGCTGCATTCCTGCAAGCTGGGTAGAACACACTGAAGGAAGTGAGAGCTAGGCCCGTTAGTATACTTCAAAGGGTGCTCTTTGATTCAGGGAGGTCACTAGGGAGAGGAGTGGACACATCTCACATGGATATGGGGCTGATAAGTGAATCATAAAGAGCAGGGCTCAGACCCTGGTTTAAAACTTTGATACACATATCACTGTAGCTGACATCCAGGTGTGAACCTCTAGTCACTCCCATGGCCTGTGTTGTGGCGTTATCAGATTTGGTGTTGCTCTCGATTGCTTTCTGGAGGAAGGACAGGGCAGAGGAGAGGGCTCTTCAAAGGAAACAGAGCCCAAAATGAACTTTAAAGACTCAGGCTCTAAATCACATTTGGTGTCTGGAAATGGACTACTTTCAAGCAGCCAGGCCAGTTGTGAGAAGAGGAGAAGCTTTGCAAGACTTCTGCCTGAGGCCCGAACTAGAGTCCAAGGCCTCCCAATATCCCAATATGTGAGGGGACATAACCCAGGGACTCCAAGACCTCCTGCCCCTGGAGGCAATGTGCCCTGTGAAAAGGAGAAGGGATAAAGGGAGCGAGGTCTAGTGGAGGATTCTGGCAATTGGATCTTGATAGTGAGGTTTGAGAAGATGACTGCTGTATTGCTTTAGCAGTGTCACCTCCTGTGTCCTGTGGGGCGGATCCGAAGATACTTACCAGCACTGGAGGAGCATCGAGCACCCACTGGCTGAGGCTTCCTCCACAGGACCATGTGTGAGAAACTGAAGGATGCCCGACCGCTACCCCTCCTGGGTCTCTTGTGAAGAACTTACCAAAGATAACTACTACAGCTTCAGCGCCTGCAACGGGGGTGTGCTCAGAGCCGGTCATTGAAATCTTGCTGGCAAGAGTGAGATTCGTTTATGACCCAGATGGCCTCTGAACAGCTTGCCTGCCATATATCACTTTGGCACTGGTACATTTTTTACTTTAATGAAGAGCCAGAGTGGAACTCCTGAGACTTGGACTACTAGTAGCATGCAACCAGAGTATGTCCTATAATGAATGGGGCATAACCACTACTACTAGTGGGAGGGGTGTGGGACTCGGGACCCGCCTGTCAAAGCACTAAAGCCCTGACCTTAGCGGACTGTGTGTATTGTTTATGATTGCCGTATTATATTTTGTATTCATATGATTACTCCTTTTTTTATAAAAGCGAATATTTAACTGACAACCATTTATTGCTGCTGAACATATTTTGAGTTGTGAGCATATGTACATCTCTCTGAGTCTACCGCCTCCACGAGAAACCTTAGACTGATCTACCTGCCCTACCATCAAGAGTAAAGTGACGGACGAGTACTTGGCTCATTTGCTCAGGGTTCATAGTAGGTTGGCCTCTGGGACTACAGATGTAAAAGGGTTGGGCCCAGTAGCTCCTGCTTGCCTGTAGCCTTCTTAGCAGGGTTCTGACAATCGTTTACATCCCCCCCTCTCTGGTTGGATATTTTGTCAAATGAGAGCAGTACTTTAAGGGGTGTCTCTCCAGCATCCATCAACAAGAGATTAATCAAAAACATCTTACATTTCTTTGCTCGGCTTTATCAGCTTTACAAGCATTTGACAAATAAACTAATTCCATGTGCAGCACTAAATTTTCACAGATAGATTTCCTACATCGTTACGCCTGGTATTTTGAATTAGGTGAACCCCCCATTTTAATACCTAGCTTGTGTTTGTAAAGCATTCTAAATGCTAAATCCATCTCATGTTTTAAAAATGCATGGAACGATTACAATAACCACTTTGTTTAAACTGCTGTGGATGATTAATTGTCATACAGAGCAACAAGTAAAAGGCAAATTGGTTTTAAAAATTAAGCTACTGTGGAGAAACTTTGATTAAACCTATTGAGGGCAATACATCAGCCAGAAACTACGGACAGAATTGCAAAGGGACCTATTTTTCTTTTGCTATGTGTCCTTTTTATAGCTGGCAATAAAATGTGCATTATATCTGTTCAAGATAGGGAAATGACAGCTTCCAAACTATAGTACTCTCTGCCATAAAACTAAGAAGACAACCATTTTTAAAAGATAGATGCACTTTAGAAATGTTAAACTTACAGAATTAACTGCAAGTTGATGTCATTCTTCCTTATACTTGTTAGTAGAGCTGTTTATAGAAAGAATAGGTACAGGCTGAGTTGTGAATACACAGCATGCTTTACGTAAGGCCTCATCTTACAGCTGCAAACAACATTGAAAATACCCAGCAATAAAATTATTGGACACGCCAGCTTCAGGTAACGAACATACATCTGAGGGGAGGGAGAGTGAAAGGGGGTTTCTGAGCAGTTGAAGAAGTAATGAAGGGCTTAATGCACTGAAGGATACTTCTCTGGCAAAGGCTGTAGTGCCCTAAATTGCAGACTCCCGGGGCTCGATTCACAGAACTAACTTAAGACAAAATCCTAAATTTACTACTTTTGGTATTCACAGAAGTTAGGATTTTGTTTTAAGACAGACTTAAGACAGACTTAAAGACAAAATCCTAACTTAAGTCTGTCTTAAGTTTGTTTTAAGACAAAATCCTAACTTCTGTGAATAGCAAAAGTAGTAAGTTTAGGATTTTGTCTTAAGTTAGTTCTGTGAATCAGGCCCCTGGAGTGTAAGCCCCCCTGGAGAGACACTAGAAATCAGTTTGGGCATTGCGAAGCACAACGTATACGCCCTTGAGTCATACTGCAAAGAGAGTTGGAAAGAGCACCCCCGCCCCCTTGTGACTCCTAAGGGCATATTTCAAGCCGCAGATAGGGTATCAATACCTGACAGGGTATGGAATCCATTTGCAAAGTCGAACCTGCCAGCGGTGAGCATCCCCCACAGTGTGAATGCCAGCTGCAGGCATCGAGGGAAGCAGAGAGAATGTCCGTTGCAACGACACATGCTCGTCCAATGTCCCTTTGCACATTGCACAACTGTTTCCATTGCATCCATAGTTCTTTTTCAGGGGGCACAGTCTACTATGACAACATCCTATAGAGTTGAATGCAATGATGGATAGAAATGACATAAGAATTCTGCAAATCCTTGTAACTGCCCTTTTTACGATGAGCCAGATCAGTACATTAAGAGCAGAACAAAAATATGACTTGCTACCATTCCATCACTGTGCAAAAACATCTGGTTTGAACTTCGATCCTTGATACATCAGGCTCATAAATCATTATTTCTATCGCCCTTTTAGTAAGCTGTCGTTAACAGCAGTTAGCGACAGTTTGTAGGGTATAGCGAGCGGTTTAGGGTCCGCTTTGCATGTCAGCGATATTTATTGCTAATGACATGCAAAGCAGTCGCTAACATCGCTATCGCCTATTACCAACACAGGCGTAGCGATGGAAATATTTGGGCTAAGCCCGAATATCTCCCAAAACTAACACCTGCTCAGACCAGTTCTTAGCCATTATATCCAATGGAAGGTGGATATAATGGCTAAGACCCTGTTAGCGATAATGCGTGAATATCGCTGTATTCTCAGCGATGTTCACGGATTTCGCCGCTATCGCCGGAAATGTTATCGTTTTTTAGATAAACTTTGCCAATAGCATGTTATCTCAGCGATAAAATCCGGTGATATGCGGCGATAAATAATTCCCGCTAACCCTACTTAACCCTACTTAACCCTACTTAGCAATAAATATCGCTGTTTGTTGATAATATGCCCCTGAGTTCTCTAGACTGCGTACATAAGAGTATATCAGCAGACTTTCTTTTTTTCTAAAACTCATTTTGACTGGTTTTTAACATAGATTGAAATCACAGACAAGAATTAAAATGTAGCAGCTTCCACTGTACCCATGTCACCTCTAATGGCCCTGCATTGGGACCACACCTTCTCCCACTTTCTGGGGCAGCCCCTCCTTTGATAGATTATTTTTTCTGCAAGCATGCCCCAGTCCATGTCCTGCTTCCAGTCTCATAGGACAGGGGGTTCCTCCACCCCCCACTTTTGTGCTATGCTTCCCTTAGCTACCCCAAGGCCCAGGTAGCTGAAGTACTTGGTAGGCAGGTAATCGCCCCATATGTCCAATATGCAACATTTGGCTGCATTAGTTATGGAGAATCCCGTTTTTGCCAACATTGTTTCTTTGATGGTTGCCCAGTATGTTTACATTCTCGGGAATCCCCACACCACATGAAGGAAGGTCCCTACCTCACAGCCCCTCAGGCAGGCAACTGTTGGGCATCGGCTCATAGCATGTAGGACCATACTGGAGTAGTACTAATGGTGGAGTTTGTAGAGTTGGACCAATCAGAACCCATACTTGATGGCAATGGCTCTGGGTGCCCCCAGGGCCCCCTACCATTTCCATTCCTCAAAATGTTCAGCAGCCTTTCTTGCTACATTCACCCAGGTTCACTATTTTTGATTTGACAGGTTCACACCTAACTTCCAGTGAGATATGATCATTTTTAAACTACTAGATATATGTATGTAATCCAATTTGGCTTGCAAGCAAGAATGATTTCCTCCAACTCTGCTATGGTGAGCAGCATTGAATCAACTGCTTTGTTTTCCTTGAATGGCATATGTCATGCATTTTAAAGGAGGTACCTGTCTCCTATTTGGGTGCCACCTTAGGAAGGGTCTTTACCCTTTCTTAATTGTTTTATGATTAACGTTTCTCCTTTTTACTTTGCATTATTCTATTTACCAGAATGGATCCCTCTCAGGGGAGCCTGGGGAGAGTATTAACGGGGTAGCTGGACCCTGGTTAGCTTATAATTTGTCCCAACTGTTTGTCAATCGATCAGGCTGCACAATGCGGGCATTTTGGCCATGCCTACCTTTTCCAGAGGGGATTTCATGAGGCAGGAAGCACACCTGGGCAGTGCTGGTGAGCAGCAATGAATTGCGTGCGTTGTTTTCTGTGTATGGCACGTCTCATGCATTTTAAATTAGGTGCCTGGCTCCTATTTGGGTGTCATCTTAGCCCAGGAAGCGGTATTGCCACCGTCCACAAAAGCACATCCCGACTGACCACGGACTCCAATGACCCAGTGACAACCATGGAACACCTCAATTTCCAGATCCGACCAAACTCAACACCACCCTCTGCGACACTGACCTCCATTCACCAACACCATCGTAGTCCACATCGCACCCCAGGCTCACGCATCCACTATTTACATCCTACTGGGAGACTTTAACTTCCACCTGGACACCCCCAGTGATCAGAACACCACCTTCCTTCTGGAGAACCTCAACAACATCGGACTCAAGCAGCTAGTCACTGCACTGACCCACACAGCCAGACACACGCTCAACCACATCTTCTCCACCAGCGGGAACATCAGCTACAGCCACACAACCAAACTCTCCTGGACCGACCATCACTGCTGTGCATTTCGCCTTCGCCACGCCCATGGTACACGACCATTATCATCGCCCCCGTCTCAGCTGGATCAAAACCACTGAAGAACTCCGTCATCACAACCACTCCGCCAACACCAATGGACGCCAACACCACATCACACAACCTGCACTGATGGATCTCCAACTGAGCAGACATCCTGGCACCCCTCAAGGAAAGACCAGGCAAGCAACAGTCCAAGAAGGCCAGCTAATTCACTCCTGCCCTCCACAGGTCCAGATGCACCTGCAGATGACTCGAGAAGGGATGGAGGAACAACAAAACCCCAGAAACCTTCAAACCCACCATCAACACACATCACCTCCTCCCTAAAACCACAAGGAAAAAGGTCGTCCAATAAAGAATCAACGCCAACGCACACAGCAGCAAGAACTCTTTGCCCCTGTCAAGGACTTTGCCAGGCCCAACAGCAAGACCATAGAAGACCTCTGCAACAAACTCAGCCCCTTCTTCCATCACAAGATCAGGAAGATCTACGACAGCTTCAACACCCTAGACCCGGCCTAGGCGCCTGCAACCATCGCACACAACTAAGCCACACCCCAACAGACCATGCTCTGCTGGAACCCACTCACAGCAGAGGACATGCTCATGACCATGAAGAGCATCCACTCAGGAGCCCCGATGGATTCTTGCCCATACCACATCTTCCACAGAGCAGCCACTGCCATCATCCCACAGGTTCACCGCACCATGAAGTGCTGCATCGAAACTGCCACACTGAGCTCTACCCCCTCCTGAAGAAGCCATCCTTGGACCCGACAGACTTCAAGAATTTCAGGCCCATCTCTCTCCTCCCCCTTCCCAGCCAAGGTCATTGAGAAGGCCATCAAAGCCAAACTGTCTGACTTCATCAAAGTGAACCATGTCCTGGACACCTCGCAATTCAGCTTCCGAAGCAACCGCAGCATGGAGTCAGCACTTCTTCCGCTACCAATAAACGAAAGGTAGGAGGCGCACTCAAAAGGATCAAGGAGGCAATGTTATTATTCAATAAGTTCTCTTCTGTATTTCGGTAATATGACATTTGGGATTTGAAAACCTTACGTCTATGAACTTCCACACATTGGGTCTCTTTGGGCCATTTTTGAAGGTTTGAATGTATGCCCTGACGAAGTTACGTACTGTAACAAAACGCGTTGGCTGTTTTATCTGGTATAATTACCGAAATAAAGAAGAGAACTTTTTGAATAATAACATTGCCTCCTTGATCCTTTTGAGTGTGCCTCCTACCTTTCGTTTATTGTCCAGTGTTCGAATTTGTGCCTTAGGACAACAGGCATTTGGAGTGTGCGGCACCACAATTATAAATTTGATAAATATTTTTGTTTTGGTTGTGCTTAACCTTGGTCAGATTGTCCTGTGTTTAATGTTCTACTTCTTCCACTACCGATAACATCCGCTCCATCCTCGGCCGGCTTGAGACCACAGCCCTCATCCTACTAGACTTCTGGGCCTCCTTCTACACCGTCTCCCACCGCACCCTAATCATGAGACTCCATGATGCTGGGATCCACTGCAACAGTATGGACTGCATCCACTCCTTCCTCAACGGTCGAACTCAGTGAGTCAGACTACCACTGTTCCTCTCAGAACCCACAGTTATCAGCTGTGGACTGCCCAGGGCTCATCCCTGAGCCTCACCCTCTTCAATGTCTACATGGCCCCCCTCGCAGTCATCATTAGAAGCCATGGACTCAACATCCCCTCATATGCCGACGACACTCAGCTGATCCTCTCCCTCACCAATGCACCCACATTTGCCAGAACCAACTTCCTCAGTGGAATGAAGGCCACTGCTACCTGGATGACAGACAGCAGCCTCAAGCACAACTCAGACAAGACCGAAGTACTCCTCCTGGGACCTACCCCTTCAGCTTGGAACAACTCCTGGTGGCCAGACACTCAGGTATCTCGTCGACCCCGATGGACCACACACACACAATCAGCTTCATACTGGACTCATCACTCAGTATGAACCATCAAATCAATACAGTTTCCTCAGCCTGCTTCCATATGCTCCACCTGCTTCGAAAGACATTCAGATGGATCCCCACAGAATCCAGAAAGATGGTCACCCATGCACTCATCACCAGCAGACTCAACTACAGCAATGCACTCTATCAGCCAGAAACAGCTCAAGAAATAAAGGAATGTCCAAAATGCCACAGCCAGACTGGTACTGAATATCCCCTGGCTGCAGCCACACCACGCAATACCTCTGACAACTCCACTGGCTCCCAGTCAACAAGTGCATCACTTTCAAGCTCCTCACTCACGCCTTCTTAGGTCTAGATGACAAAGGAACATCATACCTGAACCACCGCCTCACATTCCATGTACCCACCTAACAACTCCAATCCTACCAACTCACCCTTGAGACTCTTCCAAGTATCCACAAGACCGGAACAGGAGGAAGTTCATTCTCCTACCTCACCTCCAAGACCTAGAAAACCCTGCCTCTCCACCTCGGGCATTTCGCATTACTGACCCAATTCAGAAAGGACCTCAAGACCCGGCTCTTTGAATGATCCTCTACCCAGTACAGCCAGCAGCACCTCTCCCCCAGGACCTTGAGACCTTCATGGGTGAGGAGCCATAATATACAAAATCCTTATTGATTGATTGATCAGTCAATTTAGAATTCTTCAAACTGGTCACTGGTGTCCTCTGGATTAGGCTCTTCTCACCTTCCTATAACTTCAGGGTTTAAGGAGGCAATTGTCATAGTGTAGCGGGGTTGCAATAATGGGTCTGAGGCCAGGTCTGCTGATATAAGGTTTTATTTTCCCAAAAAAACACGTTTGCGCCGAGTGGACAGTCTATTTGCGGCAAACGTTGCTGGGTCCGTCTTGCCGCGAGTTCTTTGGCTCCTTGGATTCCTGTTCTCTGCGTCGGGACTGGCTGGGTGGGCGGTCCTCCTCTTCCAAGGCGTATAGAAAGAAGGAAGAGAACAGTAATGTAAGGACTATGTCATCTCTTTATGGCAGTTAGACCAGGAGCCGGGGAGTGAAAGGATACCACACACTCATGTGCTCTTAAACTACAAAGAAAAAGAATCACTGTGTCTAATAGAGTGGCGTGCTCAGTGCAAAAAACGTGAAGAAAACAAAAAGAGAGCTGCAGGTTGAAGGCAGGGTCTTCTGGCGTTTGTCCTAGGAGTTAGGAGATTCTTTCCTCCCTACCCACCCGAGACCCGGTTTTGTACCTGCGAAAGCCACGCTTCTCCTGGAGCGTGGCTCGGCGAGTCACGGGGATGTTGGCCTCCTGGCACAGCTCCGGATCCCTCGGGTCTCGTACCAGGTCCTGATATTCGGTCTTCGGTTCCTCCAACTACCGCAAGGCTCGCTTCCGTCTTCTCCACGCCGGTGTCGTTGCATACCAACTTCCTTGTTTTGTCCGTCCTTATTCCCGGAAAGGCTCTGACGTTGGGTGGGGGCGTGGCTTCATCCTCTTCGTAGCCCCAGTTAAAGGAACTAGCGTCCTCTTCCTCATTTGACAGTTTCCAAAGGGGAGAAT
The DNA here is from genome assembly GCF_964263255.1 of Lissotriton vulgaris. NCBI lineage: Eukaryota > Metazoa > Chordata > Amphibia > Caudata > Salamandridae > Lissotriton > Lissotriton vulgaris. Next base: position 994,265,791 of record NC_141698.1, read on the forward strand.
GGTGTGATCTCCAGTCATCCTACAGAGGGGAGACAAGAGGGAGAGAGAGAGACGCTCTGGAGACCACCAGTTTGTATACAGGTCAGATCTCTCGTGGTCTGATCCCACCCCGTTACACATAGGAAGCAACAAGACTGTCCTCAGATGACTAAGACCCAGACATTTCTATGAATCAGTTCAGATAATTGTTGGCCACATTTGTTTGATCAAGTTCTAGTGGGTAGCAATTTGAGATGGAAGGCTTCAAGAAGATTTGTTTCAGCATAAGGCAGGGCAATGTTATTCATTTCTCAGGTTCAACCAATGTCTATAAGCACAGTGGGATGAAAATGGAGTACTAAAGGGTCAATGTACTTGGTGTCAACCATGACCACCAGTCCAAATTCACCAACAGTCTCTGGCAAAGTACCTAATGGAAGGAGAAATGTTGCTGATACAGTAACATGGCAAAGGGGGCACAATATTAATATTGTCTCAAAAATAGGTTCAGACACAAATACCAGCCAAGAAATACAGAGGTGGCAAGAATACCAATGTAAGGAAAGTGGTGTATTATATGGTATGGTTGTGTGACTTCACCGTGCAGTACACTCACGATACCGAATTAGGTCAATTCAGGCTCATTTGCTAAACCTTAACTCTACAGTGGGTAGCTGTGGCTGGAGAGCAACTAACCTTCTGGTAGGCCCACCAGGACTTCAAGGGACAGCGACCCCTGTCCCCAAAGTGGCCCCACTGAACCCTTGGACCAAGGAGTACATACAGGAAGCCACTGTCGACCTCACAGCATTCTCACCATCCTACAAGATCTTCAGCATCCTGTATCATTTGCATCTGGACCGCTCCATTGAAGTTTGTGGTATTCACCAATCGAGCCTGGAACTGGACTAGAGACTATTTTGGTTACAAGATAACTGTTCTAAAACTCCATACTGACTCTCAAAACCTGCTCTCTGCAGGAGTTAGCCATTCAAAGTGGGCCGAAGTATGAAACACAACTCTTTAAAAGTTTTACAAAGCCTCCAAACTTTACGCTAATCGCAGTATTTGCAATGCATGCTTGCATTTTGAGTGCAAAGCTGTAATTTACGTCTCATTTAAAAATCAAAATCTCTGATAACCTTCTGTTGTCATGAAAACTGAACATTGATTGGTTACATTGGCTAATTCTACTCGAATACACTCTGATTAGCATTCGAAAGAACGATTGGTTTTAGAAATGCGTGTTGGGGTTTCAGCGTTTATTGCCAGCTTTGGAACTGTTGTTAAATTATGAATATTCATGAGGGACACGAGGGACACGTTGAGCAGGTGCACTGAACTGACGCTGCCTCACACGTGCAATGAAGCCTATAAAAGGCTTACAGACGGGAGGTTAAGCGCTTCGCTTCAGAGCAGACAGAGCGTCACGTCAAGAGCTCCAGATTCCTCTCTCGCCCAGCCCCGCCCTTCGGCTTCCATTCAGAGCTTCAGCCTGGGAGTCTCCGTCCACCTACTCCTCACCTGCTTCGCATTCACGGATCCTGCGAGCCTCGGGGGACAGCGACCGGAGACCATTTCTTCCTTGTGCTTTCCGGCTTGCTCCGAGTCTCTTCCACAGTGAGTCTCCTGACTTCCGGTTTCCGACGGAACGTTTTTCTCGTCGGACCAATCGGTCCCACGCCCTTTCCGGTCC